>NC_142118.1:24625000-25236250 GCF_056152115.1 Neolamprologus brichardi
ATGAGAATCCCCACAAAGGCCCAAATACATTCCTGTGTGAGTGAAATCAGCAGATTTTATCTTAGAAAGAAGAACAAAACTCCAAATTTACTGAAAAAGAAAATAAAAATAATTCTGTTCTGAATCTGAAAGGTCAGGGCGAAATGTCACGGCCTGCCTCTCTGTACGGGGTCGTCACATTACCCATCTGCTGTGCGCTTTCAGACTCTGCAGGATGCTCCAGGCCACCTCCTCGGACCCGAGAGGTTCTCATCAACGGGCAGACGGTCAAGCTGAAATACTGCTTCACCTGCAAGATCTTCAGGCCACCCCGAGCGTCGCACTGCAGCCTGTGCGACAACTGTGTGGGTCAGTGCGTGTCTCCCTGTGTGTCACAGCCTTAGCTCAGTCCTAAAGCTGCTGGCAGTGCTGCTTGATTCCAGCTTTAAATTAAACATGAAATCAGACTTTCTGATGATTTTCCTCTTGCAGAGCGCTTCGACCATCACTGTCCGTGGGTGGGGAACTGCGTCGGGCGGAGGAATTATCGCTTTTTCTACCTGTTCATCCTCTCCCTGTCCCTCCTCACTGTCTTCATCTTCGCCTTCGTCATCACACACGTCATCCTCAGTGAGTAACGGCACCGCCCCCGCACACCTTTTCCTCTGTGGTCTCTACATCGAACATAGTTCTGTTAGTTAGGTTAATGTTCTGCAGAGATTCGTGCACGTTTGCGCTCAGACGACATAAAAACTTTATTTATAGAAGCTCCTTTGATACTTTTTGGCAGGAAGTAAAAACTGAGAAAATGTTTCAGAGAAAAAAAGAGAAGAAGCAGAAACGTGGACGAAATAAAGACTCTGATCAAACCAAAGCAAAGTTATTTTTAGAGACGATCCTGGTGACCAAGTGAAACCGAAGAAAACCATCAGACAGGAAAGTAATCATCATTCTCCACACTAAATAAAATAAAATATCTGGGCACGCGGTTTTGTTGTTGTGCTGACGATGACAGGATATGCAGAGCTATCAGGAAGTGTTCAGGAAGAGGTCAGTTGACCAGCAAGCGCTGTGTCTCTGCAGCGGTTTCTAATCTGTGTAATGTAACTCACCCATCAGTGACCTTCAGCCCCACCCACTGTCCTGTGATTGACAGGCTGATCAATGTGAGTCAGACAGACTGGGCCAGTTTTTTATGCTGAGAAAGCTGCAGATCAAAGTCCTGTTGGAAGAAACTCACCAGCTGATTTAAACGTTTCCTCACTTTGACCCAAAGGTCGTTCTTCTCTTTGCCGTCTGTTTCTGGCTTGTATAGACTCAAACAGTCTGAATAGGTTCAGTCGTCTCATCATAGATTCATTCTGGTCTCGTTGGTCCCTCTTGTCTCACTCCGGTTCCTCAGGTTAGTGCCAGTCTTTGTTTGGTCGTGACTCTGGCCTTGCAGGAGTTCTCGGACTTGTTTCAGTCTTGTGGGTCTCGTGCTGGTTTTGTGAGTCTTTAAATTAAGATTAGTCCAGATCTTAATTGTGATTTGCCTTGTTCGAATCTTGCCTGGTGGTCTTTTTGCTGTGGGTGTTTCTCAGGCTAAGCTTCCTCCCTGTTTGACGACAAAGATGTTTGATTGTGAAACCATGTTTGTGGAATTCTCTTCTTTCCTGTTTTTGTGGAAATCCACATAAACTGGCTGCTGCCTGGGAGGAACTGTAGCACAGATCATTGACTTTGTGTTTCTGGATCTAAAAGCGCCTGCTGATTTCTCTCTGTCTCTGACCTAATTTTGCACTTAGGCTGCGGATGTTGTTTTCCTGCCCTGCAGGTCCAAACCGTCAGGAACCCGAAGCCTCGAGCTGCCGCCGTCTGAAACTAATGACTGGCAGACTGGCTGAGATGAAGACGCAGCTTCCTCTGAGGGCTGCGCCGCTGGTTTTCTGTTTTTTGCTGTTGTGACTTTGATATAAATGCAGGGAGCTGTGACATCAGCCATCTGTTTTCAGCAGTTTACATCTTTAAGATGACGACCGAATAAGTAGTTGTTGCCTATCCTCGCTGACGCACCCAAACACACATGCACTATACACAGGAAAACAGAGGGTTGGTTGACACCAAGGCAGAGGAAGAGCTAACTGAGCCCAGAAATTTATTCATGTGGACGTAGAAAATAAAGACGTGTAGATGTTTCTACCTGGTCACATTGAAACAGAGCATTCAGTCAGGCTCTGTTTCAGGGCTCTTTAATGATTGGATGCTGTAATGTTCTTTATAATGAAAACGAGACTGTGGGCAGTGAGTACTGAACACTTCAGCCCAGATGATGGTTTTCTCTCTCTGTGTTCTGCAGGATCGAACCAGACGGGTTTCCTGAGCGCGCTCAAAGACAGCCCAGCCAGATATCCTTCCCCATGGACAGTTTCAGCTCCTTTTTATTCTGAAAACAACTTTCAATTATTCACATGCAAAATATTCCTCCTTCTTCTTTTACTCCATCTTGGTGCAGCCCTTCAGACCATCCTCTGTCTGAAACAAGCTGTTGTAGCTCCTCCCCCTGACAGCCCACTCTCTACTAGCCTCTGGAAGCCTGTTGAGGGGCAGCACTCTGTGCTTTTACATTATAAGTGTGTAAGGAACTGATGGAGGATACATACAGATATTTTCATAGAAAAATAAAAACAGGTTCCATGTGAAGACTGTGAACTTAAACATGCCTCGTATTACAGGACACACTCATACTCTTTAGTCATTTTACATTTTCCATAAATGATTGCAAGCATTTAGTTTGGTTCTGTAATATCAGCACAGTCATGGCCACGTTCACCTCCTCAAGCATCTACAGTCTGATTCATTTGGTGCGCAGCCATAAAGACACCAGCCTGTCCTCCATCACTGACGTGCATCACATTTAACATCAGGTTAGTTTGTGTTTCTTACAACAATTGTTCTTCCGGCTTCTCAGTTATAATTTTTCCAGTTTTGTTGGAGAAATAAAGAGTAAAGTCTGCCTGCAGCCGCCACAGAAAATCAAACCCGGGTGTTAATTACCCCTCATACGGCTTCCTTCCAAAATCAATCCGTCTGTTGCTGTCACCATCAGCTGTGACCACAGGTCAATATGTCCCACAATGCATTGCCAAGGTCAAATTTGCTGACCCTGTCACACCAGAAACAGTAAATCTTCTGTTTTTGCCATTTTTACTGCAAATAAAATCACTTCAGTTCGTTAATGCAGACGCACAGAAATCCTCCCGTAGCTCCACTTTATCCCCCATCCAAAGACCCGAGTCAGTCCTTGACCCTGCTCTGCACCGTCCTGGAGGTGGTGGTGTGTTTCTTCTCCGTTTGGTCCATTGTCGGCCTGTCGGGCTTCCACACCTACCTGATCAGCTCTAACCAGACCACCAACGAGGACGTGAGTATACCTGAAGTTCGAGGACCTAAGTGTGAAAAAGGCCTGCGATGTTTCTGATACTCTTGTCTGGTCCAGATTAAAGGGTCCTGGTCCACCAAACGAGGGAAGGATAACTACAACCCGTACAGCTACGGGAACATCCTGACCAACTGCTGTGCTGCCCTCTGTGGACCTCTACCTCCCAGGTCAGTAACCAAAAACAGGACTAAACTCTGTGCTTATAATCAGGACTAAAACCAGGAATACGGAGAGTTATGTGCAGGGCTAAAGGAGATTAAATGAAGAATTGAGAGCAGGAGTAACTCTGGGCTGCTCTGAGGTGAAACTGATCATAGTCTGAAATCCAGCATGAGCTCTGCACTGATCACTGAAGGTGTTACTAAAATCAGGACCGACTGATATTGTTTTCAGGAATACATGAAATGAATCCCGGTCTAAGAAGGATTAAATAGATCAGGATTATAAAAGACTTAAGTGCACTGACATCAGTCCTAAAACAGGGCTCAAATTTAGACTACAGTTAGGACTAAAAACAGGACTAACATTTGAACTAAAATCAGCACTGAAACCATGATTAAATTAAGCACCAAGCTTAGAACTAAAGTCAGGACTAAAGAGTTCTTCAGGACTTTACTTTGAGCTAAAATTGGGAATAAAAAATCTGGAGTACTTTGCATTGTATTTAGAAATGACCTGTAATCACTGTAAATGGTGCTTAAAGCTGAACTGGAAAGCTGAATTTCAGGATTGAAATGACTTCAGTAATAAACAAACAGCCATGTTGTTGGATTCGATGGCTGGAGCTTTGCAGCCTCAGTTGTTTGTTCCTGGAAGTCGGAGCTCCAAGAAACAAACAAGCTTTTCTTTCTTGGTTTATGCCTGAAAACTTTGCCTTGCTGCTCCTGCTGAAGCTGCTGATGTTTCGCTCTGCTGGTCTCTGAACATAAAGGTGCTTCAGGCGGTCTCTCTTCTTCCCCCCTCCTCTCAGCAGACGCCAAGTTTCTGTGTTTAACGAGGACAGTCTTCAGCTGAGACCTTGCACAGAGTAATTACAGCCCTCACGGCTTCCTGTCTCTCAGCTGACTGTCGGCTCGTCTTCTGCACAGAAATAATCAAAAGAACGATCAGAGCGGCCGAGCGATGGCTCTTCTTCATCGTTACCGCCTCCTCGCCGCTTCCGTGAGCTTCTATGTTTCCATCCCGCCTGCCGTATATCATCATTACAGCGGGAGACCTGGGCAGGGATTCTGTGACACGCTGCCGATACTTTTTATTGGTTTGTAAAAGCAGCTGATCGATGACATCTTGCTCAGCACAAAGTTAAGCTTTTATGGGCGGAGCTTTGGTTTCTAACTAAGCGCAGGAACAGACACAGACCGCATCCCTGTGCTTTTAATTATCAGATATATATACTGCATACTCGCCTTCTTTTATTCTCTGTGCTGTTGATCATTTCACTTCTGGTCAACGAGCTTCTATTGACTCACTGCAGATATTAAAGCTCCAAACACTGACTTCAGGGCTAACATCAGGTCTGTCTGCTTTGAATTTAAAGCTAAACAATCAAAAAACAGGATTAAGAGATTAAATAATCTGAACAGAATTAAACAGATTCCGGACTAAAGTTGGAACTAAAAGTAGAAATCATTTAACATTAGCTCAGGACTGCATTCATCACTGAAGTTAAAGCCAAACAGAATAAACTAATCAGGATTACAGTCAGGAATGCTAGTACCTGACTTCAGCACTTAGCAGGACTAAGATCTGATTTGTGGTCTAAATGAAATAAATGAACCGGTGAAATCAGGACTAAGTCAGGCCTGCAGAGCACTCTTCAGAGAATTTTTGCAGTAAGCCCCAAAAGACACGACGGTTAGCACTAAAATCACTCATCCTTTGAACAGGATTACATTAAGATCCTAATTCAGGACTAATCCATACAGCAAGCAGCAAACAGTTAGTCCAACACAGAATTAGATAAAAGAAAAAAGGACAAAAATATAAAAAATGAAGCCGAGCAGCAGAAAGTATCAGTGTGCAGCTTGAGTGATCAGATCCCTGCGATGTGCACGGACTGTAAATTTCATTCTTCAGGAGCTCTCAAAGAAAACGTCGATCGGCCGGCCAGAAGCTTTTCTTGTCTCTCAGTCGCTCTGTGATCCGGCTGCTTTTAAAAAAATGTTTGTTTTTGCAAATGAAATTTCTCTTTTTGTTGTCGTTAATCTTTGTGAATGTTTTTGAAATGATCTCCGGGAAATTCTTTTTGTAATATTTTCACATTTTTGGAGGTTTGATCGTTGATCCGGCTCGCTGAAGGACGCCTCTTATTTACAGCCTCTTATTTACTAAACATCGTTTATTGAATGAATCCGACTGAAATGTGTCTCGAGTGTTTTAAACAGTCAGTGAAGAATGTTGTGTAGAGAAGTGTTGGTGTTTGCAGCCCGGTGCCTCTGTGGAGATTCAGTTAAAGAGAAAACCGTGAAAAGAAAACAGTGATGAAGGGTTTTCCTCTGTGTCCGTGTTGTTTCGTCCTCTGAGGTCACAGACGGAGGAGACGAGGCTCTGATGATGCGTCCAGGCGGGTCAGCAGGAGCTCTCTGACAAGGCACCAGCTTTAATATTAATATTAATAATGGTGATGATGTGTAACAGCGAGCTGCCTCTGGGAGGATATGCAAGGAGGATTTTCAAAGTAAAAGGATGATGAGCATATGGAGCCTCATTATACAGTCTGCTTGTTTACGCACGGCTGGCTGCTCGCAGCGTTTGAACATGTCGACTCCACCTGCTTACAGGGCGACAGGTGGCGGCGTCCATCTGCACGCTCACAAACACACAAACACACGTTTCAGGGCAAACTCACTTTTCCTGCAGCCACAGGCTGATTTATTTACCTGAATCTCCCAGATCGAGGACGCCTGGATGATGTTGGACCGGGTGTTTGACCCAACGTCTCTCAACTTCATGTTCTAGCCTAGGCTCCCCCACCCCACCAGAGACAGGATATTACTTGATCCTGAAGCCAGTTTTGGCCCCCAGGAGGGCGGGGCTGTGCGTTTCTGGCCAGGCTGAACTGGTCCCCTGGTCTCTTTACTGGTTTTGATTTCCTCAGAATGTGATTGTTTGTGATTCTTCTTTATCAGTCTGATTGACAGGAGAGGTCTGATCCACTCCGGCATGCCGCAGACCGTCTCCCAGTCCAATGGCACCAGCAACAGCAGCTACGCCTCCACTCAGCTCCACAGCAACATGGTAAGTGAAGGACGCCGTCATACTGCCCGTTACTGATGCGTCACAGAGAACAATCATCATAAGGATCTGAAACGCACGTATTCAAAACTGTTTGAATGTAGATTTTTGTTTTTCTTTACGTTTCTTGGGTGAAAAGAAGCTAAAGCTGTTTGGCTGGTGTAACATAAAACAAACTGATAATAAAAGGTTAAAGGGGATAAAAATAAGTAAAAGAAAAACAGTAAAATGTGACTTTATTTTAATTATGTTTATTAATACAGCACATGTTAAACTTCCAAAATTGATCAGAATGAACTGATCATTCTGACGTAAACATCGAAAGAGTAAAAACCTCTGATTGTTCTTTTAAAGACGGGCCTGGCTTAAAGCTGCATTCTTTCTTTGGTCCAGCAGGGGACTCAGCCCTGACGATGCGCTGTTTCGGTCTTTTCACTCATCCTGGAAAATTGAGCGGCTTTTGTGGCCATTCAGGTGAATGTGTTGTAAATAAAGTTTTATGGTGTTGAATGTCTCTCAGTGTGATCAGGATCAGTGCATCCAGAGCACCAAGTTTGTGCTGCAGGCTGCCACCACGCCTCTGCTGCACAGCGACCCCGTCGTGCTGGCCCCGCTGCCAGGTAAGACCACCACTCTGGGGGGCCCCTGCGCCTACCTTGCCCCTGCCCAGCCGTCCCTGCCATCCTGCGGAGGCGATGTCCTGACGCTGAGGGACGCCGCTGTCGACTCCCGCTGTCACCACCACCTGCACCTACATCACCACCATCACCACCACCACTTTGTGAGTCCGGAGGAGACGCCATGCGCCACGCCACAGGGTGCCCTGCCCTGCCCCACACACCTGCACCTCCACCACCAACCCCACCCTGCCATCCCCTCCCCCGCTGCCCTGTACGACCCTGCCAGTCAGGACGCTCTACACGAGGACTCGGTCAGGGGGCTGGTGAAGCTCAGCTCCGTCTGAATGTGACGTCCGTTGGACAGATTTTTACTGTCTATGTTCAAAAAAACTAAACAAATAAAACAAACTGTTTCCAAATCGTGATGATAAAAACGAACACACCTCAGTAAAACATCTGATCACAAACTCAACTGATGGGCTGACGTCTCCGGTGAAGATTGTCCTCACAGCAAAGACTTGTCTCCAGACGCCAGAGAAATGCTGACACTTTCTCCCTTTTAGACTTTTTGTCTTTGAAGCTTCTCGACTTCACATTTTTTGTGACTTTGTTTGGCAGCTTTTAGAAAGTCCACCTGTTCTGCCCCGTTTGTCCTGTATTAAATATTACTTTAGTAAACTCAAGACACTTTTGCACAAAAGCACCTTTTCTGTTTGGACTTCTGTCTGAGGACCAAAGCTGGACTTGGTCCTCGTCCACTTCCCGTTCGTGTTTCATCCTTCGACCAACCTCCATTCTTTGAATTCCTGCTAAAAACGTTGAATCCAGAATAAGCTACTTCAATGCCAAACGTTCAGCTGCAGCAGCAGCAGGACCAAAACTACAAACTCTGACTTTTTATTTTATTACATATAATAAATAATATTTGATTGTTTTTTGGTTCTGATGGTAACTGGTTGGTGTTCTGAGACCAGCATTTGCCTCAGCCAGTCAATGTTTGTGATGCCATGTCAACAAATAAAAAACAAAAAGCCAATTCAAAGATCAGTTTGAGCTGCATGATGATATTCAAATGTCTTCACGTCATCATGTTTCTCTGTGTGAGTCACAGGAAAACTGAAGGTTTAGTGTTTGGTTTAAATGATGGACGAATCCATCATACATGTTTTTCCTGAGTACAAATTCATGCGTTAGGATGCCCAGATGCACCACAGCAACGTGGAGTCTTCATGTAGGCGTCTGTGTGCTGCATGGATGAGTTAACAAATTACATTAACCTCCAATTAAAAGTTATACTCAGATGTTTATCACATGACAGGTAAATGGTACAAATCAACGAGCTAAGAAGCCACAAAGACGATCGTCAGCTGTTTTTTATAACAGGGGTGTTGTCGTGAACGCTGACTGGCTGAGGCAGATGTTGTCTTACCATATAGATGTTTATTTCTGAGGATAAGAAATTTCTGGAAAACTTGTGCAGATCTGAGTGGAGGGAAGCAACAACACTGCCAGACGTTCAGCCGAGGATTGAAGGTGCTTTTTGGATATCCCTGCGTTTAAAGTTGCTTCGTTTTTAGGCGAAGAAATGGCCAGTATGACTTTATATGTTGTGTTGAAGAGATGTAAACTCAAGCTGAACGCTAGCTGGGCCAGGTGTTAACGTAATACCAGCTCCTACCACATGATGGTGCAGTCCCTGAGGGAAACCTTTAATTAACCTAGTAAGTCGTTAAGAACAATTTTATTTACAATGACGACCAAAGTAAAAGGTCAAGTTTGTGAGAAAATGGGGATACAGCTAAAAACACACCTGCTGGTAAAACGCTGCCCCCTGGTGGTGAATGTTTTTGAGGATAATGACAAAAAGCACCTTTAAATCATTGGGAAAACTTTGCTTGTGGTGTGGAGTGACAATGAACCAAACCTGTCTTTTATTCATACAACATAAACCACCCAATAAAACAAGTTTACACTCAGTTCATTTTCACACTTTTCCAAAGCTGTAGAACCAAAATAATCACCAAATGGTCCTATAATAAAATCATCAAATTAATTTAAAATCACATACACACAAAAAAAAGCCAGACTCTCAGTGTTGGACCTCCTCCTGACTTCCTCATACACGCTGACCATGATGTGGAGCCATCTCTCCATCAGACCTGTTCCTCTGATCTTCATACCTCAGCCTTTCCTCCTGTTCCCCTGCGTTAAGAACGGCTTCCTGACAGGCGTCCTTCCACTGAGATAATTTCTAATGAGGCTTCAGTGAGCAGTGGATAATCAGCTGAAGGTTCAGATCATTTCTCGAGTCCTGTTTCAGGTTTTTTTTTTTCCTGTTTCAGTATTTTTTAAGGTCATGACTTTCAGATACTGTTTATCAGTTATGCACAATCTTGCACTTAAGTCGTCATCATCCATCACTAATTAAAAAGCAACAAGAGAACAGATCTGATAAAGGACAAAATTATCAATCACAAAAGTGTGACAACTTCTCTGACTGATCTCAGTCTGCCAGGTGAGGGTGTTCTTTATTCTACAAAACAGCTGATTAAAGATATGTTTTTGGACAATGAGAAACCGTTTTTAAACTTTTCCTCTGTTCACCTCCATAGTCGATTTTAAATAAAACTAAAATGATGCAATGAAAATGAAGACCGCTTTAAATTAAGGGGTTTAACAAAAGTATTACATTAGCTATTTTGGAATTTTAGGCATTTTTATTCATGGTCCCCATTTTCAGAACTTTCTATAAAAGTAATTGAACAGTTGGTTGGTGAGGACACCTTCAGAGTCTTCATCAGCAGGAGGCGAAATGGACTCACTGATGATCGGCATGTTGGGTGGCCCTCACAGACTTTGTGATGTTCTCACTCCTCTCCTTTGAGAACGTTTTTTTTTGTTTCATGTTCAGATCTTATTTCAGGACAAAATGTATATCACTGTTGTGTTAGAAGACAAATCCAGATAACTGTAGATTATTTATTGGCTGGAATCAAACAGTTTGAAGAATAGCTAATGTTTTATTGATTTCTTTAGAAAGAAAACTGTTTGAAAAACATCATCTCACTATTAAATTTATAAGATGACATCAATGTTTGTTAGTTGTCTTGTCAGGTTATTACATTCTTCCTAATATACAATGTTTCGCTAACATGGTTCCTGCTTTCCATCCTACTAAACATATGAAGGAAATACAGATGACTGACTGTATAGCAGCAGCCTTCAGATGAGTCACTCAATAATTGATTGACAGGAAATTAGTCCTAATTATTCAGATTGCTGGTTGTATTTTGTGCTTCACACGGGCTGTGTGCTGGCAGGGTTTAATGGATTTATTTGTTGTTGATGATACTAAACTGAATATTTTCATAATGATGACACTAAATTCAGCTGCTGGATCCTCTAACTGATATTTGATGGGAAAACATTCAGTATAGAAGAAAAATGGCAGACTAATCATTAATGAAAGTAATGTTTGGTAGCAGGTTTGACTGAGCTCACAGAGACTGGATGGAAGAAGCTTCTCATTAACAGTAAATCACTGTGTGTACAGTTTTCTTTCAACTAAGCCAGAATAATTGGTGTGAAGTTTTAACACTGCTGATCCTTTTGAATTGACTGAATATTAATGGACTGAAGTTTCCAGTGACAGTGATTCAATGTGTGTCCGTGAATGCATCGTGTGTGCTGCAGTTTCATGGCTCCATCTAGTGGACTGATAGTGGAAGAAGAGCCGCTGAAATAAATAAAATAATGATAGAAGCCAGGATGACAGGAAAAGAACAAAACACTGTCAGAGAAGACTGGAAACAAGCACTGAAGACTCGAAATTCATCCATGTTTAAAATTTTAATATATACAAAAATTGTTTTTACCCAGACGGAATCACAGCTAAAAGATGATCCTGGTATAAAATGTAGGTAAATATGGAGGACCACAAGAGCCACGCACATCGAAATAAAAAATCCTGTGCTTAATTAATGAATTGTAGAATAAAATCTGCATTTGTCAATTCATTTTTGAATTCCAATTTAATAAACTGATTTTTAAAATGCTTTTTCTTCATTTCAAAAACCTTTTTCGAATTGCACTTTAATAAACTGCATTTCAAAAACCTTTTTCGAATTGCACTTTAATAAACTGCATTTCAAAATCCATTTCCCTTTCCTGTTCGCTCAGGGATTAACATGTGGATTAGCAGTTGGATTAGCAGTTGGATTAACAACTTCATTTTAAAAATCCTGCTGCTATTCAAATGAGCCACACCGTGGGATGTAAGGAGCTCTCTGATTGGTTGGTCAGACACAGGCTGTCTGCCAGCCTGGATGTTTCTAGCTCATAGCTTCGCCCTGCTAAGAAGCCTGTGTGCTTGTACAAAGGCCGTTCGACCTCGGGATTTACACTTGGCTGACACGGATATATAAAGAATGAAGGGACCCTGCAGCGAAACGGAGAGCCCAACCTCTGACTGAGTGCCTGTTTACAAAGTCTGACCACCTGTGAAGGTAACGCGCTAACGTGGCTAACGCTAGCATCACCGCATGTAGCCCCGTTATTTTAAGGTCATCTTAGCTTGTGAAAGTTTTACGTCGCAGCTGTACGAGCTAGCTACGTGTTTTGTAAGCTGCTGTGCTCTTCACAAATAAAGCTGGAAGCAGCTCAAACTATTAGAACCAGCACTGAGGCCCTTTACATTTATACAGTGTTAGAGCAACGGCTGCAGCCTACAGCCTTTAAACTAGCGATTAAAATGCTGACAGTAAACTCGTCAGTCCAGATGTTACCACATTACTTTGTGATACTTGTGAGTTAAAACAACTGAGACAGGCTGATTAAAATAACAGCTTTCAGTTGTCTCATTCAGCATATAAAGACTGGAGATCACACTACTGATTTCAGTTCATTTAATATGTGAGTGCACAGATTCATTCTCAACTGGACATAAACTATGATCAAAGGTTGTATATATGATGAATTCATTAAATCCCAGCCTCTAACACAGTGCGCTGAATTTTAGCTTTGAATGTCCAGTATATTCTAATCAGTGCAATCTAAGCATTCACTGAACCTACAGTATCTACACCTGTGTGGCAAATGTGTGGTAAAGCTACAGATAATTAAATTTAATTATTAATACAATATACATCATGAGAAACGAAAGCTGAAATTGATTCAGTTTAGTACTTTTCTCTGTATGCTCTGTGATTATAAAGGCCTTAAATTCTGTGATATATACTGTAAATGATTTTCACAGAGGTCTTAAAGTACTTAAATCACTGCTGATAGTCTGGTTGTTTATATTTTCACATTTTTGTGTCTGTAGGGCTGTTTGATGACAATTTGGACTCCTCTGGGAGATGAGGACACACCCACACCTGTTCCATACTGCAGCCATTGATGGTGTTATGGCTCTGAGTCAGCTTTGGGCCATCAGACGCACACACTGGAAAACCAGCACCTGGACTTCATGCAGGAGAGACGGCCTCAGTGATGATGGACTCTGCATCCTCTACTTTACCTCCTAATCTCTTTCTCTTTAACACACAATTAAAATCTTAGTGAGAAAGTCTCTAACTTGTCCACATTTGTACTTTTACTTGTAATAACTTGAGTTATTTTTAAGAAGAGTAAAGTTATTCACAAAGTTTTTATTCTTCTGTATTTATTGTTTTGTATCATGTACCACAGTCATACTGAACTATACAGACCTGGTGAATTGGAGAAAAAAAAATCATATATGAATGAATCATTCAGCTTCAGCAGTATTTCTATTCATCTTATGAATTCCAGTCTAATGTCAATTCACTGTTTGAGTTCAGTCTTGGTCTTAAACTCCAGAGAATACCACCTGGTTCAATCTTTTCATCTGATTATTGGGAAAACAGTTTTCTTCTGAGATATGCTGCTAGAGCTGAAATAGAGCCCAAAGAAACAACAAAGTTTAGTCCCTCTGGATTTTCCATGGAAAATTGTTTTATCACTCACTCAGGTGACTGCTCCAGTGTCACGGATGAGTGATGAATGTATCTCCCACTGGAAACCATTGTGTCCAGTTAAAGTCAATCGACTTTTTCAAGGAGAGTTGTTAGATGCTGTGCTCATGAGGACAATGGGTTTTAAACTTGCAGCACAACACAAAGCTGAAATACTGGATCAACGATCAAAACACATTGAGCAGAATTAAGTCAAAATGTAATATCCTGATATGATGACACATCACACATGATCCAGCATTGTTCTAAGAATGCAAACTTTCTTCTTGGAAGTTTCCACAGCTGCCAGAAAGGGACAGATTTCTGGCTGGTCTTACTGAGTGGTCATTGCTCTCTTGTTTTCTCTGGAATTGCTGCACGGAGGATGTAACACCCATGATAAGCGCTGAGGTGTATGTCCTTGTCAGAAATGAGCCGTCCTCAGCTTCCAGGTTAGGAAAAGTGGAACCAGAAGATATTCAAATGCATCTCTCCACAGCTGCTGATGAATTCTACAAAAAACAAAGTTTGTTAAAAACATTTGCAGGTGAATCACCACTGACTTATCACTGACATCCATTTACTCAAAAATTAATGACAAGTGGATAACTAGAATATATAGTTTATAATTTCAACATTGTACTGTAAAAAATGGAACTTTATATGACAAATGTGGTGTGGTGCTTGTGGAATTTTTAACAAGGACCCTACAAAACTTTACAGTACTCATGCTGCCACACTTCTGATGGCTAGGTGTGCAGTTCCTGCTTTAAATGCATTCACTTTTAAGATTAAGAAATCTAAGTGATAAGAGGCCAGAAATGTTTGAACTTGCTTATGAACCTAAATCACTGAGGCTGTCTCTCCTGCATGAAGTCCAGGTGCTGGTTTTCCAGTGTGTGCGTCTGATTAATAATTAAATTTAATTATCTGTAGCTTTACCACACATTTGCCACACAGGTGTAGATACTGTAGGTTCAGTGAATGCTTAGATTGCACTGATTAGAATATACTGGACATTCAAAGCTAAGATTCAGCGCACTGTGTTAGCAGCGTTCTGCCATACGGATCACTCTCTGAAGAGCTTTTTTATCCTTGACACAGCTGTTTCCATACCAGGATGTGATGTTCTGTGTGAGGATGCTCTCCACAGCGCCTGTATAGAAAGTCCTGAGGATCACTGGAGAGACCCTGAACTTCCTCAGTTGTCGTAGGTGGTACAGGTGCTGCCTAGCCTTTTTGGTCTGGACCTGAATGTGGGCAGACCATGTCAGGTCTGAGGAGATGTGGACACTGAGATACTTGAAGGACTGCACTCTCTTCACTGGAGCTCCATTAATGATAATGGGCTTGTAGTCCCTGTGCTGACCCCTTCTGAAGTCCACCACCAGCTCCTTGGTCTTGCCGGCGTTCAGCTGGAGGTGGCTGTCCTGGCACCACGATGCCAGATTCTTCACTTCATCCATGTAGGCTGCCTCATCGTTGTTGGAGATGGCGCCAACCACCACTGTGTCGTCAGCGAACTTCACAATGGTATTGGAGCCGTGGGTGGCCACACAGTCTGAAGTATAGAGGGAGTAGAGCAGTGGCAAGAGGACACACCCCTGTGGTGCTCCCGTGCTGATGGTGATGCTGTTGGAGATGCACCTACCCACCCTCACCACCTGAGTTCTGCCAGTGAGGAAGTCCAACACCCATGCACACAGACGGCTGTTGAGTCCCAGGTGAGTAGTGAGAAATGGACAAAAGGAGCAGACCACTCAGACACACTCGAGTCACAGTGAGAAAACTACACAATTCAAAAGATGGGAGTGAGCAGACAGAGATTCTGGGGCAATCCAGGGAGAGATGTTGTAAATCCTGATGAATGAAGCCTTAGCTTGACATTCTCAAAGGAATCCCCCTTTCCAAACAAACAATTCCAGGAGATTCTTTGATAATCTTCACTGTGACCCTTTACTTCAACACCAAGCTATTTACAAACATCATGGCAGTGACAGGTTTCATATTGAAGTACCATCTAATAATAAACACACATAATATAAAAAAACAAACAATTACCTTAAAAATGCATAAATTAATCATGCTAAATATTTATCCCATCTTTAAGTGCCAAAAAATATAACTAATTTGCATATGACTATTGCTCAAATGAATGAGTTATGAAATCTGACCAGTTTAAAAGTATTAACCAATTACTACATTTATCATGTGAAACACTGAATATAAAATGAACACAAATCAATTAACAATAAAAAATACATTTATGCTGGGACAGAGTGAAGTGTAAAAGGAGCACCTTCATGCTTAACAAGAAGGAATGTCCGAATATCAGTGTGATGAAATGAGTCATTAGAGTCTTAAAAACGAAACAGCACAATCATGATATTTCTATTAATACCCATTTATAAATCCAGCCAGAAGACAGTCATCCACATGAAAAAAAACAATATACATTACTTAGAAATGCATTAGCAGAGTAAAGAAAACAGACCACTTTTTTAAAATATAAAGTATCTGGAGTTTTCAGGAAGCCGCACCTCTTCCTGGTACTTTACTAGACTATGGCTGTGTCCCAATTCAGGCGCTGTGTCCCATTTCAGGGTTTGCACGCTTGAAGTACGCATTTTAAGTGCGGTTACGTCACCGCCACGCGACAACGGCTGTCCCACTTCGAAGTGTACTTCAAATGCATACTCCAAATGCGCCGTCGATTTCCCCAAATATCAAGCGTGGTCCGGTGCACGCTTTGTGGTCCCATATATCCCACAATTCATAGCGCGGCGGTGGGTGTGGATAATTTTGCCGCAAAATACGGCAGAAGGGAGCGGCCGAAAAGTGAACTGTCAAAAGTAAGTACTGAATATGGCGTCACTTATTCATGTGCGAATGTTTAATAATGAAGAACATTAAAACATTGCTGTTGGCCACATGTCGGCAAAGTTATGTGACACTAGTGATGTTTGTACTTTCAGCATTAACTTGGTTTTAAAGCCTCTACTTCTAAATATACATATAGACGACCTTAATCTTACAGAGAATCTGATGATTTTATGGATAATTACAGTCAGTCATATATCCACAAACACAACAAGCTGAAAGTCAGTGATATAGATTATATATATATATATATATATATATATATATCAATCATAATAATCTGACAATACTATAATATTGGCCATATTATATTTACATTACCATAGTGAGATGACTTTAGTCTCATGAACAACATTAACTAATTATTATTTACTAGCTAATCTTAAATGACTGTTCAGTACAGAAATGAAGCCCTTGAATCATGTTTTACAGTCCCGTGGTCTCAGCCTCAGATACTCAACTAATCAAAGTGATGTCATGACAAAAATGAATGACCAACAAAACATTTTTCTCCTTCATTTCTGTCACACAAAGCTGTATGTAACGTGTCTCGCGGTTAGTATCATGGTTGCTAGGCAACCAGAACAGCGCGACGAAGCATATACCGTCCCATTTCACAAGCCTCTCACTTCCGCACTTCTCGTACTTATAGTACGCACCGTACGTAGTACGCGTAGTGCGCGTACTTCAAGCGTGCAGACCCTGGCTGTGTCCCATTTCAGGGTCTGCACGCTTGAAGTACGCGCACTACGCGTACTACGTAGGTAAAGCTTCAGTTCATCATGAGGCTTCATCTCACCATCACTATATATGGGACCACGAAGCGTGCACCGGACCACGCTTGATATTTGGGGAAATCGACGGCGCATTTGGAGTATGCATTTCAAGTACACTTCGAATTGGGACAGCCGTCGTCGCGTGGCGGTGACGTAACCACACTTAAAATGCGTACTTCAAGCGTGCAGACCCTGAAATGGGACACAGCGCCTGAAATGGGACACAGCCAAGGTCTGCACGCTTGAAGTACGTGCACTACACGTACTACGTACGTGCGTACTATAAGTACGAGAAGTGCCCGCGAGAAATGTTTCATACAGCATTGTGTGACATAAATGAAGGAGAAAAAATGTTTTGTTGGCCATTCAGTTGTGGGGTCTCAGAATCAAAAGAATGACAACACCACGGAACAGAAGTTTGATACCATCATGGGGAGGCTCGCGGTTCTCCAACGGGAGATTGAGAGACCAGTGTCGGAGTCAGAGCGGGCACGCTCTGTTTTGCATAACTATTTTTAAATCCCGGTAGCACTGCAACCACGTGAGCTAGCGCAATAATTTTTTTTGCATTTGAAACCGGAGGAGTTGTACTTACATCTTATGCCATCAGCTTTTCCTAGGTCACAGTTTCCTTCCACATATAGCTTTGCAAAAACTGCATAAAAAGCACTTGCAGCAACAAAAACATAATATTCCAGAAACACGCTTTGCCGATCCGATCAGCTGTTCATAACACTTCCTAGTCCATCAGCACGAACTATCGCATGTCCGCCATGACCTGCCCAAAACCGGAAGTGATGTCATTTCGCGGAAATGTAGTTTTTTTTTACCATCAAGGCCATGAGACCTGTGACTGTGTCCCATGTGATGTCTATGTTGTGTGTGTAAGTGGGGGGGGTCTATTCCATTGCGGGGCAACCTGCATATAGGGCTTTGGAGCGTGATGTCACGGGGGTGGGCGTGGAAAGGATTTTGGCCTGATCCGCCATTTTCGGGGTCTAAGCGCAAGCGGCGAAGGAACAAAGGCACACACAACAGCCAACAGCCAATTTCGGAACTGGTTCGCTGTGTAGGCGCTTACTCCACAAACAAGATAGGCGAAGACATCGGGGTAGGACAGTGGCGGTAGGTCGTCTGGGTCTTTACTCCACTGCCGTATTTCGTACGGGTCCAGATTTGCGATGCACTCTATTTTTTTCAAGTAACGCTGCTTCGCCTCTGGACGCAATCGGTCTCTATACCGTCCGTTTTCTTTTGAGCTGCTTTTAAGCATGATTCTTGTCGTAGTCGTTCCAGCAAAGTGAATAGGGCTTTGGATTCGTAGACCCCGAAAATGGCGCTGTGCTCCCATAATGCATTGCAGCGTGACGTCAACTCCAAAGCCCTATGGGCAATAAAGCCTTCATTCATTCATTCATTCGTTCAGCATTCATAGCATGCAGAAGTTGCATTTCACTTACAATGATACAATGACAATCCTACCTACCATCTACCTAGAGGAGGGAGTTCCAGTCAGATGTTTATGTTAGGTTAGGGTGTTTGTACTTTTAAAGTACTTTTGAAGAAGTTAATGTTCACTTTTGTAGAGTATTTGGATGCTTCGGCTAACGCTATGATTTCAGCACTCACAAATCCTACTGTGAGTTATTCCCATCATTTATCCAGTCTGAGGAAGCACTGGTTTAAGACTTTATGTAACTTATTTCTTTTAATTGTACTGTTTGTAGCATTAGACATGTGTTCATTATATTTGTAATATGGTTTAATGTTTAAATATATTTTTATATTTTCATTTTGGTTTTATAAGTTGTGCTTTGTGTAATTGTGGACTTAAGTCTTTTATTAAAGCTTTCATTGATTCATTCATTCATAGTTGTTTATTATTATTATTGCTTTTATTGTTGCTGGCGACTTCAACCACACCAACTTAAAGACAGTCCTCCCCAGATTCCACCAACATGTCTCCTGCCACACCAGAGGAGACAAGACTTTAGACCATGTATATTCCAACCTGGCTGGAGCCTAGAAAGCAACACCCCTCCCCCACATTGGACAATTGGACCATCTCTCCCTGTTCCTCACATCTCGGTATTCACCACTCATCCAACGTGTGAAACCTGCTGTGAGGACAATTAAAGTGTGGCCAGAGGGGACAGACGCAGTGCTCCAGGACAGATTTAAAAACACAGACTGGAATATGTTCACCCACACAGACCTGGACCAATACACCTCATCTGTACTGGATTACATCTCCGAAACCACAGACAGTGTCACCACCCAGAAACGGATCACCATGTACCCCAACCAGAAGCCTTGGATGAACCGGGATGTTCGTCTCCTCCTGAAGGCCCACAACACTGCCTTTAGGTCAGGAGATGCACACGCCTACAGTACAGCCAGGGCTAATCTAAAGAAGGGCATCAAAAAAGCCAAACACCACTACAAAAAGAAGGTAGAAGAACACTTCTCCAACTCCAACCCCCGACGCATGTGGCAAGGACTCCAGACCATTACAGACTACAGGACCACCAAACCCTCCCCCGCATCCTCTGATGTTTCCTTCCTCAACGAGCTCAACAACTTTTATGCTCGTTTTGAGCGAGGGAATCCAACAACCACAACCAAAACAGACATGACGCCAGACCACCAACCTCTGACTCTCTCCCCCACCGATGTAGGAGCGGTGCTGAGCAGGATCAATGTCCACAAGGCTGCAGGTCCTGATGGCATCCCCGGGCGTGTTCTCAGAGCGTGTTCTGGGGAGCTTGCAGGAGTGCTCGCAGACATATTCAACCTGTCCTTGGCCCACGCTGTGGTACCGGCCTGCTTCAAATCCACCTCCATCGTCCCGATACCCAAAAACTCCAACCCATCTTGTCTCAATGACTACCGCCCAGTAGCACTCACCCCCATCATCACTAAGTGCTTAGAGCAGCTGGTCCTAGCACACTTCAAATCCTGTCTCCCCCCCACCCTGGACCCCCACCAATTCGCATACCGCCAGAACAGGAGCACAGAGGATGCAGTCTCCATCGCACTGCACTCTGTCCTCTCACACCTGGACAACAACAACACCTACGCCAGAATGCTGTTTATAGACTTCAGTTCAGCATTCAATACAATCCACCCCTCACAACTCATCAGAAAACTGACAGACCTGGGCATCAGTTCCCTCATCTGCAAATGGTTACTGGACTTCCTGACCAACCGCCCCCAACATGTCCGGCTGGATAACCACTGCTCATCTACAATCACAATGAACACCGGTGTACCACAAGGCTGTGTGATGAGCCCTTTCCTCTACTCCCTCTTCACCCACGACTGCAGACCTGCTGATGGTTCCAACACCATCATTAAGTTTGCAGATGACACCACGGTGATTGGCCTCATCAGTGACAACGATGAGGCCGCCTACAGGGAGGAGGTGGATCGTCTGGCTGAGTGGTGCGACAGAAACAACCTGCTGCTTAACACAGAGAAGACCAAGGAGCTCATCGTGGGCTACAGGAGGAATGCTGACCCACATCCACCCATCCACATTAAGGGGACGGCTGTGGAGCGTGTGAGCAGCTTCAAGTTCCTGGGGGTCCACATCTCCGAGGATCTCATCTGGACGACCAACTGCTCCAAGCTGGTCAAGAAGGCTCACCAGCGCCTCTTCTTCTTGAGGACTGAGGAAAAACCACCTGTCCTCAGACATCCTGGTGAACTTCTATCGCTGTACCATCGAGAGCATCCTGACCAACTGTATAACAGTCTGGTATGGGAACTGCTCTGCCTCGGACCGGAAGGCGTTGCAGAGGGTCGTGAAAACTGCCCAGCGCATCGCCGGAGCACCACTTCCTGCCATAAAAGACATATACAGGAAGCGGTGTCTGAAAAGGGCTGGGAAAATCATCAAAGACCCCAGTCACCCATCACATAGACTCTTCACCCTCCTGCCCTCTAGGAGGCGCTACAGGAGCCTCCGGACTAAGACCACCAGGTACCGGAACAGCTTCTTCCCCACAGCTGTCAGACTCCTGAACTCTGCCTCCTGACATCTGACCCACGTTAAACTCATGGACTGGACATACACACACCCACAACCACCTACACACACACACAATGGACAACCGTACCCTCAAACACACAATAATAACATGGACTGAACCACCATTCACAATCACTAGCACTTTATATACCTCTGTAGAAATTATCCACATATCTCACTTATCTTAACTGCACTACTGTATAGTTCTGTGTAAATAATCATACGATAATTTTTAATCCTACAACTGTTTATAACTTGCATAGTTCACATTTCTGTATAACTGTATATCTCAGATTTCTGTATAGTTTTTTTTATTTCATATTTATATCCTGTTCATAGCCTGTACATAGCTTGTACTCACTACAGCCTGTACATACTTATAGTTATAGAATATTCATAACATACTTCATACCGTGTACATTATAACATACCATAATAGACCCATTTCTGTAACATACTTACATATCTATATTATTGCTAATATATATTGTAATATATCTATATCACTAAAGCACTTCTGGATGGATGCAAACTGCATTTCGTTGCCCTGTACCTGTGCATGTGCAATGACAATAAAGTTGAATTCTATTCTAATTCTATTCCATTACTGAAGATTATATTTTTGTTATTTGGAGATAAAAGGTCAGATAAGGGTTTCTCATCCAGACAGATTTAGTTATAATCAAATATGTTTACAGTTTGATTACAAATGCATCAAAAGGATCATGACTGTTGCCGACAACAACTGGAAAACTGAGTCACTAAGTCCCTGCTGACCCCGCACAACAGGGGGCGAAACTGAGCGACCCGATCTCGTCAGCTGTAACCCGGAAAGCAGTAACACGAAGCTCTCAAACTGGAAGGAGATGTGTAGATTTAATAAGATCGGATTTATGAGGAAAATGAAACTCAAAGTTTGTCTCCAGAGGCTGACAGCTACTCAGACCGCAGTTACAACACATGCAGGTGATGGGAGCCAGGAGCCAAGACTCAATAAATCTCCCTTTAAATCCATTTTTTCTGCTCAAGTGACGCAAACAAACTGACATTCCTCCAGATCCCCTTTCTTTGCACTTTTACATTTTTTGTTGATGCAAGTATTTGTTCTCTGATATGAAAACGCATAGGGCGCCTGTAAATTCAACGTTAATGTAATGTTGGGCGTCTTACGTGAATTTTGGGGCTAAATCTCCACGGTGACAGCTCATTTAGATGAGAGGAAATCAGAAATGGCGGCAGCAGAAATAAAGGCTGATTTAGTTTAAATAACCGCAAGTTGATGGTAGACCCTTTAAAGCAGAAATCGGTTAGTATCCGTTCATATGTGGATCCAGCCACATGATTTAGAAGAACCCGCTGAACTTAACCTGCACGAAAATAGATGTAAATCTTGATTCTTTAGGCGCTAATGTCTCAATATTAAAGAAGCGTTATTTCTTTGAGAAACATTCTAAAGTGTTTTAGAATCACAGTATAAAATGTTTAATATGAACCAATGCGAGATTTTTTTTTATCAAAGTCTGAAAGGTTTCGTAAGCACTCGTTTTAATCATTTTGTAAATAACAGTTACGAAAGGTTTTGTAACCCGCAAAAACAAAGAGTTTGAATTTCCCGCAATCGTTTAGGGGTCACGAGAGCACTTCTCGCGACCTGATTGGCTCGGTCCCTCCCGACTGTTTAAAGGGGCTCATTTAGCTGCGTGCCCATTGGCCAGCAGTTCTAGCGCCAAGATTCCAATAAAAGGGCGAGCTGCAGCAGAAGCCCTATACTGTCTCCGTCTGTCTGCAGCTACTAAGCTTTAGCTTTCTGCTCCTTTTAGCTTCTTAGTGGGTTTTTTTTGTGTCCGTTTGAACCCGAAAAGTCACAATGCTGACCGCGCGCTCCCCGCTCTCCGTGAAGAACGAGCAGTCCCTCAGCGGGCAGCTGGACAAAATGTCTCTGGACAAAGAGAACACGGTGAGGCTGCTTCAGGTTCCCGCTCACAGAGGCCGCCGATTCTCTAAGGTCACCGAACAATTACAGGTATCGATAAAGAGTCGCTGTGTGTGCTGACGCTCTGTGTCTCCTTTCAGCCTCCGGGCCCGAACAGCAGCCGCATCCTGGCGTCCAAAACCGCGCGGAGGATCTTCGACGCTGCTGCGGTAAGTGAGAGAAAAGCTGCAGGAAGCTTCGCACTTTTAGCGGATTCCTCATATCAGCGGACCGAGTCGATGCTGAGCTCACTGACGGCAGTTTCGTGTGTGTTACTGTGCAGATGTGACGCCTAAACTGTGGCCGTGGCGCCAACAGTGAGCGGTAGGGCTGATGTCGGTTCAGGGTTCTAGTTTATTAGGAACAGCTGCTGTGGTGTTCAGGTTTCATGCCGTTTCTGTTATTTTGTCCACCACCTTCAGATCAGTGAACGATACAGGCAGCAAGTCTGCACAAACTTTAACTTTTCATTGTGTTTGCTCCAGAATCGATGAATAAGCTGATCAATAATCCTGAGCAATGATCTTTGTCTTCAGCCTAAAGTGAAAAAGAGCAGCAGCTCGCAGGAAGAGGAGCCTCTGCTGAAGGACAACCCTCGCCGCTTCGTCATCTTCCCCATCGAGTACCACGATATCTGGCAGATGTACAAGAAGGCAGAGGCGTCCTTTTGGACGGCAGAGGAGGTGGGTGGAGCTGCTGTAATGGGGCGGGGCTAGATGCTAACCGCTGCGATGCTGACGTGCTCTCTCTGTGCAGGTGGATCTGTCCAAGGACCTGCAGCACTGGGATGCCATGAAGGACGAAGAGCGCTACTTCATCTCCCACGTGTTGGCCTTCTTCGCCGCCAGCGACGGCATCGTCAACGAGAACCTGGTGAGACGCTGCGCCTGCTCTTACAGATCGTTTTGAGGTCACGGACCGCTGTAACGTTCTTGTTGTCGCTCTTTGACCAACAGGTGGAGCGCTTCATGCAGGAAGTGCAGGTGACGGAGGCCCGGTGTTTCTACGGTTTTCAGATCGCCATGGAGAACATCCACTCGGAGATGTACAGCCTGCTGATCGACACGTACATCAAGGACCCCAAAGAGAGGTACGCAGGAGGCGGGCCAAATACTGTTCTGTAGTGGCTTAACTGGCCTGTACTGATCTAACTGGTGAGTGACGATGTGTTCCCGCCCTCAGAGAGTACCTGTTTAATGCCATCGAGACGCTGCCGTGCGTGAAGAAGAAGGCCGACTGGGCGCTCAACTGGATCGGCAACAAGAACGCCACCTATGGTAAATAAGCTGCTGCCCATTAGGCCACCTGACTCAATGGCTCCACCTCAAGCAGCTTTATTGATTATTGTCTGTTTATTGATCTGCAGGGGAGCGCGTGGTGGCCTTTGCCGCTGTGGAGGGGATCTTCTTCTCGGGCTCGTTCGCCGCCATCTTCTGGCTGAAGAAGAGAGGCCTGATGCCCGGCCTGACCTTCTCCAACGAGCTCATCAGCAGAGACGAGGTGAGGCGCCCTGTTGCTGTCGGATCGCAGGTATTGATCCAGTGATGATGTCACTCTTAACGTGTGTGTTTGTGCGCCTGCTGCGTTTAGGGTCTGCACTGTGACTTTGCCTGTCTGATGTTCAAACACCTGGTGAACAAACCGCCCAAGGAAACCGTCATCAGCATCATCAAGAACGCCGTGGAGATCGAGCAGGTGAGTCCCAGCTTCACCTGCAGCTGCTCTGCTGGGCCCACTGGTTCATGGTGGATTTACTGGTTCAGGATGGCTTTAATGGGTTTATTGGTTTGTGTGCAGGAGTTCCTGACTGACGCTCTGCCCGTCAAGCTCATCGGGATGAACTGCGACATGATGAAACGGTACATCGAGTTCGTGGCCGACAGACTGTTGCTGGAGCTCGGCTTCTCCAAGGTAACGCCCCACACAGGTCATGTGATCGATCATGTGACTGACTTAAAGGCAGAAAAACAGCATCACAAAACATCCGCACTCATCTAAGTCACAAGCTAAACTTTTAAAATAAAAAATGATCAGTTCTCCACACAGACACATTTTAGGAACTCTTTGATCTCAGAGAGCGACATGAGGAAGGTGATGGTGTGAGTGATGATGAAGTGCGCAGGGGTACGGACCTCAGCCGGTGATGGGGGCTGAGTGCTGCTGCAGAGTCTGATCAGAGGACGAGTGGTTCTCTGACGGACAGCGGCAGTGCGACACAGACGCCTATCTGAACTCGCCCAGGGGTGGGGGCGGGTGACCTCAGGGTGGGGGCAGTGGGTGGAGCTGACTGACATGGTGTTTCTGTGTGCAGATCTACCGGGTGGAGAACCCTTTTGACTTCATGGAGAACATCTCCCTGGAGGGAAAGACCAACTTCTTTGAGAAGCGGGTGGGCGAGTACCAGAGGATGGGCGTGATGGCGACGCCCACGGACAACACCTTCCGGTTGGACGCTGACTTCTGAGGCGGGGGCTGCTCTTTGGACTTCAGCTAGTTGGATTGCAGGCAGGACTGCAGTCGGGTTCAAACGTTTGTTGTTGTTTTTTTTTCTTTCTTTTTGTACATAGACTTTGTAGAGTTTTTATTAAGTCTTATTATAGTTTTAAATATGTACATTTTTGTAATAAAGCAACTGTTTGTAAAAAGCATCGACTCTTCAGTTTCACATCTGTAACATCTTTCTAAATCACTGTAATCCCATCATTTCAGGCCAGACAAGGCTGGAAGTGAGTGACTTGCACTGGACAGCCTAGCCAATGACGTGCTGCTGCTGTCACAGTTGCAGGTGTGTTGTACAGAAATGAAGATCATCTCCATTTCTGTACAACTCATCTGATCTGAATTAACTCTGAGGCTGAGCAACCACAGCTGTGTATAAATAGACTGTTGGGCTTGTTTAGTCTTAAACAAGTTTTCTGAGAATCTACAAAAATTTCAGTGTCCCCGAAGTTTTTACCCATCATGGTTGCAGCCTCCTGAAATGAAGACAATGGATGATCAGTTGTTCCACTAACTTATCTGCACAAGGAGTTTGTAGAGGGAACAACAGCCATGGCAGTTTGTCCTAAAACAACAACGGTAATCTGCACATTTAAATATTTCAGATTTTATTCTCAAAAATGATCAATATTTTATTTTCATAATGAAGACAGCACTGGTGTTTCTAATTTAATTAACAAAAACCCTGCAGTCCAGTGGTGGGATGGCATGTCTTTGTGAGACAGAATTGGATGTACTCATGGGATATGTAGTTTGTACTCAGTGTACACTTTGAGGTCCAGTGTTGCATCTGTTAAACTAACAGGCTGCATCAAGTTGATGTCAAGGTCGCCAGCAACATGTGATGTGGAGGGTCAAAGGTTAAGGATTTTCCTTTAATCTGTCACTCACAGGAGGATGTAAGGAAGGATAAAACCTGTCTCTGTGTTCTGGATAAAATTCAAAGGCTGGCGCTTCAGTGTTCATACGTTATAAACATGTGAGTCAGACATGATGATAATATTCATCTCTTCTTTGTCCTGGTGGCTGACAGCAGGTTTGGAGATAATTGAGCAGTTATACATTTTATTCCAAAATAAATAAAAACATTTTCCAGAAGTTTTTCAGTGTTAATCACTCAGCAAACCACGTTTTGACAATAATGTTCACTGAGATGATTTCCTCATATATTTTTATTTTTTTTTATTATTTTGTTTTTTTTCCCAGAGGTCAATCGGAAACCTGCCTCCCATCAATCATTTATTGGAACCACGAGACTGATTTTTCACCAAACCTCCGCAGTCCCTAAGGAGAGGACAGTGACGTCATCACCAAGGACCACAGCGTGTTTTACATAACAGTCTAGACCAAAAACACGCTTTTTAGTTTAAAGTGGGTAAAGTGGGTTTAACTATATTTCTACGAGAATTCAGTTGACATTACTGTGTGCTCTGATTTTATCTTCGGGTCTGTAGTCTTTGGTCTTATCCTTGAACACGTGGTCCGCGTGACGTCATAAACGGAAGTAAACAAACGAAGTAGTCAGAAAGAGCTGCGGAGACGCTATTCTGCCCAAAAATGTCGATTTCCAACCCGAGGCAGGTGTTCCACAACCCGGTAAGATATCCTACGGTTTCGAATTGATCTGTATCATCAGTTTTCATTCTCACTTTCAAGGATAAATCGATTGTTGATCGACGATGCTTCTGTGAAGGGACCAGTTAGCATTTTAGCTCACCTAACAGCCTTAAACAATGACTATCTTATGTTAAACATTCTTTTAAAAATATTCGAAGTGTTTTAAATACACTGAAAAACAACGGAAAGAGTTCGGATTCAATATCATCCGCTAAAAACTTTATTTATAGAAGCTTTGAAGCAAACCTTTGGTACTGCCGCACTGCGGAACACACGTCAGAGAGGCTGGCTTGACATAAGTTTCGGTCACATGAGATGTTGTGTGGGTTAAGCGTGTTTTTGTTTTTTGTTTTGTTTTTTCAGGCTGAATTAGAGACCAGGTATTTAAAGTGTGATTTAAGTATGTTTGGGTTTAGATGTGAACACATCTGAGACAATTTGTAAAATATCTTCAAAATTGTATTCAGTTTGGCGACGGTGTTTTGGCTTGTTTGACACTGATTATTTATCATGAATCGTTCTTCTACATCACGTGTGACATCGTGTAAATATAATAACTGACCCCTGAGATTCCGGCTTTAGTGTCATCCACTAAAAACTTTGTTTCGTCAACCTTTTTGGACAAACTGTGTTAAAGTTTGGTGCCTCCGCCCAGCATCATTTTTAGAGTCACGTGTCACCCTTTTCGTGTTTTATTTTAGACCGAATTAAAGAACAGGTCGGCACAGTTTGATTTGATCTGATCTGATGGGTTGGACATAGAAAATTTAAAATATGCAAAAATTTTAGTGGGTTTTCGTCTAGATTAAGGAGTGAGTTCAATTAATTTCAATTCAATTTTGTCTATACAGTGCCAAATTACAACAGCATTCGCACTTTGTATTGCAAGGCAGACCCTACAATAATACATAAAGAGAAAAACCCAACAATCATATGACCCCCTATGAGCAAGGACTTTGGCAACAGTGGGAAGGAAAAACTCCCTTTTAACAGGAAGAAACCTCCAGCAGGATCAGGGAGGGGCAGCCATCTGCTCTGGGGAGGAAGACAGGACAAAGACATGCTGTGGAAGAGAGCCAGATATTAATAATAACTAATAATTAAATGCAGAGAGGTCTATTAACACATAGAGTGCAAAGAAGAAATGCCCAGTGTACAGTGGGAATCCCCCAGCAGCCTCCACCTATTGCAGCATAACTAAGGGAGGATTTAGGGTCACCTGATCCAGCCGTAACTATATGCTTTAGCAAAAAGGAAAGTTTGAAGCCTGAACTTAAAAGTACAGATGGTGTCTGTTTCCTGAATTCAAACTGAAAACTGAAGGCTCTGCCCCTCATTCAACTTTTAAATACTCTAGGAACAACAAGTAAGCCTGCAGTGTGATATATGGTACTATAAGGTCATTAAGATAAGTTGGGGCCTTATTGTTTAAGACCTTGTATGTGAGGAGCAGGATTTTGAATTCTGTATTTAACAGAGTGCCAATGAAGGGAAGCCAGTATAGGAGAAATCTGCTCTGTCTTTCTGTTACATTTTTTGTAACTTCTTCTAAAATGTAGAGGAGATATTTGTGCATGAAGATCGAGAACGGAGAAGATCCAATATGAATAAAACATGTGATTTGTGCAAAAAATCCAGTCATCCCCCCCCCCCCCCCCCCCCCTCCCCCAGGATAAAATCTACTAATGAAAGCAGGAAGAAAATGTTCACAGTGAACAAGAGGAGGTAAAAACAGGCCTTCAGATCTAGACAAAGAAAACCTGCAGGAAGTCTCGACCTGCTGAGAGAACAAAACCAGCTTTAAATCAGTGACTCAGCTGCTGAAAGCTGCCCTTCATAAAACCGCTGATATGATTATAACAGTCAAAAAGAAAAAGGTTTGAATTCAGCTCAAACATGTGAGAAACAACAGAGATTCTTTGTTGGGATGTTAGCAGAGCTGTGGGCAAAAGTAACTTGACTACAAGTCACTGTAATTCAATTCAACTTTATTTCTTTAGCACCAGTTTACAATTACAGTCACAGGTCACCCGATTCAGGTCCACCTATAAACTTATATATTTTCCTGCAGGTGGAGCACTGTTTGAAGTTTAATAATGATCACATGACCAGAGGTGGGACGTAACAAAGTACAAATACTTTGTTGGTACTTGAGTAGTTTTTTTTTTTCTGACTTCTTTTTATTTTCACTCCCAACATTTGAAACAAACACCTGAACCTTCTGCTCCTCACATTTTCAGAACGGACTTCAGGTTTGACGTCTTTGGGGGAGTTATTATTTTATCACTGTGAGCCTCAAACATCAAACTCATCTGAGCCTGAACAGAAACACATGACAGGCAGTCCTATTCGTTTATTAGTCCCCTGAGGATGTCACATGAAGACCAGAACCACTGCAGGTGTCTGTAAACTGTGTTTGCAATACTTCAGCATCTAGTTAGCCAAGATGAGCGAGCACTTTTGCCACCTTTGCACATGACTCTTCACACAGTCTTACTGTGGTGATTCAAGTGAGCTAGTAGGTGTCTTTACCTAGAGTCAGAATCGTTTGACTACAAGTGCGGAACAAGCTTAATGAGAATACTTTGGACCTGAAAGCAGAACTGACGGCCTGATACAGACAGACAGTCCACAGACCTGAGAGCAGATTATTTACTGCTCTGCTTTTATTTTAGTTATTTTTTTATAATCAAATCAAAGATGTCTGTGAAGGTTCGCAGTGATCCAGGTCATGGTAGTCTAAGGAGCTTGGAAAGAAAAGCGACTGGACATCTTTAAGTTTCTTGAAGACGCTTCACCTCGTCTCATGGAAAAGCTTCTTCACTTCTAAGAGCAGCTGGTGGAGAGTCCCATCCAAGAGTTTCTCCTGACAGAACGATGCTGTGCAAACGTGCACAACGACCAGCTCAGGCAGAAATAATATCAAAAATTAAACTGAGACACAAAGCTTGGTCAAACGTGCAGTAGTGCAGTACTGTCAGGGCAGATGTTTCCTGACTGTGAGACAGGAAGAATGTAGCAAACGTTTCTTGAATCTGTTTAGACACGTTTATTTCACTTTATTTCAAATGCACAGACGTGGATCTGTGCTGCATGCAGGGTAACACATTCAAGCCCAGGAGGGGAGACACACCCATCCGCAGGTCAGAGCCCAGACAAACAGGAGGGTTGTGTCAGGGAGGACATTCGGCATAAAATCTGTGCCAAATCAAACTTTTGGAAAAACCTCTAAATATATGAAATTTGTAGATACGTGTAAACGGGTGGAGGTTTTCTCTGAGCGTCTCTACGTGAAAGCAGGAGGATTTCTGTGATTCTCCTGTTACATTCTAATTTCAGATTCTAATCTGATCAGCTGCTGACGGAGGTTTGAGCTCTGGTTCATTCACACCGATCTAGTCCCTCCTCTCAGGTGTTTCTAGGTGTTCTCTGTGGTCATCTGACCCTCCTCATGTTTGTGGTGTTCTGTCCACAGTCGATTCCCTTTGCTGGGACGATCCTGGGTGGGTTCTTGCCAGGTGAGATGGTTCTGATCAAGGGTTCTGTGCCGTCTGGTGCTGACAGGTGAGGATGCCGATCTTCATAATCAATCAGATATTTTAAAAAAAACAAACGTCAGAGTCGGGGTGCAGATTCTTAAAGCGGGATCTTCTCTCTCTGTTCGCTGTCTCACAGGTTCCAGGTGGACTTCACCTGCGGCAGCAGCGTGAAGCCGCGGGCCGACGTAGCGTTCCATTTCAACCCGAGGATCAAAAAGTCGTCCATCGTGTGCAACACGCTGACGAAAGAGTGCTGGGGCCGCGAACAGATCCACTACGAGATGCCCTTCAGGCTCGAGGTCGACTTCGAGCTCATCATCCTCATCCTCCAAGACCAGTTCAAGGTGAGAGACGAGCCGACCAATCAGGTGTCAGAGAAGAGTCAGCACGGCAGAACTTTAGTTTAACTGTTCAATGCGAGCCAAACTGGTGTCCAACGATGTGTTGTTTTCCGTGCGTGTTCAGGTGGCTGTGAACGGCGCCCACCTGCTGGAGTACAAACACAGAGTGGAGCTGGAGCATGTTGACACCATCAGCATCTCAGGAAAAGTCAAAGTTCAGGCTGTGGGCATCCTTTCCCCGAGCTCAGTGAGTGTCTCTGTAACCCATGGCAACCTGCAGCTTTACCATCAGAGGGTTAACCTGTTTGTTTGTTTGTTTGTTTCAGAGCCCCACCTCTCCCGCTGGCAGTCTGCCCAATAAGGACACAGACGAATCAGCAATAATTGATCAGGTGTCCTTTCAATATCTGTGTTGCATTTGCATTTCACTTTTATAGTTTTATGTTAGCTAAAGATTTGAAATCACTGTCTGATAGCATCTCTGGATGGCTGGCACTCATAAGGATTGTTTTCTGTGGAAGAAAAGTCACATGATCTGTGAAAAGCCTCCAAATATGAAAGCCCCGCCCCTTTCATGTGACTGCACAGGTCAAATCCTGAGTTACTTACCCAGTTGATAACCAGCTTGGTGTGAACTCTGACCCTCACTGTTAGCTTAAGTGGATCATAGCAGAAAGATAACTTGGGTATCTTTGTAGCACAGGACACGAGTCATCACAGGGCAACGGTAACGTTTTTTTCCATGCGTTTCAGCCAGTGTTCTCCTCATCAGGTGATTTGGTGAGTTTTCCTGATCAAATCATTGATTGATGATGCATTTATTTCTTACAATAACAACAGTTTAATAGAAAGAAATTTGAATGAATTATTTTTAAAGCAACTTTTAGCTTCTTTTACTTAACATAAATATGATCAATTAAACTCTGTTTTTTATATCAGTCATATTATATCAGCCCACATGGTTGGCCTGAAATCATATTTTGGTAAAGAAAATTATTTATCATATTTCACCGATTGATCTTACGTTAATCAGTGAGATCACTGATCTTATTTGATACCAAATGATCTTCTAACTTTTAACACAGATCTAAATTTATATTTAAAACTATAAAGCCAAAAAAAGGGAAATGTTTTAGTGTGTCTGACTCCCTGTTTCCTGCAGAGTATCCCGTTCAGAGGTCAGCTGGTTAATGGGATGGCAGTCGGACGCAGCATCATCATCAAAGGAGAGACCAATCAGAACGCAGAGAGGTAAGGATAATAAACAGCTGTGGGAGCCCAGTACAGAAACTGATCAAAGCGACAATCAGTGAGGCATCAATCAGAACTTAAATTAACTTTAGTAAAAATTTTGTTCTTGTTAATGACAACATAAGTTTTATATTCTTAAATTCATAATAAATTAATCACAACTTTGTGAATACAGGCTCTGATTTACAAGCTGACTCCACAAGCTGCTCAGAGACATTATGTTTGTGGGGTTTAGGTATTGTTGAGCCGACTAACACAATGAAAACCTGACTGTGATGAATAACTTCTTCGTAGTAAACCTGAAGTCTGGAGCCAGTAGAAACTGATTAGCTTAAACTGAAGTTCAAGTTTAAATAAACAATGTTTGGATTAAAGTCACTGAAGCATTTTCAGAGTTTACAGGTTTTATTTAAATATAAATTTAAATTGAGTTATGTGACTGTCACTTAATCATCACAGACCACCTTGCATGAACCTGCAGAGAAAGTAAACATGAAGCAGTTCAGAGTTTCGGTTTAGCCTTTCATGGCTCATTAATGACATCACTTCCTGTTACAGTTTCTGCGTGAACCTGCGGCCAGCAACCGGGTCCGACATCGCTCTCCACCTGAACCCTCGCTTGAAGAAGCGTGTCTTTGTCAGGAACTCCTTTCTGTCTGACTGCTGGGGTCATGAGGAGATGGCGCTCGCTTCCTTCCCCTTTACTGCGGGGCAGTACTTTGAGGTGACCTTTGACCCCTGCCCTAACATCCACATGTTGTGATTTTTTTTTTTTTTTTAAGTTGTTTTTAAACCTGCTGTCATCTCCTTGCAGATGATCATCCGCTGCGACGCGCAGCACTTCAGAGTTGCCATGAATGGGCAGCACCAGCTCGATTACAAACACCGCATGAAGGAGCTGAGCGCCATCAACCAGGTGGAGGTGAAAGGAGATGTGACACTGCTTGTCGTCAGAGTCCTCTGAGCGCCTGCTAACTATCATGAACACGAAGCCATATAAAAAATAAACCACTGACGCCTCCTCCGTAACCAATCATTTAACAGATTCTAACTTAATTTCCTCTTTTACTAAAAACCCATGTCTTGTCCAGTGTTTTCAAAATAAAAGTCTGTCATTCCTCACATCTGTCCAGCTTTTTTGTTCCAAAAGCAGCTGATGATAGTGGTGCTGGCGCCACCACAGGGACCAGATCACCGCCCAGCCATGACGCTGGGTCAGATTAGTTTTCTCTATGAACATGACTTTCTAAGTTTACGCGGTCAAATCAGATGAAACCTGAGGAACCAGATTTTAAAAAAATGTTTTAAACTTTTCAGTTCAACTTGATGTCAGAAGAAAAAGACCGGAGCTGGTTCCTGTTCACGGAGTCATTTATTAAAGCTCAGTATTAAAAATACACTAAAAAAAAACAAACAAAAAACCCCCAAAAACAAATGTAAACTGTACACATTTAAAACCCCGACATATTTACACAGCGCTGAGCCGCAGCGTTAGATTTGATCAGGTCTAATGCTGCGGCTCAGACTCACAAGTCTGTAAATAAAGATTCAGTTCATCATTTGATCCTTAAAGTCCAAGAGTCTGTTCCAGCATGCACCGGGACGGAGGTAGTGTGACGGCAGGGACGCTCCACCATCAGAAGTCAGCGTCCAACCGGAAGGTGTTGTCCGTGGGCGTCGCCATCACGCCCATCCTCTGGTACTCGCCCACCCGCTTCTCAAAGAAGTTGGTCTTTCCCTCCAGGGAGATGTTCTCCATGAAGTCAAAAGGGTTCTCCACCCGGTAGATCTGCACACAGAAACACCATGTCAGTCAGCTCCACCCACTGCCCCCACCCTGAGGTCACCCGCCCCCACCCCTGGGCGAGTTCAGATAGGCGTCTGTGTCGCACTGCCGCTGTCCGTCAGAGAACCACTCGTCCTCTGATCAGACTCTGCAGCAGCACTCAGCCCCCATCACCGGCTGAGGTCCGTACCCCTGCGCACTTCATCATCACTCACACCATCACCTTCCTCATGTCGCTCTCTGAGATCAAAGAGTTCCTAAAATGTGTCTGTGTGGAGAACTGATCATTTTTTATTTTAAAAGTTTAGCTTGTGACTGAGATGAGTGCGGATGTTTTGTGATGCTGTTTTTCTGCCTTTAAGTCAGTCACATGATCGATCACATGACCTGTGTGGGGCGTTACCTTGGAGAAGCCGAGCTCCAGCAACAGTCTGTCGGCCACGAACTCGATGTACCGTTTCATCATGTCGCAGTTCATCCCGATGAGCTTGACGGGCAGAGCGTCAGTCAGGAACTCCTGCACACAAACCAATAAACCCATTAAAGCCATCCTGAACCAGTAAATCCACCATGAACCAGTGGGCCCAGCAGAGCAGCTGCAGGTGAAGCTGGGACTCACCTGCTCGATCTCCACGGCGTTCTTGATGATGCTGATGACGGTTTCCTTGGGCGGTTTGTTCACCAGGTGTTTGAACATCAGACAGGCAAAGTCACAGTGCAGACCCTAAACGCAGCAGGCGCACAAACACACACGTTAAGAGTGACATCATCACTGGATCAATACCTGCGATCCGACAGCAACAGGGCGCCTCACCTCGTCTCTGCTGATGAGCTCGTTGGAGAAGGTCAGGCCGGGCATCAGGCCTCTCTTCTTCAGCCAGAAGATGGCGGCGAACGAGCCCGAGAAGAAGATCCCCTCCACAGCAGCAAAGGCCACCACGCGCTCCCCTGCAGATCAATAAACAGACAATAATCAATAAAGCTGCTTGAGGTGGAGCCATTGAGTCAGGTGGCCTAACGGGCAGCAGCTTATTTACCATAGGTGGCGTTCTTGTTGCCGATCCAGTTGAGCGCCCAGTCGGCCTTCTTCTTCACGCACGGCAGCGTCTCGATGGCATTAAACAGGTACTCTCTGAGGGCGGGAACACATCGTCACTCACCAGTTAGATCAGTACAGGCCAGTTAAGCCACTACAGAACAGTATTTGGCCCGCCTCCTGCGTACCTCTCTTTGGGGTCCTTGATGTACGTGTCGATCAGCAGGCTGTACATCTCCGAGTGGATGTTCTCCATGGCGATCTGAAAACCGTAGAAACACCGGGCCTCCGTCACCTGCACTTCCTGCATGAAGCGCTCCACCTGTTGGTCAAAGAGCGACAACAAGAACGTTACAGCGGTCCGTGACCTCAAAACGATCTGTAAGAGCAGGCGCAGCGTCTCACCAGGTTCTCGTTGACGATGCCGTCGCTGGCGGCGAAGAAGGCCAACACGTGGGAGATGAAGTAGCGCTCTTCGTCCTTCATGGCATCCCAGTGCTGCAGGTCCTTGGACAGATCCACCTGCACAGAGAGAACACGTCAGTATCACCGAGGTCAGCATCTAGCCCCGCCCCATTACAGCAGCTCCACCCACCTCCTCTGCCGTCCAAAAGGACGCCTCTGCCTTCTTGTACATCTGCCAGATATCGTGGTACTCGATGGGGAAGATGACGAAGCGGCGAGGGTTGTCCTTCAGCAGAGGCTCCTCCTCCTGCGAGCTGCTGCTCTTTTTCACTTTGGGCTGAAGACAAAGATCATTGCTCAGGATTATTGATCAGCTTATTCATCGATTCTGGAGCAAACACAGTGAAAAGTTAAAGTTTGTGCAGACTTGCTGCCTGTATCGTTCACTGATCTGAAGGTGGTGGACAAAATAACAGAAACGGCACGAAACCTGAACACCACAGCAGCTGTTCCTAATAAACTAGAACCCTGAACCGACATCAGCCCTACCGCTCACTGTTGGCGCCACGGCCACAGTTTAGGCGCCACATCTGCACAGTAACACACACGAAGCTGCCGTCAGTGAGCTCAGCATCGACTCGGTCCGCTGATATGAGGAATCCGCAAAAAGCGCGAAGCTTCCTGCAGCTTTTCTCTCACTTACCGCAGCAGCGTCGAAGATCCTCCGCGCGGTTTTGGACGCCAGGATGCGGCTGCTGTTCGGGCCCGGAGGCTGAAAGGAGACACAGACCGTCAGCACACACAGCGACTCTTTATCAATACCTGTAATTGTTCGGTGACCTTAGAGAATCGGCGGCCTCTGTGAGCGGGAACCTGAAGCAGCCTCACCGTGTTCTCTTTGTCCAGAGACATTTTGTCCAGCTGCCCGCTGAGGGACTGCTCGTTCTTCACGGAGAGCGGGGAGCGCGCGGTCAGCATTATGAATTCGCGGGTTCGAAAGGACGAAGAAAAGAAAAAACCTAAGAAGCTAAAAGTTGCAGAAAGCAAAGCTAGCAGCAGCGGACAGACGGAGACAGTGAAAGGCTTCTGCTTCAGTTCGCCCTTTTATTGGAATCTTGGCGCCAGAACTGCTGGCCAATACGAGGAGTCCCTTTAAACCGTCGGGAGGGACCAAGCCAGTCAGGTAGTTGTTGGCGGTAATGCACCATTTTGCTGTTTGCCAACCGCCAGTAAACCCTATACAGAAGAAGAAGAAGAAGAAGAAGAAGAAGAAGCCAGTCAGGTCGAGATAAGTGCTCACGTAACCCCTAAACGATTGCGGTAAATTCAAACTCTGTTAGCGGGTTACAAAACTTTAGGTAACCGCTTTTACAAAATGATTAAAACGAGCGCTTACGAAACCTTTCAGACGTCACCCCCCCCCCCCCCAAATAAAAAAAAACCCTCGCATTTTTTTCATATTAAGCATTTTAAACTGTGATTCTAAAAACACGTTACAATGTCTCTCAAAGAAAAAAAAAGCTTCTGTAATGAGACATTAACGCCGAAAGAGTCAAGATTTACATCTGTGTTCGTGCAGGTGAGTTCAGCGGATTGTTCCAAATCATGTGGATCCTCATATGGACATTGAATAACTGATTTCTGCTTTAACGTGTCTGCCATCAGGGCTGTCGTTTAAACTGACATTAAAGCTCAGTCAACGGCGCCTTTTCTTCTTCCCTCTCATCTAAATGAGCTGTCGCCATGGAGATTTAGCGCCAAAATTCCCGTAACACGCCCAACATTACAATAACTCTCCATTTACAGGCGCCCTGTGTGTTTTCATATCAGAGACTGGCATCAACAAAAATCTGTAAACATATGCAATATGTAAACGAAAAACGAATCTGCAGGAATTAGTCGGTTTCTTTGAGTCACTCGAGCAGAAATGAATTGATTTAAAGGCTGATTTATGTTTTGTATCTTTGCTCTGAGCAGCTTTCAGCCTCTGAAGACAAACTTTGAGCTTCATTTTCCTCAAAAATCAGACCTCATCAAACCCATATCCAGCTGGAGACCTTCCTGTTACTGCTTCCGGGTTATCTGATTGGCTGCAGGAGAAAGGGTCGCTCAGTTTCGGCCCCTGGTGTCCGGGATGGACAATGACTCAGTTTTGCAGTTACTGTCTGCTACTGAGCAATAATGGTCATCAGTTGGATCAATTTTAATCGAACTGTCAACATATTTGATCATAACTGAATCTGTTTGGTGAGAAACCTTTAAATAATGTAATGAACAGATATTTTAGAACAGCCTAGGTGGTTCTAGAAGGAAATTAAATAATTAAGTTTTATTAAATAATGCTAAATAATTGCATTACAGATATGATATTTACATACAGTGTTTTATTAAGTGTTGTAGTAGAAATCTCAGTGTTAAAAAATGATAAAACATAATGTTATTTTTGTTGTTGTTCAATTAAAAATAGCAAGTTACCACAAATTGTTTGACTCACATTCACACCTATGGGCAATTTAGATTATTCAATTAACCTATCCCCACAAACCTGCATGTCTTTTGACGGACACCCAGAGTACCCAGAGGGAACCCACGCAAACACAGGGAGAACATGCAAACTCCACAGAGAAAGACCCCAGGCCTTATGGTGGAATTGAACTCAGGACCTTCTTGCTGTGCTAACCACTGTGCCACCGTGCTGCCCTATTTATTTATGTATCATTTACCAGTAAAACAGTTTTCATAGTTTTTACTGCAGCTTTTGCAAAAATGCATGATAGTGAACATTTTCAGTGATGTTGTATACTATAATCTGATTGCTTCATCATCCCACAATGTGCCTGAACAGACTGATAGTTACTTTTAAAGTATTGTGAAAATATGAGATCAAAGCAAAGCTGCCGAAAATTTTATTAGATTATGAAATTCTGTGTTTTCACAGATGAAAATGCTTCAGTCTTGTTAGAGAACACTTAGCAATACTAACATGCTAACAGTGAAAATTATGTTTAAAAGGTATAATGTTTACAACATCTTTTCTTATTGGTTATTTTCTCAAAGAATCAAAAATATCACTTGATCTGACTTGACAATTGTACACTTGGAACTTCTCGGGTGCTTCACTCCTGAACCGCACAGTTCGTTGTGACTCAAGTCCAACTCTCTAAGACTTGGACAAGGAGCTGAGAGCTGAGGACAGAGCTTCACAGCTTCTCTCTGAGAGTCTACAATTTCTCAGCCGGAAGAATTAATAAGAAAAAAAATAAGACAACACTGGTTTTAACATGTAATCATGGTACAGGAAGAAGTAGATTCTGCAATATTTAATCTTGTTTTGGTGATGGTTAAAAAATTCCCTTCCCAAAATTAGTTAAGAAATTTGACAGTTTAAAGTAACGTAGATAGAAGTAAAACATAAAGCATAAATTAACCTGTATTTAGTAGCTACAATTCTTATTTTTTAAATTTCTGAAGGAATAAACAAATGTATATGTTGATCTGACCTGAAAGTTTCCAGTCTACAGTATGAACTCTTGAGTCCTGTAGACAGTTACTTCACTCCTGAATCCTGCGAGGTGTTCTTACTAGAGAACTGGGAGCTGAGCGCTAAAGAAAGCACTTCACAGCTTCTCTCTGAAAGATTGCAGCTCCTCAACCTGTAAAGTAAAATAGTTAGAAAAGAGAAAAATATTTTGTTAGAACTTCTGAGTTTGTGCGTTTTTTAACTCTTTGCCCTTATCACAATAAATCCCTTAGCTTCCGATAATTTACTAATTAAATAAAGAAATATAAATACTCCAAGAAAAAAAGTTCAAATAAAATGACTAGATTTTTTTTACACAACATAGGTAATGGGAAAGAAAATGAGTGGTGACAGTGTCACAGGGTACTGATTTAAGCAAGTTTACCATTAAAAAGATAAAAACAAAGCAAATGAAACACACACACACACACATTCATTAGCCTAATACTGATAGATAAATTTAAGCAGATGACCCTACTTAATTACATTTACAAATATTGAGTATGAAAAGCTAAAGTGCCAAGAGTGCAAGTAGAGTTGTTGAGCTGTTTGGGGCAACCAAAAACAGCCACCACAGTCTTATTCTCATTTACACATATAAAGTTTTTAGATCACTTAAGTAGTGGTTAAAATGACCCTTTGTCATTTTCTTTGACTAGAATATAGTGTTGAATGTCATCGGCAAAGCAGTGATAACAAAAAAATGATACCTTTCAAAAATATGTCCCAAGGGAAACATATATAAATGGGGCTTATAAACTGAATAGATTCCTGATGCTTTTATCTCTTCACATTTGGATTATTGTTATGAAGTGTTTTCTGGTTTGATTGAAGCATCTATTAAATGCCTTTTTCAATCTGCCCTAAATGCTGATCAAAGGTTTACAATTCACTCTTTTTTATTAATCACACATTACCCCGCTTTTAAAGCTTTTGCACCGGCTACCTGTTAGGTTTAGATTTCAATTTAAAATATGGATTCTTACTTTTATGGCCATATGGGTTGAGGCACCCACTTACTGAATGGCTCCGAGCTTACACCCTAGTTCCTGCATTTACCCATCTAAATAATAAGGGCGATTGACCAAATTTTCAAACTTTAGTTTCAAAAACATGGAATAGCTTTGTGTTCATTTTATTTGACGTATGTGTCTCCCTTTTGTTTTGGGGGCATTGCTTTGGTTTTATTGATACTACTGTAAAGCACTTTGTCTGTTTTGTGTTCTTATGAAGCACTAAAACCCCACAATTTACTTACTAAAGTAAATGTAATGTCTATTTGGCAAACAGATCTCAAATCCAACAGTGTGATCTAACCTGAGCATTTCCAGTTTACAGTGAGGACTCTTAAGTCCCAGAGACAGCAGCTTCACTGACAAAATGCAGCAACATGTTCTGAATAAAAAAAAATCAGAATATCAGTTAATTCTTTATAAAGTTTACATGACAATTTCTTTCCCCTAAAGAAAGTCTGGTTGAATACATGTTGATTCTTTTAAGACATTATTAAATTCTCCATTCATCCAGTCGCTGTAATCTTTATAGAAATCTGCTTACTGCTCTGCAGTTGATCGCCCAGCTCCTCCTGCTTCATTCTCCTCAAGAAGTACAATGCGATTGTCACGAATGACTCTGTGCACCTCCTCTGCTCCTCATCCTTAATCTTCAGCACCTCCTCATCCTTCCTCTGTCTCTTTGAGCATTTTGGATAATCTGGACTCAGAACCTTCTGGATCTTCCGCTCATTCTTTACAAAAGTGATGATGTTGTCCTCCAGCAGCTGGAACAGAATACTTTATGAATGACTCAGTCAGACTGAAGACTCACACCTCAACCCCACCCAACCAACGCCATCATCAAGTATGCCAATGACACCAATGTGGTTGGGCTTACCTCTGATGGAGATGAGAGTGCATACAGGGTGGAGGTAGAGAACTTGTGCTCAGAAAATAACCTGAAGCTTAACGTCCTTAAAACAAAAGAACTCATCATTGACTTCAGGAGGCACAGACAGGTTCACTCCCCTCTCAATGGAGAATGGGCAGAATCTGTCTCCACCTTCAGGTCTCTGGGCATCCACATATTTGCTGATCTCAACTGGACCCACAAAGGCCCTAGTAAAGAGGGCCCAGGAGCGGCTGCACTTCCTCCATGTCCTGAGGAAGAATAACCTGGACCAGAATTTGCTGCTGGCCTTCTACCACTCCTCACTGGAGAGTGTGCTCTCCTCTAGCCTGATGTTTGGTACTCAGGGGCTATGAGTAAGAACAGGAAGGCTGCACTGAGGGTCACTGCCCCAAAAATAATTGGCTGCCAACTATCAACCCCGGAGGCCATCGCCAGATCCTCCTGTCTCAGGTAAACCAGGGCCATCACAGGTGACACCTCACACCTTGCCCACCACCTGTTTGACCTGCTTCCCTCTGGTCAGCAACTCAGGTGAATCAGGTCCCACATCTCCAGACTTACTAACACTCTTGGAGTAGGAGCAGTGACAGTTTCAAAGAGTTGAAATACAGGTTGACTAAATTTGTGAGAGAGGCTAAACAGTTGTTGAAATGAAACACTAAATGTATAAAGGCTAATTTACATCAAAAATGGACATAAATGTATCTCTGTCTGTTAACGAGTTACAGAACCAATAATTCTGGGAAAAATAAGGATGCTAAAACTAAAAATCAGTTTAAGGGGATCACTTTTGTGCTGCCCCTCGTCACTTTTACGTTAAAACCAAAGAGTGCGCATTACCACTGCTCAGGTACAGATAGCAGAAGAATACGACGAGTATACCAAGAATATAAAGTCAAATATACTGTCCACTTTCACTGTCTGTCTCTTTAGTAGTAAGTGGTTCCTCATTGTTTAGCTAGCTGCACTGGCACTGGAAAATCTGCCTGTTAGTTGGAATGTTCAGGCTTGTAAAATACCCCCTGCAGGTTTCTTCCCTCTTGAGTGTTTAATTTTGAGTAATATTGTCTAAAACTTTTGTTACCCTGTGATCTTGTGTGATGTGTCCAGATACATCTTCTGTTGATAATTTTTCTGATTGTTTAATTTTTAAATTAGAGAACAGAACAGTTTTCCATTTTATTGCTATTTAAAAAAAAAAAAGTCTATTTAGATTCTAGACTCTATTTAGTGTTTTTAATGAGTTTACAAATTATTTCTGTTGGCATGTGGCTGAATCAGAATCAGAATACTTTATTAATCCCTGAGGTAGGGTCTCCAGTTTCTTCACCTCCTGAAGTGCATGTTTCAGTATCTTAGTTTTTTATATGAAGAGTATCAAATTATTTTACCTCTCCAGACCACCTTTACAATAATGTATATGCAGATAAAGCTGGTGTATTGTTCCTCTCTAAAAAGGAAATCCATTGTTCTTCAGAATAATATAAAAATTCAGGATCTTTGACTTTTTTTTTTTAATAGAATAAATGAATTCCTTGCTCAGTGGCTTCCGTTGAGATGCTGGTTAGAGACTAGAAACAACATCAGATGTTCAAAACTGACAGCTATCAGTGAGTTCAGAACAACAGCTCCTCTTTCTGCAGTAGAGGGTTGTTGGCTTACACCGTTTAAGTACACACAGCTGTGTCCAGGTCCAGGTTTACATTACATCAGGAAAGAATCAACTCAGAACAACATCTCTGGGCGGAAGCTACATCTCGGATCAGTTGGCTGCGGTCGTGAGGTCTCAGAATCTGCTATGTGAGCAAAAAAGAGTGACAAGACCACAGAATCGACGGCTAATAACATCACGGAGAAACTCGCAGCTATTAACGGGAGATTGAGAGACCAGTGTTGGAGTGTTAAAAACAGCTTGAAATTCTCATGAGTTGTTTGCAAAAGAAAATTACCATCATAATGCGGCTACCCCTTCGGCGCCAGCTGTGGGCTCAAGGCTGGAGCCGAACAAAAACTCTCTGATAACGACTGTGTTGAGTCTGTTCCTTCCCATTCCCTACAAGGCCACCTGGGTTGGCTGGAAGACTGTTTACTTAGCCTGGCGGGGCGAAGGACACTGTCTCAGCTGAACTATGGACACACACACACATACATATACTGATACTGATAAGCACTCACTGACGCATCACCCTCCCTTTCCAACGCCACCTCCAACGCTCACCTCCCCCATGATGTGGACATCGGGTCAGCTGGAGGCGCAGTCGAAAGATTGCAGCGGTCCCAGATCAGATGTACACACTGGAACACTTTCCCATGTTGCTTGTCAGTGTTTATTGTGTTATGGTGTGTTGATACCTGTGCATTCCTGTATTATCCTTTTGTGTTACACATTTCAATGTTTTTTCCTCGTTACTGTTACGGATTCAAATATTGAGGATGGATACAAGAGGAAAACCCAAAATAACCACACTGGTCCGGCCGGGTCAAGTCAAACGATGATTTAATGAACACACGCGTGGGAGATGGACACCATACAGCAGACAGCATCAGATCTCAAAATGGTGGAGCCTTGATCAAACTCTTATAGCCTCTAGTGGCCCCCTCCTAATCATCAGAGCCTAAACATTCTTTCTCACACAGCGCCTAAGCTACGACCTTGGCTCCCTGTTTATCTGCTCCTGATGAAATGGGGCAGTATGCTCTGTTCTCTTCTAATCAGACAAATGAGACGATGACTTTCTGTGAACAGTATTTCTTATAACTCAGCCGTATAATGCATCATAAAACAATATCATTCATTCACAATAAATCAACAGTCTAATGTAATGCAGATCAGTTTACCAAATGTAATAATTATCACCTTCTTCTAGTTCAGGAGCATAATGCAAACTGAAACTACATAATAATTCACAATCTTTAATTAGGGGTCTAACATGGCATAAAATAATATCATAATCCCACACTACCTAGCCTGACCTGTCTCCCCAATGTGATGTTTGTATTGTATGTACGGTCGGCAAGGTCTGTCATCTCGGTTGTGGGCAAAAGACCTGCAACTGACAAATAAAGGCTATCTCATCATCTCATCATCATCATCATCAGGTAGATTCCTGTGAATATTGACAGAGCAGTGATGTGAGTGCTGAGCTGTGACCTGGAGAAGAGTCCTGACAGTCAGAGATGGTCCTCTCACCTCCGAGCTTTGGTCTGGCTCTCATATTCCCCACACAGGGTGGATTCAGAGGTAGGAACTCCCTCCTCTCTGTGCTCACACTGCTCCATGCTGCTGAATTCACATTCACATCCGCTCACGCTCACTTTCTAAGTTCACCTGCAGAGGAAACACAAATCATTCATATGCACATCAACTGAAGTCCTCCTTTCCATCATGTGTGTTGTCCAAATATCAGCCGCTTCTTTTCTGCTTCCTCTCAATGTCAGCTGAATGCAGTCAGACATCAGTGCGAGGCAGAGGAAGCTGCCATCAGCTGCTCTACTTCTACTATCAGTCCACTAGATGGAGCCATGAAGCTGCAGCCCAGCACACGCAATGTATTCACTGACACACAATGAATCACTGTGGCTGGAAGCTTCAGTCCATTAATATTCAGTCAATTCAAAAAACAATCAGCAGTGTTAAAACTTCACACCAATTATTCCAGCTTAGTTTACAGAGAACTGTACACACAGTGATTTACTGTTAATGAGAAGCTTCTTCCATCCCGTCTCTGAGCTCAGTCAAACCTGCTACCAAACATTACTTTCATTATTGATTAGTCTGCCAGTTTTCTTCTATACTGAATGTTTTTCCATCAAATATCAGTTAGAGGATCCAGCAGCTGAATTCAGAGTCATCGATATGAAAATATCCAGTTTAGTATCATCGACAACAAATAAATCCATTAAACCCTGCCAGCACATAGCAGTACATTTCCTTCATATGTATAGCAGAATGGAAATTTAATGGCGAGATGATGTGTTTTTTCCCCAGCAAATAAAAACACAACACAGTGATCCAAAGTTTGTCCTGAAATGAGAGCTGAACATTTTTGCTCAAACATTACAGAGCAGAAACAAACTTTGAAAGCCAAATGCAGAGACTGATCTAGAAGTATGTGCAGCCTTAATCAGAGCTGATTGAATCCTCTAAATATTGAGGAAAAGAGCTTCAGTGTTTCCTTTATTACCTCCTTTAGTAGAGGAGACACTGAAGGATCCTTTATGGAGGCAGAAGAGGCCATTACATCCCATAATTTATAGCGGTACACCATCAGACCTTTAACATTTAAAGTTTGCAGATGACACCACACTCATTGGGCACTTCTCAATTAGAGATGAGTTTGGCTATAGGAGGGAAATACAACAACCTGGAGCTGCTGCCAAACAGTGGAGATGATGCTGGACTTCAGATTGAAAACAGCCCTTCCAGATCCCATTTTCCCACTTGCCTGCCAAATGAGTTGCCATTATTTCCCAGTACCTAAAGTGGGAGCTCAACATCAGTTCCCTCATCACAAAGGAAAGCCATGTGTGCAGTAGCCAAAGCTCCCAATCCAGGAGCATCTACCACTGACTGGTCAGCATTCTTTAAATCTTTTTCTGTACTTGATGCAGAAAAACGCCAGTGTTGAGGCATTTTGAGAGTCATTTTTATATTTGTCATTAGACATGAAAACAAGAAGCCACATCAGAAATGTTCTGCTCCAAAGGTTTGTTGTCAGATTTCCATCTTGAGAGGGGTGTTTAGCTTCACCCCTCTCCCTCCAGTGTCTCCTCCTTCCATACCTTTGTTTTGTTTTGCAAATTGAAATATTAAATGTGTCATTTATTGAAGATTTGGGGTAGATTTTAATCTGTTTGGGGGTAAAATAAATCATCTGAACCCATCTTTTGAAATCATTTGTGATCACAGTATTTTACTGCTGAATAATAATCCCCCCATGTGTTAAGGTTTACATGGTTTTTGTTCAGGTTTTTAATGTTATGTTTACTTTTCTCCAGCGCCCACTGGACATTTGCCATAACTGAGCCAGATTAGGCTCATACATATCTGCTCTCAGGGATAATACTTGATCATGTCATAATCGTTTGTATATAGTTTTATTGTCCTGTAGTGCGTTTAATACCTCACACGACCACATGGCGTCACTGTTTCCCCGCCCACGGCCTCCACCAGACTCCACTGTTTTTTCTTCTATTTTTACTTTATATTTTACTTTGGCTCCAGCCGAATGTCGGTCAGTAAGACAAAGGGGCGGAAACCATTCCACACAGATGACACGCCCCCTCTCACGGGCCAAGTCATGACGTCGTGCGCTCCCATTGGTCACACCCCCTCGGCCCCACGTGGTGATTGGATGGCGGTTGCTACCTGGTGGTGTGGGCAGAGCTCAGGTTGTGTAACTCTGCTGTCGTGGAGCAGAAACTTCACACACGGAGGAAACGAAACTGTGAGGCCGGAGAATTAACCTCATTTATCTCCACACAGCGCAACGAAGCCGCCATTTTTTCCCAGTGAAGGACTTAAAATCAGGAAAATAAAGAGGACTGGCTGTGATTTATTTATGAATGCCGCTGACTGAACACGGTGGGCGTTTAAAATGATCCAAAAAGACAAAAAATAACAACAAAAAATACGAGTTTCACTTGATATGTGTGAGGCTTATTTTTATGCATTCGTCTGAATGTATAAGAACAACAATCAGAAAAGTGAGCGTGAATGTTTGCATGTGAATGAAATGTTTCATTTTTAATGTGATATTGGATTGTGAGCATTAGCTAACCTTCACACAGAAGAACCTGTATTAAACAGTTTATTATTTATTAGCAGTAACCTTTATAAACGTCCACAGGGATTCTGGTTATGTGCCATCCACAGGCGTCTTATTGACAGCTACGATGTTTGAAGAATAACACTCTTATTAACGATGTCGAGAAAAAGAACTACTTTACCCACAATCCTAAACTCAAAAAGTGATGTCTCTGATTGGTACAGGGTGCTGTTTCCATGGAAACGTTTAACAGCAAAGTCAAAAAGTGGGCACTGCAGTCAGGAACAAAACGCAGCCCCAAATACGGTTACACACAACAGTAAGTACACAAATTACACACTGTATTTTGTTTTTACTGAAATCAATTTTTTTTTTTATCAGAGGTCATTCGTTGGGGTTTGCAGTGCATTTTGGGATGAGCAGTTCCAATGGTCATTTTCCCCCGTCCCTTTCCTTTGTTTTTCTCCTGAGCGCCAAACTTTATACCGGAAAAATATAACAGCATTGACTTTGTGGTGTCCGACTTGTTTTCACATTTAGACTAAAAAGTAAAAAACAGTCAACCAAATCTTCTTTTTCGGTCCTGCTTTGAGGGTTTTCTTTGTGTGGTGTTTACAGCGGGCCGCCGACTGAATTACCCTACAGTCAGTTTTAAACAGTTGGATATTTCTGACCTGTGGATGAAGCCAGTACTAGCTAGCTTTATGCAACGCTAACCTGGTTATGTCCTCAATGCCAATTAATGCTTTAATTTTTTGAGCCCAAACTATTTTTAAAAAAGTATTTTAAACATAACATAACATTTTAATTTGCTATAGCAAGCCTAAAATGTATATATTTTTTATAAGTAATCTTTACTGTTCTATTCTGTTAATCTAATATTACAACATTAAATATTCCTTTAATTTGTGAAAACATGCTGATGTCGTTTATTTTTTATCATTTTTAACAGAAACATTACACGAGCGAGAGTTAACCTAGAACAGGTGCTAATTTTCATGTATTAATGAGGTTTAAAATGTTTAATAGTTCAGCAGATAACTGAGCATTACAGGAAGACTATTCATGGGGGGATATAAGTACATACACTTATCTCTCTCATATGTGCCAGCTAACATGGAGACTATCCATCCAGCTGTCAGAGAGTGAAGAGATTCACATTCACATTCACACCTTTGGCCAAGAGTTACCAGTTAACCTAAACCACATGTGTGAGGAAGCTAGAGAACCCACCAAGGAACAGGGAGAACCCCGGCTGGTGTATTCAAAGCCAGGATCTTCCTGCTCTGAGGCCACATCAACTCCTTTATTGTACAGTTTTGTTTTTAAAGCCCACCAGCCATTTTACAACTCAAGATGGTGGCCATTTTAAAGATGGCTGTCCACTGGCAAAAGAAAATAATTTTAAATAAGTAAATTAGACTTACCTTTTAATTGATCTTAATGTCAGATCATAAAATTACATGTTTGTATGTGTAGAAGTCGAATTTAGAGGTAATTTGTTTGTTTGTAAGGGAGGAAAGCTTTTTAAGTGGCAGGAAATTTAAAATCCAACTTTTAAATCAGTTCATCAAATGTAAGCAAACACAGACTGTTAGTGTGCAGTTTAGCTCTCAGACATGCTGTGTGACAAAGGCCCAGCTGCTGTGCAACAGGCAGGAAGACGAATGAGAACCTCACTCCGAGATGGGGAAAAGGAGGACAGTTGAGCAAGATGAGAGATTATTTTTAAAAGTAAGCACTGCAGAGCAAGTGATGTGTTAAACTGGAAATGCCTTCAGCTAATCCAAAATGCTGCAGCAAGAGTACTGACAGGGACTAGAAAGAGAGACCCACCAACGAATCAGACATCAGTTTATACTGAGGTCAACGATGCTGATTATTCACTGAATTCACTCACTCGCATACATGCAAAGAAACATCCAGTATGGGACTTTACTGAAAAGCTACACCCGACCTGAGGGTTCCCCTCCAAAAAAAATCACGGTGCTTAGACTCGCTCAAGATTTAGAGCGAGATGCTAATCACTCTGAGGTTCCTCAGTTACTGCATCTATCTGAAGTGTCCCTGAGCAAGTTACTGAACCCCAAATACCCTCGGGCATCCATGTGGATTTAAAATGTGCTGCATGTTTACTGTGGAGTTGGATCAGTAACATGAGCCAGGCTGGAGCAATGTGCTTCACTGCAGTGTTTTAGTTTTGCTTAAAACAAAGACGCCAAGTACAAAATTCGACTTTTAGTCAAAAATCACAAAAATATTGACGAGTAAAGTTTTTCCAGCTGTTGAAATTCTCAGTGAAACAATGACTGCAGACAAACGCAAAAAACAGCTGGTGCCAGCCTCGTGGTAACATTTTATTATAAAAGCCGTTTTCTTCACCATCACGTGGTGTACAGGTAAATGTTCAAAAGAAAAAGAAAAGGATTATTTTAACATAAGCTGTTATTATTAAGAATAACATTTAATAACATGAGGTATTTTTACTGGCTACACTATGGGCCAAATCAAACTATCAAAAACAGCACTTTCCTCAACAAATGTTTATTAAATAATAATAATAATAATAATATTAACAATGATAATAATAATGTGTAAAGCAAAGATAGTAGGTAGTATCACAGTAATGAATACTGTCCACAGACTCTTAAAATATTAATATCTCGTACTGTGAATAAATGTAGATTGGATTACACATAACACTCATATAGATATCAAGATATTTACAGTATTTACAGTCAGAACAGAAGTGGGCTAAGAAGCATGATACTGAGGCTTTGGCAAACAATAAGAGTGTACACGAGTCGCTAACAGGTCGCTAACGAGTCGCTAAAAAGACGCAGCCGTGATGGTACACGGCGGGGGGGGGGGAGAGAGAGAGAGAGAGTACAAAAACAAGTAAGATTTAAAAATATTCCAGTGCAACATCGGCTTTGTGTCGGTGTCTGTGAGTGAGTAGCAGCCTGGTGCCTTCAAGTCCTCCTCCTCCTGCGGCGGTGTGTTTGTGGATCGTGGGAATAAAATGTCCTGAGAATGGTGGAGAAAGCTTGCCGTCCTCTGCTGACGACGGCTATGTCTACGTTAACAAAAGTAACAGGAAAACGGCGGCACTCAGATCGTTCGACTCTCGGCAGCATGAACATAGAAAAGAACTGGATTCATCTGAGCGCCTCCTCCACTCGAAGGACGGCCTTAAACTCCTGAAGGGACCTGCTCTGCTCTCCTGTCTGCGTCATACATGTGCTGAAACATCAAACATGGGACCAATAGGGTTTTTGGGTCTTTTTGGGTTTTTTCCTGTCACTTCTGTGACAAGCTAGTGACAGATCTCCTTATATAGAAGAGCAATCACTTCCTGGTAATAAAGGTTCTTCAATTTTTCTCACAGTGAAGCTGTTAGCATTCTGCTAACACATGCTGTTTGGTCGGTTAAGGACAGAACACCCTCGCTCAATGGCGCCTGTTTCCTGAACTTCCATATACTAATATAGCTTAAGTAAATCTACTGTTCTCCCCTCAGCAGGCTTCCAGACCCTGGCCAATAAGAAGCCAGTAAGAACTGAGCCATGGCGTCTTTTTTTTTAGAGAGATCATGAATGGAAGGTGGGTTTCAGATAACTGAGGCTTATTTTGAACTGCCATTCATGCTAAGCTACCCTTCAGAGCAGGAAGTGAGCAGGACAGGTCCCTGTAAAATGAGTCCAGGTGTGTCTGACCCTGTTCTGAGGTCGTGTAAACGTAGCCGAGTACAAAACATCGTCCTGATGTGGTGGGCGGAGCTGATTGAAACAACCAGTCACAGTCACTCTTTAAGAGTCTGGTCGGTGTTTGGCCCCTCCCCCCGGGGCTCCTGAGATGGCCCTGTGAGTGACACTAGTCTGTTAGTTAGTTGGCAGCAGGAACCAGCACGCCAACAGGAAGTGCCGGTCCTCTGTTCTGACCCTTTGGCAGGGCGCCTTTGCTGAGGTCTCGGGTTTCACCGGGCCACGATGACGGCCTCTTGGTAGTCATGTGCCGTCGGGCGTGTTTGGTCAGATGGTCGCTGCGCATGAACCGCCGTTCGCACACGCTGCAGACAAACTTCTTCTCACCAGTGTGCGTGCGGCGGTGGCGGGAAAGCTCATCGGAGCGGGCGAACCGCTTGTCACAGCCCTCCCAGTGACAGCTAAACGGCTTCTCGCCTGTGGAGCAAGAGGACAGGTAAGTGGTTAGCTCATGTCTATAGGACAGGTGATTGTCTGTCTGTGGTTCTCCTTCCCCTGAGGTGACTCATACCTGTGTGTGTGCGCAGGTGAGCCTTGAGGTGTGAACTCTTGAAGTAGGTCTTTTTGCACCCAGGGAAGGTGCACACGTAGTCCCGTCTGCGAGAGAAGTCTGCCTGCGAGGTGCCACTGTTCGCTCCTGACGGCATGTAAACAGGAGCTGGGGCGAGTGGGAGGAGCTTGGTGTTGCCCAAGGTCATGACGGTCTGCGGGCCTGGTTGCGGCTGGGGCACGGGTGGCTGTGGCACCACAAACATCACGGTCCCTTGCGGCACGGCGGAGCCCAGCAGCAGCGACTGGGCGAAGCTGGAAGTGGGAGACTGGGGAAGGATGGGCTTGGGCCCGCCTGGCCCCTGCACCTGAACTGGGGCCTGGACAAAGGCGGAGATCATCCCTGTTCTGCCGTTCACCGGGAAAACCTGGCAGAGCAGCGGTGAGGAAGACAGCGAGTGAGGTGGAGAAGCTGAGGCGGGAGGCGATGGGGGGGTGTCGGGAGTTGGGGGAGGGTCGTCCTTCTCCTCTGGAAGCGTCTGCAGAAGTGGTGGCAGAGGCTGCGTGGAAGTTTCTGACAGCTCGGTGTTGGGCAGAGGAAGGCTGAGGCTGTCAGCGGTGTGGCGGATGACACTGGTGGCCATCGCTCTGCTGGGCGGAGCCACACAGGCCGACTCTGAGTGAGGTGCATGTGCTGAGGTCTCTGAAGTGACGGCATTGGGGTCGCTGTGAAGGGCGGGGGAGGGTAAGTGCGGTTTGGAGGCGATGGTGAGGATGGGGGTAGCGGAGGCCTCGGCGAAGCTTGGACTTTGAGGCGGAGTTATACACTGAGAGAGAAAGCAGGTGTTAGACAGACGGATCCCAAATGCTACAAATTCATTCACAGAAGAAAATTACTTAAAACAAATTAAGTAGTTAACTAAATAATGAAAAACCTAGAAAGAATTTTTTGTGTTACATTTTTATAAATATGGTAACAATGAGGTCATTTAGTCATGCGTGTGTGCATTTAACATTTTCTAACGTTCTGACTGTATTGGTTCTTACCAGCGAGGAGAGGGCGATCAGGTCTTTTGGTGTATCTGTGCCCTCTGAGTGGAGTTGGATAGAGTCACAGGAGTCAGAGGTGGGCGTCAGTGGGCGGGGCTTGTGCGACCTTTGACCCCAGAAGCTCATGCTGACGAGCGCTTCGGCAGCCTCCAGGTCATGGTACTCGACGTACGACTTCTGCTCCATGGCTGCTGTCTGTCTGTCCACACGGCTGACCTGAGAACTGTCGAGAGGTCAAAGGTCAGTTTTAAAAGACTTTAGCATTTCTCGTCACTTTAATTGGATTATTTTCTGTGATTTTAAAGCAAAAATCAGCTCAGAAGCGCAGAATTACGACCAAATGGCACTGGTGGCCCGGAGAGTGGGGGGCCCGGGTTCAAGTTTGACCCGTGGCCCTTTGCCGCATGTCTTTCCTCTCTCTCTGCCCCCATTTTTTGTTTTGAATGCTGCTGGAGCTTCTTCTGGATGTTAGAGGTACTGCAGTTTTTGGCACATTCAGCTACACTCTACCCTAAAAGCTAGAGCCTGAGTGTGTTTAAACCTGATTCAAAATATAAAAGTAAAAATTTAAAACACTGGAAACATGAACAAAGTTCCCAGACATTTGTTAGGTTGTCAATGTCTCTGCAGCAATATTATGATGATGGAGTAAAAGTAACCTTATTGTATTATCACAAGTCAAGGATCATTTGATTACACTCCGCCCACCTCCGCTCGGATCAATAGCTGGTTGCTATTCGTTTAAGTGATGACGTATGAACCCTGCTTCCGGGTTCAAACTGCTGTGTGTTTATTAAGGCTGTTGTCTTTTTAACATATTTTAATGTTTTGTATCTTGTTCTATTTAATATGAACAAGGCCCAAAAATGGTCAGTAATCACTGTCGGCCTCTCTGGGTTTTTATTACCACTGCAGCAACTTTTAAAGATGGAAACTAGTGAGCTAACTCCCTGCTAACTTTGAACTCCGTTAAACTTCATAAATTCAGTTTTCATGGATGCCTGGATGTTAAATGTAATTGTTACACCTGGTAAAGCAACCACACTGACCATTTTATTGAACATGAAAGAATTTAGACAGTTTTTAACTCTCAGTTATGACACAGTGTTCATTTGACTTTGGGACCTGAAGCAAATGGCTAATAACATCAGACTTAAAGACTGAATTTGGTGGGAGGTTCCAAACATATGTTGCCAACTGGGAAGTTGCAGAGTGTTCTCTCGTGGACAAGTAATCGTTTCTCCCGTGTCTTCCTTACTTTGATTTATTTTTCGGCTGTTATACATTCTGATAACGATATATTGGGAAACAGCCAATATCAGCTTCACAGGTATATCAGTCATGCTCCAATCAAAGCCCACTTTCATCTGATTGGACTGCTTCTGGAAACCTAAAGAGGGGCTTGGGTAGAGACATGAGCAGAGGGTAGTTCAGCCACAACCAGCTGCTTCTTCTGGTCTCATCGAAGTTTCTGTTGGGCTTTAGCTACACAGGCAACTTCTGGAAGCTAATTGAGGGTAACAGCAAGCAGGCAGTGGACCGTCTTCTTTCTCCCATATGACTTAAACGCACTGTTAGTGCTCACTATCCTATAAACTGTTGAGCGTCTGCCTCACAGCCCAGTTTCTTTTTCTTTTTCTTCCTCTTACTCCTCGGATAAAGCCAAACACCTCCCATCTAATGACCAATGATGTCACAGTTTTCCCACCTCTGGCTGAGCCGCATCCACCACGCCAGGAAATTAATTAATTAATTAATTAAAGGGGCGAGAACTGTAGATGGGAGGTGACTCGGGGACAAAGGGCTCCTGGCTGCTTGGCTGGCATCTGCTCAGCAGCACGTACAGGAAAGGAGGAAGAGGGGGAGGAGGGCAAGCGAGGGGCGAGAGATAACGATGTAAACAGAGAAAACAGGCGGGGGGGGGGGGGATATAGTGGGTACACTCAACCTCTCACCCTGCCTGACGGGGAACCTCACTGCACCCAGAATAGATTGCGGGAGGTGCTAACAAAAATAGGAGAAAAAAACAAAACAAAAAAACCCCATCATGAACAAGCCCCGCCCACTCCTCCTCCCACACTAACATGAACCAACTCTCCCTGTGAGAGAGAGAGATAGAGAGAGGAAGCTCCTGACAGGAAGTATAGTTGGACAAAACAATCTGTTTCAACACACACACACACACACACACACAGACCCCGCGCTCAGATTTCCCACGATCACAAAAACACACCACACCTATTGACAGAGAAACAACAAGGTTTACTCATAAATGAACGCCGCTCCCTGCCTTTAATGTGCTAATAATCAACTGACCTCAGCTCCACGATTAATAACACCTGTTCCCTGACACACTCACACCTGATTGAGAAGCTTGGGATGCATTTATTGCTCCAAACACACTTTCTGTTTTTAATTCTGAGATCTTTTTTTCTGCGTGACTCGGATTGATTCCTGGTGTGTTGTCAGGTTTCTCTTCCTCTGCATTTTCTTTGTGTTCAGTGCAGATTTCTGGGATGAAACTGAGGCTGAGTCTGATTCACACAGTCAAATCGCAGGAAAATCAGAGATGCCACATTAGGATTTATTTTTGGAAAATAACTTTAACTGGTTTTTAGAACAAAAACACCCAGAATTTTACACGTCAGCTTCAGGTGCAAATATTTGCTTTACACTGTTTAAACAGGTAAAACATGCACTCATGAAAACGTGATTATTTTAAATCAGCAGTAATGAAGCAGGCGTCTCCTATTAGAGCCAAATACAAATCAAAATGAATGTAAATGATTTTAACATTTTATTGAGTCAGTGACAGTGAAACTGATCTTTAATTGCTACAGTGAGCTCAGATCAAAGAATCTAAATTCACGAGAGCCATCAAATTAATAATAGATTATTTTGCTCAACAGGTTTACAATTAACGGATTAACTGTTTAGTCAAACCAAAGAAAATATCATCTGATCATTGTCAAAATAATTAATTTACTGTCACATTAAGAGGATAAAAATCAATTTAACTGTTTAGGAAGGAATATTAAAGGAAGTAAAAAATTTGCATGATTAACATCAAAATAATCAAATTAATGTCATGTTTAATAAAGAAAACCAACAAACTGGCACACGAGAGACTGAAACACACTTGCAAAAACAAACTTAGACAAAAAAAATGTACTAAAAAATTTAAAATCGGATTAATCAATTAATCTGTGTTAGAGAACAGTGAGAACATGCCAGGTGAAACTCAAACTATTGGCTTCACTGTCACAAGCCAAAGAAACAAACTGAACACAACGACGCTGAGAGCCGCTCGAAAACATCAAAATCAATCAAATCAGTCAATCCTGTCCGGCTGATTAATCGACGACACTGAACCGAAAGCATCAACTGTACCAAAACAAAGAAAACATCTGTAAAGTTTCTGCAGCGGTGAGCGATGCACTGCAGGGATGCAACTGTTGGTACTGCTCACGCGCGCGCGCACACAGGAGTGACTGGGTTCACTGTGACCTCAGATAAACCAGCAGACAGCGCCAACACAGCCCAGACGAGCCGAAACAACCCGACCGGGGTTGCAGAACCGCTCCGTCCCCGGACACCGGACCCCGAACCCGGAGGTTCTGGAGCCCCGGGCGGTACCGCACAGTTCTAACATTCCAAGTTTCTGGAAACTGACCTGACAGCAGCGAGGCTGAGTTGACGAAGAGAAAGAGCGGACGGAGGAGCGGAGAAAGGGTCGGCGGCAACTCCGTGAACAGTGACTGGAGCTTCAGTCGGAGCGCTGAGCCGCTGCCAGCAGACTGGCTTCAGCTGAGAGCACCGGAAAAAAAACAAAAAACACAGAAACGAAATTCAGAGCGGTCTGGCGGGTGGTAACACGCAGCCAATCAAAATCAAAGGTGTAGCGGGTCGCGGCCAATCACGGGCGAGGCGGTGCGTGATCGCTACGTGAGCGTCACGCGATTGGCCCGCGGCGGGGTGCGTGGCTGTCGGGGGGCGTGGCCGCGGAGTCAGCGGTGTCAGAGTAAACCCGGTGAACCCGGCGGCGCGCTCGAACTGGGGGAAAGGTTGGGAGGCGCGAGGCGGGACCGCGGGGACGCGCGCGACAGGCATGTAAACTGCAGATGGAGTGAAAAAGGAACAAAAAGGGACAGGTGAAAGCAGGTAAAACCGAGAAAAACACACTGCAGACACACGGCCACACCAGAAACACCGCGTCACAGGCATGTTTTTAAACGTTTACGGTTAAAATCATGGTAAAACGTTAGTAAATACACTGAGTGTGGAGCGTGTTGACTGTCTCAGCCTCTCTAAATATGGAGTATCATTAAGAAATACCTGTTTATTCACACTCATTTACCTAAAATACAACAGTTATTGTGCATTTACACTATTCTATATTTAACTGAAAACTCAGAATCTTATTTTGGATTGTTTTTAATGAGGTCTTTTCTGTCAAACACAGGCACATTTACTTTCACATGTTTTCTATTAGGAATTAATTTGTGCATATACATACATATTCTTTGAATCGTGATCATGTAAAACAGAAAGAGATTTTAAAAATGCTTTCTTATGATTTAATGTCAGAAATGAGACACACTGCTAAGACAAAAAATAATTTTACTGGTGACATGATAGAAACAGCTTGACATTACTGACATGTTGCTGTCAATACAGAAAGGATTAGACACACGTGTATTTCTGGAGAAAAAATTAAAATTTTGGGTTTTGTGGAAAAGTTGAAGCTTTAGTGGCTGAAATGACAAATGCATGTGAACATAATCTTAAAAAGTGAAAAACACTGACGATGTGAGCAGATTTTAGCTGCTTTCTTTCTTTAGTGAAGCTGGTGTGGCGTGGCTGTGATGTGCTCACTGTTTCATGCTGCAGCAGGGACATGTAAACACTTTCTCTTCACTGCAGAGCTGAAACTACACAATCTCGTCTTCTTCTCCCTCCTCTTCCTCACGTGCGCGCGGAGCCTCAGACATGTGCACGTTAAATTCACAGAAACGAGACAAAGAAACAAAGCGGCGGCTCTGGAGGCCTCGCCATCGTCTCTTATTGTCTTCTTCCTGTAACATTTCTCTCCTCGCTCTCGTGAGCCCTCCTCCTCCTCGCCCCCTCCCCGCAGGGCTGATGAACCCGGGGACTCCTATGCGGCGAGGTTGTAAACAGCCTCTCCAATAAAGAATTTCCGGGCGGGGCTAAAAGGCAGCACCCACTGCCTCCTCTTCCTCCCTCCTTTGTTGTCGCTGCAGGTTAACCCTTTAAGCAGCCGCATCATTATCATCACCGCAGTCGTCATCGTTCTGACACGTGCGGTGGAAGTGATGACATCCTGTCTAAGTCAGACAAAGATGCACCTTCAGCTTCACCTGCTGCCTCACAGCACCTTCAGGTCGGCGGTGGCGGCTCAAACACATCCTGGATGTCAGAGAAGCTACAGAGATGAAAGTGGGACAGAGACAGCAGGCCGGGGTGATGTGAGTTCATTTTCAACTCCCAAGTTCAGTGAGGTTGTGAAGTAAAAAAGAAAAAAGGGGGAAGGAGGGGGGAGAAAAACACAGGCGGGCGATCCATCCATAAAAAACGGTTTCCAGGCAGAAAACAGTCGCAGGCTTGTGCAGTAGGAGGCTGAGCTCAGCTGTTTGCAGCATGAAGTCAGAGTGCAGAAACCACAGCGCGCGCTCACTGAGCCACGTCCCAGCTCTGCAGCAGGAAACTCACCTGGACCTCACCTGAACCTCAGCGCTAAGTCTAGAGACACAAGTCTAGAGACAAAAGTCTAGAGACACAAGTCTAGAGACACAAAGGAGAATCTGTCTTCAGGGTGACGGCACCCTCAAACCCCCTCACATTTAAAAACTCTCCAAACTCAAGAGAGGAGGTACAGAGGTAGAGCTGCAGAGATTTTCAAGTATTCAAGGACACTTTTTCACTTTACTGATTATAATTCATAGAAACACCGAGAGTCTGAATCATGACATCACACACGTGTAATAAATCTTTGCATTTTTAGAGACCATGGTTCACTAAAGTGAGTTAGTCCTATGTTAAAATTTTACAGCAGAAATAAACATGTTTACAGCCAATACACCAACTGTTTAGTCTCTGTAAGTGATTTCCTTCTTCATAAAACTGCCGTTAAACTTTAGTTACAGAATAAAGAGAAAGCAAAAGAGAGGAATAAGCAAAAAAAGGGTATCACTATATACAGATGGCACAGTTTTATATACTGAAGACAAAGGAGACCAACAGTTTATCTTCATATCAGAAGTCAGAGACAAATATCACAATTGGCTTCAGTTTGCATTATTAGGGAAGTGGCTTCTTTGACTGACAGGTGGCACGTAGCTGCTAGCTGTCTGCCATCTTCACCCTGAACTGGACCTCGGGACCGTGTTTGTGCTGCTGAAGTGTTTTAAAGCATTTTTACTGACATTAAAAATGCTCCATGTCATTGGTCATTTTTAATGACCTGGCTGCTGTGAGGTTGCTGTACTAACAAACCGTCTGAGCAGTAAAATTCTAGGATTTCATCTCTAAAGTGATGTCCTGTAAACACAAGACTTTTCTGCAACAATAAAGAGTAACATGAATACAAGTATAATGTTCTTACAACAGAAATGTAAAGTACTCTGTTTTCACATACCTGTGAAGAGAGTAAAGTTTTTTTTAATATATAAAATCTTTTCTAGAATCAACTCTGAACATGTGAACCTTCTGGAGTGAAAATTTGCAATAACTTAACGAATACTTTACAACTCCACAACTTTATTACTGCAAAAAAAAAAAAAAAATCAATGTATTTTCACTTAAACAAGCAGCTGGTTTTTTTATGTGCATTAAAGTTATATAAAAATTTAACAGTGCAAATACAAATTCCTCTCTGACAGTTTAACCAAAAGGCATTTCCAGTGGAAAATGACCAACATATCCTCAGCATAAAAACATAGAAACAGCTTGACGTCACTGACATGTTGCTGTCAATACAGAAAGGATTAGACGCACATGTGTATTTCTGGAGAAAAAAAATACAATTTGGGTTTTGTGGAAAAGTTGAAGCTTTAGTGGCTGAAATGACAAATGCATGTGAACATAATCTTAAAAAGTGAAAAACACTGATGACGTGAGCAGATTTTAGCTGCTTTTTATGTGCATGAAAGTTATATAAAAAATTAACAGTGCAAATACAAATTCCTTGCTGACAGTTTAACCAAAAGGCATTTCCAGTGGAAATTGGCCGACATATCCTCAGCATAACCATGTATAATATCCACAAAACTTAAAAAGAGGTTATACACACACAATACGGTAATATTATGTTGAAGCACAGTACGTATCACTCCGCGAGGCTCCTGCCTACAATAGCCTTAATGCTCTGACAATCCATCAAGCGGTGCGGGTTTGTAGCAAAGTCGTACTAAAGCATTTGACAGATTTTTTAGCACCGTGTACCACATAAAATCGTTTTGAGGTCAGTAAACACAACCAGAGTTCATACATAAGGCCCATTGGATTATAAGGGGCACTGTCGAGTTTCAGAAAAATCAAAGGATTGATTTTAAGTGTGCCGTATTTTCCAAAAAACACGGTAATAACGACGGCCCGCTAGCATGCTCTACCAAAAATAGTGCTTTGTTGTGTATCTGACGGACAAAAGCTAAACCAGTTCCACACCACTGAAGTTGCACCATTTTTACAAACCAATTCTTCAGTTTCATTCAACGATCCACTTTTGCCCCTTCTCATTCTCCGTCGCCGCCATGCTTTTTCCGCCATGTGCGTATGAAAACAAAGGCATTGAGCATGCGCGTTTTACCCATATTCTATCGCGATATTTCATTTTCTTATCGTTGCCCAACATTATACCGGTATTACCGTGAACAGTATGATATGGCCCAGCCCTAGACTCAGTTTCCATGTCGGTTACAGTTTGCGAACAGCAGGCAGAAATCCTCGGCTCCACGGGAGCAGGGGTGCACATTACTGCAAGGTCAAAGGTCATTCCTCCTCCCAGACTTCCAAGAATCAGACCTCTAGGAATTACAGCCCCCCATGGCAATTTTCCTACAGTCTTTATTGGGCATCCACTGCCCGGCTCAGGCCTGTCAGACTGTTTGTGTTCGCACATGAGCTGACCTCCAACCAAACCTGACCCAAACAAACCGCGCTCAGCGGGTTTCGTCTGGTTTATTTAACCACTGACAGCCGCTCATAGGTTAGGTCAGTTAGTTTAAGGCTGGAGATCCACTCGACTCACACAGTGATGAGTTTAAAGAGCTTTGATGAAAAACTAAAACTACAACTCTGAGACCACCAAAACAGCAGCAGGGTTTGTGTTCAGCCGCTGCGAGCTGGTGAATGCTGCTGAAGGTGACTGCCTGCAGCAGAAAACGGCTCCAAGTTTATTTCTAAGGTTAGTTCTGAGCCCGTTCCTGAGTTTAGCTCCTGAACTTCACACGGTGACCAGTGTTGGCGTGCTGTCAACTGACATGGTCTCTGTCACACTTTAAAGTGAACTGATTAAAGTTGTTTCTTTACTTTTCTAACACACCTGGCCTCCTCTGACTGGCTGCGGCTGCTCTGATTGGTCAGAACCGCCTCAGTATAGTTTTGCAGTAGCCTGAAACGTGTCTGCAGGTTTCATCTGTGCAGTCAGACCAGCTGACCTCATCGACCAGCGACACACCCAGCCCCATTAAACATGTGTGAGGGAGAGGAAGGAGGGGGTGGGTGGGGTCACTCAAATGTAGGTCAAACTCCATCCGTCATCCTGTACAAGGCGGGCGGCGCACCAAACGCCCTCAACACATACACTGCACAAATGTTTTCTTTTTCTGTGGTGCTGCAGAGGGGGAAACGGAGGCTCAGTGCAGGGGCCGGACCGAGGGCTCTCAGAGACCCCCATTTTCTTTCCCTCCTTCTCTTACTTTGTTTCCTTCTCCTGGCCTTCTTCACTTCGTCCTCCACGGTCAGTTCATCAGTTTTTATTTTTTTGCTTTAGCTGAGTCAGTTGATTCCAGGCCAGTGTAAACAAACATTTCCTGTGTCGCTCATTTCCTGTTTGGCCACTTTAATGACGCCTGGTGGATGGTCCTGGTGTGTGATGGAGGGAACAGCAGAGCAGACAACAAACTGCAGACGCATCATCACAACAACGCTTTTTTTAAACAATGTTTTTAAAATATGCGACACAAACATAAACTTTTTCTTGGTTTTAATTTAATCTGATTTAAATTCTTTACAGCAAACAGACATTTTCCTTTTTTTTTTAAACAAAATTTAAATCTGCACTTTACTGAAATAAACCCTGAAATTATTCATTTCTTTGGAGCACCAGAATGAAAGAAAAAATCTCTTTGAATTTCTTTGAAGTCAGTGGTTTTTAAATAAATTCTTCTCATTTAAATCTGACACACTGAGACGTTTAAGGTCAACTGATTTTTGTTTGGAAATCAGTATCAATAATTCAGAAAAAAAGATGTTTGTAGTTTTGAGAAGAATCTTTTCCTGATTAAAAAATAATAATTCTACTTTTGGGGAAATTAGCGAAATATGGACGGTATATTCTGACCTGCAGTCTGATTTATTGGTTTATCGATCACTGATAGATCTATCCTACCTCAAGTTTTATCCTCTGAGAGTCAAACCTTCTTCTTCTGTGCAGTTCACGTTCAAGTGCAGACGTAGTCGATAAAGTTTTACTGACATGAGAACAAACAGATTATTATTTCATGAGGTAAAAATGGCTTAAAAGTCTAGGTTGAAACTCAGTGTGAGAATTTCATGTCCTCTGATTTTTAATTTCTAAGTTTGTTTAAATGGGGGTCAGATGACAGAGATCCTTTGCAAAGAGCCGAGTTTCTTTCCAGGAACTGTGGAGTGAAATCTGGACTTCTTCCAGATGTTTAGTTCGCTGCTGTGATGGCAGGGGAGTTGATGTGTTTAAGGTCCACGCGGAGTTGGCTCTCTGAGTGCTGAACTCACAGTTTTCAACAGGAAGTGTGGTTTTTTGAAAGTTTTTTTTTTTTTTTAAAGCTGAAAAAACACAAGCTGACCGTCAGCACACAGGACTGAGCCGATAGAGCTGATCTGTTTCCTGAGGGTTATTTGAATATCTTTAGAGGTTAAGAAGACAGACCTGAAGCCTCTCCAATTAAAAGATTAATGCAGTAGTCAGTTATTTAAACTACTCGTTTAGTGTGACTTCTTATTTTCTGAATCTACAGCAATGGTGATGGCACGCTGCAGGTCAGTACTTGAGTAAATGAATGATTTTAAACTCAGCCGGAAAAAAACAACCTGAGACTTCTGAGGCTGAAACAACAACAACCTTGCAGTCCCCAATACACTCCCATGTTAAAACTTCAGAGCAGAAATAAACATGTTTACAGCCTGATACACAAATTGGTTGTTCTCTGCAGAGAATTTCCCCCTTCATAACACCCATTTAAAACTTTTGCTACAGAATAAAGAGGAAGTAAAAGAGAGGAATAACCAGAAGGGTGTCACTATATGCAGATTACATAATTTTACACACTGAAGAACAGAGTCTAACAGTTTATTTGGGTTCATATCAGAAGTAAGATACAGATATCACAACCTGTTTAAATTGTATTAAGGCTTAAAGTTTGCATTATTAGGGGTGTGGCCTTTTTGACTGACCGGTGAATGACAAAACACCTACCTCAGCTAATTAGAGTCCCTGAACTGGATCTGTGGGCTATGTTTGTGCTGTTGGAGCACTTTTTAATGATCTCACTAATAACATGGATGCTGTGCCATCTCATCCAAATATGGTGAGCTCTGGAAACAAAATGGCACCAAAATGCAATAAAAAATTTAAAAAAAGACTTTGAGGATTGGGAAAAACCAAAAGGTGATGTGACAGAAGCGAGCGCTGTCTTATACACGATGGTTACGATCATGCGTTTAGAAAGAAACAAAGCTTTTATTTTGTCAGATGCTTGGAGCTGGTGACCTGGTTCCTTGTAGACATTTTTGTACATCGTCTGCTGCGCCAACCAATACAGGAAGTACTGCTCACAAAGTACTGAAGCTGAGATGAACCAGTAGGCCTTGAATGCAGAACGATGGCGTCTATGGCACACAGAGAAATTCAATAAAACATTTACAGCTCAGAGTTCATCTGAGGACTCAATGCCAGTGTCAACCAACTGTAAGTGAATGCAGCACAAAGCTTCTTTGATGGCTACTCTCTGTAGTATCACTATGGCAACCTGCCCAACACTGTAATGTTACCCTAGCAACAGCTGTGGTAAATGAAGGTGGACAAACAACTGGTGAAAACAAATAAAGTTAAAAATGAAGCATGAGACGCCACTGTTGCTTTATTGTATTTGATTCTACTTTCATTTTATTTTTGTTTTCCGATTAACTCAAATGACCTGCAAAGGGGAGGCTACAGCAGCAGCGACTCGATGGAGCAAGCACACCTGAAGTCAAACAGTTGGCTCAGGTTTTCTCAGACGTCTTCCAACTTGGATGTCTTTACATCGTTTTAGAAAGAAGCTGCAGCACAATGTAAACTCAAAGGTTTTATAAAGAAAAGCAAACGTGCATGAATGTTTACATGAAATATGACTGTTCGGCTCTGCCTGCGCAGGAGGGAAGGTTTTTTTTTTTCTTTGGGGGGGGGGGAATTATTGTCTAAAGGTGAAGATGGATGGCCAATGGATTTACTTTACCAAATGGACCATCCCAGCCTTGCCGTAATGGTCTATTAGATTCACCTTGTATTGTTTATTTTATTTTCACTTGCTAAAAAAAAGAGGGAGAGAAGAACAGCGGAGACAAGGGACGGTGATAAAGGGCAAAAAACAAAAACTAACAAAATAAGCAGACAAAATAAATACATATATCAATCACCTGGATCACCTACTGAGAAAGAAAAAAGAGAAAACAAGCAGAAGGAAAAAAAAAGAGCAATATAATAAACAACATCACGCCCTGTTGTTTTTTTCCCCCCTTTTTTTTGTTCTACTGTAATCCAAGTACATGCCAAAAATTTGCAAAGACTCAGGATAACTTATTATTCCTATGGGAATATAACAGTAAATACTAAATATTAAACATTATTGTGCAGCACGTAAGATCGACAGCGCACAGTGTGCTTTGAAGTAGGAGCCAAAAAGGGTGTAGTTTGTGTGTGTGAGCACCCGTGTGTACACTTGTGAGCATGAACGTGCTTGTATTTAAAAGGTTCCTTCATGTAATGATCTGCTAGAGGGTGTGGGGAGCCACAGCCCCATCCTCCAGGGCATGAAGCAGGTATGGAGCAGATCAAAACTCCAGACATCCAGAGGCCCTCAGAACACAAGAGACCAAGGAAGACCAACAGAGGGGCAGCCGTGCCACTGTCCCAGAAAGAGCTGAGGAGAGCCCCAGATGAAGGGTCACTCAGCAGGCGCGGAGCAGAAGCCAGGGGGGGGTTGCAGTGACGTGCCCGTGAGCTCCGCCGGCAGCCAGCTGTGCCAGAGTGACCGAGCCCCAGGCCGAGAGGCCGGGGGCACCCCACCCCCAAAGTGGACCGAGCGAGCCCCAGGCTCCAGGCCCCGACAAGCAGCCACCAAGGAGTGAGCCAGTGTGTACCTGGACGCCCATCCCGGGACACACTTTAATATCCTTTATCCAAGTGAATGTCTCATTTAGATTTAAAACATTTCCAGTGGCCATTATGGCGGCAAAAGTTACAAGACATAACAAGTAAAAAACAAATACATTTATAATATGTAAAAACATCATTAAGAGCGACATTAAAAACAGTCACACTGACTAGAAGAGTTCTCTCTTTAAAATAGATTTAAACTCCACCTTGTTCCTTCTGTAGATAATTCCAAGAAACAGGCACAGCGTATTTAAAAGTCTCTTTTCCCATGTTCTGTTTTGATTTCAAGAAAAAAAAAAAAAATCATTTGTATGACGTTGTGAGAGTGAAGACTATATTGGTTGTGGTTTTTACACATAAACACACAGATAAGAAGGAACCAGCCCGAGGAGAGATTTATAGATAAACACCAACCAATGGGAAAGTCTGCAGATATACAGAGATGGACATTTAGCAGCAGCATACAGACAACAGTATTTTTTGATATTTTCACAGTGAGTAATAAAATGTAAATTAAAATGGTAGACAGTATCAACCTCTTTAAGTAGTGGGCAGGTGCATTCATAAAAAGAAGGCTCAGTTATGAGCTAAACCTGCACAATTCAGGGGTTTATAGTAAGAAAACATTACAAAAGGTCACGTGTTGGCCACAGTTTCTTCTTCTGTAGGTGGAAACCAGAGGTGAGCAGTTCCGCTTCCACAGGACTGACACGAGTAACAGACCAGAGTAAGACCTGAAACACTGCTTCACCTTTAACCTTTGGTTAGTCAACAGTTAGGGTTAGTACAGCTGTCTCTGCTGCTGCCGCCATCTGCCCAGCAGCAGAGACAGCTGTTCACAATCTTTTCAATCATTGAGGTCAAGATATATTAACACGGCGCAGACTGTACATGAAGTAAAGGTCACCCTGTGTCAGATGGAGGTCAGCTGAGGTAAATATGTCCTTAGTTGCTCCTCTAAACTACAGCTGCCTCCACCCTTCATACTACAACCACAAGCTGTTTTCCAGCTTCTGAAGCCAGAAGATCTCAAACTCGCCCAAAAAACATTCAGCTGCAGAGGAAGGAGGAGGAGCCACAGAATCAAGCAGCCAAAAGAAGCTCTGAGCTCAACTTTTCCAGAAACATCTGGCCAGCTGCTCGGCGCTGCTGCTGTAACTGACCTCAGAGCAGTTTCAGTGTGTGCTACCTGTAACAGGCTGCTCTCCATTAGTGTGATTGAACATCACCTCCTGCTGGTCACTCTGAGTCAGTGCAGCACCCCTGTTCATCCACGGCACACAGAGCAGTCCCCTGGAGAGTCACGCAGTCTGCTCAAATATTCAGGACAGCACGTTTAACAACTTTAAATCTACACAATTTAAAAGCTCTTCCAGCTCCATCCACACACACGCAGAACTACACCCTCATCACATGCACACATCCATCAGTCTTCCAGGTACCAGATACCATTCCCAATCCGATGCTGCGACTCTCCATCAGATCCTGTTGTTCAAACTACAAATCTTTTCCTCCTTTAGAGAGATTTCTCTCTCCTTTTTAGGAAACGTTCTGACCAAATTTTCTTTCTATTGACAGAAAAATCAGTTTTAATGCAATTAATCAAAGACAAGAGCAGCCCTTTTACGTTTATTAAAAATGTCTTTGGTTTAAACAAAAACATGGAGGCAGCAGAAACAGCCAAATGTCCCACAGATGCTGCAAGTTCTCAGCTCTTCTTACTTCTCTGCCGCTTCCTCTGTGAAGCCCAGGTCCCGAGTGAAGCCTCAGCCGTCCTGGGTGATGTCCGGGTCATCCTTTGTGACGTCCGGGTGTTGAGTGAAGCCTGGGCCTCGGGTGAAGCCCCGGCGGTCTCAGCCGAAGCCCCGGCATTGGCCTTGCTCTTCCCTCTGTACAGTCTGGTGTCAAAGATCCTCCTCTCCACACTCAGGACCTCCTCATAGAGGCAAAACGGCTTCACGTCGAACATGAAGGCGAAAAGCTGCACCAGCCAGATGAAGGAGCGTGGCAGCGTTGCCTCCACCTCCTTGTAATGACTATTGTAGCACCTACAGGAGAAGGAGACAAGATTTAAGTGTCAATGATTCATCGTCATGGAAACGTTTGAACAGATGAGGAAAAATTTGGCATTATGATGTGGGATCAGTTTGTTGTCGGGCCCCGTCACAACTTTGAGGTCTTTCAGGAGATCTCATTCAGCAAATCAGTTTAAAAACCACTAATGAGCATCGAAGGAATCGAAGGAGCTTGGAAAGAAAAGCATCTGGACTTCTTTAAGTTTCTTGAAGACGTTTCGTTCTCATCTGAGAAGCATCTTCAATTCTAAGAGCAATTGTTGGAGATTCCCCAAGAGAAAGGATGCCCCAAATGTCTACATTTTGGACAGAGAATGTCTTCTCTGGTTTGAAAGAGGAGTGGAAAAAAAGCCATCTATGTCTACTGTGAACAACCATCTTTAAACAGAGGGCGGGGCTTATGACACCAACTGTCTGCCATCTATAATCCAGTTTTGAGATCCTTCCCAGACACTGACATCCGGGGCCATTTGACCTCAGTAGGAACTGAAGAAGCTTCCCAAGAAATTTAAAGAAGTCCAGACGCTTTTCTAAGCTCCTTAGACTATGATGACCTGGATGACCGAAACCCTTCACAGACATGATGAGGTAAGAAGCGTCATTCTGTAAGCGATCAAACCCAGCGTCCAGTCTGTGAGGCAACATCAGTCCAACCTTCATGACATACAAAACACCAGTACATCTCCATATAATCACCGCTTTGTCATCACCCTGAGGGGGAAACTTCAACCAGCCAGTGAACGTCATAGAGCTCACAACTCCTAACCATCACATTACTCCACCACGCTGGCAGGTAACTTCCTCCTCCACCCAACTATTTTCTTCCCGACACGTCACACTAAGATTCTTTGTTCATGCATCGCTATTTTCAGTCCTCTGTCATCAGCTCAGTTTAAAATGACTAAAGCCTTAAACGACCAAATAGACTCACCAGAACTTCTGTCCTCTGAGAACAACTTGTCAAAAGGTCTCAAGCCAAGATGTGTACTACTCCCTTTACTGGCCATTCTCCAGGGTTTAAAACCATAAATCTAAATTTTTTACTGAATCATTTCATAAAGCTGACTGCTGATGACCAGCGAACTACAAGCACTGATGTTTATGTCGTGCAATCTTCTATTTTTGCTCTATACAAGCAGCAGTACACTCTTAAGTGTGAAATCTTCACTTTCCTCTTTGGAAGTTTCTCTCTTTGAGGCAAGTTTCTGGAGAAAATATTCCTCTTTGGTCATTTTGAGATTAAACCCACAAATGCTGACACTCTGAATTCCCTGATATTTCTGATTATTTTAATGTGTACCTTTAATTTAAAAAAAGCACCTTTGAGAGTTTGAGTGAACTCAAAGTGTGCTGGGTTTAATTTCCTTAACTGTGATCAACCCGTTTGTGTATTTTGATATTTCAACCTGAGACTGAAGCTGTGAGTGACTCACAAGCAGCGTCTGAGCGCCGGGTGCCAGTACATGTCGTTCAGCGGAGTCAGGAAGTCGTATCTACGGGTCACGACCTCGTCCAGCTTCATGTGGTGCAGACTGGGACCGTCCGATTCCTCCTCGTCCCCCCAGCAGAATATGAAGCTTGATGGTCCTACGTCCTGGAGCCCCGATGGACAGGAAGTCAGCTTCTCGAAACACAGCTGGACCTGCTCTGCGATTCCTGCACAAACAACAGAGGGAGCGTGTCGCATCTCAGGATGTTTTTTCATGTGCTTCAGATTAATTTTTTCAGAGAGAAATGAATATACAGGAAAGGACAGGACTTCACCTCTCTTTCACAATAAGATCAGCCAATTTAATTTCTTACTTTTTTTTTTAATCATCGAACACTTTTCTTTCTTGTTTGGGTAAATTTGTTTCTTTGACTTCCACTGCTTCCTGCCGAAAAAAAGAAGAAAAAAAGCATATCAGGAACTCTTCATCAAAAACAGAAAACAGGTTTAAAAAAATAAAAATAAAAAATCAAATCGTGATCTTTTTTTTTTTTTTTTTTTAAAGGGAACACAAGCAGCTATTAAGCAGCTTCAAATGTCTCCACATCTGCAGGTGTCCGAGTCAGTGAGTCAAACTCACATTAAAAAAAAGAGCCCATTATTCCTTAACGTAACACACAGATTGCAGACTTCCTGTGTGCAGATACGCCAATGACGTCACGCTTTAAAATCAGGACTAAAACCTGATTTCTGCACACAGATCAACCTCAGGGGAAATACCGCCGATGTCCTACCTGGAGACAGTCTGGTCTCTCCTCTCTTGAGCTCGAATCAGAGCGGCCTGCATCACTTTGTACCACCTCCTCAGGTTAAACACTTTACCTGTGGATCCACACAGAGACAGAGTCGCACACAAGCCACGTCTAGAAGGGGTCACGCTCAAAGGTCAAAAGGGCAGAAAAGTTCCAAGATCAGACATAGTTCGTCATCTGTATACAGTCATTCACAAACACGTGCAGTCAGCCATTGATTTTCAAACTGATCATGTTATCGAATAGCTCCTTACATCTGTGCCATGAATTTTTTTTAATAAATAAAAATCCGACCTGAGTCCTTCTGTCGTCCAAGATCATTGGACAGATGCCTAAAAGATAGAACCAATCACAGTCAGCACACCTGGAGCCCTGCCGGAGGTCGTCTGACGGCGTGAAAGATACGTACCACTCGGTCATGTCGTCCAGGCAAAAGAACAGCTTCAGAGTGACGATGATGAGGGCAGCGGCTTGCACGTCATACCGTGGCAGGGTGGGGTGATTGTGTGGGTCAAATGTGTGAAGCGTTTGATCCATCATACCAGTGTGCTCCAACAGCCTGCAGACCCAGGGGTGGAGCTCATCTGACAGGAAACAGGCGTGTACAGGTACACTCTGTCAGTGTTTGTATGTAAAGAAGGGCGCCTCCAGCAGAGACCATTATCGGTCAGAACACTGAAGTATGAAGCGCCTTGAGGCGGCTTTTGTTGTGATTTGGCGCTATATAAATAAAATTGAATTGAAGTAGTTGTTACCGGGGAGGTTGACATCGGACAGGTATCTGAGGCTGAGCAGCGCCGGGTGCATCAGGGTCTGCTGACTGATTGGAGGAAAAGCAGGAAGCTGCAGGAACTGAATGAGAGTCTCAGCCTCCTTATGAACGGCGTGATGAGACGGGACCGTCTGCAGAAACCAGGTGAGAGCCAAGTCACGCATCATTACCGGGGCCAGGTAATAAACAAGATGGCGGCTTTCTCACCTCGACTACAAAGATGAGGGAGTCCTTCCCCGTGACTTTCATCTCCTCGGGAAGCTGCTCATAGGCGTTCAAGTACGGGATGTGACCCTCATTCACAAGTCTGCAAAACATCACGTTCATCCAGGTGAAACACACTGGTTAAAACCCCTGAGCCACACAAGTGCAGGTGGGTGCAAGTGTTACCTGAGCAGGTCGCTGAGCGTCAGCGCCTCACGGCTCCACACCAGAGCCAGGTAGATCAGAGCCAGTGTCTTCTTCATGCTCAGCAGACTCTGGCTCCGCTTCTTCCTGGCCGACAGGTAGGTGAGTGTGTCCGAGGAGCCGGACCAAAAACCGGAATTCTCTGAGGTTAAACGAGCAGTCAACTAACGCAGGAAACCTCATCTGGTCATATGACCTGACACTGAAACTTTTACAGGAGCTTCCTGTCAGACTGAAGACGCTTCCAGCACTGTACCTGTGTTTGAGCCCGCCGTGCTTGCTGGGTTTGACTCGCCATCTGTGCAGCTGATCCCCTCGCTGGCGCTCTCCGCGTCAGAGCCCACGGATCTCTGAGGATTTAGATTTAATTATTAAATCTCAAAAAATCAAATAAATCAAATGAAATCAATAAACAAAAAAATAAATAAAACTTAGTAGATAAATTAAAACATAGAAAATCAAATAAAATGATTAAATATACAAAAAGAATACAAATTTTAAAAAAAATTGTGAAATAAATAAGAAAATAAAGACAAAACTAATCAAAATTAAGGATTAAAAATACACAAATCAAAAAAAAATACAAAAAAAAAAAAGAAGAAAGAAATGAAAATGGATTAAAAATAAAAACAAAGGTGAAACTGCCAGGAATTTTACATACATATAAAGAATTTATTTTATTTAAATAAGCTCGGGTCCTCTACCAGAGGCCTGGGAGCTTCGGGGTCCTGCGCAGTATCTTAGCTATTCCCAGGACTGCGCTCTTCTGGACAGAGATCTCCGGTGTTGTTCCCGGGATCTGCTGGAGCCAGTCGCCTAGCTTGGGAGTCACTGCACCTAGTGCTCCGATTACCACGGGGACCACCGTCACCTTCACCCTCCACATCCTCTCGAGCTCTTCTCTGAGCCCTTTGTATTTCTCCAGCTTCTCGTGTTCCTTCTTCCTGATATTGCTGTCATTCGGAACCGCTACATCGATCACTACGGCCGTCTTCTTCTGTTTGTCTACCACCACTATGTCCGGTTGGTTAGCCACCACCATTTTGTCCGTCTGTATCTGGAAGTCCCACAGGATCTTAGCTCGGTCATTCTCCATAACCCTTCCATTTTGACCTCGGGACTTCCAGGTTATACTCGGCACAGATGTTCCTGTACACTATGCCGGCCACTTGGTTATGGCGTTCCATGTATGCCTTGCCTGCTAGCATCTTGCACCCTGCTGTTATGTGCTGGATTGTCTCAGGGGCATCTTTACACTGCCTGCACCTGGGGTATTGCCTCGTGTGAATGACCCCAGCCTCAATGGATCTTGTGCTCAGTGCTTGTTCCTGTGCTGCCATGATTAGTGCTTCCGTGCTGTCTTTCAGTCCAGCTTTGTCCAGCCACTGGTAGGATTTCTGGATATCAGCCACCTCCTCTATCTCCCGGTGGTACATACAGTGCAGGGGCCTGTCCTTCCATAATGGTTCCTCGCCTTCCTCCTCTTTCTTGGGTTTCTGCTGCCTGAGGTATTCACTGAGCACTCGGTCAGTTGGGGCCATCTTCGTGATGTATTCTTGGATGTTCGTTGTCTCATCCTGGACTGTGGTGCTGACACTCACCAGTCCCCGGCCCCCTTCCTTCCGCTTAGCGTACAGCCTCAGGGTGCTGGACCTGGGGTGAAACCCTCCATGCATGGTAAGGAGCTTTCTTGTCTTGATGTCAGTGGCTTCTATCTCCTCCTTTGGCCAGCCTATTACCCCAGCAGGGTACCTGATCACGGGCAGGGCGTAGGTGTTGATAGTCCGGATCTTGTTCTTACCGTTCAGCTGACTGGTGGTTGCATCTTTCCTAGCGGCCTCTTCATGGTTCCCATTCACCTGCGGGATCCCCAGGTACTTGTAACTGTGCTCCATGTCTGCAATGTTGCCTTCTGGTAGTTCAATCCCCTCAGTTCTGACTACCTTCCCTCTCTTTGTTACCATCCGACTACACTTCTCCAGCCCGAACGACATTCCGATGTCATTGCTGTATATCCTGGTAGTGTGGATCAGTGAATCGATGTCTCGTTCACTCTTGGCATACAGCTTGATGTCATCCATGTACAGGAGGTGGCTGACAACTGCTCTGTTCCGTAGTCGGTATCCGTAGCCAGTCTTGTCAATGATCTCACTGAGGGGATTCAGGCCTATGCAGAACAGCAGTGGGGACAGAGCATCTCCTTGGTAGATCCCGCACTTGATGGTGACTTGTGCTATGGGCTTGAGGTTGGCCTCTAGTGTTGTACGCCACATCCCCATTGAGTTCTTGATGAAGGCTCTCAGGGTCCTGTTGATCTTGTACAGCTCTAGGCATTCCAGTATCCAGCTGTGGGGCATTGAGTCATAGGCCTTCTTGTAATCAATCCAGGCAGTGCACAGGTTGGTCAGTCTGGTCCTGCAGTCTCGGCTGACTGCTTGGTCTGCCAGTAGCTGGTGTTTTGCACCTCTGGTATTCTTGCCCATCCCTTTCTGTGCCCCGCTCATGTATTGATCCATGTGCCTGTTCATCTTAGCCGCTATGATGCCTGACAGGAGCTTCCATGTAGTACTGAGGCAGGTTATTGGTCGATAGTTGGAGGGGACCGGTCCCTTCTGGGGGTCCTTGAGGATCAGGACTGTCCGGCCTTCGGTTAGCCATTCCGGGTGTGTCTCGTCAACTAGCAGCTGGTTCATTTGTGCTGCCAGGTGCTCGTGGAGTGCAGTCACCTTCTTCAGCCAGTAGGCGTGAATCATGTTAGGGCCTGGTGCTGTCCAACTCTTCATACTGGAGACCCTTTCTTGGATACCTGCCAAAAATGCTGACGAGCAGTTTCCAGGCACCACCATAAAAACTCACCACTCTGAACTTGCAGCTCCTCACGGGGTCGTGGGTGTAGGCCTGGCGACTTTTCTGCAGATAACACCTCCACAGAGGACACAGCACATCATCCTGAAACAGTAACACCAGTTAGGCCTCTGATTGATTGCTTTGTGGTTAACAGAGAGGAGGCGGACCTTAAATTGAGGATGGACTCCGAGCGCGAGCAGAGCATCGGCCTGGTTCTTCAGGATGAACTGGAAACCCTCGCAGACCATCCACACGTGACCACGCTCTAAGACAAACAGACACGTTAAACAGGATATGACATCATCGATTTATGCTGCTGCTGATCGGACACTGACCGGCCTGCTTCTTGCGGGGTCCTCTGATGGTCGACACCCTGCTGGACAACTTTAAGAAGGACAGGTCCACCACCTCCCGGGTCCTCTGAGGACACAGTCACATGTTAGGCAACAGAATAAGGAGGTCCTCTACACGTGGGCTTAACCACCAACACCATATTGTTAAAAGAAGCATCTTAAAGCATGTTTATGCAGTTCTGAATTCCCTATATCCCCATAACAAATTCATACTCATCCACCTGTGTAGTAAAAAGAGTGTCTCTGAAAGGGCACTAAAGAGACCCTGACACCTCAACCTCCAGTTACAGACCACTGTACAGGTCATAATGACGAAGATGTTTTTACCTCGATCACGTTGTGACAGGACCTGCAGTAGAAGCGACCCTCGTCCGAAATGCCCCAGTCCACCGCTGAACACTGGGCACAGGGCACCGTGTACTCGGCCTGCACGCGCGCACACATACACAGACGGTAATGTTCAGGTGTTTCTGTAAATATTCTAATAAATAAATTATTCTTTAAGTCTTAAAAAAAAAAAACGTACTTCATGTATTTATTAACTTTATATTCGTGCATTCAGCTCTTAATGAACAGCGGAGGAGAAATCAGAGCTAATGTTCACGTTCAAATGCATTTAAAAACAGATTTATGTATAACAGCTGGTGAAACTGCACAGCAGCGCCCACGGGAAAGAATGTCAACAATTAAACCTCCAGATCCTAAACACTTCACCCACAAAAGCCTAGACGTCATTAACAACGATTGCTAAAATAATCCTTCTATGTTTATCGGGAAGATTTCTTTGCGTTTTCATTTGTTAACTTTAAGGCTGCTTTGAGACTTTCTGAGTATTTCGACAAACAATGTAGTTAAAATTAAATTTTAAATCAAAACTCATTAAGCGTTCACAGGTACTGATAGATAGATCAGTTTATTTTGAACATTATGAATAAACTGTCGCTGATGATACTACGCTAACGGATTTTAATTGAAGAGAACAGTTATTAAATGTGTGCCGATTAATTACTCAACGGCTGCGGAGTCACACAAACCTGTTAAATGTCTGAAGTTAAAGTTGGAGACTGAATGTCGTGCCAATCATCTTAAAACACTAATATTTTTAATGGAGTTTGGTAGGACCGAACTAGCTGACAACTGCGTTCACCGTAGGTTGCGTAAAATGAAACGACCTGTTTATGAGAGCATCGGGGGACTCACCGTGTGTTCGTCATCCATCCTGAGTGGAAAACTGCAGCTTTAACACGAAACTTTGGATTTTGTCGGCACTTTGTTACAACCGCAAGTGCCTCTGGTTGGAGACGCTGGGACTCTTCTTCTTCGCGCATGATTTCTGTGAGACTGAACGCCTCTCTGCTGCAACCACAGGCCAGATTACATACTTCAACTAAGCTGTAAAATAAAATAAAAATAAATACGCTTTATTTAAATATTGTTGTAAGTAAAAATAAAAATAATACATGTGTTATACGGTGTTAAATGTGTTTAAACTAACAAATGATAAATGTGTCTTTTATACTTTTTTTTTTTTTTTTTTTTTTTTTTACATCTCCTCGTATAAATATACTAACTATTAATTTTCTGGATGTTTCTAAATCACTTTAGTGAGAGTTTTTCTTCCTCCAGATGATGATGCTGATGAGTTCCTGATGTGCTCTGTGTTTCTAAGCGGATTTGATGAGGTCAGAGGTTATAAATAGATGCCAGATGTCTCTCTGATTCTCTTATATAAGGTGACCCCCCCCCCCCCCACACACACACACACACATACACATATACGTACAGACAGAATGATCGTTTGATTGATTTTTATTATTGATCTAGCTGAGGCTGATCAGCTGTTATCAATCACTGTCACGGGAATGGTTTCGCGAGCTTTTTGTTGGACTCGCGCGCAAAGCTTACAACAAAACAAACACAAACGCCTGACGGATTTCCAAAATAAAACATGTGCGGGTAAACACACCGGTGAACACACCGTTAACGCTTTTCTTTGTGAAACATTTCTAAAACAACTGAAGGTTTGATTATTGCTTTGCTATTAAAAGAATAGCAAAGAGGGCTATACAACACAGACAACCCACTAAACAAAATTAAGAACAGTTGATTATTTATTAATTAGAAACACATTTGTATGTATACATTACTATTTGTATTTTAAATTTAAATTGTATACTTTTATTTGTTATTTATTCATCAAGTTAATTTTATTAAATTAATTAAATGTTGTATTATATTTATTACTTTAAAATGAACTTTTTTACTTGTTTTAGTTTTAAAGTTAAGATGACAGCACTCCCCCTCCAGTCTAAAGGATTTCCATCATTAAAATTTATTGAAATATTGACTATTAGCTACCGTGCGTTTTTTTTTCAACAGTATTGATTATTAATCGAATTAATACTTTTTTAATTGTACCCTTAAAATCCCTTGCTTTTACTGTGAAAGCCCTCGGGCCTACTTCCGCCCTGCTTCCTCGGCTCTCGGTAGCTTCACTCGGACGTTTTCTGACTTCCTGGTTCGGCAGAGTGGGGGCGTTTGTTCTGCCCGTTTCCAAACACAACAAAGACTCGAGTGGGGTGAGATTTAGTGAGGTCGGTCCAGAGATGAGCTTTAAAGCTTAAGTTTGTGTCTGAGCTGCGGTTGGAGTTTAATCTGATGCTAGGACGTTGAAGCGAGCGGCGGAAGGTCTTCATTCAGTCCGCCCCGACGGTTCAACATGTGGCTGCTTTTCGCCTTTTTAGCCGCTTTCACGAAGGCCGCCGTCCCCCCGGACACGACGGAGCAGGACTTCAGTGAGTGTTTAAAACTGAATTTAATCGTAAATGTGTCCTTTGTGAGAGCCGCCTTTCCGCCGGAAAACTTCATGTTTGAGGCAGAAGGTATGGAGGACCGCTCATGTCAAACAAAAGTTTAATTCGCATAAAAATCACAGATAATTAAATAAATGGCTGAGTGAAGGATTATTCAACTGGATCATGATAGTAGTTTATTAAATGAAAATCAAGTCAAATGAGATTAAAAGTTAACATTTTGACCAGAGATATATAACTATTATAAAAAAAATCACAATACATGAACTTAAAAATAAAAAAGTCATAATAAGAAGAGAAGTGTAGGGAGTTAATTGTGACTTTTAAGAAAGAAAAAGCAAAACCTAAGAATAATGCTGTGCCATAACGATGTTGGCATATGTCACTGGTTTCTAATCGTGACGTCATCGTTTGACAAGAAATGAGACGATAAAAAGTGCAGAGTCCTGAAGTTTAATATTTTAACTTCTTTTGTTGTTACAAACTTTTTTTTTTCATAAAAGGAAAAAGTGGATGAAAAACTTGCATTTCTATTAAATATAAAGTCTGCAGCATTTCATTTGTGTTAATTATTAACTGATGTGTTGAGTTTGGTCACGTGTTGGCGTGTGGTGGAGCTGAAGTATTTCACAGGATTTTCAATGCTAACAGGCAGGTCTGCATTCCCTCTGCAGTGTCTCTCACAGCGATGCTGGATGACTTTGATGTGCTGCCTCTCTCCAGCCTGCAGACGCACTCCGTCCGCCGCCGTGACGTCCAGACTCAGACGCATGTGGAGAAGCTGATCAGCTTCAGCGCCCTGCAAAGGTAAGATGGCGGTGTCCATCCATCTCTGTGCCATTTTAAAATCTTTGATTTGTAAAATCTGAACATCTCCTCCTCGTGTCTACAGGCATTTCAGACTCTACTTGAGGACCAATGATGAGCTCTTCACCAGCGACTTCAGAGCCGTGGTCATCAGCGAGGACGGCCAAGAGTCGACCTACCCGGTCAACAGGCACAACTACTTCACCGGACACGTCATCGGTAAACTGTTTTAGCAGAGCCTTTGTGGAGGTCTTTGGGGGTCCTTCTGGTGTTTTTTTTTTTTGTTTTGTTTTGTTTTTGTTTTTTGTATTCGTCTTGATGGAGGCTTTTAAGGTCCTTGTAGAGGTTTTTTTGGTTTCTTGTAGGGATATTTGGGCTCCTTGAATGGATTAAAGAGTTCTCATGGAGATTTTAGGTGTTCTTATGGGGTTTTTAGAGTCCATGTGGGGATTTCACGTGTCCACAGAAGGTTTTAGAGTCTCTCGTGGAGGTTTTTGGGGTCCTCTGAGTTTTGAGAATTCTACTTCATGGTTTCTTGTAAAGCTTGCAGAGTAATTTAAAAAAAAATTCCAGATGTCCTTGAGAAGGTTCACAAGGCCTTATCAGGCTTCTTGTAGATGTTGTCGGGCTGGTCCAAAGTACTTCAAACACACGTGTGGAATGTGTGCGGTGACCTTCAGCTGAAAGGATTAGTATGGAGTAACTGCTCCTTTAATGAGTTTTTGTGTTGTAGGGGAGGAGAACTCCCGTGTTCAGGCGCACATCGAAGATGACGAGTTCTCCGCTCACATCCTGACTGATGAGGCCGAGTACAATGTCGAGGTAAACACCTGAGACTTGGAGTAAACGCCTGCTGAGTGATCGGTCCCTAAACCTTCATCTGCTCTCTTCAGCCTCTTTGGAGGTTCACATCGGGGCCCTCTGGCAGTCGCCTCCTAATCTATCGCTCGGAAGACATCCGCAACATCAGCCGCCTGCAGCAGCCTTCGGTCTGCGGCTACGTGACCTCTGACCCCAGTGACCTGCTCCCTGACAGCGTGAGAGCAGCTGTGATGGAGGAAAAGGAGGAAGAAGGTGAGAAGCGAGCTCCTCACCTGAACTTAGCACTGCGACTGCTTCCTGTTTGAGGGTAAAGCTCACACTGACCCAAAGTGACCACGCCCAGGTGACACAGGAACTGCGTTAACCACAGAGAATGCGAGAACTTCTTGTCACTGCTCAGCACAAACGTGCCCAGTGAAACACCTTCATCTGAACTGAGTACAGAGCGAGCGACACAAACAGGAATTCAATCAGAAAAAAGACTTTTAATGCGAAAAAAAATCACAAAGTAAAAGCTGTTTAAACAAAAGAAACAAAAAAGAGCTCGCCATTCCAACCGAATGAAAAGTTCGAGCTTTAAATGAAAAAATACAAAAGCTGAAAAAATATTTTTAAGGTAGGGAAAAAAAGAGAAGAGAGATTTTACTGTAAAATCATATATTTTAATATTTGACACATTCAAACACTCATAAATAATAACAAATAAAAAAAGAGCTTTCAGTTTCAAATGCATAAATAATATTGTCTGACGTGTTTCGGTGGTTTCTTGTTTAGAGTCGGCGTTCAGAGTGAAGCGTCACGTGCACGACCACAAGAAGAACTCGTGTCCTCTGCTGCTGGTAGCCGACCATCGCTTTTACAAACACATGGGCCGCGACGAGGAGAGCACCACCCTCAACTACCTGGTCGGTACCACCTGTACATCCATCACCCCAGCCTCTCCCATCCACTGACACTGAACCCTGCCCCCTCCCAAATGTGTTTCAGATTGAGCTGATTGACCGTGTCGACGACATCTACAGAAACACGTCATGGGGCGATGGGTTCAGCGGGTACGGCGTCCAGATCGATCAGGTGAGCATGCTCTGTTCCGCTTCCTGTTTGTGTTTAAATTCGGAAGCTGTGATTTTTAACGTGACACCGCGTTCCTGCCATCAGATCATCATCAAGAAGTATCCGACTCCTGTGGATCCCGGAAAAACTCATTTCAACATGAAGGGAAGTCCAGTGGAGGGCAGAGACGTTTGGGATGTGAAGAAGCTGCTAGAGGTAATCACAGGAAGCTGACACTGCCACGCCACCAAGTAACAGTGTCCATATTCAGATTCAGAGAAACAGGTTTAAGATTTAGGTCTGTGAACACAGGTTTTTTGTGAAAACGACATTTAATTTGAAAAGAAACAGCTTAGTGTGAGTAGAGCAGGCTGTGATGTGGAGTGTGTCGGATGCATTGGATCGGTCAGCTCTCTGAGGTCTCTGCTTGCCATCCTCTCGCAGCAGTTCAGTGTGGACATCGCGGGGAAAGCCTCCAACGTCTGCCTCGCTCATCTCTTTACCTATCAGGACTTTGACGAGGGCACTCTAGGGCTTGCCTACGTCGCCCCGTCTAAAGCCGACATTGCTGGAGGCCTCTGCTCCAAAGGTGAGTCCCGTGGCTCCGCCCCCAGAGTCACTGGTAGATGGAGGTGGAAGTGTGACTCGCGTTGTTGTCTCCTTCCACCACAGCTAGTCCTTCAACCTTGAATGAGCAGGGAGTGATCTACCTGAACACTGGCCTCACCAGCACCAAGAACTACGGCAAGACCATCCTGACCAAGGTGGAAATGAACCGGGCGTTCTGATTGGTTAATGCCTGCTCCTTTCAAATTGTTTGAGTGTGTGTGTGTGACACAGGAATTGTTCGTCATTGTCTCCACAGGAAGCGGACCTGGTGACAACCCATGAACTCGGCCATAACTTCGGCGCAGAGCACGACCCGGACAAACCGGAGTGTGCCCCCCGAGAGGACCAGGGTGGGAAGTATGTCATGTATCCCATCGCCGTGAGCGGAGACCACGTCAACAACAAGGTGCAAAATGCTGAATCCAGGATTTCAGTCTTTAAACTCACTGTTCCACCTGCATGTTTATTAGCGCCTCTTTACACATTGCAAGGCTTGCAAAATTTCAAAATCTCTGGTAGCCCTTCGGGCAGGCATTCTTCTGTTTTTGGTAGCCCGAATAAAAAAATAAAGCAATTTTTTTTATGTTTTGTTTCCATTACAATATTATACATTAAAGTATAATATTGTAACGGAAACAAAAAATAATCAAAAAAATTGTTAAAATACAAATCACAACAACTGTATAAAAATTACAACCATCAACTCAAATACTTGGTTCAAATTGAACAGAAATTTCTATGAACTTGTAAGAACTGTATAGAACATGAATCTGAAATTTCCACTGAAGTCACGGGTAAGAAGTAAGCACGCTGTTCTAAACAGCTTTTTCAGGAGTTCTTGTTGTGCTTGGTTTATTTTTAGTATGTTTTTTGCAATTGCTGTTTGTTCTGGGAAAGATACTGCAGACTGGGCAATAATGCATTTCTTGCATTTCTCATGGGTCCTGATGGGGTCTTTCTTAAAATTACTGGTCCCAGTAACAAAGGCGCTTGTCGACTCAGAAATCAAATGAAACTCACAACACACCTGGCAGAACATCATGTTATTTAGCTCGTCATATTCCAGCCACAGAAATTCTTTTGTCCATGAAACCAAAAAACCTGCGCTTTCTTTTTGCCTCATAGTCTGATTTGTCATAATTTTTCCGTTTTGTGGTAGGCTTTTCTTTGGCTGCCCCTTCTTCACCCTGACCTGTCTTATTTGGCTGAGCAGAACTAAAATACCAGCTTAAATCCTGCTGCTTTTACACACGCACTCACATAACGGTCAGCGATTCTTTGCGCACTCAACCTCTCACATGTTTAAGCTTTCTGCGAGAGATTTCACTTGTCGCGTTTGAATAGTAAGCCAATGAGTGATAAGACGATGTCAGAGGAATTGGTGCGCAATTAATCGTCACTCACCAATCAGTGCTGCAGCTCTCTACACACCGTTTGCGCGATCGCAAAATGAAAGTGAAAGCAAAAAGCAAGCGCAAATTCAAACGCGATTTCAATATGTCACATATTGATAGTGACTCATCGATGCCAATGACATAATTACTCAGCTACATTGGCGAAAGAATGTAAAAGCGCAGACGTATATTTTCCTTCTTATGATAGCCCGACGGGCAGGGCTGAGTTAGATTTTGGTAGCCCGACTGGAAAAATCGCTAGCCCCGGGACGTCGGGCTAGCGATTTTGCGAGCCCTGCATTGATTATGAGTTGAAGCGACAGTGAACCTCTGCAGAATTACAGTCTGTGTTTGCCTCTCGTGTGCTTCCAGATGTTCTCTGACTGCAGTAAGCGCTCCATCGTGAAGCGTCTCAGGTTGAAGGCACCATCCTGCTTTAAAGAGAGGAAGATCAATGTGTGCGGGAACTCCCGGGTGGAGCAGGGCGAGGAGTGCGACCCAGGACTGCTGCACATCAATTCAGACCTCTGCTGCACGCCCAACTGCAGGCTGAAGGCCGATGCTCAGTGCAGGTCAGAGATACACCTAACAGGTGAGGTGGTTCTCCTGCGGCGGTGCTCTCGGCTCACCCCTGCTGTCTGTGTTCAGTGACAGGAACAGCGCCTGCTGCAGGGAGTGCAGTTTCGAGGCCAAAGGAGCGGTCTGTCAGGAGCCCATCGATGCCACCTGTAAAGGACACTCATACTGCACAGGTGAGCTCCGGTTACCACGCAACACTTTCAATTGACAGCGTCAGACGACTGCAGATTTTTTAAAATTATTATTATTGCTATTATTATTATTATTATTATTATTATTATTATTTCTGCTGTAAAGTTGAACAATGTAACATGGGAGCCTGCTGGAGCCTCTATTGGACGATAGAGGAACTGCAGGGTCTGGGATCAGTCGTTTCAATGAATCTAAATGCTTTCTAATCTTTTGCAATCCTCAGTTTAATAATACGTAGTTGTCTTATTTTAGTCATCACAATGAAAACTTCTTCTAATTATCTTAATAAAATAAATGTTTTTGAACTAATAGCAGACGAAGCAGAGAGTGAGGTTGGATAAATGGCTGCAGGTGGAAACGCTGATAGTGTAATATAAAGTGTTGTGTGTTGACAGGAAACAGCAGCGAGTGTCCTCCTCCAGAAAATGCTCCAGATAAGACAGCGTGTTTGGACAGTGGCGAGTGTTTGAATGGAGAGTGTATCCCCTTCTGTCAAGCCGTCCTGAAGCTACAGCCCTGCGCCTGTAATGGTACGACGCTCTCAATTTGCAAACAATTTAAACTTAGGTTTATACCCCTGAGTTTTCTCTGTAGTGAGTGTACGCTGATAGCAGGAAGGCTGTTTACCTCAGCGTTATCTAGTAGTATCTAGTATAATGTTACGTTATAATGAGCTGTTGTTTTTCAGTTAGCTCATTGTCACATGTCTAACCTGCTGACAATAAGCCCCAATATCAGGAATAAATGAGCACATTTATACGGACTTCAGTTTAGAAGATGAGGAGGAAGAGGATGCGGTTTAATCAAGATGGCAATGGCGTTGGCATTGATCCCTTTTGCAAAAATAAAAAAAATAGCGATGATGCTTCATATCATGAGTCTGAAAGTGCAGGTATGAATTTAAATGTCCCTTCACGGCACGAGACTTGTCTTTCACCTTTTGCGTACTACTTATGTGATCACTATTTAGGTACATGCATAAAAAGCCATCAGGCAGCATGGTGACGTCCCTCTTAGCCACTGTATTCTTAATACATTAATTCTAAATTAAGGAGACTGCATCAGTTTGTTGCAAGATGTTATCACACATTGACCAGTGTTCATTTATGAATACAATATCCTTTTTTTTCTATTACAAAATAAACTTTAAAAAAAAACCCCAGCTGACTGCAGAGAATCACAGCTGCAGTTACTCGTGCGATGCTTCTTCTCTCAAACTCTGCATTTTGTTTTTCTCCTGGAGGGTGTTTCAGTCTGTTTCATGCTGCAGCTAAAGCCGTTGTTTCTGCCTTTGTTCCTCTCAGAAACCAACGCTTCCTGTAAAGTCTGTTGTCGGAGCAGCGGCGGTGTCTGCACCCCCTATCAGGACATATCAGGCGGTTTCCTTTTTCTCAGGAAGGGCAAACCCTGCACCGTGGGTTTCTGCGATGGAGCGGTGAGACCATCGCTAAATATTCAGGGCTTTTACACTGAAGGCGACAAGAAGTGATGACTATTTCCTGTGTCTGCAGGGAAAATGCATGAAGCAGGTGCAGGACGTGGTGGAGCGTCTGTGGGACTTCATCGATAAGCTGGACATCAACACGTTCTGGAAGTTTCTGGCTGATAACATCGTGGGCTCAGTGGTGGCGTTCTCGCTGCTGTTCTGGGTTCCTTTCAGCATCCTGGTGCACTGTGTGGTGAGTGGCGTCTGTGATTGCATCTGTGGGGGGCTGGAGGGTTCGGGTCGCCTTTGAAGTCTGAATTTTGTCGCACTTCTTTGGTTTCAGGACCGGAAACTCGATAGGCAGTACGAGCAGACCACCAAGTCACTCCTGTTCCCGAGCGTGAGCACAAATATCTGAGTAAAGAAGGTTTTCAAATTCAATTCTCGGACATGCTCTCACACGCGTCTCTCTGTTTTCCCAGAATGCCGAGCTCCTGAGCAGCCTGGATTCGGCCTCCGTTCGGATCTTCAAATCTCCAACATTCTCCTCCGGCCCCCTTCGCTTTCATCCCAGTGGCCCCGAGCAGACTGGCGCCGACCCAGCCCAAAGCCCACCTCCTCTGGACAGCCCCCGCATGGCCACCATTCAAGAGGACCCCAGCTCAGACTCCCACCTGGAGGAGGCATCCCTTGAGGAGGCGTTCGGACGTCCGGCAGGGGCAACCCGGCGCTCCTTTGAGGACCTGACAGAGAAGATGAGCCGCAGTGAGAAGGCGAAGGTGTTCAGGCTGCAGAGGCAGCATCAGATCGACAGCAAGGAGACACAGTGCTGAGGCGGCGAGCGCCTCCACCTTCATAGAATAGAATAGCTCTTTGCCATTGTACATGTACAACGAAATCCCGGCTCCACCTTCAGCTGCATCTTCGTCAGGATCCGTTCCAGACTGCAGAGTGTCATACTCTGTAAGACAAAAGCCTCAACAGCTGGCACTCAGACCACAGACGTATACAAGATGGACGTAGCCCCGAAAATATGTTTTAGATACTGATATAAAAAACATGGTAGCCTGCTGGCGCCTCTATTGGATGATAGAGGAACTGCAGGGTCTGGGATCAGTTGTTTCAATGAATCTAAATTCTACGTACAACAGAAAGTAAACTCAAAAAGTAAAACAAAGAAATCTTCAGATAACATGCTTTGATTTATATCGTTATTCACTATCAGTGGACAAAATGTCCTTATTACAGTATAAAAACACCGTAGTGCCTTAAACCTGCAGCAGTGACCAGCAGGGGGCGCCTCCTCAGTGTCTAAAAGAGACTCCTGCTCCCCTGACCGTTGACCTCAGTAAACGACCTCCTTACGCGTTCATGTCTCGATTTCACTTGGTATTCAATAATGGTGTCATTGGGGGCAGGGCTTCAGTATAGGCATCGGAGCTTTTGTATCTGTTCATTTTCCTTCCCGATGTTTTGCACTTTAGTCTTTCACGCCAGTTCTTTGTGTTCCTCTAAAACAGGTGGGCAACTCCAGGCCTCGAGGGCTGGTGTCCTGCAGGTTTTAGATGTGTCCTTGAGCCAACACAGCTGATTCAACTGGCTATATTTACCTCCTCAACATTTCCTGAAGTTCTCCAGAGACTTGGTAACGAACTAATCATGTGATTCAGGTGTGTTGACCAAGGGTGATATCTAAATCTTGCAGCACATCGGCCCTCGAGGCCTGGAGATGCCCTGCTCTAAAACAACCCGTCCTGTTCAGTGAAGCAACTCAGCAGCTCCGGGAATCAAACCTGTCAGTGTTCGTGCCTTGCTCAACGTGCTGAGCCTCTGTAAATATATGAACGTAAAATATTTTATCCTCCTGCAAAGCCCTTTGGACTGTTTGTGTTTGGAGCCTCATTTTAATCGTTTAAATTAAGCTGATGTGTTTTTGTTTGTTTTGGGCTTTTTGTTTTGTTTTGTTTTTTAAAGCACTTCATGCATCTCAGATTCAGGATTGGAAAAATTAGAGATTATGGTTTTCTGAATATTTTTTTCTACTGTTTTGTAAGGCAAAGTTTAATGCTCACCTTCAAGAGTTTCACAAAGTCTACAAGACTTTTAGAAAGAAAAAAAACCTGGGGAAAATAATGTGGAAATAAAACAAAACATTTAAAATGAATATTGTTCTAATTTTCTAAAGAAAAGCAGGACCTTTGCTTGCATAAAACAAACCAGGTTCAAACACCAAAGCTGAACTCCCCGTAAATCCGTCAGCAGTGAGTTCCTCTCCTTCTCTGGTATCCTGATGCAATAGAGCCAGTGTTTTTAATTTCATGTGCTCTTCTGTGCAGACGATGCTCTGCTGTATCTACATGTTGTTTACTGTCACATCACTGAAGTGGTGTCGGATTTAATATATCATTTCATGTTAGAAAATTCTGCTTTTGGATTAAAAAATGAAGACATTTCTAAGACTCTGTACTGTTTGTGTGTTGAAGATAATACTGCACTAATTAGCAGGTATCTGTGCCTGTGTAATAGCTGATCACCTAGCACTCCACCCTCTTGTTCAAATGTGGTCTACAAATGTCCATCTGTTACATACAGTCAGTGTCTGAGGCTGTGAAGCTACAGCTAACAGATCTGCAGAACACCATTGGAGATGATGCTTTGTGTCCAGAATAAGCCAGCATGACTGAAATAAGTGTAAACCTTTTTAAAGCAGCCATCGGAGGCTTTGATGATCTAAAGGAAACATCAGACTGAGAAACTCAACTGAAGTTTATATTACACATAAAAAAAGAAGCATTCATTTTTACAGGAAATCGGTACAAAAGCATCTCCTGGAAACACAAAAACATCCCCTGTGACATCACTGTGGCCTGTCAGAAAGCGGGGCTTAGGGCATCATGGAGCCGATGGACAGCAACTTCTATCATCTCCCTTAGAGTCTCGTCCTCTGCGCATGACACCAACTGCAGAGTAACACACAGAGGTCAAATAAAGGGTATTACATCATTTGCTACAGAAACAAACAACATACTTGCATAAATAACATGTGTGAAACTATTAATTTCATAACCAGGAAGCAACTGTAAGTTAAGCTCAGTAGCAATCTATAGTAATCTATGAGAAAATAAGCTTGAGCAAGTCTGAGTTCAGTTTAGCCCTTTACTTACCTTACAGGCGCTCTTTAAATGTTACTGTGTGTGTTAGAAAGAAAATTCAAGGGACTTTTGAAATGAGAGAAGGTGGGCTTTACAGGGATATTTTGTGTATCACGGTATCGTGAAGCATTCACTCGGTACTGCTGTCTGAACACAGACAGGAAAATCACGTGTGTGCTACACATCTCCCCCAATTCCTCACACATTTTGGACTCCAGAGAAAATAAAAAATTTAGTTGCACTGAAGTTTTTTTCCTGTTCAGCAGCTGACTTTCAGTCTCATGGAAACTGCACAGCTGCCTGCTGGGAGGTCAGAGTCACTGCAATCACACAGACTGCTTAAGGTTTACAAATGATCAGCATCAGATTTAGCAGAAAGCCAGTTTGTCAATGAGTTGCAATCGGTCTGAGTGCAACTAACTAGTCTTTACAACTGGGGACTCCAGTGGTGGCTAACTGGGTGTGTTCCTATATGAAAGCAAGGTTGGCGAGGATCTGTGTTTGTTATCTGTGGAAGAATCTGTTTCACATCTCTGAATGTATGAAGTTAAAGTGAATTTCGGTTTTCAGATGGACACAGACTTTTGATGTTCCCTGATTTATCAGTTAATCTGTGTCATCATGAACAGAGGGCATGCAACTGTCAACTCAACCCAACAACTTTTATGCCGTCATGATGTAATAATGACTGATCAGAGCTGATCTCAGTCGCGTGAAGGTCAGGTAATTTCTCTGTGTGAGTGCAGCCTGACAGAACTTCAGCCAATGACATCTCAGAGGCGCCGTCTCTTATTTACATGCTTTGAGGTTTAAACTTAACATAAAGCCCTGCAGCGGGAACAGGAAGTACCCATACTTTCAGGTTTTTCATGAACAGATCGGGTTCCTGTAACAGGAAGTCTGAGGATTTAAAACAAAATGATCCTTAACACCAGATTTATGTCACATGACCTTAATGCAGCTTAAACTGCACAGCCCCCTGTGGTAACGGTCAGAGTTTTGTGTTCTGTCAGAAGGTCTGTCTCTGCCCACTCCTCATACTCACTCTGGTCTCTGGGTCTACTGACGCCGTGACACCGTCCACGGTCACGGTGAGGTTTTTACCATCTTTGAAATTCACGCAGTCATCCCCAAACATGTCGCTGCAACACAACACAAGTTAGTCTACCACTTGGGGACTTTTACTTTGAAAATTTTGAAAATGCTAAGTTAGAAATGAAATCATTTCTTGGGTCTGTGTGTGTCGGTGTGTGTGGTGTTTGTGTGTGCGCATGTCTGTGTGTGGCAGCGACTCACTGCAGCATGAGCGCAAGCCTCTCCACAAACACGTCCATGTCGAAACTTTCCTTCTTCCCCTCCACAACTGAAACACACAAACACACAGATGTTACAGATTCTGCACTGTCCCCAAACATCGCACTTCAAGTTGCCGTGCTGTGTTTACTGACACTTCTGGGCGTTGGGGTTGGACTGGACCTCGAGGATGACAGTGGCAACGGCGTCAGCGTACATGTCATTGAGCGGATTGGCGACCCACTGAGGAGGAAACAAATCAAGAAGAAACACTTACTTACTTCAATGATGGCGAAATGAAACAGACATTAGTGAACTAATTGGTAAAATTCTGGATATGTAACACTTTAAAAAAAACCCAAAAAAAACAAATTTACAACAAAGAAACAAAAGATCTGAAATTAAAAAAAACTTCAACAGCTGCTTAAGTATGAAGCAAAATTAATTTTCCTCCAATCAGTGAGTTCCTGTTTGAAATAAATCTGAACATTTTGTTTCAGACAGAGCACTGAAACTGCATTCATGAACAACAAAGGCTGTAGGAAATCACAGCACCTCTGCTCACATGGGCTGTAGTGTATGTGTGTGTGTCTGACCTCTAGCAGCACCATGCTGGCTTCATGAACCATCGTGATGCTCTTAAAGATTCTCACGGTGATTTTCTCGGTTCCCTCCACCTGCTCCACATCGCCTGAAACACAAAGAGCAGCTCATGAATGCTCTGCTTTGTATTGTAAAGACATTGTCTCCATCATTCTCTGTAAACGTCTTGATGGAGGTGAAACACCTTCAGAAACTGTAACATGAACATTTTTAAGCCCACGTATCATCAAGTCTGACATGCAGAAAAATTCACAATCAAAGATCCTGTTAAATATTTCTAATTCATCGCCTCACACAACTTCATGTAATGGGAGGAGCCAGCTTAAGTTTTACTCTGGATGACCCGAGTCAGGTGAGTCCAGGTGAGGTTTGCTGCTTTCTTACCTGCGAGGTTTCTCAGCTGGCTGACCAGCAGTGAGATGGGTCCGGTGTATGGGATGGCCTGCGTCTGAGTCACCATGCCCATCGACAGGTCAGTGTAGTCTGTACAGAGAGCACAAATGTCAGGAAACAACAGGGGAACCCAAACACAACAGGCGATGCATTCAGGGACCAGCATCAGGCTGGAATAATTAGTGCAGATAAACTGAGTTACTGACTGGAGAGGTCGGAGGGCGCCAGGATGTGATAGTTGAAGTTTCGTTTGACGAGAATCCCAGAGACCCGCTGACCCTGAATACACTTCTGGTCGGCAAGGGAGCCCATCACCTGCAGCAGAGGATGCTGGGAGTTAAGGTGGCAGAAGGTGAAACGAGACACGCTTAAAGCTGCGGATGGTTTTCAGGAGGACCTTGGCCAGTTTCTCTCCTCTGAAGTTGAGCGTGACGGCCTCGGTGTTCCTCGGGTTGTGCACCTCGATGTGGACCTCGTCGTTGTCCTCGTACTCGCGGATCAACGCCGCCTTCAGACGCGCCATCTCGTTCTGCTCGCCGTGGACGAGAATCTGCAGACCCAGGATCAGCACACGTTAAACTAAACTCACCTGTTCCCGACATCAGACAGAGTGCTGTGCACAGTTTCAGTCAGTAGAGGAACAAAGAAAAACTCCAGGTCCAGGACTGAAGCTGCATGCGAAGGTCCACAGCGCACAGACGTCTTACTGTCATTAAATAATCTCTGCTCTGCTGAGCGATTGGACTGAGTCGAGATTAACAATTATACAGCTGCTACAATTTTAGCACTTTTGAAACGCTGTCATCTGTTTACTGAGAAGCAGAGAGTGAGTGAATAAATCTGATTACCACATGAGGAGGTTTGAGAGCTCTGATGAACTCGCTGGTCTGTTGGTAGTCTGTGTGAGCTGAGAAGGAGATGTAGTCCACCGACATCTTCAGAGGAAGCTTCTGACCCGACATGGTGGTGATCTCGTCGGGCTCTGTCATGATATGCTGAGAAACGCAGACAAACCGTTAGACCTCGAAGGGATCAGGAGAGAAACTCGGCTCTTTGAAGGCTTTAAATGATGATGTCATTTGCACTCTGGCCTGATGGGGGCACTGTTGCCTTATTATTAATGCCTAAACCCTGACACAGACGGTTTAAATCAGAGCAGATCTGCAGGTCTGGGCTTTCTGCCACTCCCCCAAAAGGAAATCAGACTCCCAGGAAACATTTTCCGCTCAGAAACAGGAAAATGTTGGAAAAGCCTCAGAAGCAGGCTCACTCAGGTTTGTCCTTCAGGGCAGTTTCCTGACTACACAGTTAAAATAGTCCGAGCTGACCTCACCTTGGCGAGCGTCCCCTCCACGCAGTATCCGGCGATGATGACGCCATTCCTGCGGTCGGTGCACCAGCTCTCAAACAGCTCTCTGGACAGGCCGCTCTGCATCATACCAGGAGATGCCATTACCACGCTGGGACCGATGTCATCGAAGTGGTCCATGCTCTGAAACACACACATGTAAAAATACTGCATGTATAATGATATGAGCCAACTGACAACCCACGGACCGCATTCACTGACCTTGAGGTTGCTGATGTGCTTGAAGACGAAGGGGTTGTTGATGTTGATAGCCTTGCGGATCTTGTCGTTCATGGCGTTGATGTAGGTCTGGTACACAGCCATGCACTTCCTGGCCAGAGAAGAGGCGTAGTAGATAGGGATGTCGTGGAGCTCCGGGTGGTTCTGCCAGTACTCGTCTGGGTCAAAAACACGAGCAGATCAGAGGTCAGTAGGGTCGGAGCCGGGCTCATGGGCAGAGGAGACCGAGAGAAGACCTCACCGAGGATGAGGAGCAGCTCCTGAGCCCGTCCCAGGGCGAAGACAGGGATCAGGCAGCGGCCCTCCCTGTTCACAATGTCGTGGACGGTGTTGCAGAAACGAGCCTCCCTCTCCTCACGCTTCTCGTGGATGTGAGTGCCATAGGTCGACTCCTGAACGCAGAGCAGGAAACATTACTGAGCATGCTTGGCTCGCTGATTCATCACAGTTGCATCAAGATTAGCGGTCACATGACGTAGTAACAGCAGGTGTTTGGTGCTCCAGGTTTCACCTTTTCACCGGGATCATGTGGAGATGTCAGATCTTACAGACATTTGCGGCGGTTACACCTCATTCATGGTTTTACTCTGTTTCCTGTCACGTTTTTGTGGTCGATGTTTCTAACGATGACCTCAGAATGGTAAATTGATCCCTGTGAAGTTCAGGCTGCTCTAAAATATCAGGTTTTTTTCTACTCTTGGATCTGGATGATGTCACTGAGATGCTCCACCCATATGTGGATTCTGTGAGGCAGCCAATCAGGAGAAATTAGGCTTAAACTGGGCGTAGCTAAAAGAGGACAAACCAGCCCAGAATCAGATAAAGGAGGATTATTATGAACGACGGATCATGCAAAGCTGCCATAAACTTTGAACAGTTGATTTCTGATTTCAGAATCACTCACTGTGATGAGGATGTCCGGCTTCACGCTTGGGATCTCTGCTGCCATCAGGTGTCTGTCCTCCTGACGGGAGAAATCACCTGTGTACAACAGCTACACACACACACACACACACACACACACCATGCGCGATTAGCAGCTGTGGCCATGCTGTCCTCAGTAAACTCACTCATTCACAAAAACAAAGTGCCTGTCTGAGGTGGTCCCTCTGGAGAGACAATAGTTTTGGAACACACCAGCCCATTTTCTCTGCTGTTTAACGCAGAAAAACCCGACTGCGACGCGACAAAGCATCACCCCACTGATCATGTGTCTAAGACAGCCTCGCCCTCATCGTATTCACATGAAGTCACAGGAACTTATTTCACCTTTATTTTCAGTTCTTGCAGCATCTTTATTTCTTAACAAGCTGCAGTGATTAAAAAAAGGTCAAAGAATCTGAACTGTAGTTTTTAAACTGCAACTAAATGTCCATAAAAACTCTGAGTGTGTACATGTAGCAACACGCCCACAGAGGCGCAAACACTCAGAGGAGGCTGGATCAATGTCTGAAGAACTCACCTTGACGCCGGCGATCTCGATCATGAACATGGCGGCTCCGAGGACATGGCCGGCGTGGTAACACCAGAACTTAATGCCAGCCACCTCCTTCACCTCGTGGAAGTTGATGGTCTCGATCTTTTCCATGCTGTCCTCCAGGTCGGTCTCCGTGTACAGCATGTCGTCAGCTGAGATGTTACTGCAGACACGATTCAGACAATCAAGCGTCAAAGATTCTAAACAACTCATCAGCAGCGTCTTTGACGGCAAACAGCACTTACCTCTGCTTCACAACTCCTACAGCAGCTTTGCATTACTCCAGTTTAAAATAACCCTCCTTTGGATGTCTTGTTATTTTAATTTAAAGCTGCTTATCACTGACCTGACACTGACCTTTGCTCGTGTGCAGGTAACCCAAAAGTGAGGCTCACCAGCATTCGCCCACACTCTTATTAAACCGTTAAAAACATTCTCAGAGTCAACGTGTCTACCGGCGAGTCTCACCTGACTTTGACGTAGTCGGACAGCAACCACCGGTAGATGGCTTTGGTGGCGTGCGTCATGAACGTCCGACCTTTAAAGCTGGTCTTCTGCAGGAACCAGGGCAGAGCGCCGCAGTGGTCCAGGTGGAAGCTGATGGAGGGAGGAAGAGTCAGCACAAACATCTGCAGTACATCAGCATCTTCATGCTGCAGGCAGTCATGTGACCACTCGGAGGCTGTGAACTCACTGGCTGATGAGCAGCAGGTCGATCTCAGCTGGGTCAATCAGGTCAATGTAGGGCAGAGCGTCCATCCCCTCCAGACCAGGATGGATCCCACAGTCCAGCTGACACACACACACACACAAAGAGACACAGACCTTTACACACACTGAGGCTTCACGTTCATAGCTGGAAGGTTCATATTCACTATCTCACCATGATCTTTCTTCCTTTGAACTCCAGGATGATGCAGGACCGTCCCACCTCCTGACCGGCCCCCCTGCACACAGACACACACTGAAACCACAAACCACACCTCACCCCAACATCCAGCTCAAACTCACTTTAAACCAAACTCCATTCAAAAATCAGTCAATTTTTATTTGTAAAAGAGCAAAACCCTGAAAGAATTGGAGTCACATGACTACACTCATAAGATTAAATATGCACTGACAGACGACCTTATATTTAATTATCAGCTGTGTCGAAGCTGGCAGGGAGATCTTTTCAGATTATAAGTGTTGTTAAATGAGTCCTGAATCAAAGCGCTTCACTGGAAACTTCCGCGGACCTCTTTAAGTTGTGTGTTTAACGCGTTTTATAGTTTATTTATGAACCCTGAATGAGTGATTTTCTGAATGTAGTTCTGTGAGGAGGGGGAGCCCGCACACAGAAAGAAGCTGAAGTTGCCGTAAACTCACAGCGGGCGGATCAGCAGCTGGTCGCTCTCCTCCGCCGGAACCGTCGCGTCGGGTTTACGTTTAGCCGTCATGTTGTTTACTTCCACACGCCGAAAAACAAACAAACAAACTCCGTCATCACTCCGTTAGTTAGCCACCTGCTATCAACAGCGGCTCCACAAGGTTTACTAATATGTAACTTCCGGTCCGCGGTGAAATCTTTCCGTGTAGTAACATTAGTCCTAACTTTTTGTTCCGCGATGAATCCCGGAGGAGAAGTGTGCTTTAAAGCAATCTAACATTTTTTTTTATCAGATTAATATGTATCAAATAAATAAATAGTATTCATAAATAAATGCTCAAATTAATTATTAACTAAATATATACTACTAATAATTACAAACAAAAATTATTTTCGTTTTTGTATCTTTGCTCTTTAAGTCTATGCACTTTTAATTTAAGAGATTTTAAAATTCTTTAAACAAATTCATTCTATAAATTGGCTTTAATTAAATTTAAAATCATATACATGACTATGTTTTTTGTGTATTATATTTGAGTATTTCAATATTTTGTACTCAAGGTATTAAAAAGCAATAATAAATAAATAAAAACAAATGTCTTACATAAAAACATTGACAAAATGCATCCTGCTCTGCTCGCTGATGCTCCCCCCCCCCCTCACTGATTTTCTTCTAGAATAATCAGGATGAACATCAGGGCCACAGATATGGCATGAATATTATTGATCATTTTCTAATAAAAGGTGGAAACAGTTTGAGTTTCGTACAAGTTCTTAAAAATGGTTAATAATAAAAGCTCTGTCAAGAAAGCTATTTTGACCAGCGAGAATCTATAGGGCTATTAATTTGAAAAGATCCAGGATAATTAGAGTTTGTATAAATAGAGTGAGGCAGTAACTTTAACAGAGTTTGATGAGATGAGAAATTTGGAAAGAGTGATGTAGGACAACACGGACACCGAACAGCTCAGAGCGAAAAGCTGTTTGTGTTAAACTCTCAGTAAAGTCCTCAGCTCTGAAACTGCTTTCAGGTCTCGAAGTGAGAAACTCTTTTATGCACTAAAGGAAACGTTTAGACTGAACTTAAGTATTTTTGTGTGAACCACTTTCTGTTTATAGAACCATGTTGTTCTTTCCTCAGCTTGGTTTGATGTTTTACACCAGCTTTTTATTTTGACATGTTTTCTGTTTTTATTGATTTCAAAACCTATTTGTTCCCCTGGAAATGCCTTTTTGGGGGTTTTTTTATGCCGTTTTGTTTTCACAGTTTGTTCATCCTGTGTGTCCTTGTCAGTTTTCTCGTGTATCGATTCATCATCTCCCATTTATTAGTCTATTTCACATGTCAGCGCTGACAAAGAGCTTTACAGGTCATCTCAGAACAGGAGTGCTTTCTTTGACTACAGACTATGTTTCTGATGAGCTTCAGCTCTAGATCCTTCACAGATCATCAGTAGTTGTTCAGTTCCGCATGGCTGTAAGTCCTGCTCTGACCACAGTGTGGTGTGGTTAAGATGGTCGGCGTAATTAGCGATGTCCTGTTAGTACACAGGTATGTCTGCCTGATTATCTGTAATTCCAGCTGGTCTGAAAGTCCAAACTGATGATTTTCCAAGTATGTAGAAAATGAAAAGGCTCCGCTCACATAAAACTGAACATATGTCATTGTTTTCGGTAACACTCATATGAGAGTAAACTGAAATATTTTAAGTGATCGCAGCCTTGAGTTTCATCATGGCACACAGAGTTTGACCATTTCTTTACATTTGATTTTTTTGCCAATTATTTGTCTTCCAACTTATGAAATGCTTCAGACTGCTCTTCACTGAATCACAGAAACATGTAAAATAAATCATCTAAATAAAAACTGAAGCAGTGAAGTGTCTAAACAAATCTGTGCCACTGATAAAACTTGTGGGAAATAAATGAGAGTGAAAAAGTGAGTGCTGGGAAAGAAAAACAGGACAGACTCTCACAGGTACACTTATGATGATTTTAATAAGTCGAAAATACATTCAAATTTAAAGGACACTCAGATTTTCTGCTCAGATTACATGTTTGATCTTAAAATAATAAAAATCATTTCATCCTGAAGCTTTTACAAACAAGCTAAATTTTCCTGATGTAAAACAACTGGATCCCAGCAGCAGAACCACAGAAATGTACATCACATCCGCCAAAAGTATGTGGACGCTATGCCGGTGAGGTCATCCTGACAGAGTGAAGATGAAGTCCTTTCATAGTAAACAGATTATTTCTATAAATGAAGCTGGTTTTGTAACAGGAAGCAGAAAAAAAACCCCAAAGCTGTCGTTTCGTCGTGTTTTTTTAAGGCAGTGAAGGATTTTACTGTAACTGTGTTCAGCTGTAGTTCCTGCTCTCTGTCTGTGGAGGCGCTGTACTAACGTAGCTCTGCTGTGTGTAAACGTATCACTGAAGAACACTGTTCACATACTTTTGGTCTGCTCTGCTCTTTTTGTGTCCGCTGCATAGCTTTTAGAACATTTCAAACCCAGGCCGACATATTTTGAAGAAGAGCATGAGTGAAGATCGAGACCCCAATCAGATCTCTTCGGGTGTCGGACTCTCCTCTCAGGTCCACAGGAGGATCCAGATGTGCCCTCAGTCTGACCACAGTTGGAGGCACAAATCACTCCGACAGGAAGTGAACAAAGGTGCGAGGAAACACTCCCCGCCTGGTCGGATCGCTTTCGATGTGACCGATCTGAAACGCAGACGGTGGTTAAATCACAAACTGGACAACGGGTCAGGATTATTCTTCAGGTGGGTTTTCATCTAAACACACACACATGCTGTAATAAATGTTGTGAAGTGAATGAAGTTGTGCTGATGATGCGTTTCCTGTGCTGGAGGCGTTTCTCACTTACCCACCACTCGCTGTCCTCCTCGCCGTCCACCACGATCAGCTCTCCCTCGCTGAATGTCAGCTCGTCTGGACTGTCCGCTGCACAGTTGTAGATGGCCCTCACCCTCTGAGGCCTCTGCTTCTACACACACACACACACACACACACACACACACACACACACACACACACACACACACACACACACAGCAGTAAAGCTGTGTTACATGCTGGACTTATGATGACGTCTGTGTGCAGAAATAAATGAGGTGGTGTGTTTGAGGACTTACAGAAAATGTAGTTCTGGGTTTGCGGGGTGGAGGAGACGGACTATGGGGGGATACGATCGGACGACCTGCCAAAGAGAGATAAACCCCCCACAGACTTCAGAAAAAAGTTTCTCTTCTGTAACTTCACCTTTGTTTGAACCAGAGGCGGAGGCAGACATTTGATACACCCGGGGTTTAGCCCTAAAGGGTAGTATGCATGTGGGATTGGGGGGACTGAAAGATTAATAGGCTGTGTTTTGAGTTTTGTTAAAAAAAAGAATGACTTCATATAGGGAAAAATATATATCACATATGCAGGACACCTTAAACTAGTTTTTTTAATTAAGCAGCAAGGCAGAACAAAGTCAGGGCTGTATCAAGACACGAGGACTAAACCCCAATTCAACCAGACCCAGAACTGATCCGGAATTAAAACAGGACTACAACAGTTCAAAATCAGGACTACTTAGGACCTAACCAAGACAGAACCAGAATCAAAACTAGATGATAGTAGCACTAAAAATCATCATAGACCTGCACTACACTTATTTTTTAATTCTACCAAAGTCCACTATTTAGATTCAGAAAAGTTTATATAATTATTTAGCCTAAAATAATTAATAATTTGAAAAATAACAAACCTAAAAAGAAACACTAGATACGAGATACATGAGTACCTATGATACGGTGATACTTTTGGTAAACAACCATTTGACTAACATGTTTGTCTCACCTGCTCTCTCCCTCTTTGTGCTGACAATCACGCCAAACAACAACATCATCAAATATACAGTTGAAACCAGATATTTACAAACTCTTCAGATAAAAACACAAACACTTTTTTAATTGTAAAATCAAATCAGACTAAATGTTTATTTTTTTTAGATTGATAAATATAAAAAAAACATAATTGTTAACTTTAAGAGTAAAGAGAGAAACTATCTGTATTTCTTAATTGTACATGGCACCAAATTGTATTCAAAATTGAGCCACGCTTGTGGAGCTCCACAATTCTTTTCCTGGTGTTTTGGTTGACATCTCTTGATTTTCCCATTTCAAAGAAACAGGCTCTGTGTTTTGCCTTATATGCATCCACAGGTGTGTCACCAATTTGCTCACATGGACTCTGCTAACCTATCAGAAGCTTCTTCAGCTCAGAATGGAATCGTCTGGAGTTTTCTTATTAATTAACAATAAACTTATGTATATGTACTCCTAAATTTGATGAAAGTGATTAAAATAGACAGCTCTGTCTCTCTTTATTCTGACATTTAACTAATTCAAAAGATCTTTCAATATTTATTTATCCAAAACAAAACAAGTTTACTCTAAATTGATGTTGTACAGTAAAAAAATGTTCTTGTGTTTTCCATAAAGTGTATGTAAGTATCTGGTTTAAACTGTGAATATACTGCTGTGTATTGAAATTCCTCTAGCCGTTAGCATGCGTCCGTACTAGCTCCCCCAGGAAATCTCGCATGTTATCATGATAACAGCGCATGTCCCCCAGCGCAGATCTGATCACAACCTGTGTATGAGCCCTTAGTGCGCAGGAAGCCAACAGCCGCCCGAACAGTGCAGAGATGGTCAGAGGAGAGCGAGGAGGCTCTTAAGGACTGTTTTGAGTCTACTGTGTGGGAGGTGATCTGTGACGACCACAGAGAGGACATTGACAGCCTTGTGACATGCATTACGGACTATATCAACTTCTGTGTGGATAACGTTGCACCCAGCAGGACTGTGCGCTGTTTCTCCAACAACAAACCTTGGATTACCCCAGAAATGAAAGCCGTCCTTGAGCAGAAGAGGAGGGCCTTGCAGAGAGAGCTGAGAGGACTGATAAGGAAAGGGAAGTTCAGCTACAGGCAGAAGATGGAGAACCAGCTTCAACAAAATAACGCTTGTAACACCCATGTTATGTTTTGTTGAAACGTAACATGGGTGTCTCCCTCAATCACCCATGTTATGAGGGAACTAAGGAGGATTAAAGCCAGGAAGGCAGCTGGTCCAGATGGCATTAGCTCAAGGGTTTACAGGTCCTGCGCAGACCAACTGTGTGGGGTGATGGAGCACCTCTTCAACCTGAGCCTGAGGCTGGGGAAAACCTCCTGTGTTGTACCATTGCCAAAGACTTCCCTCCCCAAGGACCTCAAGGGCCAGCTCTGTTCTAGGATGCCCTCTGGACCCAGTGGAGGTGGTGAGTGACAGGTGGCTAATATGTCATCCCTGCTGGACAACATCTCTCACCCCATGCAGGACACTGACAGCACTGAGCAGCTCCTTCAGTGGCAGGTTGCAGCACCCACAGTGTAGGACAGAGAGATTTTGCAGGTCTTTCCTCCCCACTGCTGTCAGATGTATATTGCATTTGTATTTTATTTTATTCTATTGTGTACAGTATCTTATTCTTATCCTTATAACATTTCTTATATTTCTATAACATTTCTATTTCTTATAACAAAACAAATTTCCCATGTGTGGGACTAATAAAGGTTATGTTATCTTATCTTATCACATGGGAAAAGACCCAGGGAAACAGAGTTAACGCTGAAAAAAACGCTAAAAACCCTGAAAACCATGAATTTCACACTCGAGTCTCAGCTCTCATGGCCTGGTACCAAACCACTCACAGACCCAAGGGGTGGGAACCACTTAGGGGTGGGCGATATAAACGATATACGATAGAAACGATATAAATTTGGCCAACGATAGAGATTTTGACTATATCGCTCTATCGCATGTTGATGATGTCATCAAGCTGCGCCTGTTTTGGTCGAAAGCATCGCAGCGGCTAAAACCATTATCATCTGCAAATTATGGCGGGCGACAGTCATAGCAAAGAGATGAAGCACTTTTGAAATATGGGGAAAGCCAAGAACTGCGCTTCCTCCACTTCCCTACCATTGATTCATTAATGTTGAATTCTCTCGCATCTGTTCTATTCCCATGTTGTTGCAATATATTAATAACTAACCTCATATTGTGGATGAATAATCTCAGTTGTTCTCCCGACTGAAGTTTGCCCCGTGTATAGCATGTTGCTATGCGATTGCATTTGTCCCTGACCACCAGAATCCCTCACGTTAACTTTTATCGAGTGGGAAAAAAGTTAGCGTTCATCCTCCAGCTTCACTGTGCTAATGTTATGCTAACATAGCTGTGTCGCTAGCAATCACGTAGCACATCATTATATACCAGGTAGTCCAACTTCAGTAACCCTGCAAACGCCACTGCTGTTTAGTTTCCTGTCTTGGTAGTGGTAGCAGAGCTGTACGTTTAAATTAGTTTCAAAAATCTCTGTCAGAACATGTTTAGGTGTAAACTAGCGAGCTAACTTCCTATTAACTTCTAACTCCGTTAAATTTAATAAATTCTGTTTTCATGGATGCATGGATGTAAAACTTAATTGTTACACCCAATAAAGCAGCAACGCTGATGATTTAATTAGAGATGAAAGAATTTAGACAGTTTTTAACTCTTAGTGTTCGTTTGACTTTGGGACCTGAAACAGACGGAGTTTTGGACCCAGATTACTCCGCAAAGCTTTTCACTATGGCAGCCGTAATGCTCTGACAATCCAATCAAGCAGTGCGGCTTACCAAAGTTGTACTAAAACATTTTTTAACAGATTTCTGCACGCAGAAATCGGTTCGAGGTCAGTAAGCACAACCAGAATTCATACATAAGGCACACTCTCGATTTTTTTTTAAAGGAAATTAAAGGATTTTTAGTGTGGAAAATACGTTATACAGAAGAAAAGAATATATCGTGATATATATAGTTACCGCACATGCTTCAAATTATATCGCGATATGAATTTTAGGCCATATTGCCCAGCCCTAGAACCACTGCAGTAAAGCACCAGAATATCTGACATAGTGCGAAACTGCAAAGATACCCTTAAGTTTCACACAGAGAAACCTCCAGTGTTGAGGTTTAATGAGCACCTGACCTCATTAAACCATGACGGGGGTATTTCACTGATGTATTTTACACCATAATCACAGCTTTCCTTGAATGAGTGACATCAGAGATCATGTGAGTGTGTTCTTGCAGGTCGTGGTGTTCCACAGAGCTCTATTAACGGTCCTTTGTCAAAGCACAAAAGTTTCAGCCTTTTAACAGCAGTTTTGTTTTTATAACACACCTGCTTACATCATATTCAGGCTTAAAGTTTGACACAGGTGCCTGTAGCTGCTAGCTGTCTGCTAGCTTCACCTGAACTGGATGTCTGCACCATGTTTGTGCTGCTGGAGGCTTTTAGAGCATTTTTAATGACATCTTACGACCAATAATATCCTGCTGTGAGTTACTGTACTAACATCCAAGAAGGCGGTGCTGCAGCTCGAGTGAAATTCAAATATTTTCATGTTACTGATTGTGGATATCTGAGTGTGTGTGTGTGCATGTGTGAGTACCTTGTTTTTCCAACGGAATCGTGCCTGCAGGTCTCTGAGGAGGAGGAGGAACCCTCGCTGCTCTGTAATCATAAGAACAACATTAAACTGGTGTAAATCCTCCCAGCAGACAAACTCAATCAGACCAGTACGTACGCGGGAGGAGAGACAGGGGCTTTGGATCCTGGAGGTCCTCTGTGTTGGTGGCTGGGTGGGAGGAGAGGAACTTTATGCTGGGGTGGTGATGGAGGTGGGATGCAGGGCGGTGGCGGGACTGGAGGTGCTGTAGGTAGTCCTGTCGGCAGGGGAGGCAGAGGAGGGAGGGGGGCAGTCTTGACTGTGGTGGCTTTGGTCTCCAACATGCCGGTTCTCCTGCTGGGCCCAGGAGGAGGAGGAGGAGGAGGAGGAGGAGGAGGAACCACTGAGAGCACTGGGAGAAGAGGGCAGAACAAGAGTCAAGAAAGCCCTGAGCAGTGGCTCCAGGCACACCTCCACAATCAAAGCCTGAAAGCAATCCAAAATGCTGCAGCAAGAGTACTGACGGGGAACAGAACGAGAGAGCATATTTCTCCAATATTGGCTTCATTTCACTGACTCCCTGTTAAATCCAGAACAGAATTCAAAATCCAGCTCATATACAAGGTCTTAAATAATCAGATCCCATCTTATCTTAATGACCTTGTAGTACCATATCACCCCATTAGAGCACTTTGCTCTTGCAGTGCAGGCTTACTTCTTGTTCCTAGAGTATTTGAAAGTAGATGGGATGCAGATTCTTCCATTTTCAGGCCCCTCTTCTGTAGAACCAGCTTCCAGTTTGGATTTAGGAGACAGACACCATCTCTACTTTTAAGATTAGGCTTCAATCGTTCCTTTTTGCTAAAGCATATAGTTAGGGCTGGATCAGGTGGCCCTGAATCCTCCCTTAAGCTGGGCATACACTGTGCGATTTTTTTAGTCGTGTTAATCAGCTTCTGCTCAAACTGTACAATTGACTTGCAGGGGTTAGAAGTTCGTAGGTCACCATGCAGGGTCTCACACTATGCGGCCCAATGCTCTGATGCGACCTCAGTGCTCACACTGTGCATCCCTAACATGAAGGTTATAAAACAAAATCTGTCTCTCGCTCTCCCTCTCTGTCTTTCACTGACACAGACACACACACAACCACCATCAGAAACAGGAAAAAAATAATTTTTCCACCTAACAAACTCATTCACCCAATTAAACAGTTTGAAAAGTCAATCTCTTCACTTAATCTGACTCATGAGGTTATTTTAAACGAAATAAACAATTTTACACAAAAGAAACATTTGGTTACACCCAATTGACATGATCAATGACATCATAACCTATAAAATCAGGAAGTACTGGGGCGACCCGTTTTACACATAGGACCTGCTCAAAGGAACACACAATGGTAAGTATAACCAAACTATATAAACAAATGAAAAATTGTTCTTAGCTTTAAGAACATTTGCACAGATGAAATGAATATAACCAATGCTACCACAAACAGACCCGGGATAGTATGTAGAGCCAAGGTTACATGTGCTTATTTTGTGTTCTATAAGATAACGGAACACAAAATAACAATATATGCATGTGACAAATGGTAAATGAATTCAGTCCTAGCCACTTTGTCACAATACTACACGACGCATGACACACGATGAAGGTGAAACTCGGGCCGATCACCAAAATGGTCGCACGACTGAAAAAAATTGCCTCAAATGCCCAGCATTAGTTATGCTGCAATAGGTGAATAGAGTGTTTCTTCTTCTTCCCTCACTATGTGTTAATAGACCTCTCTGCATCCTGAATAAATCATGAATGAATCATATGAATCATAATTGTTATCAATCTCTGGCTCCCTTTCACAGCATGTCTTTTATCTTGTCTTCCTTTTCTCACCCTAACCGGTCGCAGCAGATGGCCGCCTGTCCCTGAGCCTGGTTCTGCCAGAGCTTACTTCCTGTTAAAAGAAAGTTTTTCCTTTCCACTGTCTCGAAGTGCCTGCTCATAGGGGGTCATATGATTGTTGGGTATTCTCCGTATGTATCTAGGGTCTACCCTACAATATAAAGCGCCTTGAGGCGACTGTTGTTTTGATTTGGCGCTGTATAATTAAAATTGAATTGAACTGGATTTAAATTAATTGAATTGAACTGAACTGGATTAAATTGAACTGAACTTGAATTGAAAGCCTCATACAGCCGGTCCATACCTCAGAAAGAGGACAGAACCGTCTGCTCTTTTCGTGAAAATAAAGCAACAAAAGCCAAATAAAGCTGACGGACGCAAAGAAAAACATCACAAACGAGACCCTCCACTGTGGATCTGACAGGAAGTCCACCCACCGTACTTGGAGTTCCTCTCAGGCGTTTGAGGGTTGGGGGGGTCGGAGGACGACCGCTGTCTGCCTACTGATTCCACGGAAGGGCCTTTATTGGTACCTGACCGTGACAAGACAGAATCAGATCAGTTTTATTTCCTCACAGCTTCACAGGGTCTGAACGGCAGAGCTGATCTCAGCCCAGGCGCCCTCTGACCTCTGCTGGGTCCTCGGGGAGGAAGCGGGGGCATTGGGCCGGGGGGTGGCAGCTTCACATTCAGCATGGTGCCGTAAGTCTCGTTGCTAATAATGGTGCTGGGGATCGCAGGCCGCTGCTTGTCCAGTGCCAGGGAGGCAACGTCCCACGCCAGCGCCGCCAGGTTAGGCTGCACGGGTCCACTTCCAGGCACAAAGCAGCTGACCGGGCGCTCCTCCCGCCGCTGTGGGATGGGCTGCAGGACCCACAGAAAACACAGGAAGTACAAGGTCACTTAAAGCCAACACAAAGTTTAATGCAGGACGTCAGAAAAGCAGCCTACCTTGTCCTCCATCTCGTCATCGCTCTCATCCAGGTCTTCGTTTTGCAGACGCCACTCATACTCGACGTGAACATGGACGTTAAACTTTCCAGTCTGAGCCTGAGTCAGCTGGAACACATCAATCAAACTTTATTGGTACAGACACTCGACAGCACAGGAACTGCTTTACTTTGAACAGCCTGGAAGTGTTTGGATTCTCACCAGTTCTTCACACTCTTTGTGTCGCATACGTTTGGCAATGTCCAGCGGTGTTTCTCCTGCATCGTTAGCTGTGGACACAAATTCAGTCATTCAGACTTTTGGTGAATTATGTCAGCACATTGTTTCCAAAAGGGAAAAATGATCAGATCTGCACGTTTCTTTGTGTTACTGCAGGTTTTTTTCCCCCTAAAAAGACAAAGTACTCAGCTCTGTTTGTTCTCAAGACATCATTTAAATTTTATGTGATGGTAGAAACAATAACGGCCCCGGATGAGGGTCACACCAGCTGTGAAACTTGCTTTTTTTCCTTCAAACCTCACAACAATAAACTAGAGCCAGGTTGGCTGGTTATTTGAACTTGACCATCATCATTAGTATGGAACGCCAGGACTGCCATAATGAATTAATTAAATACGCCATTAAATAATTAATTAAATGTGGCAATAATCAATTAAAATCTGAAATAATTAATTACATAAACATTTACGACACATGTAATTAATTAATTATTGACACATTTAGTTAATTATTGACATATTTAATTAATGACACATTTAATTTATTATTTATTTATTTCACATTTTAATTAATTATTGCCACATTTAAATAATTATTTAATGGCGTATTTAATTAATTCATTTTGGCACAGTTGACTCCTTCAGGTCTCACCATGAAATAATTTTATCTGTCAGCCTCACCCATCAAACTAAGTGGGCGGGGTTAACGCTGCCATGCAGCTTCTCTAACATTTGATTGGTTGCCGTGCAAAGTAAGTCAAGACAGGTCAATCCTAGATAATCGATTGCTTGTGTCGACTTGGTATCCCAGAATGCATTTCAAAACACAGGCAGCAATGGTGGCGGTGTAGTTTTAATAATAGTGTTTTAGCCGCGAATGTCTGGTCAGGTTGTCAACATAGAACATGTTTGCAAAAGTGCTCAGATGTTTTCAGAGATTTCACTAGCTCTGCTAACAGTCAGCTGACAGAGTGCACCGACCTCACAGCCCCGGTGTTCCAGCTTAACTGTTTATTTTGTGTGTATTTGTTTGTTTTGGAGGGGTGGGGGCTACGTTAACCGGTTTGTTTAGATATTCCACTCTCCGTGTTCCACATGTTGCATTCGCAGATTCTCATTTTCACTGAACGATCGTCTCTTTCCGCCTGGTCTTGTGTCTCTGTGCTTCTGTAACATAAAGAACGAGCTGACGTGTTTCGCACGACACCAGCGATCAGCTCAACAGGCCCTCAGTTTACCTGCATGCATCCTCCTCCTCCTCATCTGTCAGCGGTTGTTTAACACCTGCTGCTAATTCAAGAAACACGTCCATGTTACCTGGTGATAGTCACAGTTTAACTGGGCAGCCGGTTCACAATATAACGCAATGTCAGCACATTTTTCTGCACAAGATAAGTAAATATAGTTTTTCCCAAGCACAGAGCTCCTGGAGCTTGTTTCCCAACAGAGCACTTTATAGGCGAACTTTATCACTTTATCAGCGGCTTATGTCCAATCACCGGCACACAGCTTTGAAACCTAAGCTGAGTTTTAGCTCTCAGTGGTTTAACGCTGGACTTAATTCACTCAGGTTTTGTCTGTCGGGTCACGTTTACTTCGCTGTTTTATTTACAACTGAGCAAATCGGTTTGGCTAAGGTTAAAGTTACGTTTCATAACTGCACAGTTTTACAGACGTTTAATGGTTCACTGGCACATGTGTTAGACTGAACCATTCGCTTTTCTTTATCTGGGGTGTTTTGGTGTTTTTAACAGTGAATTTTGAGAGTAAACCGACTTATAAAATGTTTTAAAGAAAGAGAAGAGAAGGCGCATTTCCACCGAGAGGAGCAGAGTTTGCAACAGCGTGTTCGCAACAGCGTGTTCATCATGAAGACTGCAACCTGGACAGAAATATTATATCATCTGTTTTTTAATAGTTATTCAACTGTATTCTAAGCACCAGCTGTCTGTTAGAATTTTTAGAGTTTACTTAACTAAAAATAAATGAGGTTAACATATAATTTGTGATTTTTTTTTCTCTTTTTTTCTTTTTTTTCCTTTTTTTTCTTTTTCGGTCATGTTATGTTTAACTGTCAAAGGCTTGTTACAAATTATGAAACACATCGTGCAGACTTCTGGATTCTGGTTAGAAGAAAACTAATACTGCTCATGAATGAGACTAAAGGCAGGAAGGTGTCCTTTAAAACTAAACATGTTAATAGGACCTCCCTATTTATATCATAGTTTATGATATAGCACGTGTATTTCAGTAATAGCCTACTTATTTCAGTGTAGTGATGAACAGTCACACAGCTCACGTGGGCGTTATCTGTGATACTCCTTAACTATAATTTATCCAAGTTAACTTCAGTTAACCATTTAGACAGTCAGACAGTTCTGACTGTTCATTCAGACAGTCCTTTTGCAATGAAAAACATAAACACCCATGCTCCCGGTAGGTTTCCGCTGTGCCAGCTGTTTACATTACAGCTGCTTATGCAGTAACCATGTTAACCACGGACTCTGAGCGGCTGGATCGACGCAGGTCAGACAACAATTTTACATATATGATCTTAAAACGGGACACAGCCATTATTCGTCCTGGCCTCATATCAAATGTGAACGCAGACTGAGTCTATGTTTGACGTTTGCTTTATATCTAATCTTCTCTCTCAAACATTTAAACAGCAGTGAGTCTGCAGCTGAGGGAACACAAACTCAAATTGTCGGAACAGGTTTGATCATTTCTTGCGTGTATTCATTTGGTGATTTATTAAATGTATAACTGTTATTCTAATCTGCTGCTGAGTCTCTTACGCTGATGAAAATGCAGATACCACAGATCACCTGTTCAACCAATCACATTCACTCCACTTTGATCTGTGACAAACTGACGGTTCATCTCTGTTACAGTGTTGCGTTAGACTGCTATATTTTTTTGTTCTTTATGCTGTAGATTTTCACGTCTCTGGAATAGTTGGCAGTAATAAGGATGATTTTCTGTAAAATCATATTGATATGACCCGTGACATTTGTAGATGACATTAGATTAGTCAGCTGGGAAACTCTGTGTTAACTCAGAGAGCTGAAGATATCGTGGACATGCTGACCTCGCTCCGTGGTGTACAGGGCCGTTTACCCTCATGATTAATATTCATGATAAAAATATTAGCCGAACATCATGAAGTCTGTATGTGTTTCATAGTGTCGAACAACCTTTGTACAGTTAAACCTAGCAGTTACTACATGACGGAAACACCAACGTTATTTCTTTTAATAATGTTTATGCATTTATACACAGGTCACGCTGATTACTGAACAAAACCCCAAAGTTCAGCTGTTAATCAAATTTATTTGCTCTCTCTCCTCCTTAACCATGTTTTTAATGTTAGTTATAATTCAGAATTGGCGACTGAAACACGTAGGACACATAAGAACATCAGGAAATAAAACGCCGATAAATATAACCTCAATAAAAGAAGTCCGTGTCAGCGGGGGTTATTACAGCTGTGTCCTGCGCTTTGTCGGTGGTAAGAACAGCTCGATTACTTGCGAGACGAGCGGGTCTATCCCACGCTTGGCCGTGAGTCTGGGCTGGGCAGACATCTCCAAAATCATCGAAGCACTTTTGCAAAGAGGCTCTATCTTGACAAACCGACCAGACATCTGAAGATTAAGCCACTACATTCTCGGCTAAAAAAATATTAAAACGGTATTTGATGACACACAAACAGGGTTCTTCAAAGTTCAGTTCTGTTAGTTTCCACATGCCGGTTGTTGTGTGCTAAAAACAATGGCCACCAGGCCAAAGCAATGGTTTTGACTCGATCAGCGTTAACCCCGCCCACTTAGTTTGATGGGTGAGGTTGACAGATAAAATTATTTCATGGTGAGACCTGAAGGAGTCAACTGTGCCAAAATGAATTAATTAAATACACCATTAAATAATTATTTAAATGTGGCAATAATTAATTAAAATGTGAAATAAATAAATTATTAATTAAATATGTCAATAATTAATTAAATGTGGCAATAATTAATTAATTACATGTGTCGTAAATATTTATGTAATTAATTATTTCCGATTTTAATTAATTATTGCCACATTTAAATAATTATTTAACGGTATATTTAATTAATTCATTATGGAAGTCCTGGCGTTCCATACATTAGTGCCCATGTCAAAGCTCATCTTGAAAAACATTTCAAGAAACCTTATCGAGTGATATATCATATTAAAGGGAATGAAAGGAGCTGTACCACACACTTTCTTTTTTTTTCTAATATGACATCCAACGACTTTACAACGATGTCATAAAGTTTAGAACAATCACACACTGCATAAATACATATTAAAACCTCAAGTTTGTACAGATTTCAGACCAGTCGTACGGTAAAAGATCATAAAAACCAACATTTGAGTGTGTAATGCTCATATGAATGATATGAGCACTTGCCACTCATCGTCAGCGTTCAGCACGCTCTGATATATGTGCAAGTGTGTGTGTTCTTACTGATGGACACTGAAGCTTTCCCCCTCAGCAGCAGTTTCAGGCACTCGCTGTTGTTGGTTAGGCAGCAGTAATGCAGCGCCGTGTTTCCTCTGGTTGTCTGCTTGTCCAGGTTACCGCTGAAACACAGACCCGGTCACTACACACATACACACACCTGGAGAACAGGTATTTAATTGAACAGTCACACCTGTTTTGTCCGAGGAAGTCGACAATGTGGAGCGAGTTTCTGTCGCCCATTCGGACCGCCAGGTGGAGCACCGTCTCCCCGGGTTCCTGACACACACACACACACACACACACACACACACACAGAGTCAGTCTGCAGAGCAACAACAGACACCTGAGGCACAGAGCTGTGTCTACGTGTTACTGAATGGACACACAAAGCAGAGCTTAAGAGTAAAAGCTTCTGTTGAAAAACCAAAGATTTGAGATCAAAGGAGGAAAAAACAGACACAAAATGAGCACAAAGACACAACAGAGAGACGCATGAGTCAGTCCGTCGAACTCATGTTAGAGATGAGGAGGTCATACATGTTCGTTGGGCTGTGGGATGGCATCCATCAGGTCCACCCCCTCAGCGTAGACCTGGATGAGCGACAGAATGTCTCGGTTCCTGACGGCCTCGTAGAGAGCCCGCAGCCTGGACGCGGCGTCGGTGCACTTCCGCCGGGCGAAGCGTTTCTCGGTGTACTTCGCTGTGATGTAGTCCTTCCTCATCTGCCTGCAAACCAGACGGACGAGTCACTACGACATCCTACTACAGCTCAGACTCACCTCCTGGTGCCGTCACCTACATGTCGCTGGTCGGAGTTGGTTTGGTCACTTCCTGCGCTGACAGAGCTGCCTCCATGATCTCATTGAAGCTGGCGTTTCCCACATTATTCGCCAACTAAAAGGCAACAAAAGCCCAATATCAACTCTGGTTCGGTTCTGGCTGTAGCTCCTAAGATTAGACACGTGCTCACACTTCCTGATTCTTCACAGCTGAACACGACTGACATGCACGGCAAGGGTTCTGGTCCTTCCATTCATGTCTTCACACAGGTGAATATAATGAGGTTAAGAGATTTCAAAGAAACAGTTTTAAACAAATCAAGAGACAGTCTTGCGGGATGGTAAAAATCTGAGGGTTTTTTGCTTTGCTTTTTTGGCTTTTTCCTGCAAATATTTTAATTTTATTTAACAGATTAAAGTCATGATGAAATGAGTCACCGCAAACTGACAAACAGAATGCTCTGACCTAGACCAATGACTTCCGTTACTTCTGTCGGGACAGTGAAGTGGACTCACCAGCAGCTCAGAGGTTCCCAGGACGTCCAGGTCCAGACTCTGGATCCTGGAGTAGTGGACCCCCATTTCTCTGTGGATCCCTGAGCACTCAATACAGATCAGCACCCCGAGGTTCGTGGACAGCCAGGAGGGATCTGTAGAGGGTGGGTGGGGGCACAGAAACAACAAGCGGTGCCTTCACATCCTCAAAATGTAATTTCATGACTAAAGAAACAACAAAGTGAACGAGATGAATTAACAATCTGCTGACAGACAAACCTGGAAAAGAATTCTGGGAAGTTTCTGCAGCTCTGAGCAGAAATGTGTTTGGACTACAGGTCCACGTGAGGAAGCTGAGTGAATACTTTTGGCAATATAGTGAATGTTGAATATCTAATTAATAAAAAAAACTGTATGTTATTAATCTCATCTTTGGACGTGCTGAGATAAACAGATGAAAACGTGTTTTATGGTGTTATTAGAGAGACTGTTGATGCGCTCTCTCTCATGACACTAACGTGTTCTCACTTCTGTAAACCCTGACAGGAAATAGAAGTGCTATGAAGTTCCACATCAAGTGTTCACAGTGCAGTTCAGTAAAACCATCATCTACAAGAATATCAGCTAGGTTTAGAGCAACAGACCAACTAAAAAAGTTGCATAAAACAACTTCAATGCCAAAAAAACCCCCCCACACAAAACAACCGCAAAAGACAAAAACTGCCTGAAGGCCCAGAGCTTTCCACAAGCAGTCCTGCAGAGGTCAGTGGGGTTAGAACGCTGGCAGAACTAAGCTGTCACTGGTTTTTGCTCTGAGCATGTGCAGGAAGCCTTAAAATAAAAATAAGACTGTCAAGGCCACCACCGTGAATCTAATCAGCATCCTCTGAAAGGAACGCATCCAAGTCCAGACCCTCAAACCAGATGGAAAGGTGAAAGGCTCATTCAAGCGTCACTGCTTTTTTGACCTGACCTTGAGTGACTGGACTTCCGTGTTTAATCTTTGAATTTTGTTTCCTTTGATGAGTGGTGTTTGTTTGAGAGAGACTTCTGAATAATTCTGACCTGCAGCTCCACAGTCGCAGCAGCTGTTGTTTCCAGTTCTCTTCTTCACCTCTCCCACGATGGACTTGGTCAGCTCCTGGACGATGTTGTTCTCACCCTCGTCCTGGTCTCCTTTGAACGCCTTGTTCAGCGCCTCCTCCTTACTGTTCTGCAGCACCGACACCCAGCTGAAAAACACCAAACCATAAGCGCTCGCAGTAGCGCGAAGCCCGGCAGCTTAGGCCATGCCGGCTCGTACTTACATCTGACACTCGGCCTCATCCTCGGCCTGGAAGTGGTAGGTCCGGTCATCTGTGTGTGTGGGGGGTGGGGGTGGGGGGCACGAGACAGAGTTTAGACTTTACACACATACATACAGAGGAACATGTGAGCAGGAAGTCTGCAGCATACGGGAGAACAGGTCGAAGCTTTTCTTCTCATCGGGGTTCCTCTTCACCTGGCAGGTCAGCAGGTTGAGCTTGGCTGGAGGTTTGTTTGGCTGCAAGACAACGGGAGGAGGTGAGACCTCAGCTCTGACTGAACCTCACTCAGATATCAAACATTCAGTGTTACAGAGAAAAGATCCTGAAACTGTCACAGAGTCTGTACTGTTATATACCATAACATGGACAATAGTTGGATCCCAGTTAGGTTCAGCCCACAGCGAGAACCTGTAAGGACTTTAAGCTGCACAACTCAAAACCTTCCCTCATCTTGCAAAACATCTGCACATATCATTTAAAGTTCTGAGATGATTAACCTCAGTGACTTTCTGTAATCTCATTTTCTACTGTTTACTGAAGCCTGATGACTTTTGATCCTCTGGCTTTTCATGCCACAAAACGTCTCATTCATAAGGAAATGTCCTAAAACTATTGATGAACCACAGGGTTTTCCTTTCCTCCACCACTGTCTCCTGCCTCCCTAAATGGGCATACCATGCGGGCCCCACAGTTCACCCACTATGGGCCCATGGACCCGTTTTAAGTCTGGTAGACTAAAGTTTTATGAGGTTTTTCCTTCACATTTTTGATATCAGAGGATCTTTTGCAGCTGACGGTTCTACTTCCCAAAGCAAGGCAAGTGTCAGGTTTCAGAGCTGGAGCTGATCATCATGCGCAACGTTTGTTTCTTTGTGTTCAATTCATTTTGATCATGTAAACAAAATGCAATTTAGGAAAAGAAAAGAAAAAAGAAATACTAAACTAGAAATACGCTCCAATATCGCTTCACCTATTCTCAGAAAGGAGTGGGAATAAGTGCACATTGGACCCTAAAATGGATGACCTCGGTGAGCTGACCTCAGATGGAGCACTGCGAGGACTCTGTCTGCAGTACCTGTCTTCATTTGAGTCTGAGTGGTAAATGTGGAAGGTTTCTACCAGCTGTGAAGGGTTGGCGTAATCTTGGACATGTTACGCTAAAGCAGTGGTTCCCAAACTTTTTTTGCTAGGCCCCCCTTTGTTTTACAAGAAAAATGTTCGCGCCCCCACCCCTCCCGCGCACACACACGCATCCTCCAACCACACACACCCATATTTTGCTCCATTGCGGTTTATTTCACACCTTTACATTTAGTAAACAATTAAGCAAATACAAGTAATCTGCAATAAATTACAGGTAGTAATAAAATAAACTACTAACTCTTTTACGCTACGTCCACACCTACACAGGTATTTTTGAAAACACAGCTGTTTCGTCCACACGTGAACGGCGTTTCAAATCACCGAAAATGGAGATTATTTAAAACTCCTTTTTTGCGTTTACGTGTGGACGAGGAATACAGAGTTCATCACACAACGTCAAAGGTATGTGCCTCTTTTCACATCACGCTGTGCGCCACGTTATTGTTTACATGAGATGAATTGCAGAATGGTAGATAGAGACAAAATATTGTTACTGTTAATCTGACTATCTTCAGGTTTTACGCGCTTACATTTACACACGCAGTTACTGTCCCTCCATTTAGAAAGGCAGAGGCGTCACGGTGTAATTATTTTACGTGTATTGTTCTCCTGTGTAATAATATTCAACATTGCTATGAATACATTTTTCCAAAAATGCCTCTCTGTGCAAAATGGGTTTAAAAACATAAACAACTGTGGGATACTGTTTGTCCGTGATTTGAACCGGGGGAACAAATCGTGGCAGGATCAGCCTGATATTATTTGTATCCCGCTGTAACTTTACTGTATAAAGAGCTAACATCTCCAAAATGTCAGGAGTAGTTAGTCATTACAACAAGTGTTTGTGAACTAAAAATCAAGAATGTGGAATACTGTTTGTCCGTGATTTGAAGAGCCCAGTGCATGTTCCCAACGAAGGAAAAACCAATTCTGCAAGGGAGACCTACCTTGGCACTTGTGCAGGTGAAACCAAAGGGCAGATATGCTTCATTATATTTTCTTTGTCTTTGTCTTAGAATGAAGTTGGTTTGGAAACATATTCAGCGATGCTTCATCTCCTGCTTTGCGTTTGTGTGGGCGCCCGTGCTAGCAGTCTCCAAGCGTTCCCCCCCCCCCCCCCCCCCCCCCTTTTCATACCCCCCCCGCAATGGCTCTGCGCCCCATGCTTTGGGAAGCTCTGCGCTAAAGAAACATGTCTCTGAAGGAATGCTTTCATTAAAGGGACGTCACTCTGACAGAATGTTTCCATGACGGAACATTACTCTGAAGGAGGGATGTACCCAAGGATGTACCGACAGCTATCAAGAAGGTGTAGGTTATCTTGGAAACCCGGTTCTCAGAAACATGAGTCTAATCTTGAAGTTTACCTTAAATAGAACTGAAGATATGTGTTACTGTGAATCTGTAGATATGAGGTTTGTTTTTCTTTGAATTTGCTTTTCAGCAAGCTCAAGGAGAAACAAAAGGCTGAAAGTTAGAGAGAAACAGTTAAGAAGAATTAGAAACTTTCCCTCCAGCAGCCCTCAGATTTCAAATCAAACAAATCCTTTTCCCACCCTTTTCTTTTAATCATTTTCCTTCTGCTCTTTCTCTTCTGCTTGCTCAGTCCTGATTGGCCATTTGACTGTTCACACTTCAAAATAAGAAACAAACAAAAAAAAAAAGACAATGTACTATTTAACCCCACTTAATGTAGACCAGGAGTAGGCAACTCCAGGCCTCGAGTGCCGGTTCCTGTAGGTTTTAGATATCACCCCGGGTCAACACACCTGAATCAAATGAGTAGTTCATTACCAGCCCTCTGGAGAACTTCACGGGATGTTGAGAAGGTCATTTAGCAATTTGAATCAGCTGTGTTGGACCAAGGACACATTTAAAACCTGCAGGACACCGGCACTCGAGGCCTGGAGTTGTCTACCCTTGATGTAGACGATAAACTCATGAGGAGATTTCTGATTGAACATGTAGTGCAGGCTGGAGGGCGGGTGCTTGTCATGGACCAATGGGAGAAGAGGACCTTACCGTCCCGTGACAGATGGTCAGGAAGCCGTTCTTCACCGAGCACTTTCTCTTCTGCCACACCTTCCTCAGTCTGACGAGGAGAGAGACAAATCTTTTAGTGTGAAAGGTCATAGAGTGGAGTCGTGACTGAGGCAGCTACCACTAACACACGTGTGCAGAAGGAGGAAAACATGTTAAATCTGTAAATATGTTACATTTAACATTGAGTCTGTGTAGACTGACTAAATGCTGCCTCTGCTGGACGTCACAGGAACTGCATGTGCATGTCAGTCACGTTCACGTGGCATTCTGAGTTCACTCACCCTTCACTTTTCTTGTAGAGGAAACCAGAGCGTTCGTTGCCGTGGGCTTTGTCACCCTGCAACTGATGGAGGCTGTAACCTGCGTTCTGTTTGGCCTGGGCGTCCTGTCAATAAATTAGACACTTTATGTGAAGCAGCTCTTATGACAGAAAGACGTGAGAACTGTGACCCTACACAGAGTTCAGAGCTCAGAGCAGCCTATGTTTGATGGACAGCTTTGTTAATCAACTTCCTTTCCAGTAACAGGTGAGCCTCACCTGGTTATGCTCACCATCAGACTCATGATATCTGTTCAGACCATGTTTGTTCTAACTGCTGTGCGCATGTTAGCGACTCTTTACCCTCATTAAACGGCACAAGGTGTTTATCCTGCACTTTAACTGTGTTCATGTTTTCGGTCTGTGCCATCAGTCAAATGGATGTTACACCATGTTTGATGTTTTTTACCTCTTTCTGATCGGACTGCAGTGCCGCCTTCAGGGTGTCTCGGAGCTGAGCCAGCTGCTTCCTCTCGCCGTCCTGAGTCTGTTTGATCTGCAGAGGAAGAGAAACTCTATTGTTGTGTTCGCACAGAGCGATCGGTAAGTGAGCTGTGAGCTTTAATGCTCCTGCAGGGAACACAAGCGTCCTCACCGCTGTCAGGTCTGTGGACAGTTTCTCTACGGCTGGTTTCAGAGTCTCCACAGCTTTCAGTCCATCCTGGAAAAAACTGAAGAAAAAAAACATCTGAGAACCTCCAAGAAAAAAGTGAATCAATAACAAAATTAATGTTTTAATATTCTCACTTTATTATCTTTTCTTTAACACCTTACTCATACATGGACCTGTTGGTCACGTTTAGACTTACTTGCACTGAGCATGGTAAAACTTGATGAGGTTCTGGAGGAAGTCTACTCCTTTCTTCACTTTGATCTCGTTCACTTTGAGCAGGTACTGCAGAGAAAAGCCAAAGAATCAAGAAAAACTGAAGAAAATAACTGTTACTGCATGACCAGTCCTTCCTTGTCCTCCTCCAGCTCTTCTAGGAGGACACTGAGGCATTCCCAAACCGCTGAGAGATCATCTCTGCATTTCATGGGTCTGTCCGGGGTCTCCTCCTGGCCTTTAAACCTCATCTTGTTTAGGCATCCTGGTCAGAACCATCTCGGCTGGCTTTACTCTGAGCTGATACTCATTGGGTCTCTAACAGCGAGCCTGGACAGCCTTCAGAGGAAGCTCGTTTTCACTGCTTTTTTCTGTCACCTCTTTACCAGCATATCCACAGAACTCACCCTCCACTCCTTCTCTACTCATGACCAACAAAAAACCACAAGAAACACAGACTGAGCTGAAGATCAGCGCCTGATGAAGCCAAAAAAGCTACAAACCCTGAAAACCATCAAACCGGAAAACTTCTGAACAGAATCCGTCACAGACCTCTGTCCACCAAATCTTCCACGTCATATACAATCTTTGCTGATTGGTCGAGGCAGTAAAACAAACGCTGCTCTCGGTCTGACCTCAGAGGATAGAGATGATTGTTTTAGCATTCAGGTCACCTGTGTGACCTCTGACCTCACCTCGCACATCTGCAGCTGAAACATTCGTCTCTCCTTCTCCATCTCCTCTGCGATTTCTCCTCCGCTGAACTCCGTCCGAATCATGCCATGCATCTTGGCATTCTCTTTCTTCTCTTTCTCAATCTTCGCTCTGCAGAGGTCAAAGGTCATGTTAAAATCGCAACACAAACAAATGTGATCAAAACAACAAACTGAGGAGAAGAAAAAATAGAAAGATGCTAAACTACAGAAGCCAAGAAATGCCATGATTTCATGCCTTTCATGATTTTTATCTTTTCTTCTTTTTGTGAGAAAAAGGAAAAAAAACAGCATGTATCAGTCTGTGGAGACAGAAACAATAAAGATAACTTTATTCAAACATCCTCATTTACATGCTGAATGAGTCGGCTGGTTAACGTGTTCTCGTCTCTGTGATTTAACATTTCAGTGAGAGCAGCTGATAATGAGCCCTTCTTACAGTTTGGTCTCGTAATCCTTCCAGGCCTTATCGAACGGCTTCTTCAGATCCTGCAGGAAAAATAGACGTCACACAGTCAGTGATTCATTCATAAATGCGCGCGCGCACACGCGCACACACACACACACACACACACACACACAGGACTCTAACCTCTGAGTCACTCTGGAAATATTTCTAGACGATAACATGTGCGTTAGATTAGAAAAACAAACACAATGGTGACCGTGTCACAACAGAGGTGTTTTAAATTCAGCCATTTGGTGTTTATGCCACGAGCCACAGCCTGCAGGACGACACCACCATTACAAACAGGAAGTCATGCTCATCGCACAACTACAAGAAAAACTGTTCAGTGTTTTGCAGAAATTAAATGTTGTATTTGGCACCTCAGGGCCACCTTACCTAACAGGCCTACATTTTATAATTCAAGAAGCACAGGTTTTTTTTAAATTATTCAAACTGAGCATAGAGCAGGAAAAATAATATTTAATAAATCAGAAAAAACAAAAAATGATCTTTTATTTTGATTTCCTGCTTTTGTTTTTTCATATGACAGGAAACGGAGGATTTTACAGTGGCTGGTTTACTGCTGTGGTACAAAGATATTTAAACATTAATGTGGGACCCCAGCGTGATTTTATTTGTTAAATCTGAAGCTGTGTGTTTAAAACGATTACAGTTCTGATGTAATTATTGTAAATACACAGTCAACATGTCATCTAACCAAAAATGATTCATTTTTAGCCACAGTAACAGGAAGTGAAGTGTAACTGAGCGAGTGTCTGCGGGTTTGTTTCAGCAGGAAGAAGAAAGTGACACCAACCCCTTTCACTCCTTTCAGGTCTCCTTTCAGCAGACTGTCCAGAGGGAATGTGATGATGTTGTTCATGTTCTGCAGCTGCAAACAGGAAGTTATGTCACAGCACAAATGCGCAAAACACACCACACTTTCTACATTTAATACTTTGCACAATAAAATGTCTGATGTTTCACTCTCTGAGGCTGAATTTGGTTCCTCACCAGGTTCTTGAAGAGCGCTGTCAGCTCTCTGGTGAAAACAACAAACTTGATGAAGGCAGAGCCGACATCATCGTCATCCCTGTCACCCCGGGTCAGGTAGTTTTCCCCAAACTTCTGCATGGACTGAACGTACTGCTCCTCATTTTCCACGTGAGCTACGACACAGAAAACACTTTAAATAAATGCGGACTGCAGCTTGGATCATCTTTCATTTAACTCCAAAAACAAAAATGATTAAACTCTGTGTGAAAACAAAAACCACCCACTCCACCATGTGGAAAAAACAAGGACAACGAACACGTGTAAATAAAAAAAAGTAATAAAATAAAAAGTAATAAAAAACAATAAATATAAGAGAAGACAAAGAGAATAAATAAAAATATGATACTAAATATTGAGAAAAACTGGAGATATATAAATAAACAGAAATAAAATACACAACTCAAATTAAAATAAACAAATCTAAACAATTAAAACATAAATATTTATTTTAAATATTTTAAACAAATAATAAATGTGAATGTATTAAAATATATTTAAATTTATTGAAATTATATTAAAATTAATTTTATATTGTAACAAAAGATTTTTCCAAAAACATTTCTAATTAATTTAATTTAGTCCCTTTTGATACGAAAAATTAAAAGTAGAAAAATAAAAGGAGAGAAACAAAATCTTAATTTTTTACAGTTTTTTGTATAATTATTCAGCTTTAAATAATTCTGATGATTTAAAAGTGTTTATTGGGCTTCAGTTGGACATGTCTGTGTGTACCTTCTGCATTACTTTAGCAGAGAAAATGGGCTGTTCCCCTCGAGCTGAGGCACCGAGCTGCTCTGAATCTTTGGTATATACGTGGAGATTTACCTCCAACATAAACCTGCAGGTTACAGAGAGAAGCTAAATATTTCAGATCCTCTCTGCTGTCCACATACTTCTGGTCATGCAGTGCCTTCTGTCTGTGAAACTGCTGAATGGTGCGTTTCCTGTCAGTTTTTGCAGAAGTGCTGAATAACGTTCAGATCTTGTGTGTTTGATGAGTGTGTGAAGGACTTGGCCTTTCCTCTGTTTGCACTGTAGTGTGGATGTGGGCGTATCCCTCAGCATGCTGGAACACGGGGAAGCATGAAAGGAATGTTTGGAGGTGAGACTCCACCGGCCCGAGCAGAGACCCACCAGCAGCACGCGGCTGCTGACGAACCCACCCCACCTGCACTGACCTGAATAGAAACTGCTTTTATTTTGGTAGTTTGTATCTGAGCACAGTGTGCTACCACAAACAGGAAGTGACAGTCAAAGTGAGACTGTGGTGACAAGCGTTGTTATTTTGGGTCAGACTGACTTGAAACTGCATCTCTCACCCAGACCAGACGAGTTGATGGCCTTCACTGACTTCTTGATCTTGTAGAGAACAGACCGGTCCAAGTCGAGAGCCTGCGAAGGAGAAACAGCACGCAGATTAGGAGCCATGCCTGTAATGCTTACACGTCAAAGTTAAAGGAAAAGTGTGTTTATAGTCAGTATGAACTGTTCACCACTGTTGGTGTTCATCTCAGACTGTCACCCTTCATACCCTGAGCTGACGTGCGTGGACGGACTGCAGAGTCTGCATGTTTTACCCGAAGCAGAGTTATTATCAAGACATCACACATCTAATAAGAGACTGATGAAAGCAGTGCAGCTATTAAAGGTGCTTTTTTTTTTTTAGCAGACACCTCTCACTCACAGAGACTGTTTCATTCAGACCTTTGAAGCAGATCCTTTTATTCTTGCAGTTCAACATAATCCGAAGAAGCCTGCTGAGGGACAGCGCCCAGTGGCCATAGCTACTTCAGTCTGACCTTCTCAAGGCTTCAGAATGCTGGCAGCATTTCATAAAGTTTAGTCAGTTCTTTTTGGGTTTTACTGTTGCATCAACGTTTGCCTCCCCCAAACATGAGCCTGGTTCTGTTAAAAGAAAGTTCTTCCTCCCCCCTGTCACCAAGTGCTTCCTCACAGGGGGTATTATTGTAGTATTATATTTATTATTTTAGAGTCTTTATCTTACAAAGCACTTTGAGATGTGAAATGTTCTATATTAATAAATCTGTAATGAACTGAATCTTATGTTCTGAAAATGATCAGATTCTCTGTGCTGTTCCTGTTTCCTGTGTCCCTCCTCATCTGCGCGGTACAGTTTGATGCATTAGTCCCTAAAATAAGAGCGCTGCGTCTGTGATCTGCAGAAGGACATCAGATGGACATCAGACATCAGATGGAATCATCAGTATTGTATTGATTGGCACGATCAGCTCTGGCGAACACACAGAACCTGACGTAGCCACACCCACTGTATTCACAGGAATCTGGTTAGGGCTTCAGAAGGAATTCTTTCACCTGTTTGACATACCCAAAGGGAGCTCATATTCTGTAAAGCCGGCGTGCCTGCAGGAGAGCTGATCTGAAAGCTAATGTCTTCTAGTTCCTGAAACTCTCCTCGTTAGCCTGAGGCTAAAACGCAGCCTAAATTAAACCTTTGAGTGGTAACACGGGCTGCAGCGCTAGTTTCATGTTAGTCAGGAACATGAAGTCTGCTTGTGTCTAACCCGAGGCTGTGGGAGGGAGACTGAAGAGGCCATGCAATCTAAGCCTTTACCATAGTTTGCATGGCTGATGAGACCACAGAGGTTCTGTCACATGACCTTCAGGTGTTTTCCTGCCGACCTCATCTGTGGGGTTCACCTAAGCGTCTACAGCTCTGAGTCACAGGTCCATGTCTCAGAGCGAGAAACATGCACTTGGTTATTCTTTGACCAAAAACTGGTTCAAGACGAGCCGCTCATCAAACACCGGAGCTGATTTCAAATCTCTGCACAGAAACACAGCGAGATGACAGGTGAGCTCAGGTGTAGAGCAGCGACTTCATTCAACTCAGCCAAAGACCAAACAACAGATCGAGCACAAATACAAAGAACTCAGAAACAGCTCAACTCAGTACGGTGGATGATTGATGGTCTCACAGCACTGAGGTCCTGGCAGGGCCTTCTAGATAAATATTCATGGTCTTCTTGTGAGAGGTTTGTGAGAGTTTACCTGCAAATTCACCAAAGCACTCACTGAAAAAGAGCTACAGGACGGGTTAAACTCAGAAAATACCGCTCCTACAGGATGAATGATGCAATAATCTCAATGAAACGACTGCAAACACACAAACAACACACAGGCCATGTCTCTGAGGACAGCGTTGAAATCTTGGTACAAACGCCCACAGGCTCATGTCACAGCAGCCCACCCGCGAGCTTTCATTATGTCCCTAATAAGGGTGTTGCAAGGGTGTAAAGAGGTCATAAAGGTTAAATATAGTAACTTAGTGTATGATTGTACACCACATAGATCATTGACCTGGTCAGCAAAGATAAAGAGGGATCACTTCCTCTGCTGATACGTCAGTCAAACTGTCTGATCAAAGTTTACCAGCAGCCCCTTCACACTGTTTCAGGCTGACGTCAGAGGATTCATATTTAATGATAATTAATGGTAATTACCCCTGTTACCTTACTGAATTCATTTTCAGCACAAAGCTCTGGTTTTACCCTGTGTTATAAATCAAGGACATCATTTCCCCCCCATATCTACGTCACACTCATGGTCAGCTTAGAATCACCAGCGATCCCAACATGCAGCTCTTTGGACTTTGGAAGGAAGCTGGAAAGAATCCACACAGGAACACGGAGAACATGCACGCTCGAGCTGGGACTTGAAACATGAACCTTCCTACTATGAGGTTGCAGGCAATCATCTAGGAGGATGTTAATGGATGAAGATGCCCAATTGACTAATCACAACTAACTGACTGGTAGTTGGCCTTCATCACTCTCAGCATGCATGCAGGTGTCTGAAGGCAGGTGAGGTTATTGGTGCCCTGACTTCTTTTCGCCCCACCTCCACCTGCAGACATCCTGACTTGGAGGCTGCAGGCGAGCAGGGGCGCTGCTTTGTCTTGTGAGGTCAGAAACGTCCACCAACGTGTGTCTAAAACTGTCTGCAGGACATCACATGTCCCCACCACCCTCACGGTTTTTACACTGAAGTTCAAAGAAACAGCCTGTAAAACTGTTAATGTAATGACTGTAAAATCATTGCGATTACAGTTATTGACTAAAAGTAATCATCATCATGAATTTTCCTGTAACCGAGTGGCGACAATGTGGAGCCGCTAAAGCTCACTGTAGTGGTGATATTTATTCAAACACAGGTCTCAAGCCTACAGGATGAGGCACGAGCCAAAGTGTGGATTTGGAGAGTGGCAATCATCAAAACAGAACATTTCACAGCAGTTTTCTGACAATAGAAGCAACCAAGACGCTTCCTGTTTTTAGGGTTTCCTCGGTTTCACAGCCTCTGCACACCAGCTCTGCTCAGCTGCTTTTAACACGTGCAACAACACTCATTTTACATTAGTGAACGTAGGTGAGCAGATCAGTGTGACGAGTGGAAGATGAAGCAGATAAAGAAACCTGAATGGGCACAACACTGATCAGACCAGCAGGGACTCTGTAAAGGACTCATCTGCTGTTTTTACCATTCAGCACACTGATGCTGATTTCATGTGTTTACTGTAATTATTCTACCGTCTGAAGATGAGGGAGGAGCTGATGATTTATTGGAGACTTTAATTCCTCTCACATCACTTCAGACAAGTTGAGACACAACAGAAACAGAGATGAGCTTCAAACATGAAGAGAGGAGCTTTAAAAGTGACCAAAGGAGAGAGAAAGAGGACGAGACAAAGAAAGATGACAAAGGAAAGAGGAGAGAATGGAGGGATTTAACTGAGAGGAAAGCAAAGATCGGAGACAGCAGGAGGACCAAGGTGAGGCGAATCATGTCGGGACTCGATCAGAGGAGTGAGGCTCTACCATCGCCTCGGGTCTACTGAGTGGGAAAATCCCAGCATGCAACAGGAGGAGGAGGACATGATGTGCAGACCTGCGATTTCTACAGACCTCACGTCAGGCTTTCAGTTGTGCTTTTAAAGCATTCGCTGCAAGGACGTAGATTTCTTCACTTTATGCTGAGAGGAACCAGCGTGCTCTGAGCTGTAATCCAACAGCTCCCCAACAACAACAGATGGCCTCTACAACGATTGGGAAAAATATTTACTGTCCTTAGAACCAATAAAGTCTCAGAAGGAATCTGAAAAACTAGATACCATTAAAAAAAAGAGGAACCCAAACAAAAGTCCCCACAAAAACACACAAAGAGAAATAAGAGATTGTTTAATCCATCCCTGAATCACGTGATCACCTCCCAAAAAACATCCAGGTTGTCTCTTCTTTTCAGAGCATTTGACTCTTTATGCTAAGAATTAATAAATAACCTCTCTGATACACTGTTCTATTTATCCATCAACAAGGAAACCTGTGAAAAAAATATTTAATGCCTTCATTATTGACAGAAAGCCATGAATAACCAATGGACTACTGTCCTGAAAGACTTGCTGGCAACTATAACGTGATATCAAAGACTCAAAGAGAGAAAAAAACTAAAACATGACCACAAAAGAGCATATATATGTATTAAAACAACAACAACAACGACCTCACTGAACAACGTCCCATTAACAGTCTCAGGCCAGTATGCACGAAGTGTGATCACTAACGCCTAAGCTTTTACTGATCTGAGGTCAGCTTTCAATGACACGGCCAGATTTGTGAAACAATTAAATGAGCACAAATACGACCTAAGCGTGTGTTTTCTTATGCTTGGCCAAGATGTTTGATGTAGAGGAGTTTAAAGACACATCTCTATCTCCTTTAGTAAGCAAACATATATCAGTGTTTGTCAATCACCTCCATTAATCGGCTATGTACCACAGGCCTTCAAGCTGGCAGTAGTTAAACCTTTACTAAAAAGGCCATCTCTAGACCTAGCGGTCTTAGCTAATTATAGGCGAATCGCTAACCTTGCTTTCATATCAAACATTCTTGAAAGAGTAGTTGTCAAACAGCTAACAGATTATCTGCAGAGGAATGGCTTATTTGAAGAGTTTCAGTCAGGTTTCAGAGTTCATCACAGCACAGAAACAGCTTTAGTGAAGGTTACAAATGATCTTCTTATGTCCGCTGACAGTGGACTCATCTCTGTGCTTGTCCTGCAGTCCTCAGTGCAGCGTTCGATTCTGTCGACCATAATATCCTATTAGAGCGATTAGAGCATGCTGTAGGCATTACAGGTACTGCGCTTGAGTGGTGTGTATCATATCCATCTAATAGACTCCAATTTGTACATGTAAATGGAGAGTCCTCTTCACATGCTAAGATTAATCATGGAGTTCCACAGGGTTCAGTGCTAGGACCAATTTTATTTACATTATACATGCTTCCCTTAGACAGTATTATCAGAGGGAATAGCATACATTTTCACTGCTATGCAAATGACACCCAACTCTATCTATCCATGAAGCCAGATAACACACACCATGTAACACTGCTTCCATGTAAAATAGAACATCAGCCTTCAGCTAGCTGTATAATTTAAACATGTAGCAGACTAAGTTAACAGTTCATCTGCAAATTTTAATACAACTTCTGGAGGCTTATGCAGATTTTCCTCCATGTAACACAAACAGGAGTGGGCCGAGCAGCTGCAGAATTTGCTTTTCTTCATGTTGAAATGTGTTAGCTGCTTTGACGAAGGACTCCCGCTCGCTGTTTCCCAGTAAAGGTTTTAATGGTGATCACAGGAAAAAAAAATGTTGATCATAGGAACAGCTGCTGTGGATGGTGGAAACACGTTTTCTACCACTCAACCTGAGCTCACCAACTCAGTAATGGCTCTGCCTCTTTGCAGTGTGTAAACAGACTCCCTTCCACGTTAAACTGCTCCAGCATCATCATTACTTGTGTTATTAATTCTATTTAAAACTGGGGGCTGTCAGACTTTTTATTCATGTGCTACTCATAAATATGTTTCTATTGAAGGTCTGTTTTTGATCGCAAATATGGGTGAAACACTCACGTTTCCATGGTGACAATGGCATGTTAAATGGCTTAATTTCCACTAGTGTCTACCCAACTTGATAGAGTTTCCAGTTAGGTGGTAGAACCTAGTGCCGGGTACTTTTTTAGTACATACTTGGCCAGGGATTCAAGTGAGCTGAGTTGAGCTGAAAATGTGACATCAGTAGACTACATGCCACTTGGCCAGGGAGTGAGGTCACTGGATAAGTCATAACAGCGACTCGTTCACAAGAATCAAACCCGTCATTTAAGAAAATCAGCAACGAGGAAGAATGGCTGCACAAAACCCAACAACATGGTCCAACGATGAGCTGCAGACATTTACCCTCAGTTTAGCACCAGGTCCACAATCTCCTCGCTGTCCTTCACTGATGACAATCTCACCCACACTAAGGTGGTGCTCCACTGTAATGGAAAACAACCGAAACGATCCAGTCTAGGTGAATTGAGTTGAGCCGAGTTGGTGATAGTGGAAGAGTGGTTTTGCTGATACTACCTTAACCTTTCATGAATATTATTATTGAGTTTACAGTACAATCATCACGTTAATTTACTTTAAGATATTTTCTCTAAATACGACTAAAAATAGCCAGTGACGACTTCCTCCTGAGCTTGAGGGCAGTTTGGGGCCTTTCACATGTCTGTGCCCACGGCCCTGTTTTTTTTCCCAGGGCGTCCCTGTGGGGAAAGCCTTCAGCCCCATCTTATTCTCCCACCTGAAACCTTTGACCTTTAACTGCTGCTTCCTCATCTCTTCAGTTTTAGAAATATGCTTCATCATCGTGTTGCAAAAAGAAAATAAAAAGAAGCTGTTAAGTCTTACAAAATGTCTACAGAAGGAAGTGTTTCTCTCAGTTCCTCTTTCGAATAAAACAGACTCGTTTGACGCTCTGTTGCTTGGAAAGTTTGAAAAGCAGCAGAAATCACCGTTTATCCACACTGTAGGTCCACAAACAGTGAAAACAGGCTGTGACTAAAACCCTCTTCAATCCCACACACGGGAAAACAAACCACGTTCATGAAAAAAGGAACAAAACGGACTTTCCGGGTATTTACAGAGAGGCTCAGTGGAAGCCTTTTTACCACCTTATTAAACTCTTATAATCCCCGACTTCCAACCGTGTGTGTGTGCGTGTCCTTGTTTTCTCACCTCCTCCAGAGCTCCCACCGCGTTCCTGCAGTGGCCCATCCGGGTAGTGAAGTTGGAGGTGGTTGGAGCTTTGTAGTCTTCATTGGTCTCGTCGATGAACTCCGTGACGCTGATCAGCTCCGGCATGGTGAGCTCCGGCAGACGCAAACTGACCGGGGGCGCAAAAATCCCGTCAAAACTGCCGCAGTTATCGCGCAGCCGCAGGTGGAGCAGCCACACCTGGACGCCTCAGAGTGCCCGCAGCGTCACAGCCAAGATCCTCTGCTGTTCCCGCACGCGCCGCTGCTCATAGTCATAGGAGGAAGAGGAGAGGTCCGACCTCCATGTTTGTCCCGCAGCACGAATCACCGACAGCACCGACACATTCCAACACCCTCAGCTGCTTCACCTGAGCAGGAAGCGCACGGAGAGGGGCGGGGACACTGAGGGGGGCGGGGACAGAGAAGGGAGCTCCCACCCTGCTGCTGTTTCCGCAAACCACAAACACACGCACACACAAAACACCTACACACACAGAGACACACACTCACACAGTATTTTCACAGTCCTATCAGGGTGGGACTGGAACAATATGATGTTTAAAGTGTGAGGTCCTCTAAATTTTTACAAACGGTGTTAATGAGACACGGTTAAAAGAACACCATAATAATACATAATACAAAAATATAATGCACCTTTATTTTTAACCCTTTGGTCAGCAGTGTTCTCACTTAGCTGCAGAGAACTATATTTACCATTAATATTTAGAACACTCAGACATCCCCCAACACACACACACCATAAAAGCAGGAACACTGAAACAACGAGGAAGCTGTGAGGCTCACCAGCACACAGCCTTACTAAAAACGTCTAAAGGCCCTCTCATATAGGACACGGCATGCGCTGCGCTGACCGCTAGCTGGAGCGAAGGACCCAAACTTTCGCTGACCGCAGCGCTCTGTTTGTACATCATTTTCTGCTCTTTCAAAACATGTATCTGACTTTATATCTTCCACGAGAGTTTGTGTAGTAATATGTTCAAATGTTTAATAAAAACATGTATCTCTCATTCATAAAGAAGAAAGCTTTTAACTAGTGAAGAGTGTGTCGTTTCCACTACACTGCTTTCCTCCAGGTCCGCAGCCGTTGGAAAGGCTCTGGAGGTCCCCATACATATACGTAAACTTGTGTCATTTTACAAGGCGGGCCACATCCAGCCCATTCTGATCTTATGTGGGCCGGACCGGTGAAACATTCTTTCTGCCAGTGCACAGACGTTTAACTACACATTTAATCCCTGAGATTAAATAAAAAATGAAAAGCTCAACTCTTTGCTTATTTTAAGAAGTGAACGTGTAAAATCACAGAAATCTGTAACTTCAGGCTGTTCAGAGTGTACCCCCATCTCTCACTGACCCTGACAAGGAAAAACAGAAGATAATGGATGGATAGATACAACTTCATTACTTTGCTGTAGCATGAATGGCCACTGATCTGTATCAGTAGGAATAGCTGTAAAACTTATGAAAATTTCTGTTCACACTTTTCAAATTGATTGAAATCTTTGCCGGGCCGTTTCTGGTCCCTGGGCTGTATGTTTTACAAGCCTGGTCTACACTGTGATGAACTCAAACAGGCATCACTGACGTGAACAGGTGACATGTTTAATCAGGTGACTTCACCAAACAGAAAGCATAAAAGCCTTCCTGTCACACTGAGGTAAATCCTGTCTGTGTGCTGATCATGTTAAACGAAGAGAAAGGCTCTGAGCCTGAATATCCCTCAGTCTGAACTCCAGCAGGCGGTCCTGACCCAGGAGCTGCTGCCATGTCAGACTAATTACATTTTTGCTTTAACATACAGTTGAACAGATGTGCCTAATAAACTGTCTGTGTGCATTTGTGTGAGATCCACGCATGCTTTCAGACCTGTGCTGATATCTTTGTCAGTCATCTCCATCTAGTGGACAGATGGTAGAACTCGATCATCTGATGTGGTTTCTGACTCAGGTGAGGTTGTGTTTGAGATGTGTCAAACACATCTGGCTCCATGTTCACGGGGAGAAGGTTCTAGATTCAGCATTGTTGGTCTGCATGTCAGCCTCTTAGGTGTACACTGAGTCCTGAGTGTCAATCAGAATTGCACTTTATATATTTCTCTGTTCCCGTGTGGATGAGTTCTGTGTCCAGAGCTGTGAGCCTTTGTTTCTAGAGCCTCAGCTATGGACACGTTGCTCTACTTCATCCGTTACTTGTTTCTCATGACCCTTCTTCACCTTTTGTTAGTTAACCAACTATCAGCCTTCCAGGGATTCCTGATTTTGGCTTCAGCCTTCCTCTCCATGGGAGACTTCCTAAACCTGTATCCTTGATCCTAAACCCAAGTGCTTCCAGAATTACTGTGAGGTTGGAGTACATGAGCTCAGTGGATTCAGTGATGGTGCACAGAGCAGTGTTCACATCTCCTCTCACAGGACTGTCAGTGAGCCAGCGGAGTACGGTTGGAATCAAAGTTTAAAACAGCCAGATGTGATAGAAGCCGATCAGCAGACCTGCAGAGGGTCCGAAATAAATACTTAGACAAATGTTATTAAAGAATTGAGCTGAAGGAGGGGCATGTTCTGGGCATGTCCTAATGGAAGTGTCAAGGACTTTTACTTTGAAAAGAAGAAACTGGAAGAAGGCTCTTTGTGTCGAATGAGTTGGGTTTCCTGTACAGTTTGGGTAAACAGCAGACAATCAGAATCAGAACTAATAACATCAGAATCAGACTCACCTAGTCACCCAGTTAGACATGTTTATCATGTCTAACTCTATTTAAACCAGCTGATTACCAGAATCTGAGGAGTGACTGAAGGTACAAAGAGATCTCAATAACCAGGTATTTAACCGTGAAGACTGTGACCAACTGTACAGACTCTGAAAGCTGTTAACATCAAAAATGGTTGGTTGCTGATGAAATGTTGATCATGATTATCTGACGTAATCAGGAACACTGTGAAAAAGAGGAAATAACAATGGTGTGGAAAATCCCACACAGGTTGTGAAGACGCAGAGGACCAGGAGGGTTATTAATATTATGTCACTTATTTATGTGCAAATGCTTAATAATTAAGAACATTCAAACATTACTGTTGGCCACATGTTGGCAAAGTTATGTGACATTAGCGAGTACTAACTTGGTTTTAAAGCCTTTACCTTAAAATATACTCCGTTCAATAGTTGACCTTAATCTTACAGAGAATGTGACAATTTTATGGATAATTAAAGTCAGTCATATATACACAAACACAACAAGCTGAAAGTCAGTGATGCTGCTCGGTTTGCAGTCCTGAAAATCACGGCACAAGCAGGATTCACTGCACTGTTAATGTTAGCTATGTTATATTGCTGCCTCTGTTCGGTGGCCAAACGGACTTTAACATGTGTTTGAACGAGCTGACGGTTCACTCGTTAAGCTGAAAGAAAGATGCTTTAATCACGGGAGTCGCACATGTGTCCACTGTACCATCTGGGAACTCTTCTTGTTTAGCACTCGTAATAACACAAACACTAAATCCTCCTTCTCTTGTGCTGTTTTGTAGCAGTGTATACACCTGAGACTGTCACTTGTCTGTCTGTCCTGCACTCTCTCTTTTTTTCTTTCTCTCTGATTGTGTAATAAATGTCACGGATCCGGTTCCAGGGACTCGGAGTCCGTGAGCAGTGTGGACTACTATTGTAGTTATTATTATTATTATTATTATTATTATTATTATTATTATTATTATTATTATTATTATTATTATTATTATTATTATTATGGTTGTGTCTGCTGTCCTGTGTTCCGTGTTTGTGTACTGTCAGGTGTTTATGGGTGTGTGCGTGTGTGTGAGGGTGCGGTGGTGGCAGGCACTTTTAGGCCTGGTGGGTGTGACCCTGCCAGCTGACCGGTTACACCCAGGAATCTACACACACCTGGCGCCGATCAAGCCTCGTCAGAGGAGCTTCAAAACAGTGTGGCTGAGAGCTCCTCGACGCTGGATCGTTGAGTGACTTCCCGTCAGTCTAAGTTTAATGTGCAAGGTTAGTGCAAGTCTGCCGTTAGGTTTTGTACTCACAGCTGCCTTTTGTATGCGTGTTTCCCCAGGAGGAATTGTGGCGACCAGGAGGCAGCACACGGACAGTACACAGGGAACGGAGACAGAGCACGGAGCACGGATAAGGGAGAAGACACGGAATGGGAGTTGGGATCGCACGGGGGATTTATTGTTGTTTGGATTTTCACCACTGTAAATAAACGCACATGCCTTCATCATCAAGTCCTGCATTTTGGGTCCTCATTCCTCATTTCCCTACGGTCTGCCACACAGACCGTGACAATAAAAGTATGAACATGTATTTATAAGTTACACTTGTGTTTGAATCCTGCAGCTTATCACACATTTGATTTTCATGTGTGAGACAACTGCAAGTGTCCAGAGTGAGGACAGACTGAGGGACCCACTGTTGCACATCATATGTGAGGCTTTGCACCCCTGATGATCCACCAGGACAAACTCAGCAGTGTGTGAGGAAGAGGAGGAGGAAGAGCCAGTAGCAGCTGACAGATGGAGAGAATAGACAGACTGTTCCCTGTTTGTGAAGGACTGCTAGGAAAGTTTAGAATAACTAATTGTCTGTTCTGAATCAGTCTTATTAGGTAATGTTCAAATTTCAGGCGAGAATGTAGCTGTGTAAACTTCAAATATCTGCTCGGTTTGTCAAGACATCACATATTTGCAAAAGTGCTCCAAAGTTTTCAGAGACGTCTGTTACCCACGTGCTCGATAGCTAGCAGAACAGCAAACTCCTGGCACATCATTTTCAAACCCCCTGCGGTCTGTCGCTACTCAGGTTAAAGGTGATATATAAGTCACTTAGATAACTTAAAAATGTTATTGTTTGACTTTTTTCAGTGTTTTATTTGTTTGTGAGTAAATTGGTTTCCCTGAGATTACAGCTGAATAAACGTCAAACTGAAAATTGATTAAACAGAAGTGTGAGATGTTCGAGAATTTACGTCAGTGTCCTGTTACATTTTAGATAGTTACTGAGGCCCGCAAGGGACACTGGAGAAAAAAAAAAAAATCAAGATAAACTTTTACAAGATCTTGCAAAAGTTCATCTTGATTTTTTTTCTCCAGTGTCCCTTGCAGGTCTCCCTAACTTTGTCTTGTTGCATGTGCATGATGTTCTCTTGTGGGACCTCTCTTGACCGCAGGAAATGCTCTAAATCCTCCTTCATGTCTACTCCATGGACCTTTCAGTATGGACGAAACAGAACCACTATCAAAAAGTAGCAGGATCTTTTGCGAGCTCCCGTGTTACTTTTGCCAGATCTCACAAAAGTAACTCGGGAGCTTGCAAAAGTTCATATTTATTTTTTTATTTTTCCCCATTGTCCCTTGCGGGACTCTGTAAGATAGCAAGGAGCAGACAGCTGAGTTTATTAAACTCCACTAAGACAGCTGGTGATGCAAAACTGAAGGCTAGACCGTCCAATTTCACAGCCACTTACTTCTGGCCTACCTGGCCTTTAGAGGATCCAGCCCACATAGACTGCATCCTCAGGAGGATGCAGCCTATGAATTTGGACACCCCCATTGTTTACATGGGATGAATTTCTACAATGGCAGATAGAGACAAAATACTGTTGCTGTTAATCTTACTATCTGCAGTTTTTACACGCTTGCATATACACACGGAGTTATGGTCCTTCCATTTAGACAGAGGCGTCAGAGTGAACTTTGGGCATGGCTTCTAAATTCAACACAGATGCTCTCACAACCCAAATCCCGATGTCGGTTTTGAATAAATGTAATTTTTAAAACATTTAATTTATGTATGCTGTATGCACTTTGCTTATTTAAGTTGTAAGTCTACACAACAGCCAAAATACTGTCTTTAGTTATTAACATTTGAAATGATGAAGGCACTTGAAAATGGCACTTGCAAAGCATGCTCAATCATCCAGGTAAATCTCCAAAAGTTCATCTGGACTTTTCAGTGGGAGAAACGTTTCGTCACTCATCCAAGTGACTTCTTCAGTCTCAGCTGGCTGCAGGTTTCTCCAATCTTATAAACAGTACATTTGCATGACTGAAACCAGCCCACTGGAGGAACAATGGGCTGGGAGGTCAGTTCCTTAATTGTAATTATGCAAATTGTCATGACATGGTAAACTGTCAGCAATGACACACGTGATCAGGCATAAAAATTATTTTAATTTTTAGGTTGTTGTGCAGTCATTTGTCATACTAGAAAGAGAGAGAGAGATGGCTTGTAACTGTCTACCATGATGAAGACTGTCAGTATAAGAGGGTTTTAAATATTTTTTAAAAATATTAAATAAAAAATAATAAATATAAAGTGTAAAAAAATGATTAAGGTAATCGAGCACCTCCATAATTCCACCTTTATTCTGTCTGAGGTTGGAGAGCAGCCATATTTGGCACATGTGACGTCTACTTATATATTCAGTAATAATATGATCATAAAGGGTGGTGCAGTGTGTCCTTTTCAAAAGAAGGCAATAAAGGAAGCATTGACGCTCCTTTCCTTAGAATTCAGAGAACTGGGACAGCTCAGATCGCCTGGCAGATTTTTCCAGACCACTGGAATACAAGCATCACATCTCCGACACAAATTAAACTCAAACCTTACAGTTCAGGTAAAACTGAATCCTGTTGCGATGATGTGATTTTACATATTTTTTCTCTAAGGCTGTTATATGCAGGAATGTCTGATGTACAGTGAATTTTTATCATCGTGATTTTACCTAAATGCGTGTGAGTTTCTGTGAAGTGTGATATATTTCTCTTTGAACTTGCTGTGAGGAGGGATCTATTCAAACCGTCAGGACTCACAGAAACGTTTGTATGTTTAAATAAGACGAGCTGTCTCTTTGAGCTTTTATTTTGATACATCGGTGAGGAGAATGACTCCATGTTTGATCTGTTATGTTCCAGATTAAACCGAGTCACAGTGAATACTGTAGCAGACCGTGCTGTCTCCAGCTGTTTAAATGTGACGTTGTAGAAGGGAACCCTCCCTCTTCTCCCTCTACTTCCTGATCGGTTTACTTTCACTTTGTCCGGCTGCTGTTCCGCGGAGCGTCTTTCCTATCTGTGTAGGTGAGTGAGGTTCGCGTGCCGGTGTTTGTTCTGCTCGTGCTGTCAGATTACTGCTGTAACCGTGTTACCATAGAAACGTCAGAAATCGAGACCCTTTGAGTATCTGTTAAGATCAAACAGGTCCGTGTGTGTCCGCCGCAGCGTCAGTGACTGCAGTCATTTATGTGACGTCAGTGTGGACCCGAAGTCCACGCAGTGCCGAATAAATCCAGCATTTTACTTCTTAAACGAACATAACATTATTATGAATGTTTTTATGTTTAATATTTTATCGATAAATGTTTAAGTAGCTGCATCTCAGGGTCTGTTTGGTCACGTGAGATGTGCTGTGAGGCATTTTGTCCTCCAAACGTGGACAATAAAGTTGTTTTGATTGTTGAAGTAGAAGTAGGTCGAGGCCGGAGCATTTCTATGTTTTTCTTCATAATTCACAGACTTCTGCTTGAAATCCAGCATTTACATTTAGATGTAAGACACATGTGCAGCTACCAGTCTGATATAGCCTATGCACTAACAACACAAAGTGTAACCCTGAAAAACTTTAGTCATATTACTGTTCATCTAATAAATCAGATTACTGCTGTACATGTGACTTTTGTTTAGATTTTTTGTATATGTTCAAAAATGTTTTGGATATCAGCTGTCATATCAGAGAGCTGTTCTACCTTTTAAGACACCAGTCTGCTGTAAATCAGCTCTGACAGAACACAGATAACAGATTTTATAGATGAGCTGCTTTTAGAACAACACATTTAATAACCCCTTTGAAAATGTAATTGTGCTGATTTTCTGATTGTCAGCAAACTCAGAGTGCTTATGATCCTGCAGCCATGAATACATCTTGTATTCTATTGAGCAAAGGCAATATATGTGTACACACACACACACACCTACCCATCTATATATAATGAAAAAGTTTTTTAATTTAGTTTTTAAAAATCTTCTGCTATGCTGAGATGATCCTGCTCTTTTTCCACACAGAGAGAATCCTACTGAGCACGTGCAGATCAAATTTCAGCCCTCTAGCTTGTTTATCTGAAACAGCCATTAAAAAAGTGGTTAAAAAGTGACTTTTTGAGAGTAAAATGTCCTGGTATCTCCTTATGTTCCCTTCTGCTCCCCCTACAGTTTTGGTGTTTAGGACATGGAAATGGTTTTCCAATTTTCTATTGTGTGCTCTTCTGCTGCTGTAGCCCATCTGCTGTAAGTGTGTGTTCAGGCATGCTCTTCTGCATACCTTGGTTGTAGCGTGTGGTTATTTTACTTACTGTTGCCTACTGTTGCCTTCCTGTCAGCTCACAGCTGTCTGCCCATTCTCTTCTGACCTCTGACATCAACAAGGCTTTGTGTTAGGGAGAACTGCTGCTTGCTGTATGTACTCAGTGCATTTAGGAATGTAGACATGGTCAAGATCATGTCTAAGTCCATAATCCCCTATGTGTTTTCTCTGACACTGACTGGGTTTCTTTCCACAGGTGAGGCTGGTCGGATGTCTTTGGGGTTTTTTTGTAATCTGTAGTTGTGAGCTTGTGACAGAGTCCTTAGATCAATCGCTCAGACACCAGGACTGACGAAGAGACTGAGCAGCTTCTTTTCTCAAAATATTTCTTCCACACATGAAGGTGGAAAGGGTGTGAAGTGAGCTCAGCAGGTGAGTCTTTCCAGAGAAAGCTGTTTCATGATGCTGATTGGCTGTTTGCTGTTTGTTGGTATAAAACATGAAGAGAAAAAAGAATTTCTTATTGTTTAGGAACAATAACTTTACAGTGATTCATTTACTTTTAAGTGTTCGAACCATCAGGTAACACTGAAGACCAGTGTTGGGAAGGTTACTTTTAAAATGTATTCCACTACAGATTACAAAATACATGCCCCAAAATGTATTTTGTAATGTATTCCGTTATACGTTACTCAATAAGAGTAACGTATTCTGAATACATTGGATTACTTAATATATTATCATGCTTTTTTACAACTACATGAATGTACTATTGCTGTGTGATTTATTACTATTACTGAAGGCTACTCGCCATACCATTACCAACTAGAGTTTTAAATCTTAATATAAAATGAGTAACAGTAGGGTGGACATTAGGTAAGGTTGTATAGAAAACTATTCCGCGTGTATATAAAACAGGTCTGCGGCTCCAAAACGTAGTAAAGGGACCGCTGGCTAAAACGTCTGGTTCCGTGTCGGGCTCGTAACCGAAAACTTGCTTTACTTTGTTGTCTGGGTCAACTTTGCTAGCGAGAGACAGAGAGAGGCGTTGAAAGGCTGCTCCAACTGAACTCATTGTTGCTGAGGAAAACACGAAAAAAGTGTACAGCCGATTCTTAATAGCTTACTTACAACTGGGCTCATCAGGCACTCTTTTTGGCTGCAGTGGTTATTATTATATTTACATGCTTCCATCTCCCGTTTCTGCTCGGTGACAACTCGTACTTTTCGACTCTCCTTTTTCTCCCTCCCTCGCTCACAGACACATAGCGGGTATGTCAGTCCATTCTCCCTGCAGCACGGACTAGACTGCCCATGAGGCTACATTCTTTAGGGCAATGCCTGTAACACTCTGTCTATTGCCTTCATATTAAATAAATAAAAATATTTATTCACGTCATTATGAGACGCTAGATTGAGACACAGCCATTTGAGCCTCTTAATGCGTGTTTTGTTTGGGCATGGAATTATCATAAATAGAGAGGGCATAGCTTAACATATGAAACAGGAAACGATCTTTTCCTGTTCCTGACCGCCGTGTTATCCCTTTATTTCAACAAAGTAATTGTATTCTGAATACCACCTTTTTAAACTGTACAGTTACTCATATTTTGTATTTTAAATACGTAACGGCGGTACATGTATTCCGTTACTCCCCAACACTGCTGAAGACCGACTGAAGGCACACAGGAGAAGATGTTTGGATTCTGTTTTCAGACAAAATATTATAGATGTTTAAATCCGTGTGATGTGTGTGTGTGTGTGTGAACTAATATATGTGGTGATATTAATGTTGCTGTGTCTGTGTGAAGGTGTGGCTTCTGCTATGGATCAGTGTGAGCACAGAGAGGAGGGAGTCCCTCCCTCTAAATCCACTCCGTGTGGGGAACATGACAGCGAGACCAAAGCTCAGAGGTGAGAGGACTGTCTCTAGCTGTCAGGACCCTTCTCCAGGTCACAGTCACCTGTGTTTGTCATGATCAGAGACACAGAAATCAAACGAACCAACTGTTTAACTCTCTGACATGTGAACTCTCTGCAGTCACTACATCTGTGTGGTCATCACCTTTTCTTAATGCAACAACCTCAGTTAAAAAACAAAAATAAGTCAGAGTTTTAAATCTTGAGAGAGACAAACATCAAATTGCTGCCAGTACACAAACTTATTTCTGCTGCTGTGTTTAGTCTCACAAAACACCATAATCTGTTTTTTACCGTGTCATCTACTTACACACCAGGTAGAAAATACACAATGGATTGGTTGCTATAAATTGGTTCTACAGTTTGGGGGGGGGGGGTTGTGTTTTTCAGTTGGTTACTGGAAATTGTTGCAGCTGCTTTGAATCCAAACTCACTGTGCTACTGTGCTCACTATGCAGTCCCTGTTTTTTTTTCTATCAGAAAACACAAGCCCCTCCTTCATCCACCGGTGTGTCCTTCAAGAGTAATCAATCTATGATTCAACCCATTATATTCAAAGATGAAGACAAACATGCACATTCTTCACTTACAAAATTTTAATTGATTTTTGTTCAGTGATGACAATAAATAACATGTTAAAGAAAATAATTACAGTTATTCAGAGGCTCAATGAGGCTCCACGAATTTTAACAAGAGAATTAAACAGAGCGAGTGATTTAGTGAGTCTGCAAATCATTCTAGAGTTTAAACCCTGTGATAATAAGACAAGGTTGTCTTGATGTTACATGTGATTGATGCACAAACCCTTTTAGACCCTCTTCACTCTGTTAATGTTGGAAAGAGGCAGCTGTTCCATAACATATGACTAATGGTACCATCAACCAAACAGGAGACAGAAGCAGACACTTTTGAGGAATTTTGTTGTTGAGTATTGTTGGAAAGTTGTTTTTGTGCATTGCACCAGAAAAACTGCAAAAAACTGGCTGCCAGAGTTTACCCAGACTCCCAGTGCAGCTTCACACCAAAAAGATCAGCTGATATGATTTTTTCATTGTGACAACGTCACAACAAATGCAGAGTAACAGTTTACTTATAGCATTTATTGACAGACCCTTGTCCAACCCCTTTGCCTTGGTGTCAAAGAAGGATGTGTGCATGCCCCAACATTTTTCAGCATTTTTCTTTTCCTTACTTTTAAATCATGTGTTTAAAGACAGCACTGAAGGAATCTGCTTAGTTTGAAGGAAAGACCAAAGTTCTATGTTTGGCATACCATGTAAAGACAAGGTCACCAACAAAGAGATACTTGCCACAACAGGACTACCAGCCATCTACACCATCCTCAAACAAAGACGAGTGTGCTGAGTTGGCCATGTCATAAGAACGGATTATGGACACATCCCAAAGACCTTTTGTACGGAGAACTGAAAATTGCTCTGTGTGTAAAAGAGACATGAAGAACACTGGCATGGAAGGCCAAAGGTGAACAAGTTATTTAACAAAATGAGGAGACATGTGACAAAGACCTAGAGGGGTGATTGGGAGGAACGGACTTCCTGATATGAAAAATAATTAAATGATCATCCCTGCAGCCACATAAGTTAAATACTCAGGTGAGGAGAGAAACAGCTGACACCTGAGCTGGATTAGGTGGCGGGTAGGATCCTGGACAGAGCTGGTATAGCCAAACATACAGAGTGCACAGGGATGTTCAGTTCCCACCTCTGGCAGAAATTCAGTACTATTCCAATTTTGTGACTGAGTGGACCATGTTCTGCACCTCCAATACAAAGGAGCTTTTCCAGTTCAATTCAGTGCCAAACACACACAACAAGATATGAGGTAAAAATTCTACAACACAGAAAAAACACCAGCAATTAGAGGAGTCCCAATGAGCAAGCACTTGGTGACAGTGGGAAGGAAAAACTCCCTTTGAAAAGGAAGAAACCTCTAGCAGAATCAGGCTCAGGGAGGGATGGCCATCTGAGGAAGACGGGAGTAAAATCTATTTGAGCTTACAGTGGAAATCAGTTGGGGACCTATTCTTAGGTACCCCCAAATATCAAACCCCACTCCGAATCACAGTTTGTAGCTATGAACAGCTTAATCAATAAAGTTTTAAAATCATTCTATAAAACAAATAGTCTCGGAGAACCAAAGATTTTGTGCTAACGAGAGTCGAGTGAATTATTTTTAATTCTTAACAGACCTGTACACATGCAATATTATCTGTTTCATTAGAATACCAACATTTGCTGTGAATACCTTAAATAACACACGCATGGTATTCTTTATTTTCTCATTTCAGAATCAATAAGGAGACACTGTTGTCTACTTCACTGAGCTGTGTCTCAATGAAGAGTGACCGATCTATGATTCAACCAATAACCTTTTCAAACAGAGAGCGGTCTTTTGTTACAGGGTGAGAACTGAAACTGTTGATTGTGTTTCTTCTTTAAAAACGTCATGTCCAACAGCAAGACCAGCACTTGCATTAGTGATCACTTTGTGTTCATACCAAGACTCATCATTACAAAAAGGAACACCTTTAACAAACTGCACATATGCTAACATTGAACGTTTTTGCAGTGTTTTGCAGAGCTCAGAGACTCTCAGTGGTCAGTCTGATCTGGACTCCATATTTACGGTGAGAAGATTCAAGAGTCAACAGTTTAATATCACATCAATGAGGAAAAAGTAATTTAGTTTCCATCTCTCCTTAAACATGAGACTCAGTGAGAGAATTACTAGATTCATTTAGTTAAAAACATTATGAAGGTTATAATGTGGAATATATGGTCCTAATTTTGTCAAAACCTTAATAGATGAAAGTTTAAAGTTCTAAATGTATCCTTTTTCCAGACGCTGGAGGACAAAATGTTCAGTTTTTTAAAGAATGAGCTGAAGAAGATGAGGAAGGTCGTGCTTTCAGACTATCCAGAATGGTTAGAGTGTCAGAGGGAGGATGAGGAGGTGCTGGAGGCTGAGGATGAAGAACAGAGGAGGAGCAGTAGAGAGTCATTTTTGAAGATCACGCTGCAATTCCTTAGGAAAATGAAGCAGGAGAAGCTGGCTGAGTGTCTGCAGAGCAGTAAGAGGATTTGAACACATGCACAGCATTTCCTCAAGTTTGTCTACAACCCCAGCTGTTCTATGCCCCACAGTCTGAGAAACACTCTGTTGGATCTATAAATTTTTCTTTATCTAAACATAAATGATGTGCGCCATGATTAACACAACACCCTGGTGCATGATAGAGACATAAACATTTATGCATCTTTTGTTTTTATGTTTCCATTTGTTTATCTATAACTTTTGTGGTCAGACATACTACATTATAGATGGTTGATTACATCAGGAAAGCCCATAAATCAATGGCTAAAGTAGGTGATAGGCAGAGGGTAGGTGAATCACAGAGAGCTGAGGGAATCCAAGGTAATCCTGTCAGTTCTTAAATAAAGGAAACACCACGGCAAATATTCTAATCAATTCTAATGTTTGTTTGTTTTTTAATTATTAATTTAGGAACTCGTGCTGCAAAGTGCCAAAAAAACCTGAAGTCTAATCTGAAAAAGAAGTTCAAGTGTGTGTTTGAGGGGATTGCTAAAGCAGGAAGCTCAACCCTTCTGAATCAGATCTACACAGAGCTGTACATCACAGAGGGAGGGACTGCAGGAGTCAATGATGAACATGAGATCAGACAGATTGAAACCGTATCCAGGAAATTGAACAGACCAGAAACTGCAATCAGACAAGAAGATATATTTAAAGCCTCACCTGGAAGAGATGAACCAAACAGAACAGTGCTGACAAAGGGAGTGGCTGGCATTGGGAAAACAGTCTTAACACAGAAGTTCACTCTGGACTGGGCTGAAGACAAAGCCAACCAGGACATCCAGTTCATGTTTCCATTCACTTTCAGAGAGCTGAATGTGCTGAAAGAGAAAAAGTTCAGCTTGGTGGAACTTGTTCATCACTTCTTTACTGAAACCAAAGAAGCAGGAATCTGCAGCTTTGAAGACTTCCAGGTTGTGTTCATCTTTGATGGTCTGGATGAGTGTCGACTTCCTCTGGACTTCCACAAAACTGAGACCCTGACTAATGTTACAGAGTCCACCTCAGTGGATGTGCTGCTGATAAACCTCATCAGGGGAAAACTTGTTCCTTCTGCTCGCCTCTGGATAACCACAAGACCTGCAGCAGCCAATCAGCTCCCTCCTTCATGTGTTGGCATGGTGACAGAGGTCAGAGGATTCAGTGACCCGCAGAAGGAGGAGTACTTCAGAAAGAGATTCAAAGAAAAGGAGCAGGCCAACAGGATTATCTCCCACATCAAGAAATCACGAAGCCTCCACATCATGTGCCACATCCCGGTCTTTTGCTGGATCACTGCTACAGTTCTGGAAGATGTGCTGAAAACTAGAGAGGGGGGACAGCTGCCCAAGACTCTCACTGAGATGTACATCCACTTCCTGGTGGTTCAGGCCAAAATGAAGAAGGTCAAGTATGATGGAGGAACTGAGATAGATCAGCACTGGAGTCCAGAGAGCAGGAAGATGATCGAGTGTCTGGGAAAACTGGCTTTTGATCAGCTGCAGAAAGGAAACCTGATCTTCTATGAATCAGACCTGACAGATTTTGAAGTAATTATCAAGGATGCCTCAGTGTACTCAGGAGTGTTCACACAGATCTTTAAAGAGGAGAGAGGACTGTACCAGAACAAGGTTTTCTGCTTCATCCATCTGAGTATTCAGGAGTTTCTGGCTGCTCTTCATGTCCATCTGACCTTCAGCAACTCTGAAGTCAACCTGCTGGAGAAACGGCAAAAAAAAGATCAGCATTCTTTAAAACATCTCCACCAGAGTGCCGTGGACAAGGCCTTAGAGAGTTCAAATGGTCATCTGGACTTGTTCCTCCGCTTCCTCCTTGGGCTTTCACTGCAGTCTAATCAGACTCTCCTAAAAGGTCTACTGACACAGACAGGAAGTAGTTCAAATACTGATGTGGAAACAGTCCAGTACATCAAGAAGAAGATCAGTGATAATGAGTCTGCAGAGAAAAGCATCAATCTGTTTCACTGTCTGAATGAACTGAATGATCGTTCTCTAGTGGAGGAGATCCAACAGTCTCTGACTTCGGGAAGTCTCTCTACAAATAAACTGTCTCCTGCTCAGTGGTCAGCTCTGGTCTTCATCTTATTGTCATCAAAGGAAGATCTTGATTCATTTGAACTGAAGAAATACTCTGCTACTGAGGATGCTCTTCTGAGGCTTCTGCCAGTGGTCAAAGCCTCCAAAAAAGCTCTGTAAGTCGATTTTTGAACCATTATATTTGTTTTTACATTCTTGATTGTTATCTTCATTGATATTTTTTTCTCTCAGGCTGAGCTGTTGTAACTTGTCATGGAGAAGCTGCAAAGCTCTTTCATCAGTTCTCAGCTTCGAGTCTTCTAGTCTGAGAGAGCTGGACCTGAGTAACAATGACCTGCAAGATTCTGGTGTGAAGCTGCTGTCTGATGGACTAAAAAGTGTACACTGTAAACTTGAAACTCTAAGGTAATGATTCAGTGTGTGTGTGTGTGTGAGCGAGAGAGGGAGAGAGAGAGATTTACGTGTTATTTTAAATTGCAATATTATTATTTATGCATGCTCATCCTGGACTTTTTTCTTCTTTCAAAACTTTAGTCTCTCAGGTTGTCTGATCACAAAAGATGGAGGTGAATCTTTGGTCTTGGCTTTGAGGTCTAACCCCTCCCATCTGAGAAATCTTGATTTGAGCTACAATCATCCAGGAGACTCTCATGTGGAGGAGCTTTCTAAGGGAGTGAAGAATACTCAGTGGAGACTGGACAATCTAAGGTATGAACAAGAGTTCACATGGTGTTGGTTTATCTAACTTGTTTTGGGTTTTTTTTAGCCTTTTTGCTTTTTGCTTTTTTCTGTTCATGGGAAAGGTATAAAGCGATTCTATGTAAAGAAATGTGCAGACCCCAGAGGAGTCATGGAACAAGTCCTGACTGTTGTTTGTGCTTATATACCGAACAACAGAGGATGCCCTATCAGGGAAGTCTATGGTCCTATTGGTGTACCGGTAATGTTTGAGGCCCTGGTCTGAAAAACCTTAAATTCTCACCTTTGACAGAGCTTTGAAAGCCTTCCGAAAGATAAACAGGGCATACTAAGTCCAAAAGGACCATGTCATAGAACTCCTTGGCTGAGGAGTCTGTATAAAGCTGTGGCCTCATGGTGGTTGGCATGTGTCATTATATTAATTTCAAAATCAGATGGTGGACACTAAAAGTGACCAGAGCCATCAAACTGAATAAGTCCTTAGTTAGCCCGCTGGACTCCTGAGACAACTTACAGGTACTGCAGCCCAAGAAGACTGTGGTTCTTACAGTAGCTGTGCAAAAACTCACCTTTAGACTGAGTTTGATGGTGGCATAGAACTTAAGATTCTTCTCAAAGCATTTCTGGCAAACCTTCAGTCAACTTCTAGTTACTCGAAGTTACTAGTAACTACGAGTAAGTAGAAGTTACCTAAAGCGGCAGCGCCCAGATTACTTACGTAGACAGCTACTTCGGTGCAACTGATATAAGGTGCGGTAAGCTGAAGGCAGCTTCAACCAACTGTTTGTTGAAAAATAGTAATGCGACTGCACTGCATTTTCTTGTTAGTAACGGTAACGGTGTTGTAACGATAAAAATAGTAATTGGTTAGATTTCTCATTGCTGAAAAAAGTAACACTGTTACTTATAATGCCGTTATTCTCATCACTGGTTGTTTCTGACTTCAGTTGAGGATATAGTCAGCCAGTGAATCCAATACTTTAGGCACCTCCTCAATTCTTCCAATATCCATCCTTAGAGAAAGCAGTGTCTAGGAATTAAAGGGGACAACTTAGGCATCACTAGGCTGAGTTCACTAATGGTCTTAAATAAGTCCTTGGTGGCAGGGAATTTTTGGTCGATGAGATTTCCCCTTATGTTTCTTAAGGTTCTGGATGTGGTGGGGCTGTCGTGGTTGACACATCTTTGTAATGTTGTTTGTCTGGGGTAGATCATCGGGGTTGGCAGGGTCAGGTGATGGTTCCTGTCTTTAAGAAGGGGAACTGAAGGCAGTGTTCCAATTATAGAGGTATCCCACTACTCAGCCTCACTAAGATCTGTCCGAGAGTACTGGAGAGGAGAGTCTGTTCTGCTCTGTTTTGAAGACACAGCAGGGCATGAAAGCAAAAGTATCGATTTACCGGCCGATCTTTGTTTGCATCCACCCCTATGGCTACCAGATCCAGATCACGACTGAAAGAATGAGACTGCAGATACTAACGGTGGACATGAGTTTCCTCCAAGGGGTGGCTGGGCTCTTCTTTAGCTCTTTAGCTTTCGGTTCTGAATGGGACTGACAAACACACACAGGTTTTTAAGAATACACTTTTACCCTTTTTTAGCTTCATGAAAGCATGACCCATAGCAGTCTCTGCTGAGAAGAGAATATATTTAAAACTGGCTGTGTTTCAGCATGTTTCTATATCAATCAGGAATTGGTGCTTCATGTTGAATAGCAGTACGTACTCATTATAGATAAAACTCATTATGTTTTTCTCCCTCCAGAGTGAACCATTGTGGAGAGCAGTGGCTAAAACCTGCACTACTGAAGTGTAAGTCTCAGAAATGATAACAAAATGTTTATGTCAAACCTTCAAAACTACAGCCTCACAGTGGCTACAGGCATCTTTTATATACAGTCTTGTATATATTCATTCAGAAAGTATCATCATTAAACTTTCTATGACTGAGCAACATATCAGCAAGTAAAGAAAGAATAAAGCATCAAATATGTCAGATTATCAACTGCAGCTCCATCTTTTTCTTTCCAGATTCATGTGAACTCACAGTGGACACCAACACAGTGAACAGAAACCTCAGACTATCTGACAACAACAGGAAGGTGACACGTGTGAAACAGGACCATCCATATCCTGATCATCCAGACAGATTTGACTGCTGGCCTCAGCTCCTGTGTAGAAATGGTCTGACTGGTCGCTGTTACTGGGAGTTGGAGTGGGAAGGAGAAGTTTATATAGCAGTGAGTTACAGAAGAATCCAAAGGAAAAAAAAGAGTGATGAGTGTTGGTTTGGAGGAAATGATCAGTCCTGGAGTCTGAGCTGCTCTGATGGTGGTTACTCTGTGTGGCACAATAACAGAGAAACATTCATCTCCTCCCACTCCTCCTCGGTCTCTGACAGAGTAGCAGTGTATGTGGACTGTCCTGCTGGCACTCTGTCCTTCTACAGAGTCTCCTCTGACACTCTGATCCACCTCCACACCTTCAACATCACATTGACTGAATCTCTGTATGCTGGGTTTGGATTTGGGTTCTGGTCATCTGAATCTTTACTTTCTCTGTGTTCTTAGTGTACCTTTAATCTCATCACTGAGACAGGACACACAAAGGGACATCTTTTCATAAATGTAACCAAGTGGATTTAGAGCCTAAAGCTGACCAGCGAGTGAAGTAAAAGTGGTGAAAAGTGAAACATGTTAGAAAGAGAAGATGGCCTTAACAGGGTGTGAACTAGTGAACTTGTAAAGTAAAAACATGATGCATTTAAGGTTATCCTGTTTGGTTTTTATTTAAGAAGAGAATTTGTTCCACTGTGCGATGGCCGAGTCGCTTTGTTTGCTTGGAGATAGTTTCTCCTGCTTAGAGAAAATCCTCTCACACGAAACAGAAGAGGTTGCATTGCATAGAAACTGCACTGCAAGTTGGTAGGGATGCAGGTATACGATCTTCCTGGGTCCCACAAACTATCACAGAAAAAGAGTAAACAAAGTAAATTGCTGCACATTCTGTAGAATAACATTTTAAGATTATTTTAACAATGAATTTCTTTAATGATATGTATATTATGAAAAGCAGATGTTTTTTTAAGACATTTTAAGTTTTTCAAATTTCAGATAAAATAAATACACCCAAAACAAAGGCAAGCAACAAGAACAGAAAGCTGGCAAACCCACCTGATTGACCAAAATCAACTCAAATTACTCCCACATGACAGAACCTCCTCTCTTCCTCGCTGGCTCCATATCACTCATTAGAATGATCAGTGGTTTGCTATTTCTCACCATCAAAACACTCCACAAATGCTGCGAATGACTAATCACTTTCCTATAAACCACTGACTCAGATACTGAAGCAGTTAAATGAAGCTTCAGACGTCATTGATCATGTGACTCTGGCCAAAAGAATCAAGCCTCGACACAGTGCTTCTGAAGCAGTGTGTTGGTTTCTTTTGACACACCTGCCAGAGTGTCAGCTTCAAGCGGGCCATCACTACTGTGAACTGTAGTGCCCAGGCTGATAAACCAGAGATTAGGCAACAAATGGACCTTTGTTTTGTTTTCTGGAGCAATTATGTGTTAATTACACCCACACAGGCTCAACCCATCTTCTGGAATGATGATTGCAGTCTTGAAGCTGATCATCGTGCACACTCACATGGATTCATCTTCTTTGATCCATTGAATCAAAGTGGAGGCTCTGCTCTTTGAGTATGGGTGAACATACTCAGAGCTCACAGAGCTAACTCTGATCAGAGGGGCGTACATCGATTTTGGTGATGTAGAAAATGCACTAATGGTTAAAGGAGCTTGCAAAGAAAAGCGTCTGGACTTCTTTAAGTTGCTTGAAGACGTTTCACCTCTCATCCGAGAAGCTTCTTCAGTTCTAAGGTCAAATGGTGAGGAGTCCCAGATTTAAACCTAGTGGGAGTATCCCCCCAAAGAGGGACAAAAGGACCCCCTGATGATCCTCTAATCGCCTGAGCCGAGGTGTGAAAATGGGTGTGGGTCCCAATCAGCCAGGGTTTCGGGTGAGCTCGAAAGAAGTCCAGACGCTTTTCTTTGCAAGCTCCTTTGACTACGATGACCTGGATGACGGAGAACCTTCACAGACAAAATGCACTGTTTTTATTAGTGCTGTCAGCGTTAATCAACGCGCTAACATGTTGACGCCGGTCAGCCCCACGAATGGGACGATCCGTGATAACTCGTTAACAGAGATTTGCCACGTTAATGCAGTTATGGCGTTAACGTCATTAACAAGATTAACGCTAGTTTTTATGCTTGCTTCTAACACCACTAAGTCTGTTTTACACAGATGGATTCATTGGGAACTGAATAGATAAGAAAATTGATCATGGTCAATTTTCTGTGGGTATACAGAGACTAACCAATTTTAAATACATCAAGTTTAATATTTCAGAACTCTAATGTTGCTGTAATGTTAGAAATAAACAGCACCACAGATCTTGAGTACCGATTCCTCTGATCATGTATCTGGTCCTTTTTTTTTCATCCTGTCTGTAAGCTTTTGCATGGGAAAGGTGGAGAAAATATAATAAAATACAAATAGAAATGCACAATGTATTGACAACTGCTGCACCTGTAAGAAAAACAAAGAACCATACTCAGATTGTGTAAAACCTCCCTTCTGGACAAGGCCCAGAAGGATTCTAAGTTCCACTGTAAGCTTGTCTTACTGTCTGTTAATGTTCCACAACAGCAGGTTCAAAGTTCAGTGGCATGTGGTTATTGTATGACCTTAAATAATAAAAACTGTGGAGAACTGAATGTGGAGATTAGATTGAATCTGCAGACCAGCAAGCTCCTGTTTAGTCTTGCTTTTAGTTGCTTTACATTAGAAGTGGTTGATTAAGATTCATTTCACACAGATTATTTCTTCCATCAAACAGTAACGCAAACTGCTTCCTGCCTCTTCACTGTCAGCAGGTATGTCCAAAAAGTGTCCAAGTCTTTATAGGATTTTGTTGTATGTTGCTGCAGAGGTGTGTTCATGGGCATTTTTGTCTGTTCATGCATTTTCATTCATGTGACCATCTCAGGATGCTCTCTGTTAGAAAATCGTTATGCTAACGGAAGTTCAAGCTGGTCTGCAAGAACTGATATTCAGATGACTAAATGACCTTTTCACTGGTTTATGTTGGGCTATCACAACCCATCAGTCTATTTCATTTGTTTTAAAAAGCTTTCAGTTCAAAACTGTCTTCTACAACACGTCCAAATGTCAACCCTTATGATTATTTTTGGAAAACGTTTTTTTCAGAGTGGGGACCTTCACATTACAACCACCTCTGTGATGGAGAGATATTTTGTTTCCAGCCATGAGTTTCATTAATTGGTCTTGAGTACTGGGGGGACTCATCAAAAGGTTTATTGGTAGTATTATGATCAACCTCACTTCAGATAAAAAAAAAAACCATGAGACTTGTTACTTGTTTTTTGTTCTGTTTCTATCATTTACATAATCCTTAATAAGTCAAATTTGACTTTGACACAACAGGAAGCTTCAGTAACCAGATGGCATGCAGAAATTTGAAACAAACAAACAACACAACTTTTTACCTATAAATAAATGTCCTTTGATGTAATGACATTTACAGTTTTTACAACAAACAGAATGCTATCACACCGATCAGCAGCTGTAATTCATATCATACAAAATCAAAGTTCAAGGTTTTATTTTTCTGAGGTATAAAAATCACAAAAATAACCTTATTGCTCAATGTGATTAAAACCCTACCGCCAAGATAAAACAACATGAAAGGAAATCAAATAAAACAGTTATTATAGATATTAAGATATACTGGTATTATGTTAACAAAGACCAGTTTACATTTTGAATATCAAAATGAATCCAAACCTTTTGTAATTGTTTGAATTACTGACAACAGTCAGAACAAATGTGTCCTGTGATGTTGTGTGAAGGTTTGGGATCTGCTATGGATCAGTGCAGGGAACATGAGAGTCGAACCAAACTGCAGAGGTGAGATGACCCATGAGATGGCCCATGACACATCATCTTATCTCTTCTAGTTAAGCACTCAAGTTAAATTATTATATATAATAGGAAGATCAAACACCACAAACGGGACTCGCCTGTACCCAGTTGTGTCTCCATGGAGAGCGATTGGTCCAAGGGTCCACATGTTGACTTCAAAGATGGACATCACCCTGCTGATCCAAGGTAAGAAGTCAAAGGAACTAAAACAGATTTGTTAGACAAAATGATTTCTTAACAATGTTGGAAGAAATATTGATTATTATTTATTTAATTATCTTAATAAAAGAAAAAAGTTTAGAAGAGCAAAAATTCAAAAGCGTTCAGAGTTTTTCTTCATGTGACCACTGTTTCAGGTTATTAATGAGTTCTCATTCAGGATAAACGAGTCCTTGTGTTTGCAGAAGGAGCCTGCAGCAGAGACCACACTCGCCTGTATCCAGCAGCGTGTCCATGCAGAGTGAGTGGTCCAAGGGTCCACATGTCGACTTTAAACATGAACAGAGGTCTGACCTCGGGTAAGAACTGCAAACTGAAGGTGCAGCTTTTTACAGTTTCAGAGGGGCAGAAAATGGATGGATGGATGGCTGTTTTAGCACTGCATTTAGAAATACCAGTTTCATCCACTTTATTTAACACGGTTTAAATTCTTTATAGCACGCTCCAACCATTCCATGGCTTTATGTTTTTAGCAGGAGGATTTACTTACTCATTCTAACTGACAGGTACTAAGACAAGTCGCATAGGATGGTGTCTAACATAAATGTGTTCCTATATTTAAAGGAAGATCCTGCAGCAGAGACCACACTCTTCTGTATTCAGCAGTGTGTCCATGAAGAGCGATCGGTCCAAGGGTCCACATGTTGACTTTAAACATGAACAGAGCCCTGATGATGCAAGGTAAGAGAGCAACAGGGTCGATTCAGGACTTATCTAAAACAGACATGACACATATTTTAGAATCAGGTTTTTATCCACATACAGATCAGAAGCAGCAGAAGAAGGATGGATGTATTGATCAGTGAGAAGACTGAATAGGTTATGTTTTATTATAGCATTTGCAAATGCCAACTTTTCCCACCACTTATAACATGTCCAGTCCCATTTGATTCTTTATGCTTGCTGCAACTATTACAGCACTTTGTGTCTTTTACCACTGTGGTTCACCCAGTGTGCTTGCTAACTGAAATCTCTCCCCCTGTGATTGTAGGAAGGTCAGACAACAGCAGCAGCGCTCTCCTGTATCTAGCAGTGTGTCCATGCAGAGCGAGCGGTCCAAGGGTCCACATGTTGACTTTAAACATGAACAGAAGTCTGACCAAGGGTAAGGACTCAAAGGTGCATGAGTTATCTGATACAGAGTACTGCACATATTTTAACTATCAATTTTATATCCTAATAAATCTGTCAGACCATAAAGCGCCCCGGATTATAAGGCACACTGTCGATAAACAGGTCTGTTTTCATACATAATGCACACTGGATTATAAGACGCAATAAGGGAAACAAAACAGTTCAGTCAGAGTTGAGTAAGTCGGACTTTACTCAACTCATTCTTCTTGCTTTCTCCACTTTTGTACCATTGATTCATTAATGTTGAATTCTCTTGCAGCTGCTCTATTCCCATGTTGTTAGTCCGTTTGGTCCATTTACACCGTCATGCGATGCGTTTGCATTTGCTCCTAACCATCAGGAATGCTCGCGTTAACTTTTATTGAGTAGAAAAAAGTTAGCATTCTTCCTTCAGCTTCACTGTGTTTAAGTTATGCTAACATAGCTGTGTCGCCAGCAATCACGCAGCACATCATTATATACTATACCAGCTAGTCCAACTTCAGTAACCCTACAAAAGTCACTGCTGTTTAGTTTTCTGTCTTCATTTCTGTCTGAAGTGATAGCAGGGCTGTGTGTTTAATTTTTTTTCAGAAATCTCTCAGCCAGAACATGCTATATCATGTTTAGGTGGAAACTAGCAAGCTAAGTTCCTGTTAACTTCTAACGCAATTGAATTTAATAAATTCTTTTTTTATCGATGTCTGGATGTTAAACTTTATTGTTACAGCTTTTAAAGCAGCAAATTTTGTTAAAGATGAAAGAATTTAGAGAGTTAGTTTTTAACTCTCACAAGGCACACTATTGATTTTTGAGAAAATTAAAGGATTTTAAGTGCGCCTTATAGTCCGAAAAATATGGAACAATACGGTATATTAAGTTTTAGCATTGCATTTTAAACATGCTGGTCTAATCAAGGATTTTAACATGGCTTATTATTTTTATTCATTTATGATTATCTCTAGCATGGTGCTTTGTATTATTTGTATTTTATCACTGTGGTTCACACCATGTGCTGGTTAACTGAAATATCCTCCTGTGATTGTAGGAAGATCAGACAACGGCAGAAGCACTCTTCTGTATCCAGCAGTGTGTCCATGCAGAGCGAGCGGTCCAAGGGTCCACATGTTGACTTTAAACATGAACAGAGGTCTGATAATCCGGGGTAGGAGCTGAAAGTGTGCAGATGTATCTGAGAAAGTACCTTAAAAAATTTTTAAGATTGGTGCAGCCATTACAGCAGGAGGGTTAATATACTTGTACTAACTAATACTAATCTAGTTCATAAAGCATGTTATCTAACTGAAATATGTTCCTGTTTGTATCAGCATTATCTTTCTATTAGTCTAAAATTGAACGCATTGCTAATAAAGTAAAAGTAAAACTGCTCTCAACAAAATACAGCCGGCTTTATGTGGGATACTTTTCACTATCTATCAGACAAACAGTGAGGGGGTGGAAGGTTGGAGGAGTTATTTACGTTTGTACTGGACTGCACAGAGTCCTGTAAAAGCTTTATTTTGAACCTGCTATTCTTAAGGAACTCACATGATAACTAAAATAAACATAAATATTTTATGTGTCTCTCTAGAGTTCAGCTTGCCCAGCAGAATCAAAAAGACCTCGACTCCATCTTCACTGTGTGTAAATGTTCACCCACTGCACTTATCGTCAAAAGTGATAGCTATTCTGGTTGGAACAACCTTCAGGCTACATGCATTAATATTTCTGTTCCAGAAACTCGAGAAGAGCATCATCAGTTTTGTGAAGGATGAGCTGAAAAAATTTCAGAGGATTCTGAACCCAGATGACTCAGTCGTATTGGAGAGTGAGAGAGAGGATGGTGAAGATGTGGAGGAGAGGAGGAGCAGCAGAGAATCATTTCTGAAAATCACACTTTACTTCTTGAGAAGAATGAAAGAGAAGGAGCTGGCCGACCATCTCCAGAGCAGTACGAGTATTTCAGTAATGTCGATGTGATGTCACTTACCTATTGCCTCGTACAGGGCATAGGCTTTGAACCTGTGGTGGTGACAATTCTGACATTTATCTTGGTGGTAAAGTTATCTCATATGATCCTCATCTGCTGGGAAGTTTACTTGTTTCTGCTGTTATGTCAGCATCTTATAACAGATGCTGACATAACATGTCTGTCAATAATGTCGCTAAGGCAAGGAAAGCGCTCATTCTCCAGGAAATGTTTAACCTTCCAACATGGAGAGCAGCATACCCTTTTCTTCTGTGGATGCCTTAGGAAGCCTTAGTTTCCCAAAATGGTAAATGATCTTTTTTGTTGCCAGTGGAAGAGCAAGGAAGGTGATTCTTGGTGACTCTATGGGTCCTGGGAGTCAACTGAGTGCCTTACAGGTCCAATATTCTACTACTTACCTCACTGTATACATATTTTTCAAGTGTCTGCCCCAAAGTGACAGAGTGACAGCGCAAGTCCGCCAATACACGATCGACAATCTGTTTTTTTAGATGCCTCTTTTTGTACTAACTTCACTTTCAAATCCAGCCACATTCTCAGCACAGTATTGGTATTTAAGACGGGTGATGGTATGTTTTGCATTTTTGCTGTAATAAACGCCTTCTCTAACACCTCCAGCTCAACCGTGTTAGTGATTTTTAGTTACAGGCTTTAAAGTCATTATGTCAGTCTCACCCCGTTGTTGGGGGAAACAGCCAGAACAGTTCCCTGAATTAAATGGTGCTCACCACTCACTCAGAAACACAGCCTCACAGTTTAACTGTGGTCGTCCCTTTGGCTAGTTATGTATCTACGAAGTGAAGGTGGAATGAACTCCCATTTTGAGTTTGTGTCTCAAAATGCAGGCTTGAATGGTGTTAAACACACTAGAAAAATATGTGTGCTACAAGGACAGGCTGCTTTTCAACCTGGTGCACGTACTTGTTTAAACACATTGTGTTTACGGGATTTTCAGTAGCTGCATATTTGTTAAGCTACTTGGTGTTGAGCTTTTCGTGTTTGTGAGATTTAACAGGTTTTAATTTCTCTTTGTTTTTTATTCAGGAACTCATAATACTGTGTGTCAATATAAGCTGAAGTCTAGCCTAAAGACGAAATTCGAGTGTGTGTTTGAGGGGATCGCTAAAGCAGGAAACCCAACCCTTCTGAATCAGATCTACACAGAGCTGTACGTCACAGAGGGAGGGACTGCAGAGGCCAGTGATGAACATGAGGTCAGACAGATTGAAACAACATCCAGGAAACCCGACAGACCAGAAACAACAATCAGACAAGAAGACATCTTTAAAGCCTCACCTGTTAAAGACAAGCCAATCAGAACAGTGCTGACAAAGGGAGTGGCTGGCATTGGGAAAACAGTCCTAACACAGAAGTTCACTCTGGACTGGGCTGAAGACAAAGCCAACCAGGACATCCAGTTCATGTTTCCATTCACTTTCAGAGAGCTGAATGTGCTTAAAGAGAAAAAGTTCAGCTTGGTGGAACTTGTTCATCACTTCTTTACTGAAACCAAAGAAGCAGGAATCTGCAGCTTTGAAGACTTCCAGGTTGTGTTCATCTTTGATGGTCTGGATGAGTGTCGACTTCCTCTGGACTTCCTCAAATCTAAAATCATCACTGACCCTAGAAAGTCCACCTCAGTGGATGTGCTACTGATAAATCTCATCAGGGGAAAGCTGCTTCCTTCTGCTCGCCTCTGGATAACCACAAGACCTGCAGCAGCCAATCAGATTCTTTCCCAGTGTGTTCACAGGGTGACAGAGGTCAGAGGGTTCACTGACCCACAGAAGGAGGAGTACTTCAGGAAGAGATTCAAAGAAAAGGAGCAGGCCAACAGGATTATCTCCCACATCAAGAAATCACGAAGCCTTCACATCATGTGCCACATCCCAGTCTTCTGCTGGATCACTGCTACAGTTCTGGAAGATGTGCTGAAAACTAGAGAGGGGGGACAGCTGCCCAAGACTCTCACTGAGATGTACATCCACTTCCTGGTGGTTCAGGCCAAAATGAAGAAGGTCAAGTATGACGAGGGAACTGAAACAGATCAGCACTGGAGTCCAGAGAGCAGGAAGATGATCGAGTGTCTGGGAAAACTGGCTTTTGATCAGCTGCAGAAAGGAAACCTGATCTTCTATGAATCAGACCTGACAGAGTGTGGCATTGACATCAGGGCAGCCTCAGTGTACTCAGGAGTGTTCACACAGATCTTTAAAGAGGAGAGAGGACTGTACCAGAACAAGGTGTTCTGCTTCATCCATCTGAGTGTTCAGGAGTTTCTGGCTGCTCTTCATGTCCATCTTACATTCAGCAACTCTGGGGTCAACATGCTGGAAGATCAAATGGCTTCTAAGAAGCCTAAGGTCTTTAAAAACAAATCTAGTCTAAAACTCCTTCATCAGATTGCTGTGGACAAGGCCTTACAGAGTCCAAATGGACACCTGGACTTGTTCCTCCGCTTCCTCCTTGGGCTATCACTGCTGAACAGTCAGAATCTCTTAAGAGGACTCCAGAAAACAGTAGGTTCAGAGTGCAATCACAAAACAGCCAAGTATATAAAGAAAAAGATCAGCAATAATGAGGCTACTGAGCAAAACATCAATCTGTTCCACTGTCTGAATGAACTGAATGATTGTTCTCTAGTGGAGGAGATTCAACAGTTCCTGAGTTCAGGAAGTCTCTCTACAGATAAACTGTCTTCTGCTCAGTGGTCAGCTCTGGTCTTCATCTTACTGTCATCAGATGAAGATCTGGACATATTTGACTTGAAGAAATACTCTGCTTCAGAAGAAGCTCTTCTAAGGCTACTCCCAGTGTTCAAAGCCTCCAACAGAGCTCTGTAAGTGGATGACATGATATATATATAATATAATAACATAACTGAACACATTAAACATTTGTAATTACTATTTCCTGCTTAGGCTAGGTGGTTGTCACCTGTCAGGGGGAAGCTGGAAAGAGCTTTCCTCAATTCTCCAATTTTCTAGTCTGAAAGAGCTGGACCTGAGTAACAATGACCTGCATGATTCAGGAATGCTGCAGCTATTTGTGGGATTGAAAAGTGCACACTGTAAACTGGAAATTCTCAGGTTAGGAATCCATTGCAAAGTATTACACTTCAAATATGGCAACAGTAATGCTTAAATTGTCAAATTAATTTCTATTAAATATAATTGGGACATAATTTCTTAATTAATTTAGGGTGGTGGCATTTTTGTGTTTTTGTATTAATATTTGCAGTGATCTAGATTTGTCCAACCAGAAAGCTAATTCAGTAACACAGAATATGAAGTGTGTTTAAAACACATCTCTAACCTTAACTCTAAAGGATGGCTGTGTGCAAACTGTCGTGGAGAAGCAGTGAAGCCCTGTCCACAGTTCTCTGCTCTGAGTCCTGTAGCCTGAGAGAGCTGGATCTGAGTAACAATGACTTGCAGGATTCTGGCGTAAGAGGGTTGTTAGCTGGACTGGAGAGCCCACACTGTAAACTTGAAACTCTTAGGTAAGAAATCAGATGTTTACTTCTCTTTTTCTAAAGACTGTGTCCTGCAGATTCTTTTGTATATGTCATGATCCTGGGTCCTTTTGACCCAGCGTTTTGTGTTTTCTATTAGTGATTTTGGTTCTGTTCCTCCTGTTTAGTGTATTCTGTTCTGCCATCTATTCCTGTGTTAAGTCCACGTTTCCTAGTCTGTGTCTTTGCGTGTGTGTGTTTCCTGTTTTATTGTGAAGGTCTGCGTCTTATGTGAGTGTTTTCAGTCTGCCTCCCTAGTCTCGTCACGTTTATCACTCCCAGTTGTGTCCCCCACCTGCGTGTAATCTCCTTGTGTTCTCTGAGTGTTTTTAAGTCGCGTCTTCTGTCTTAGTCGTTGCTGGTTCGTCTGTGTTGTTTCCCCTCGGTCTCCCTGCGTTTCTCCATTCATCTCTCTGTGTATATTTTCCCCGGACCTCCCTGCATCTTTGTTCTGGTTTGTTTTGTTAGTTTGCACAGTTTAGGTTTTCTGTTACAGCTTCACCCGCGCCATTTCTGTTGTATTTACTTTTGTAAATAAATACTCACCTGCACCAGAGCTGCCGCTTCCGGGTCCTAAATAATCACCACACGGCTTGCCCCGGCAGACCGTGACAGTACGAACCAGCCAACATGGACCCTGCGGCACTCAATCCGTCCGAGGAGCTCCAAGACGACATCGGTTATAATGTGGAGATCCTCCTCGGGCTGTGGCTAGAGAACCCTCCAGAGGAGCTTCGCCGCGCCATTGAAAATCGATTACAACGGCTCTTTTCTGGCCTGCCATGGCTTCTGAAATCGCTTCCTCCGACCATGCAGGCGTTTCTCCAGCACACGCCTCACCTTCTCTCAGCCACTCCTGCCTCGCTGCCCGACTCGTCGGATGTGATCCTGCCCGGCCCGTCGGAGCCGTCTGCGGGGAGGAAACGCCGATCGCGCCGCCGGCGCGCCACCCCACAGCCGGACGTTCGGACTTCTAATTCGCCGGCTGTGGTGAGTGGGGACTCTTTTCCGTTTTTGGACTGTGTGACTGTTCATTCAGGGGCTGTGTTCTGTGCGGCAGATGATGGTGTGAACAGCTTGTCGCCTGCCCAGCAGCCACTGTCAGCTCAGTCAGCCGCCCGGCAGCCACTGTCAGCTCAGTCAGCCGCCCGGCAGCCACTGTCAGCTCAGTCAGCCGCCCGGCAGCCACTGTCAGCTCAGTCAGCCGCCCGGCAGCCACTGTCAGCTCAGTCTGCGGTGCCACCAGTAGTTCACACTCCAGCGCCCCCAGTGTCACCTGTGGTTCACGCTCCAGCGCCCCCAGTGTCACCTGTGGTTCACGCTCCAGCGCCTCCAGTGGTTCACGCTCCAGCGCCTCCAGTGGTTCACGCTCCAGCGCCTCCAGTGGTTCACGCTCCAGCGCCTCCAGTGTCACCTATAGTTCAGGCCCCAGTAGTACCAGTTTCACTCATTCACTCTATGCAGGGAGAAAGTCTTATTGCCACTCAAGGTGCTTTTCATGGTTTAGCTGCCATTGGCACAGTTTGCTGCTCCAGGGCTTCCCCAGAGGCTAGGTCTCAGTCCCCAGCTGATTCTGGACCCCTGAAGTTTAAGCAGCCACCTGAGAACTGCACCATGTCAGCGTTGCCTGGGCAGAGCCAGTGCTCAGTGCATTGCCAGTCGCCTTTGTGTCAGCTAGTAGCCTCCATGACTGCTGGCTTAGTGATGGCTTCAGCTGGAGGGTCCGAGGGACCGCTCCGGCCTTTGTCTCCTGTCTCCGCTGGGGGGTCCGAGGGACCGCTCCGGCCTTTGTCTCCTGTCTCCGCTGGAGGGTCCGAGGGACCGCTCCGGCCTTTGTCTCCTGTCTCCGCTGGAGGGTCCGAGGGACCCGTCCAGCCTGCTGCGTCTCCGGCTTCCGCGCCGCCGCCTACAGCGCTTCCGGCTCCACGCCGCCTCCGGCTTCCACGCCACCTCCGGCTCCCACGCCGCCGCCTGCAGCGCTTCCGCCTCCGGCTTCCACGCCTCCTCCGGCTTCCACGCCGCCGCCGCCGCCTGCATCCACGCCGCCTGCGGCCTCATCATCCACGCCGCCTGCGGCCTCATCATCCACGCCAGCCGCGGCCTCTTCATCCACGCCAGCCGCGGCCTCTTCGCCCCCGTCTGGTCCAGCCGCAGCCTCTTCGCCCCCGTCTGGTCCAGCCGCAGCCTCTTCGCCCCCGTCTGGTCCAGCCGCAGCCTCTTCGCCCTCGTCTGGTCCAGCCTCCGAGTCTTCGCCCTCGTCTGGTCCAGCCTCATCTGGGGCTGCAGCTAACCGGCCACTTTCCTGGCCACTGGCCGGGCCCCTTCGCCGTCTTAAGCGGCCCCCAGACTCCCTTTGCCTGAGTCGCCACTGTTGCCTTCCGCACGGTCGGCCCCCTGTACTGCTTTCACGTCGCCGCCGTGGCCTTCCTCGCGGCCGGCCCCCGGACCCCCTTTGTCTGAGTCGCCGCCGTTGCCTTCCGCACGGTCGGCCTCCCGAACTGTTTCCACGTCGCCACCGTTGCCGTCCGCACGGTCGGCCCCCTGAACTGTTTGGACTCCTGTGCTGTCAGGCCCCTGGCCGGCCCCCTGAACTCTTTTATTTTGGACTCTGTTTTCTTGGGCTCCGGTGTATTCTTTTGTTGTTGCTTTTTGGTGCTGGCTCGTGTTGTTTTTTTGTTTTTTTTGTCCCTCTTGTGCACCTGTTTTGTTTTGCTCCGGGCCCTCCGTCCTGGGCCCCCGCCGCCCGCCCTGGTCGGGTTGTTTTCTGTTTTTTGGTGGTTTTGTTTTCTTGTTGGGCTGTCTGGTGCCAGCCTTTGAGGGGGGGGTACTGTCATGATCCTGGGTCCTTTTGACCCAGCGTTTTGTGTTTTCTATTAGTGATTTTGGTTCTGTTCCTCCTGTTTAGTGTATTCTGTTCTGCCATCTATTCCTGTGTTAAGTCCACGTTTCCTAGTCTGTGTCTTTGCGTGTGTGTGTTTCCTGTTTTATTGTGAAGGTCTGCGTCTTATGTGAGTGTTTTCAGTTTGCCTCCCTAGTCTCGTCACGTTTATCACTCCCAGCTGTGTCCCCCACCTGCGTGTAATCTCCCTGTGTTCTCTGAGTGTTTTTAAGTCCGTGACAGTATATCGCAACCAATGTCTTAAACTTACCTATAACACTGTTTTAAATACAATTTCTTTTAATAATTTCAGCCTTTCAGGTTGTCTAATCAGATATGACGGCTGTGCTTCTCTGGCTGCAGCTCTGAGATCTAACCCCTCCCATCTTAGAAAGCTAGACCTAAGCTACAATCATCCAGGAGATTCAGGAGTGGGACTGCTGTCCACTGGACTGAAAAATCCACACTGGAGACTGGACATTCTGAAGTATGATTCATGAAGACACCGATGATTTTAGTAAAAAACTATAATAATTTTAAAAAAAGATACTTGCCATGGAGGCTCTTTGCCTTTTTATGTATAACAAGCATGCATTTAAGCCCTTCTGAAACTTGACAACATGTATTAAGTCTAATTTACACTATTTAGCCCTTCTCTACAATACTGTTATAGATTTAACACTGTCAGTGAAGCTGGGAAAAAAGTTAGCATTTTCAGTTTCAGTTTTGAGAGCATGTGTGGTTGATTGGTTGGTGGCTGCTAATAGTCCTACATTAGCTTATATTTTAGAGCATCTCTTCCACTTTTCATAATGAATTTTCATAAGACAACATATCAGCTAACTGGGTCATTTTTTTTTCCCCAGGGTGGAAAACTGTGGAGAGCAAAGGTTAAAACCCGGTCTGAGAAAATGTAAGCATGTACTTTGTTAATAGGAATTTATGATATTTTGAAACCTTGTATTTGAATATTTTTTATGTCATTTATTTTAAAGCTGTGTCTTCTTTCTTCTGGCAGATGCCTGTGAACTTACACTGGACAGAAACACAGCACACAGAAAGCTGAAACTTTCTGAAAACGACAGAAAAGTAATGCTGGTAGGAGAGAAGGAGCAGACGTATCCCAATCACCCAGACAGATTTGACCGTAGGGAGCAGCTGTTGTGCAGTAATCGCCTGACTGGTCGCTGTTACTGGGAGGTGGAGTGGAGAGGAGAAGTTGACATAGCCGTAAGTTACAGAGGGATAAAACGGAAAGGAAACAGTGAAGACTGCAAGTTTGGAATGAATGATCAGTCGTGGTGTCTGCGATGCTCTGATGGTGGCTTCTCCGTCTGCCATGATAACAAAATCAGATCAGTCCCTCCCTCTTCGGTCTCTAACAGAGTAGCAGTGTATGTGGATTATCCTGCTGGCACTCTGTCCTTCTACAGAGTCTCCTCTGACAAACTGTTCCAAATCCACACCTTCGAAACCACATTCACTGAACCTCTGTATGCTGGGTTTGGTTTTGTGTTTGGGTTGGGCGTCGAGTCTTTGATGCTGTCAATTGACTCCTCTGTGTCTCTATGTTCAGTATAGGACAAATAATTGCATACATCAGTCTGTATCTGAGAAACATCCACAATGAAAATATGATATGGGATTTCAGAACAAGTTCTAGCAAGATTTCTGGATAAGAAAACAACACATTAAATTTCTTTTCTGCTTAAATATACAGTACGAGATGTGATCTGAAAGTTGCCTTCTAGAATGCAATAAAACATACTACATCGATTATCAAACTTTAATGGCAGTTTTTCAACTCCTAACTTAAAGTATAGAATATGGCAAATGATTCTAAAGAACATAATAATCTGCTTCCATACATCCATTGTTTGTCCTACTAGGATTAGAATAAGATTGCATTTTTGCCATGTTTTCAGTACTAGAAAATATTACCTTTCAAAAGTCTCTTAAATGCATTTATAGTTCTTTCTTTATCAGATCTTATTAGGGTGTAGGTCAAAATTACATAAAAAAGGGTAGATGTGAACCAAACCCTTCCCCTACCGTTAAATCCTAAAACCAGTCAATGGCAACTGCATACATGTAAAGACAATGCATTTCCTTATGTTCATCAAGTTCATTTTCTTAGTAGTCCTTACCCTTGAAAATATTTCATCTTATGTCAAAGGTTATTATCCATTTAAACTTGGCTACAAGTTTTAAAATGAACACAGGTTGCAAAGTTGCATTTGAAAGTGCGTACCAGGACAAAAAAAAAGAAAAAAAGAATGCTTCCCCACATTTTCACTGTTCTGTTCTTCAGTCACCAACATCACTTTCATTTTCTGCAATTTTTTACTCAGAATTTTTTTAAAAGAAAGTTTTTATTATTTCTGCTTTAATTTGCCAAGATGTGAAACACGGCAACATGTACAATAAATGACTGTATAACCTGACTTGTGAGATGTCATGTATTAATGTTTTTCACTGATCAGCAGTGATCAGTGAGATGCTTGGCTACAAGATAAACAGCCACAAGGAGCAGTACCTTCCATGGCGAAGGAGACTAGAGGCCAAGGTCAAAGTAGCATGGAAGGAAGTTAGCCAATGATTGGAGCTGCAGGAAGGGGGAATCAAGAAGGTGCCTAAGAAGTAGAGCAAGCTCTTATATATATTATATTCCTTCAGCTTGAAGGATAGACCACCTTCAGTGATGAGAGGTTTTTTTTTTTTTTTAAATTACATACACTATCAGTCAAAAGTTTTAGAACACCCCAATTTTTCCAGTTATTTATTGCAAGTCAAGTTGTTCACGTCCAATGAATAGTTCAAATGGTACAAAGGTAAGTGGTGAACTGCCAGAGGTTAGAAAAGGGTTACCCAAAAGTGAAAAATTATTTACATTTCAGAACTAAACAAAAAGGCCTTTTTCAGAGAACACAACATGGGTTAACAATTTAAAGCTGCTCTGCAGCAATGGAGGTTGATCAAGACTTGAAAACTGGAGCTACTAAATCCTACAGGTGTTCCAACTTTTCTGGATTACATACCACCCCCTCTGTCTGCATAAAAGCAGTGCTGGAACACACTATGGTGCCATACCCTTGTGAGCATCAGTTGAACAGTATTGTACTGCAGAAAGTAGTGTGTTGCTACAAAAATGGGGAGAAAAAAGCAATTAACAATGGAAGACAGACAGGCCATCATAGCACTTAAAAAATAGCTCTATAAAATAGGTGTAGGTCTGTCCTACAGAGAAATTGCAAAGAAAGTCCAGGTGTCAGTGAGTACAGTTTCCTTCACCATCAAAAGGCACTCAGAAACTGGGGCAAACTCTGACAGGAAGAGGTCTGGCATACCCAAAGCCACAACTGAATCACAGGACAAGTTACTGAAAGTTAACAGCTTGCGTGATAGGTGGCTCGCAGGACAACAGCTTCAAGCACAGTTTAATAGTGGTCATAGTAAGCAACTCTCAGTTTCAACTGTTAAGAGAAGACTTCGAGCTGCAGGTTTGACAGGAACGCCATTGCTAAAACATCAGAATAAGACAAAAAGGCCTGTCTGGGCCGTGAAACACCACCACTGGACTACTGGAGACTGGAAGAAGGTATCATGGACTGATGAATCCAAATTTGAAATCTTTGGTTCATGCAGGATCTTTGCACGCCATCGAGTAGGTTTGTTGGATCAACAGTCAAACATAGAGGAGGATGTGTGATGGTCTGGGGCTGTTTTGCTGTATCCAGGGCCTGAACCAAAATAGCTACTACAGCATTCTGCAGTGCCATGCAATACCCTCTTGTATGCACCTAGTTGGTCAGGGTTTCAAGATTATGACCCAAAACATAAGTCCAAGCTATGCCAGGATACCCCAGGAAAAAAGAGCAAGATGGTAACCTTGAAAACATGGAGTGGCCAGCACAGTCTCCAGACTTAAACCCCATCAAGCTGGTTTGGGATGAACTGGACAGAAGAGTGAAAGCAAAGCGACCTACAAGTGCCACTGTCTGTCGACATTACATGAATCCAGGCCTATACAATAAAGGGTGCCAACTGTGCGGAAAGCGGACACAGTTCAGGAGGCTGACCGCAGAGCCAGTGGTGGCAATGGAGCAGTTCTGAAGGCCGACTGTGGAGGCAGCGGCAGTGATGAGACAGTCCAGGGTACTGGCCGTGAGGAAAGCAGCGGCAGGTGAAGTCCAGATGCCCACTGCGTGGGAAACGGGGGTGGCAACATAGTTAAGGAGGCTGCGAATGACAATGGTCAATGGCCTGGAAAGTGGCCGGCAACAGTGTAGTGCTGGACGTGGACGAGCAGGCCGTGCAGGCTGTGGATGAGCAGGGCCAGAAGGCACAGGGCCAGACACACAAGACCAGATGGCGGCGTAGCAGACACAGGCGGTTGGATGGCCGGCATCATGGCTGTTGCAGATGGTGGATCTGATGGTATCGTGGCTGCCACAGATGGTTGATCTGATGGTTGAGTAGTTGGTGGAGCTGATGGCTGGACTGACTCTCCAGAGTCCTCAGCAGAGGCAGACGACAGCTGGGCAGACTCCCCAGAGTCAGCTGGGTAGACACTGCAGAGAGTCGCCAGCAGATGGCGTCAAAACCGTGGACAGCTGGACGGACTCTTCAGAGCCGCCAGTGGGCACAGATGGCTGGCGCGGCTCTCCAGAGGCCCCAGCTGGAACAGATGCAGGACCAGCAGGTGCTGACTTCTGGCTGACCAGATGGCTGAGCAGGTGTCAGAGCAGATGACTGGGCTAATAACTGACCTAGTGACTGAACTAGTGACAGAAGTAGAGGTTGTTGTAATGGTGGATGAAGTGGTGGATTAGCAGGTGGCTTTACTTGTTCTCCTAAGAAAACAAAGGAAACGGCCGGAATGGGTGCTGGACACCAACTGCTCCCACCCGAGGAGCAGCTACTGGTGCAGAGGTAGGCTGTTTCCTGGTTGGCCTCACCCTGGGGACCCGCATGGGTGCCGGGGCCGACTGGGCACCAGTCACTCCCACCCGAGGGGTGGTTATGGGTGCAGGAGGTAACTGGTTAATGGTCATCCTCACCTTGGGAGCCGGAACAGGCACTGGCAATGGCTGCGCAGCTGCTGTCCCCAGCTGGTACAGGTGTAGAGAGCAGAGCCTCAGCTGGCCTGGAAACCGGAGCAGGGACCAGCCCCCCTCACTCGAGAAACTGATACAGGTGCAGGGGATGGCTGGACCGCAGTCACCCTGAGAACAGGGGGCACAGAGAGGCAGAGGAACAGTCTCGGAAAAAACAGTGTCAGCAAAAACAGATTTAAACCCTTTGCCACCTTGACGAACAGTTTTTACAGTCTTTGTGGTTGGGTGGACAAAATATGACTTGACAGAACATGACTTGACAGAACCTGAAGTTCTGAAGAGAAACAGTGCTGAAGAGGAACAACCCTAGGTTTCTGTTTAGCCCTGTTATATGTCTGTTATATGAAGCACTATGGTCTTGGAGGAACGTTGTCTTCACTGTGTACTGTACCACTGCACATGGTTGGAATGTCAATAAAGCCACTTGACTTGACTAGTAAGATGCCCAAGCTTCATGGAGGGCTTTTTCAATAGATTACAGATATAGGTTATCAAGTACTTCTGATTTGAGGGTCTCTTTTTCAGAGGAGCTACAGTATCCGGAGTCGTGCGCAGTGAGGATGTAAAATTAGTAATGAGATATTTGAGATTTGTCACCGTTGTGGAAGTTCACCACCAGTCCTTTGGTTTCCCCAGCACCGATCTTGAGGCACTTCCACAAACTCCTGGGTCAGCTCACTTTACTTTATCAGCTCCAGTGTGATTGGAGAACTGCTGCAGTGTGTTTTGCTTATGATTTTGTAGGTAGGAATTTGTCTTTATAGGTTTCTGTTCACCTGTAGTTGTGTGTTTGTGTCGGACAAGCTGACTGCACTGGTCAAACTATGTCTGTTTCAGGTGAGTTAACAAAGCTGTAGATATGCAGGTAAATGAATGACAGTGTGAGCAAACAGCTGCTGTCTGGCCGAGCAAACGCTGAACTTTGTGCTGCAGGGCAGCGGCTGCGCAAGCAGGTTGGCAGACTGCGGCTGCTTCAAGTTTTGTGTTTTTGTCTTAGTGGAAAGTCAAGGAAAGGTCAGTATGGCGGAGAGGAGGATGGCAAGAAAGGCGTGTGCAGAGCCCGACTTCCTGCAGTTCAACGATCTGGGCTGTGAGACGGTTGGAGGGAAGGTGAGTCACCACAAGTATGAATCAAAGGACCCCCAAAGATTTCTTACTTTTTTTTGACAATATTTACTGTTTGTGTGACACACTACTAAAAATATAAAAAGCATTCAGTACTTCATTACAACTGTTTGAAACCACAGCCTGATATGAAAACAATGTAAAGTCAGTAATATAATATACGAAAGACACAATGAATACACATGAATTATATTGCAGTTTGTAATCTTTCATTATAATATGTAATTTATAGTAAAATAATAAATTGTGAATAAAATCAGGGCTCCTAACATTCGTTCAGTATAATATGACAACAGACATAGAAGAAAACACAAAAAGAGTTTTAATGGGCTTAAAACACAAAAATACATAAAATGATCACAAACAGGTCTAATGCTGATTTTTTGTACAGTTCTTACGTACATTGACTTTAACTGCAGTTAACTGTCTAAATATTTTCTCCCCTGCTGCCAGCTAGCTGTTCACTCAGTTTCTGTTAGTGTAATGTTTAATCACCGCTTTAACAATGTTCTGTTCTCTGTGTTATCACATTGAAGCTGTTTGTGTTAGCAAAGCAATTTTTTTCTTTCAGGTCATTTTTGCCACAGACGAATGGTTTGCCCCAGCGAGAAACCTGTTGAAGGTAAAATAACTCCACTCATCAGCATCAGTGACATTCACGTTAAAGGAGCAGTCCACTGTTTCCTCCCCTGCCTGCAGCTCTGAGCCCAGTGATTCATATTTCACATCATTAAAAACACCTCACACCCAGATTTATTTAAAAGAGTTGAATATTTGTTTAACAGCTTATGTCTGTTCTTTCCATCAAACAAAAGTCTAAAATGTTTAGAAAACAGTTTCTAAGGCACTATTTTTATCAGTGGATAAAATCCACATTTGGATGGAGGACAGCATATTCACACAGTGATGAACTCGACATAGCAGCAGGTGTATGGCAGGATTCTTTAATTTATGCAGGTGACTCAAAATGAGCTGGATAATTATAATACATTAACAGATTTATCTTTAAATAATTTTTAAAGCTTTTAAAGGCATTCAGAGGTGGCAAAAGTACACACATTCTGTACTAAAGTAGAAGTACAGATTCTATTGTTAAAAATACTGCAGTAAAAGTTTGAAGTACTGATGCAACCTCTTTACCCAAGTAAAATTAAAAACTACTGGCTCTGAAATGCACTCAAAGTAAGAAAGTAAAAGCAGCTCTTTGGAGGACGTTTCTATTTTTGTGCAAAGCTAACTGAATTGTGCTATATTAATATAATAATAAAATAATATCAGTAGATGGGAAAACAGACTTTACTCTAACCTTTAATCCTAATTGGATTAAATCATGAATCAGAAGGAAAAGAAAAATATATTTCTATTTTCTGTTTCCTTCATTGTAGAGGGTGACTTTGCCTCTACCTCTAAACAGGAAAATTTCTACAGTCAGTGGTTAAAGTGGCCAGGGGAGGAGCGGTGGGGGGGGGGGGGGGGGGGGTCTCAGTGTGGGGAAAATCATCATATCTCTCAATAATTTCTATTGAAAGCTTCACCAGATTTTCTTAGTGTACGGGCTGTGATCAGCTGGCCTGCTGCTCTTTGTGGATGTACACATGTGGATTCAACCAGATGTGAGCAACTGTTTCCTGAGTTGTTCTGGCTGATTTAATCTCTAGGCTGACAGTACACTGTTTATGCTGTCTTTATATTATACACTATACAACCATCATCAGCTAAAATTCATGTTTATCCTAACCTGCAGAGGATTTTCATGCAGCCTTTAAACACAGTTAGTCTGCCTCATCTTTATCCACCTCTGAGTGAAGTTAGCTCTCTTTCTTTTCTCCTCCTGTGAAATACAACAGCTTGACCTTTAGCTGCAACACACTCTGAGACAAACTGCCCACAAACAGTTTGTGTGTTTGCTGATGTTTGTTGAGCTGATAGAAATGCTGCATTTCAAATTACCTGACACTTAAAAAAAACGCTACTCCCTTTATCCTTGCTCTTCTTCTTCTGTAGGGCTAGATAGATGCTGAAGTACCGCAAACACATCTTAATGACACCTGAAGTCAACCCTAAAACCACCACCTGTGACTGTGGCACACAGTTTTATCTCTTTTTATGCGACATCCTCTGGTGACTAATAATGTCTTCTGTTTAGGTTCAAATTGATGTTTGATGTTTGGAGAATTTGCTGTGATGTGAAATAATAACTCCCCCCAAACACGTTAAACCTGAAGTAACCAGAATCAGAATCAGAATACTTTATTAATCCCGAAGGAAATTAGGGTTACAGCAGGCAGCACACTAAACGCGCATGCGCACTTACAAAGGAACCTTCTGACCAACTTTACACAAACATCACATTGGGGAGACATGTCAGAAAGGTAGGCTGATAGGAAAAAAAACAACGAAAATACACAACATGAGGTAAGAGGAGGAGAAAAAAAACTCCACTCAGACTGAGCTCCTAGTGGGAGAACAGTTTGATAACAGAAAAAACACCTCAGCACAAAAAGCACATGACTATCAATACACCATAGAAACACAAGACAAGCAACAGGGGCGGGTAAAGGGTAAGAGAGAGCCGGTGTAGACAGTGCATCCGGTCTTGCAGCATGTCTGCGCTGGTCCAGTCGACTGCCATCTTCCCCGGTAGGGCACAAGCATCGAAGGCGTTTCGAAAGGGAGGGGGGATCAGTGTGTGCATTCAGTGTGTGTTAACCCAGAGTTCAGCTGAGACAGTGTCCTTCGCCCCGCCAGGCTAAGTAAACAGTCTTTCAGCCAACCCAGGTGGCCTTGCATGGAATGGGGGGAACAGTCTAAACACAGTCGTTATCAGGGTGTTTTTTTTTTCATCTCCAGCCTTGAGACTGCAGCTGGCGCCGAAGGGGTCTCCACATGAAGTGATGATGGTTTTTACCTTAGTGCGAACAACTCATATGAATTCCAAAGCTGTTCTAACAGTCCAACACTGGTCTCTCAATCTCCCGTTGGAGAGCCGTGAGCTTTCTATGATGTTATCCAAACTTACGTTCTGTGATGTTGTCATTCTTTTTGCTCAAAGAGCCGATTCTGAGAACTCACGACCGCAGTGAGCTTCTCCAAGATGTGATCAAATTTGCGCTCAAAGGTGTTATTCGAGCTAGCCCCTCCAGATGTAATCCAGTTTTTCACTCAGAGGTCTTGTTCTGAGTATTCACGGCAGCCGTGCGTTCTCCAAGATCTTCTCCGTGCTGCACTCAATAAGCCCATTTTGAGAAACTCACGCCTCATCCCATCATTTCAATCCCAGCGGGCAGCCTTGTGGGGGTTTGAACAGCCGGTTCTGCTTCCTTAATTCTTCGATAAGCCAGGGCCAAGCCAGCTCCGATCAGCAAGAACCCTGTTATCATGGTTCCGAATAGGTAGATATCTTCAGCAGTCAGCCTCACCCGAGCCCAGACTTCTCGTTGAGAAGGGGTGTCAATTGCATTCAGAGACCAGTTGATGAAATCCATAATTCCTCTTTTAGGTTTTAGAGAATAGGCTGTGAGAGAGTGTTCCAGGGAAAAGTAAGTAAAAAAAAAAACACAAGACAAGACAAGGACATAAGAAGCTGAGCAGGGAAGATAAGGGCAGGAGAGGAGAAAAGTGCGACCGCCTTCGCTGAGAGCCAAAAGAAAAAGCCAAAAAATGGTGCATGCAGACATGAGTCTGTTTTGAAAATGTAGGTAGTGAAAATAAAAAGTAGTCAGAAAAAAACTACTCAAGTAAACTACAGATGTCAGAAATTCTACTAAGGTACAGTAAAGAAGTATTTGTACTTTGTTACTTCCCACCTCTGAAGGCATCTCTGAGGGGTGTGGTGACCTGTACTGCTGCTGTTGGTAGGCGTGCTCCCTGAAGTCCAGCATTTTAACAGGCAGCTCATAATGTTGGTTTGTACACTCCAAAAAGTGAAACGTTGACTTTAATTAAAATTATTTTGTCAACAGGTTCCACAAAATTGCATTGTGTTAGTTTAAAGCAAAAATCTTTAAGTTATCTAATTTAAAAAACTACTTAGGATTAACAAGAGATATTTAAGACTACCTAAATCAAGTTATGTTGTATGAACATAAATGACATATTTACAGGTTAGATAGTTTAGATTAGTTTTTTAAACACATTTCATATTTGTGGCAGTAAAATGTTAAATTTAAGTTAGATTAATTCAAATATTATATTTTCAGCCACCTTATGCTTTACTAATTAGTTTTACATAAATCTATTTTGTCAACAGGTTCCACACAAATGAATTAAGTACATCCAACTTATTTTTTTAAATTTCCTTTATTGCCAACACATTCAGTGAGCATTTGTGTAAATCCAGTCCGAAACAAAACACAACAGCTCATTAGGGTTAGTAACTAACAGTATGTAGACAGATGCAACATCAAGACTTTAAATTAAATGTCTGTGTCTGCCAGAAATAGAAGAAAAAACAAACAAACATTGAAGACCACATAACACATTAATAAGATGACACTTGAGTTATGCACATATGATGCTAGTAAGGTCTGTGGAGTGCTTTTTCTTTAAAGTGTCTGAAATGGATAGAAAAGTTGCTTTTTGCAATGATTGCTTAGGGTCAGTCCAGTAACACAACGCCAATGAAGTGCTTTCCTTTAACAATGCAAAGTGCAGTGTCCACCTCAACAGCCACAATTTAAAAAAAAAAAAAAGTAATAATAATAATAAAAAATAGTCCACTGATATTAGCAATCAAACAAAATTATATCAACATCCCAAATAAAACTTTAATAAAATATGCCAACATTATGGTCTAACAATAAAACAGCTTGTCAGCTTTCAGTTTTTTTTGCAACAGCACAACAGTAACCGTTTAACACTTGCCAATGTCAACATTTGTTTTACCATTGTATGGGCAAAAAACTCGAGTTGCAAACATTTTAACACAGAAACAATTGTTCGTAGGGCTGTGGGATATGACCAAAATCTCATATCCCGATATAAGACATTTATCGTCCGATAGCGATATAAATCACAAAAATTTAACAGTTTGTGTAAATTCTGTGAATCTCGTCAGCTCAACTTGCGTGAAGTGTTTCCAGCTGGGTGTCGCGTACCTGGAATCGAGTGTTTTAAGCAGAGGCGATTTTAGCCCATTTTTGGGGATGCTGAAGCACCCCCAAAATGAATCAAAGCACCCCCAAAGATTTCTTACTTTTTTTTTTTTTTTTTTTTTTTACAATATTTACTGTTTGTGTGACACACTACTAAAAATATAAAAAGCATTCAGTACTTGTTTGAGACATAACATTTTAACAACAAAGGTATAGATAACACCCCCCCCCCCCCCCCAAATGGTTTGTTCCAGCTCTCCCCTGCTCTGGCTCTAGCGCCGTTGCTGCCAGAGCTATGGTGGCTGAGACGCAGCGGAGCGGAGGTGTAAGTGCCTGGCTTAAAACAGGACATATTAGCTGCATTTAACCTTCAGTTACTCTTTATATAGTTAGGTAGGAGTCAGGCCATGTTTCTTTTTAGCTGAAAAACATTACACCAGGTAACCTGCAGTGTTGGAAATGTGTTTTCCGACGATGTTTGCTACCCTACAATCCATCCTGCTCTGTAGTAAAACAGTGACATTTGACCGTCCTGTTGCTCCCATTGAAATTTATATAGCCTATTTAAAATCTAAAACTTAAAATTGTCTGTAGCCTACTGTTGTTGCCACTGTCCTGTTTGAAATGGAATGAGAGAAGTTGGTTATTTTGTCATATGTGCATGTGCCAAGATTAAACCCAGGAGCAACATTCAGGTAAAAGTGTAAAATCAAATGATCCGTCAATCAAGAATAATGTTGGATCAGTGTTTCAATATTTATATATTTTATTAGATGTTCATGTGGTTTGGTTATTTGCCTTTTGGTTGAAAGTACACTGAGAGAGGACTTTTTGTTAGTGATCTTAATAGTATTTGTTTTTTCATATTGATGTAATCTTTTTTTTTTTACATCTAATTGAATACAATCTATTTGTGTATGATTGTCAGTCCAAAGAGGGAGAGAGGAAAGAGGGCAACGTGAGGAGAAAGTACAAGGTCAGGAAGAACCAGGTAAAAAAACAGACAGGGAACAGTGACAGGCAAAACAGAAACTGTTAAACTGCTTGAGAGAGTTGATCACCAAAAAGTGCTAGACAGATTTGCCAACCTCAAGGTGAGGCGACATAGGTTAAAATAAAATAAAGAATCTGCAGAGCCTGCAGTAAAGATATTTTCATACATTGTATACATTGTACCATAGGCAAAGTTGCCTCCATTTTTATAATTTTATTTATCAATATTTTGTACATTTCAAGGACTCTATTTTTGGAGTGTATTTTTATATATCTGTATTGTATTATACATACACATTAAAAATGAATCTCTGTCCAAAAAATGCACTCGGTTTACTTCTTACTCACTATGATCATCATTCATCATTTTCCCCCAGTAATTAAGGTTAGGATATGTATTTTTTTTTTAAATTCCAATCCATTCTTAGTTTGCAGCATTTAAATGATGGTTTGTTACTGACTTTTGAAATAGTGTTTTGCTTTTATTTCTCAAAAATGGGGATTAAATTGTGTTAAAATCAAAGGAGCTTGCAAAGAAAAGCGTCTGGACTTCTTTAAGTTGCTTGAAGACGTTTCACCTCTCATCCGAGAAGCTTCTTCAGTTCTAAGGTCAAGCTTCTCGGATGAGAGGTGAAACGTCTTCAAGCAACTTAAAGAAGTCCAGACGCTTTTCTTTGCAAGCTACTTTGACTACAATGACCTGGATGACTGAGAACCTTCACAGACACATTGTGTTAAAATGTACAAAACAGTGATGTCATGTTTTGTGACGAGGACCCAGGCACAGAGACTTGATGAATTTAAGAATCTTATGATTTAATAAAGAAATTTGCAGACTTACTCAGAGATGGTAAAATTATGATGACTGATAACGGAGACGAAGACAACAGACAATGAGGACAGGGAGGAACAGGGGTTTAAATGCACCAAGGAGACAGTCATAGAGAACTTGGGACAACTGGAGACATTTAAGGATGCAGAGACTGACAGACACGGGGAAGACGTCTCATCATGACAATACTTGCCTGGCTGGGCAGCTCTCTGGGTGCTCAGCACCCCCAAAGCTCTGATCCTAGAATCGCCCCTGGTTGTAAGGATGTATGAAACTATGCATTTTTAGACAAGTTGTAACGGCTGCCGTTTTCTTTGTGAGTATTTATTACACAGCGTGCTGCGGGGAAAAGCCTGTTCTAACGTTTGAGTCCAAGGTTTATTTTTTTAGCACCTGATGGCTCTTTTTTGCTTCTCATCCGTAAACACTCTGCATGCTCTTTCATGTGATTCAGTTTATTTTGAAAAGTCTCAACAGGATCGTGAGCTTTATTGTGAAAGGTTTATGTGGAAAATAAACAAGAGGACAGGCAATGGTTTTACCATCGTTGTTGCTAACGACAACGCATAAAAACAGGCGCTTGTCCGTCCGTAGTGTGGTTATATAAAATATAAGAGAAAGAGAGAACTTTAAGAAATGAATATAGCCACTACAGTGCCAATCAAAACGATGAAAAAATATTGCCGTAAACAGTTTATTTTGCGACACCACAAAACAAACGATAGAACGATAAAATGAAACAATAAACGTTTTTATATCGTCATCTGATATATATCGTTATATCGAACAGCCCTAATTGTTAGTTTTTAAAAGTCCACAAAATATACATTCATCTTGCATTCCTAACTTACCCTTATTCTTAGTATATATTGCAATTACCTTTACAATGCACACAATGTAGCACAAACACAATATGCCTTCAACGTTAATATACACACCACCCTTCAACATTTCTGGTGCAGTGTCATCTCTCAATTAAATCTTAATATTTTTGATTGTCTCTTACTAGCCTCCCCCCCCCCCCCCCCTCCCCAAGGGTAAAATCTCTCTAATTGTAGGAGTTTACAAACTTTTCCAAATTTTCTAAATTTCTCTCAAATGTAGGTTTTCCCTTCATATGCTATTTTCAACAAATTGCCATTTTATTCACATTCAGCCTCTGAAAAACTTCTGTCCATCTGACAGAACATTCATCATCTAAATCATGGGTTTTCTTATTCATTTAGTTTATTCTTGAGCATCTGTGCCTTGGTCAAGAGTCTGCTGACGTCCAGATGAAGAAAGAGCTTCTGAAGTACTTCAAAGAAAGCTTTCAGTCTCGAGGTTAACCGAGATTCTGTGCATATATCAAACCCAGTAAGAGTGCAATGCAGAGGCCATGTCTTCCAGGTCATGCAGAACACCCTCGATGGTTATATCCACATTGGCTGGAGGAGTGTTGGCATCAGCTCTTTCGATGGTGAAGATAGCAAGGGCAATTTGTTCCAGCTCCCTTTGAACAGCTGTAGCATCAGAATCCTTTACAACGGAGAGTACAAAAACCAAACCCATTTGTCAATTAGACACAAAAACATAGAAAAATGGCATCCAGACTCAACAATACATTATATAAGATTCCCAAAAACATTTTAGCAGGTTACGTGCAAATTATAATAACAACAACATTACAACACGTGACAACATTAGTTATTCAAGATTTGGTTTAATACAGATAAAAACTACACTCAAATTACCAACCAGGTATTCTTTGAAGAGGGTGCTTGGGTCTTCATTCATGTAAGGAGGTAGTGCACTGAGGACACACTCCCTCCCCTTTTCAATAGTTTCCTTCTGTAGAGAGTGGCAGAGATACAGGAAGAGAAAACAGAAAACAGAGATAGACATGTACACAAGACCAACTAATCATCATATGGACATGAATATTTAACCTGTTGGGCAGGGTTTCCACCACATTATATATGTCCATAACGAAGGTAAAGAAAAAAAAATCATCTTTTTTTGCATTCAAAAATTGATCTTTAACATAAAACCATTCACTTATGGTTTAACCCGTAATTGAGGGATAAAATCTTTACTTATGATTAGGTAATTTTAATTTTCCATTTTTGAGTACCAAACTTTGTCTCGTTTAATATAAATGTAAGTACAATGAACATTGTGCAGCTACCATACACTAGCTGTTTAAATTTGAAAGTGATCTTATAATGCCATAATATTGCTGCCAACAGAATAACGCACCTGTGTGGCCAGGGCCAAAGTTTGTCTAATTTTCTTCACTGCAGCGCCTCCTTTTTTCTTGAAGACTTTTATGAACTGGTCAGTGTATTGGTCAAGTTGTGCAAAAAGCCTAGGAACAAGTGCAGCAGTAGTAATCCTCACAAATTCTGCTTCCACCTGAAAACATGTGAACAAACACAACATACTGTACTGTAAATATACATACAATATGTACACATATACATACTTTACAACTAAAAATAATATAGAAAGACCTCATCAAAGCTATAATTTCACACAAACCTTTACACAAAATTCTAATGGAGTCATTACATCTTTTATTGTTATTTATCAAGATCCAAAAAATATTGATCACAGCTGATCTGAAAGGAATTTCATATCTCAGGCCCTTGAACTGCAACCTTTACACTTGTTCAGATCTGGAGAAGAAATAACAGGGGCATGGGATGGGTCAGTAAAGAAAACTTAACTTATAAAACAGTTTTCTTTTGAAAAGTATAACAGTTCACATACCACATACAAGCTCAGCAGTACCACATACAGCACATCAGTATAGGAGGGAGCAGGTTTCAATTTCAATTTCAATTTCAATTTCAATTTCAATTTTATTTATATAGTGCCAAATCACAACAAATGTCGCCTCAAGGCGCTTCATAGATACAGAGAAAAGCCCAACAATCATATGACCCCCTATGAGCAAGCACTTTGGCGACAGTGGGAAGGAAAAACTCCCTTTTAACAGGAAGAAACCTCCGGCAGAACCAGGCTCAGGGAGGGGCGGCCATCTGCTGCGACCGGTTGGGGTGAGAGAAGGAAGACAGGATAAAAGACATGCTGTGGGAGAGAGACAGAGATTAATAACAGATATGATTCAATACAGAGAGATCTGTTAACACATAGTGAGTGAGAAAGGTGACTGGAAAGGAAAAACTCAATGCATCATGGGAATCCCCCGGCAGCCTACATCTATTGCAGCATAACTAAGGGAGGATTCAGGGTCACCTGGTCCAGCCCTAACTATATGCTTTAGCAAAAAGGAAAGTTTTAAGCCTAATCTTAAAAGTAGAGATAGTGTCTGTCTCCCGAATCCAAACTGGAAGCTGGTTCCACAGAAGAGGGGCCTGAAAACTGAAGGCTCTCCCTCCCATTCTACTTTTAAATACTCTAGGAACAACAAGTAGGCCTGCAGAGCGGGAGCGAAGTGCTCTAATAGGGTGATATGGTACTACAAGGTCATTAAGATAAGATGGAGCCTGATTATTTAAGACCTTGTATGTGAGGAGCAGGATTTTGAATTCAATTCTGGATTTAACAGGAAGCCAATGAAGGGAAGCCAGGTAAAGGCAGGATCTGAAATTTAGAAAGTAAAACAAGAAATTCATTACTTAATTTCAAGAAGCAAATTATTGATTGAAATACAACTGCAAAAAAATACTACTCAGAAGAAAAGCAAGAGAGTGACACTGCCATGTGCTAACTTTCTATAGAAACAATTATCACCAGGTCTGTCGACCTCCATTGTCTGTCCACTCATATGTCGTGAATAATTTTATTAAAAAAACCTTAAGTGTGTGATTTAACAAAATGTAATTTATAACTATGTTGATATGTATAACTCCGACCAGACCATTTTTACATAATACAGATTACTGACAGAGCATAACAATGGTGTCACGGTGGCTTTCGCCCTCGACTTTTTGGATTTTAAATGTCACAACCTCATGCTATCCTTGCCTTGCTATCCTATTCGATATTTGTGACTCTCGGATTACAGTAAAGGAATCCCAAGAAAGCAAATGAAAAAATAATCCCTGTAGCTAATCCCTTAATAAAACAAAAAAAACAACAAAAATGTTTCTTACACATTCCACAAAATAATCATGTTAACATATAAGCCTTTAATATAGTTGTTTGCAATAGCCTGAGATAAACAGGCACACTAAATTTCATCCCTTGTAATATTATATTTCATCTTAAGCCCAGGTTTGCTCTGTGAGGGGGATACTTCATCTGTTACCATGTAAACCTATACACACCACCTGCCCAGTGGTCTCACGGTTCCGTGTTACAATGGCAGGGCTTGGCAGGATGAAAGCAGACATATCTAACTTAACCAGGACCCAGTAAAACTAATGTAGCACAGGGGCACGCAAACTATATAACATCTCTTGTAAGACAAACGCAAAATATAACCATGCTCAACATGTAGATACTACACAACATAGTCAAAGAAAAACATGGTCTTACATCTCAAAAAAGAAACAGCAGCTTGCCGCCAAAAACAACGTTTTTAAGTTAAATTTGAAGTCTTGCGCATGAGCAGGTCCAAGCCGTGAAACCTTGTTGTTCTTCGCGGTTTTATTACAACTGTTTTTGCATTACTGCCACCTTGTGGATATACGAAGTATATTGATCCTAATTAACTTAAATGTTATGCCATCAAGTAACACATTAGTATTCTGTACAGACAATAATAGACACAATTACGTAGACTTGATAAGAAAAACATATTTTAACTTAACAAAAACATATATTTTAAGTAAAATGAAAATAAATAATTAATATACACTGAACAATCCACCTCATTCATTTTTTGAGTGTACAGAGAGAGCCGCCACAGTTCATCACATCTGCCTTCACCGAGTTTGGAAAGTGGATGGACGGATGGGAGACGAGGAGGAAGAGAACACCTGGTTAGTACCCTGAATTTTCACAAGCGTACCTGTTTTCTGACGTGGTGCTTTCTTTTACTCTCTTCTGGGTTTTCTGAGCCTCAGCTCCAACATTTCTTACACTTGGGTTTTGTTTTTGTTTTTTTTACTTTTAACATTTTGTTTATTTTAGTGTTCTTAGTTTGATCTGTGATTTTGTTAGAGTTTGCTCTAACCCTTGTTCTCTCTGTATTTCCCGTCTCATCTTCTTCAATCATTTCCCCCTGTTATTTGTGTCTGTGTTTCATCCATCCATTCTCTTTTCCTTTTTTGCTTTTTTACTGAGAAGTGAACCAATCATCATTGTGTTGGTTTGCTTGCTTGTTTGCTTGTTTGCTTGGTTGAAGGTCACGACTGGTGCATTATCCAGCTGGGAGTCCCAGGTTTGATCCATGGCTTTGATGTCGACACGTCCTTCTTCACAGGAAACCACTCACCCTACATCTCCATCCAGGCCGGCTGTCTGGGTATGTCATCATCGTCATCCTCATCGCATTGCCCAATAATGTACTTTAAACTTTTCCATATCTAAATAGCTTCAATGAAACACTTCCTGTTGTTCTCCCAGACCAGGAGCCTCCTTTCACCCTGGAAGGAGACCGAACTGGCATGGCTGCCTCAGATAGTCAGATGGCAGCTGTTGCCAAGGTAACAGCCTTGAGGCGACTTTTGTTGTGATTTGGCGCTATATAAATAAAATTGAATTGAATTGAATTGAATTGAACACTGACCTTCTTGTGATCACCGACACTGTAGTGAGCCCCAGCTAAACAAATATTTAAAACAAGAGTGATGTGCTGAATTGACAGCTATGGTTTATGGTTTATCTGCAGCCATGTGAAAAGCGGAGAGCTCCTAATCGTCAATCAGTCATTAATTCATAGTCAGGACACCATAAAGACCTGAGTAGAATGTCTTTTTCACATGACTATATGCATGGCTGCTGATTGGGTGAACACCTGTGCCATGTGGGCATGTCTGACCTGGATGTTCACTGAATGATGTCATTTACTGTGTTTGATTGACAGCTGGGATCGGAGGTGTGGCCAGAGCTGGTGAGTGTGTCGCAGCTGCAGCCTGGATACTCGGACTGCTGCCATAACTACTTCAAAGTCAGCTTCAGCAGGAGAGTGACACACCTGCGCCTCAACATGTACCCAGGTACACACACACACACACACACACACACACACACATGCTCTGTGCAACTTTATATGCATCTACAATATACTGTGTTTCAGATGGAGGCATAGCCAGACTGCGGGTGTACGGTGTCGGGCTGAGGGACTGGTCATCTGTCTCCACCAATCAGGATATTGACCTAGTGGCTCTGACCAATGGAGGAGTCTGCCTCGGCTACAGTGACGCCCACTTTGGGCATCCACGCAATATGATTGGTTAACATCAGATAGTACAATAATCTGTATTTCAATATAATATATATATTGATAATATTGGGTTGAATGTCTCTGTTGAGCTGGGAGCTCTGGTCAAACTGGTGTGCTGTGTTTGCAGGACTTGGTCGAGCTGCCAACATGGCCGATGGATGGGAAACGGCCCGCAGACTGGACCGACCCAAAAAACTGCAGGTGTGCACGCTGACAACACTAATGTCACATCTCCGCCTCTATACGTTAAAGCAGCTGTACATGAATCACAGCCAGCTTTATTCTGATTGGCCGGCCCAAAGGATTTTTGACAGCATGTTTCTCTGACATCATAAAGATCCAAGAGCAGAAAAAAACTGTGTGAAACCACTGAACTGGAGGAACATGAGAGGAAATAAGGAAAAGTCTTTAAAGTTTCTAACCTTTACAAAGGTTAAATCCAACAAAAGTAAAAGTGGCGCACTCTCCTGACATGTACCTTTATAAAAACTCTTCACATAGCAAAAAGGTCAAAATGTCCTCCAGCAGTGTCTACACAGTAAAAAACATCAATTTCTGATTGACTTCATTTACTACCAACAGTTTCCTTGCTTGTCAGAGAGTCCTCTCTCTGTCTCTAAAATGTTTCATTTCATTAGAAAGGTTTCCACTTTCTTTTCAAGCTGTCCTCAGTGTCATAATTCATTGTACTATAACGATATAATATTATTAACTTGTTGTTTCTCCAACCGTGAACATAAATATTATTACCTTATAGGTGTGTGTTAAATGCTTCCCTGCTGCAAATCTTGCAGGCAGACCAGCGTGGAATCCTGCAGGTTCCCGGCTGGGAGTGGGCGGTGTTTCGTCTCGGTCATCCGGGACTGATCAGCAGCGTTGAGGTTGACACCAACCACTTCAAAGGTGGAGACACATCAGTGCTGCTTTTCTTTCCTCTAAAAACAAACTTAGCTCTTCAGCCTGACACTTTCCTCTCCAGGAAACTTCCCAGACTCGTGCAGGATCGAGGCATGCACTTTGACCCCTGAGGAGAAGGCTCAGTGTATCAGCAGTAGGTGGAATTCTGGGAAATGGAGGGTCCTTCTCCCTCCTCAGAAGGTAACCTTTGTCACCTGTTAAATCATTTTCACCCTCTCATCCTCTTTCTCACCGCCTCCTACCTCTCTGCAGCTCCGCCCTCATCACATTCATCACTACGGCAAGATGGAGCTGAAACTGAGCCATCCTGTCACCCACGTCCGACTTATCATCGCTCCGGACGGAGGAATCAGCCGCCTCCGTCTGTGGGGTCGACCCATACCATTCGCTGCAACTCTGGCCAGTAAGAAGTGGACAGTGTCCAAACTGTGACACCCAGATGACCTCAGACCTTCAGTGCTTTTAAAAAATTAAGTTGCTATTGATCTGCTGGTTATTGATTTCCTTTTGTCTGGTCCTCTGTCATTAGTTCTCATCCATCCATTTTAGTTTCCTCTCCCTCAGGCTCAAGGTCAACTTTAATCATCTTCCACCTTCCAGCCAACACCCTGACCCCCACCTCCAATGATTCTCCAGGACATTTGTCCTTTGAATGAGTCTGAAATGTCCAATTATGATTGCGCCTCCTTCTTTCCCCGTCTGTTTGAGATTTAAAGACATTAACCGGAAACATCTGGGCCTGACACACAGCTCCAGCTGTGGTATGCTTCTACACACAGTGCTCACGAGCGGCAGCAGAACTGCACCGTCAGGAGGTGTCAGGGGTTGGGAGTTAGCTGCCTCATCAATTCATTAAAAAGCTGTGCTCAGTTGTTCTTACTCCCGCAGTCAATTATAGTAGACCCTCCTCCACCTTCATGTTGGCTCACAAAGCTGCTGTGAATGGTGGAGGTGGTGTAGCTCAGACACATGTGACATGTGCTCACACTGGATTCACGTCACATGTAGAACCCTCACTCTGATATTTCTGGATCTTCAGTCTCTGGTTTTGGTTTCTTTTCAATGTTTTAGTTAGATCGTCTCCGCTGGCTTCAGTGATTCCACGATCATTTAAAGCACATACATTTAAAAACACCTGACATGCTTCGGATGTGAAAGAATGAATGGGTTTGTTTACTTCTGTAAAATAAAGCTGTGACAGCCAAAATTTGATTTCACTCTAAACATAAAAACAACATAAAATCACTAATAAATGAACAGGTTTAAAGTTATTTACAACCTGCCCTCTAATCAAATACACTGCCTCCTCCACCTCTCTGTAAAACCTGTGACTGTTTTTCATTATTAGGGGCGTGGCCTCTGTGACTGACACGTGGATGGTGACACAGGCTTCAGCTGAACTGGACCTCTGGACCCTGTTTGTGCTGTTGGCCTTTGGAACATTTTAATGACATCATGTGACCAATAACAGGGCTGCTGTGAGGTTACTGTAGTAACAGAAGGCTGATCTCCAGTTTTCACTTCTCTACTGAGTACTTCCATGTTATACCCAGGGACCATGAACCTGACTAATGGATATACAGTACTATGCAAAAGTGTTGAGTGGGAAATAGGTGCAGTGGTTTATTGAAACATGCTAACATCATGTAAATACAGCACATGAGGCAAAAACAAAGTTTGTACAAATCTTCATTCTTCAACACAGTCTGGTGTTCAGATTTTCAGTGAGCAGGATGCTCTGAGCACTTGCAAGAACAGCGAGGGTGGAGGATGAAGATGGTGCTGCAGGCAAGAGGAGAAGAGGAAGAGCTTAGAGAAGGTTCATGGATGAAGGAGGAGATGTAGAGGACTGGAGTGAACGGCTGGGAGAAGAATAATTAAATTTTATTGATATAATGCCTAGACGGTTTAAATTGTAAGGTGAAGACCCACAACAATAAAAAGAAGAAGTCTCGAGGAGTTGTTTTTTTTTATTTTTATGAGCACATATAATTTTTTACAAAAACAAGGAACATAATTCAACAGAGGCAGTGACCCCTGACCCTAACAGACTACTGCAGTAAAAATCACATCTGTCCCAAAATGTCCATTTTCCTATTTTGTTTCATTCTCTGTGCACACACACAGACACTCACACACACACGCACACACACACACACACACACACACACACACACACACACACACACACACTGCTGGTCTTTCTTTATTTGTGCGCTTTGTAGAAGCGCACAAATAAAGAAAGTGATAAAATTATGTAACCACAGAAAAGCACATTAAGTGATAAAATGGCCATTAAAATATGAAGAGAATAGTTAAAACACACTGGCTTCTAAAGTCAACAACCTTTCAATATTTTATCATTCTTAATAATCTAATAAATCACCTCTATAATTAAATATCTCACCAGACAGACTTCCAGGGTGCAGACTGGTAGAGTACAAAATTCTCCACTTCTGAAGAAACTCAAATGAGAGAATAAATATTTACATTAAAAAGGGGGAGGAGCAAAGTGTACAGCACTTCCTTTTCAAACCAAAGCTTTTCTTTCGGAAGGATTTCACTAAGCTGTCCAAACCAGATGAGGAGCATCGTGCAGTAAAACTCCTAATATTCCGATCCAGTTAAACTCGTGCACATTTACACTGAGTGTGGATCTGAGGAGTGTTTGTATTTTCTTCACCTGCGTCGTGGTTCTGATTACTGTTGATGTGAACGTCTTTAAAACCATGCTGTTTTCTCTGAGCCAGCCACACACAATTTCTGATTCATCTCTCAGCACTTCCTGTAAATCCTGGTGCTTTTTTTCTGAGTGATACATCATCAGCTTACTGCTACTCACAACAACATGAGCACTTTTTAAAGTAACTTTCAGATCGTTTGTATAAACAGAGAACAGGAAGTGAGTCATGCAGCTTCCTCGTGGCATCTCACAGTGAGTGTCTGTCCAGCGACATGAGCAGCTGTTTCCAGCAGAGAGAAAACTTCTCATTATAGAAATGGCCGAATCTGAGAAATGGTAAGACTTCAGTTTGGGAAGCAGCAGATTAGGACATCAGAGGACGAACTGAAATCCATGAATACAACTCCAACTTTTCTTTTTTTTTTTTAGTTCTGTGAGCCAATGATCAGTTATGTCACCAAGAGTTTGATGATGAGTGAAAAGTTCATTGTTATTAAAGTACCCCTGCATCTGCTGGAGGAGTACTTTCTCCAAGATCGGATCAGGACGGAATACGCAGCTCTCAAGATTCTCTGATGGGAACTTGCCGCGGTGGATGCACGAGTTCAGGATGTGACATATGGGAGCAGAGATGGATGGAGCTGCAGTTTGTAGAACATAAGCATCAACGTGGGACATCAACCTCTCAACTTCCTTATCCTCAACTTTCCTAAACTCGAGAGAACAGTGTTTGTTTTCCATGATCTTTTTTTTAATAAGAAACTCTGATGGACACACTTCAGAAAGAACAGGAGGAGACTTTAAGGGTTCACTGAGGGGATCTGTTTCTGAGTTTCTGCTTCTGGGGACTCTTCTTCGTACAGTGGCAGTGATGAGCTTATGATTACTGATTGATTTAACTTGGTGACCGTCTGGTTCTGAGCAGAGCGCTGGAATATTTGTGTAGATGTGATCAACATATTTTGATGTGGATCATGAATTTGTCACGTGCGCTCTGGCAGGCTTTTTTACGATCTGGGTCAGTCCACACACAGAGGAGACAAAATCAATCCTTGTCTTTTTTGTAGACTCTTTCGACCAGTCAAAGTTAAAGTCTCCCAGAAGGAAAATGTCTTTGTCTTCATTTGATACCATTTCTATTTTTCTGCAGATTTTAATTAAATTTAAAAATTATTTTGCTGCCTGATGGTCCGTAACAACATCCCACTAACACTAGTCTGGTATCTGGAAGGTAAATCTCAACCCAGATCATCTCAAGATCTTTGTGATCCAAGTCATACCGCTGAATAACTGTCATGTGATTGTGAATATAGAAACAGACACCACCTCCATTACTGTTTCTATCCTTCCTGTAAAACCTGAATTTCTCTATATGTAGTTTAGAGTTTTTAACACTGTTGTCTAAATGAGTTTCAGTTAAGGCCAGCACATGAATGTTAGAATCTGTTAATATTTTCTCAACGTCAGGATGCTTATTCCTAAGACCACATATGTTCAGATGAGCTAAACATAAATACTCGAGTTCAGAGTCAGCCGAGGGATCTGCAGCGGCCATAGTTTCAAAGAGAGACGGGAGTCACGGGTTCTCTGATCCTGGTTTGTCCTGATGGAAAGTGTCCTCTCTGCATCCTTCAGCTGAGAAGCTGTTGGCCTGATTCTTAGTCTCTTGGTCCAGGTTCAGTCTGCGGCACAAACACCTCACAGTTACCATGCAAAGAGTATAAATGGAACTCACATACACTAGATGATCTCAATAAATCTGTAACAGTAAACTTTCCTGTAAAGTAAAATATTTCAGTAATATTTTATTATGCTTTGTTGGAATATTTCATAAATCAGATTTGAAAAGAAGATTTGCAAAATCGATTCAGTTTTATTCATATAGCTCTGAATCACAACAACAGCCACTTCAAGGTGCTTTACACTGGAAGGTAAAAATGACATTTATTACATTTAAAATTACACATTACATACAGCACCCCTCCGCAAATCACTACCTTATCATTTTGGAGGGGTTTGTGTGTTCCAGGGATCCCAGGCACTATGTTGTCTGGGACTTTTACCCCCTGGTAGGGTTTTCCATGGCAAATTGGTCCTGGGTGAGGGACCAGACAAGGAGCGATTCAGAAGACCCCTATGAGTAAAACATCAAGAGAACAGTGGGGAGGCTGCCCGAGGGTGAGCTTTTGGTGGCCAGGGCTTAGTCCATGGGGCCCGGCCAGGCACAGCCCAGAAAAGGGACATAGGCCCATCCTCCTGCTGGCCCACCACCTGCAGGAGGCGCCATAGGGGTTGGGTGCATTGTGTGCCGCGCAGCGGCCAGGCGCTGAGGCCCTGATAGAAGGAATATGTCGAGGACCTCCTTAATCCCCTGTGGACGGCTAGAGGACAGCTCACCTATCTCTGGGGTCAGTTCAATTCAATTCAATTTTATTTATATAGTGCCAAATCACAACAACAGTCGCCTCAAGGTGCTTTATACTGTACAGTAGATCGTACAATAATAGATACAGAGAAAAACCCAATCATATGAAACCCCTATGAGCAAGCACTTTGGCGACAGTGGGAAGGAAAAACTCCCTTTTAACAGGAAGAAACCTCCGGCAGAGCCAGGCTCAGGGAGGGGCGGCCATCTGCTGCGACCGGTAGGGGTGAGAGAAGGAAAACAGGATAAAGACATGCTGTGGGTCGAGGTGACTGAGGCAGTTAAATAACTCCTTGGTGGCAGAGGCTCTGGGGTGGATGAGGTCCGCCCTGAGTTCATGAAAGGCTCTGGATGTTGTAGGGCTGTCTTGGTTGACACTTCTCTGCAGTGTTGCGGAGAGATCACGGGCAGTACCTCTGGATTGGCAGACAGGGGTGGTGATTCCCATCTTTAAGGAGGGGGACCAGAGGGTGTGTTTCAACTATAGGGGGATCACACCCCTCAGCCTCCCTGGAAAAGTCTATGCCAGGATGCTGGAAAGGAGAGTCCGTCCGTTAGTCGAACCTCGGTTAAAAGAGGAACAATGCTGTTTTTGTCCTGGTCGGGAAACACTGAACACTGGATACTTGAGGGTGCATGGGAGTTTGCCCAACTAGTCTACATGTCTTTTGTGGACATGGAGAAGGCATTTAATACTGTCCCTCGGAGTGTGGGAGGTGCTTTGGGAATATGGGGTTTCTGGCCCATTGCTAGAGGCCATTCAATCCTATCTAACACTCACACGCATTCGTATTCTGATGAATGCATCGGAGAGCAACATGGGGTTAGTATCTTGCCAAAGGATATTTGGCATGCAGACTGGAGCAGAATAGGATTAAACTACCAACCTTCCGTTTAGTACCCTACTAATACAATTGTTGTACGGGTAAGGTGTTCTGGGCAAGTCCCACTGGGAGGAGGCCCCGGGGCAGACCCAGGACACACTGGAGAGATTATATCTCTCAGCTGGCCTTCAGACAAGCTGGAGGAGGTGGTCGGGGAGAGGGAGGTCTGGGCTTCTCTGCTTAGGCTGCTGCCACAGTGACCTGGCACAGGATAAGCGGAAGAAAATGGATGGAATAACACAGCATAAGAAAACTGTCTCTGGCGTTTAGTGCAGGATATTCACTTTTTGTGTTTTAATTGGTCTGTTTTGGTTTCATTGTGAAGGCTCAACCTGAGTAATGTTGGGCTAAGTTTGGACAGCAGAGAGAGGGATAGAGCTCTCCTGGGTCCTCACATGCAGAGCCATTAAATCATGAGTTAACTGTGATTAACCGCAACCTTTTGAAAGCTGACTTTCACTGTCACACCCAGGCCTGACTACTTCCAGACATGTAACTTTCAGGCTGTGTAAAAAAGTGGAGCAGATCTCAAACAGTAGTACATCACACAACCAACTAAAGAAAGAGCTGAGGAACAAAGTCACTGACATCTATCAGTCTGAAAGACTTACAGAGAGATTTGTAGTCTGGGTCACAGATGAATGCAGAACAACACTGTGACGGAGGTGTAGTCCGTGGCACCGCTGCAGAGGAGGGGGGTGGAATGGACTGTAAAAACACACAATTATCAAAGAAACAAATTTCACTACCAACACTGAGAGTCTTGAGTCCTTACTGGGGTTAAAAACATCCAAAGAACCAGCCGAGAGAAAAACTCTGTAACTCTGTCAGTCTACAGGACTCACTGGAACACAATAACTGTAGTTATGGTAGTTATTGTCAAGGTCAATGTCAAGTTTATTTGTATTGCACATTTCAAACATCTCATGCTGCAAAAAGTGCTTTACAAACTAAAATGTAAGTAATAAGTAAAATGCACAACAATGATGCAATAAAATTTAAATGAGAGCGAATAACACAATAAAGACAAAAACAACAATGAAGCCTGTTAAAACCAAAATAGATCGACGTGTGCTAAAAGCCAGTCAAAAGAATTTGTCTTCAGTAAAGACTGAAAATGTTCCAGCATTTGTGCAGACCTAATATTTAGAGGCCGACTACTCCAGAGTCTGGGATTTGCCACAGAAAGGCTCTGTCCCTACCAAATTTAGACCGTGGAACTGATAAGATTAGTTCTGAATAGTGATGTGTCATGCGCAAAAGCATCGACTCTAAGAGCCAACTTCCATCGAGTGAGAGCCAGCTCCCCAATTTTTTTAAACAAGGTTTATTGTGTTGCCACAGTATTTAACTGTCCTCCCACATACATCGCACACAGCATGATTGGTTGGAATTGGTTGCACCTCTTTGTTCAGCATGGACCAAACATTTCTGCATATGGAGTTCAACACTACCCTCTCAGAAACTTCATTACTGGATCCTATGTTTAAAAAGCCTTAATTTAGTGACAACAGAGCTGTTGATGACGCACTTCAGAGAATAACTGCCTCATCAGCAAAATGCACCCCCAGCAGCCACCCAGCTCCATCATTAGAGGGCCAATTGGAGGAGGAGCCACAAACTTCTGCTGTGTGGAGACTCTTTGACGAAAGAGCTACAGGAGATGCTGCAAAGAGCTGATGCTCTACTGGAGACGCAATGTTATCTTGAGAGATGAGATGTTATCTCTCCAACATGGAGAAGACCCCCTGAGTTGGTGGCAGGCCAAGGTCACAGTTTTTTCACACCTGGTGAAGGTGATGGAGGGGAGACTATGCATTACAGCTGCACCTTCGGAAAGAGTCTTCTCAAAAACAGAAAAGATAATAACTCAGAGGAGAAACTGCTCTCCAGACATACTGTTTGGTTACTGAGTTTGGTTCTGTTTCTGCTCTGCGTATTTGTTTACAGAGTTTTGTTCATTTGTTTTTGTGTCAAATTAAAATTAAACATTTGATTAAAATATTAAAATTAAGTAAGAATGCCTGCTTTTGAAACGGAAGAAATACATAAAATTAGGCAGTTATAAGGCTGCTCATAAAAACACTAAATACAAAATGGTTTATCATCACACAAAGCATTCATATTTGCCAAGTAAGGCTAAAATATTAGGCTGTGGACAATAATAAATTAGAAGCCATTTGGGAGCCAAAAGAGCCAGCTCTTCCTTGGGAGTTGTGCCACAAGAATTGTCTCTCTGAAAAGAGCCGAACTTCCCATCACTAGTTCTTATCTTGATCTCATGGTTCAAAACTACAATTGTAGTTATTGTGTGTGCACCTTGAAAGATAACTGTTCAAGGTGTACAGGTGACACATGTCTTATGTGTTTGAACATTACTTTGTGAGCGCATTACTGCTCAAAAAGGTTTTTATCGTTCGACTGACTTACATTTTCAATCTGCAAGATTTAAATGCTCAAAAAAAACCCATTGAGTATAATTTAACTTTCATAACATGAATATTATTAGTTACAGAACATGATTTATTAGAAGAGAGCTGGAGGGCAAAATGTGATTAGTACTTCAAGTCAAGGCAGTATAGCAGAGACACAGCTAGTATGTGTTTCCTTAACTTTACTGTTACGTACTCAGTATGTCAATCATGAATTGTTAATGCCTTGCATATTTAAAGTACAGTGCAGTACCACAAATCCTAACGGATCTGTTAAGAAATATAGCTGGTATTGTGTTGTGTCATAATGTAAAATGTAGTCCAATGGATGCATGCTCTAACAGGAAGTACAACGAAGGAGTTTTCAGCACTTTGGCAGATGTGTCTGTATGTACCTGTGGACACCTTTTGTCAGCATCATAATGCCACAAACACTTAACAGGGAATGTAGTTTAGATCAAGACAGAGTTGGTAGAAAAACATGATCTGACACATTAGTACAGTATATTAGTAGAGTGCCCTTGTAATAGCATAGAAATGCCTGCTCATGGATCATATGGTCAAAATAGTATCTAGTTTAACTCTTGATATACACACCACATAGTTTTAATGTAACAATAATAACAGCTTGTAACTGAAGTCAGGAAAACAGAAGGAGTTGTCTGAAAGACTAACAAAGTCAAAATTCTTGATCACTCGCTCAGTATAATTTCCCATCACATCATTTATAATACAAATATGAACAAGATACAGTGGAACCCCGACTGTCAGCAGGCTCCGATTGGCCGAGCCCAGAATGCCCAGAATGCCTAGAATGCCTTCCGAATTATGTGCCACCTTGGCTTTTGTACTGTGTTGATGTTGCAGTTAGCAATTAGCCAATAGCCTATTGTTCATTCACAATGAGGCCTGCAAGTGATTCGAGTGAAAAGAAGAAGCGTAAAGTGCTCTCGATGACAACAAAGAGACAAATTATTGATAAATATGAGCGAGGTGTGAAACTTAGTGCTATTGCATGTGAGAATGGCCGAAATCCTTCGACCATAGGAACAATTCTAAAACAAAAAGAAGTCAAAGCAGGTAAACCTTCAACGGGCACCACCATCATGTCCAAAAGGAGGAGCCACATACACGATGAGATGGAAAGGCTTCTCCTTGTTTGGATTAAAGACAAGGGAAAGGCTGGCGATACACTCACTGAGATGATCATTTGCGAGAAGGCGTCCTCAATTTATAATGATTTAGTAAGCAAGGCACCTTCCGATGAGCAGCCAACAGCATCGACGTCCTCGCAGGAGGCACCCCCATCCTCCCCAGAGTTTAGGGCGTTTAGGGTGGTTTGATTGGTTCAAGAAGAGGACTGGCATCCACTCCGTTGTGCGTCATGGCGAGGCAGCAAGTTCCGATCACAAGGCTGCCGAAGAATTTGTTAAAAAATTTGAGGAACTCGTAAATCAAGAAGGCTATAAAAATGCGGCAGCGTACATGCATCACCGCGGAGGAACTAAAGATGCCAGGCCACAAGCCCATGAAGGACCGTCTTACCCTCGCCCTGTGTGCTAATGCCAGTGGGGACTGTAAGGTCAAGCCACTCCTAGTGTACCACTCAGGAAACCCGCGTGCCTTCAAGATACACAGAATTTTAAAGGAGAGGCTCGAGGTTATGTGGAGGTCCAACCCCAAGGCCTGGGTGACCCGACAGTTCTTTGTCGATTGGGTCAACTTGGTCTTTGGGCCTGCTGTCAAGAAGTTCCTCGAGGAGAACGATCTCCCCATGAAGTGCCTGCTGATCATCGATAACGCCCCCGCCCACCCCTCTGGCCTCGAGGACGACATCCTGGAGGAGTCCTCGTTCATCAAGGTTCTCTTCCTCCCTCCCAACACGACCCCTCTCCTCCAGCTCATGGACCAGCCAGTCATCTCTAATTTTAAGAAACTGTACATGAAACACATGTTCAAACGGTGTTCCGACATAACAGAGAGCACGCAGCTCACCCTCAGGGAGTTCTGGAAAAATCATTTCAACATCGTTGCATGCCTCAAGTTGATTTCTTTGGCATGGCGGGAGGTGAGTCGTTGAACGCTAAATTCTGTTTCAAGGACATTCTCCGCGATTTTCAGAAGGTGGCCGATTTTGTCGAAAGAAATCACCCTGAAAAGAACTTTACCGCTCGTGCTATAGAGCATTTTAGTGACGTCTGCCTCTCCCACTTCAGATCCATTGTGAAAAGTAGACAGAGACAGACGTTGTTAGATAGACTTTTCACAAAGAGGCCAGCAGCAAGTCAACCAGGTGAAAGTGTGCCTTAGAAGGTGAAAAAAGCAATGAAAGTAGCAGTAGTGATTAGTTAAAAAACATAAAAATGCACAAAAATATAAAATTAAAAAAAATTATAAAATATAAAATTAAAAAAATTATGCAATACAAGTTTAAAAAATATGTAAGTTTTAGTTTTAATGTTTAGAATGTTTAGAATGTTATATACATGCAGCATGCGTATGCATGCATGCATACAGCTGACACATATGTACACTTATTCCTCTAATTTTGAGTTATTGGTAATATTTTTACCCAGATGTGATACTTCTTAAAATACAAGCAGACATTACAAAGAAAGTTGAAGTGTTAATAATTGTATAAAAATGTCTGAATGAATAGTACATTGTTTTTTGTTGCCGTTCTTTTTGACTTGTAGTGTTTTTAGATGCCAGGGCTGTTGGTGGATTAAAAATGTTAATAAAAATAATGTTTTCTTTGGTCTTTAACATGCACTTCAGTGTCTGTTGCACTACCTCCTTATGTTTAAAGCCTGATTAATCTTTGAATGAAAAAATCAAGAACTTTACACCCTAATGTTATGCCAGTTTTCCCGGTGGTGGTGCTGCATGCATGCATACGTATGCTTTCTTCAGCCTCCGCCACCGAGAACTTCGTCTCCAGCCAGCATCGCCTCACTCAAAAGGCGTGATGGGTGCTTCGATTTACCTCGGGAACGGATTACTTTCGTAAGTCGGGGTTCCACTGTAGTTCATTTAGTAAATGTGTTTACTAGTGTTGTTATCAATATGACTGTTCTTTCTGTTCAGTTGCTGTTACGCCAGCTTAATGTCACAACTCTTACACTGGAAGAGTTTCAGCTGTCACAACAGGAAATGAACAGGTAGAATTAATACCATGACAATGACTCATCTCCATGTTCCAGTGAATTATTAACATGCACGAACAATAATAGAAAATTGCTTAAATGGAATGCAGTCTTTGTCTAAGCTGTTGTTGGTCCCTCTGCTAAGCCTGAAACCACAGCTCACTGCATTCACTCAGTGATGGTGAGGCTACAGACTTCGAATCCCAGAGCTCTCTGTTTCATTGCTCCTGCCATAGTCTGTTCCACTGAAAAGATTAATAAAGCTTTCTGAGGCTGATCGACTCATCCACACACAAAGGAAATTAATGAAACATGAAAAAGGCTTAATGATGTAGCTTCAGCCACTGGTTGACGGATCGCATGACTGAAAGTGCTTCTTCATTTACTTTCCATAATGATGATAACTGAATAAAAACTTGTGTCTGACCTCTGAACCACTCATATGTCCAGTTAAAAAGGACAAACATGTTAAGGGAGGAAAGTGAATTGTATTTGTTGAAAATCAACAGGACTTACCTGAAGTAAAAAGACACAGTTGCAGTATTTCTACTTTTAACATGCTCCTCAGAATGAGAACACCTTACTCTGACACTAACAAGATTCTGAATTTAGCACTTTTAATTACATAAACATTTGTACCCTGCAATTTTAATTTTGTCAGAAATGAGAAAAACAAATACCCAGGAATAAAACCTGCTGAGTTTGTTCTCACTCACCTGTCACTGTTGTTTCACCTTAAAATGATGGAAAGAAAGTGTGAGGAAAAGATTGGACATCCTCACTCAGGTGTGTCTGTGTTGTATCTGACTCAAAAACAAGGAACCTGTACATCTCACCTGACTGCAAGCTGATGATGCCAATGCTGTTACCTTGGCAGAATGCAGTTTATCAGGTTTACAGACAGATGAACAAACACCTCCCAAAACCATAAGAGTCAAGTTACAGGAGGCATTTACTGTATATAATAGTGTTTCAACAGTACTTTATATGGTATTAATGACCTGAAACTAACTTTGTGGTTGTAAATGTTACAGTAGAAGGGTGTCATCACCGGTCTAGTCCAATCACCTTCTCCTGCCCTTCTCCAGGCCAATCAACATTCATGCCTCGTACTTTAAATTTCCTCTGCATCTGTCTTTCTCCTTTGCAGACTCCTTTGCGCAACCCACCTGCTCCCCATCTCCGAATCTCAGCACTCAAGCTCCATTCAAGCCACCCTCAACTCCACCAGCAGCGTCTAGTCTCCCTTTCTCAGCTGGGGTTCTGCTCTGCCCAGAGTCAATTGGGGTCTAACCACTAAACACCTACAGTAGCTTTTCCATTCATCAATAAGTCAAGTTCCTTCTTTCTAATCAGAGTCAGAGTCAGAGAGACTTTATTTATCCCCAAAGTGCAATTAAGATAGATACACAAACATCACATTGGGGAGACAGGTCAGGCCGGTCAACCGCACGAGCAGCGACCCGAACCGAAACTATGGAAAATGCACAAAATGAGGAAAGACGAGGAGAAAAAAGAACTCCCCCCAGACTGAGCTCCAACAGGGGGATCAGTTTAAGAACAAAAAAAACACCTCAGCACATAGGGTGGCTGTAGCTCAGGTGGTAGAGCAGGTCATCTACTGATCGGAAGGTTGGTGGTTTGATTCCTGGCTTCCCCCAGTCTGCATGCCAAATATCCTTGGGCAAGATACTAACCCCAAATTGCTCTCCGATGCATGGTCTGAATGGGTGAATGCACAAGTTGTGTAAAGCGCTTTGAGTGCTCAGATGAGTAGAAAAGCGCTATATAAGAACCAGTCCATTTACCATTTACCATAGGACTTCAACCATGGTGGCTTAAAGTCAGTTTGTTCCCGTTGTTGCAGCAACATCCAAAAAGGCTACAGAGCAACCCCTCTACCACACCTAGGTTTGTCAGACCACATGTGCATGCTGCTGATCCCTGCATACACTAACCTTAGGAGGAGAGCCCCACCCCCAGCCACAAAGACTGTGAAATCCTGGCCAGAAGGTGCATCACATCAACTGTTTTGAAAACACAAACTGGAGAGTGTTTGAACATCAGGACCTCAAAGTGTACACAACATCAGTGCTCTCATATATTAACTTCTGTGTCAACAGTGTCATTGTGGACAAACATCTCCAGGTGTATTCCAACCAGGAACCCTGGATGACTAAAGAGGTTCAGGTCCTGCTGAAGCAACGTGACGCCGCTTTCAGATCCGTATAGTATGCAGTACAGTGCAGCCAGATCTGAGCTGAAATGAGGCATCAGAGAGGCCAAGGCAGCGTACAAGAGGAGGATTGATGCCATTGCTACAATGCTCCACACCCCCATCTCTCACCCGGAATAACAGGGGCGTTATGCCAGGCTGCTCTTTGTTGACTTTAGCTCTGCTTTCAATACGATACTCCCCAACAGACTAATAGTTAAACTGCTGGATATCGGATTTCCTTCTACCACCTGCTGCTGGATCAGAGACTTCCTGTCAGACCGTGTACAGGGAGTTAGAGTGGGGCCTCATCTTTCCTCAGCCCACATAGACACAGACCTCCAGTGGAGTTCAAACACCCCTGCAGTTTTAAAGAAGGCCCAACAGCGTCTCCACTTTCTGAGAATCCTCAGAAAAATAGACCTGAAGAAGGAGCTGCTAATCGTCTTCTACCGCTGCTCCATTGAAAGCGCGCTGACATACTGCATCTGTGTGTGGTTCTACAGTTGCACCACGGCACACAAAAAGGCACTTCAGAAGGTCATTAATATGGCCCATAAAATCATTAAACATCATTTTCCTTCCCTGAAGGACCTGTACAGCACGTGCTGCCTCAAGAGGGAACGTAGCATCCTACGGGACTACACACACCCAGGACACCGGGTGTTTAAGCTGCTGCCGTCTGAGGTTTTGGCTGCTGAGGTCCCCGACAAATAGACTAAAGGACAGCTTTTACAACAGGGCAATAGCCCTAATCAGTGCTAACAGCTGACCTGATTGGCTACCTCCCTGAACTTTTTTTTTTTGGGGGGGGGGTAACAACAATAACAATAATAATATTTATATTTATAACAAAGTGCAATAATAACAGTGTGCAATACACATACATTTATTTTTCATTTTATTACTAAGTTACCTTACTGTGTTGTGTTGTGATGTGTCGTGTCGTCTTGTTGTACGTAGTGCCGACGTGGGACAGTTTTCCAATTTCATTGTACTATTTCATCTGTACTATGTATGACTGTGCAATGACAGTAAAGAGTTATCTTATTTTATCTTATCTTATCTTATCTCCAAAAGTTGATTCTGTTCATCTGGACGTAACGTTTTTAGTGGGAGAAACATGTTGTCACTCATCCAAGTGGCTTCTTCAGTCTCAGCTGACTGCAGGTCAAACGCTACATCCAGATGAACAGAATCAACTTTTGGAGATTTACTTACCTGGATCATTGAGCATGCATCAAGATATCTTATCTTATCTTATGTCAGCATCTCCCTTGGTCTTGTGTCACGATCTCCCTCATGGTTGTGCGTTTCCCTGTGTACTTCTCCATGTGCTTAGCTCATATAATTTTCCAGTCTAGTTTTGTGTTGTGTTCATGACACCAGCAGGGGGCAGCAGTGATCTGATCCAAGCTAACCTGTCTGTGGTTTCATGAACATTCAGCTCAGAAACATTTTTTACATCCTGCAGGGCAGAACGCAGCCATCTGTTCTCCTTCAGCAGCCTCCAAACATCTGTGAACCACGCCTGCCTTCATCTGACTATTAAATCTTAAGGATTTTAGTTTGAAAAACCTTTCACGAATACATGAGGTCATTTTGTTGCAGCCACTGTAAAGATCCTCAGTAGAATTTCTACGTTCATATTGTGAGTCTGGTTCATCTTAAAGCTTTGAATGATTATGTAAAAATATCAGATGAGATTTTCATGAATTTTCAGTTATTTAAGAGGAAATGAGCTGAAATACATTCTCGCAAATTAATAACACATAAATGCTCACTCATACATCTGCACATATGAAAAACATCAATAAGTTTCCAACCTTAAATGTTTTAAACCAGCTGGTTCCTGCAAAATGTCCATTCATAAAAAATGTGAGGACTGGAAAATACAGACGAACTGTTTTGCTTTGAGATCTTGACTTGACTTATCTCAAAATTGTAAATACACTTTTTTCTTTTTCTGTTCTTGCGCCCGTCTGTTAATCGAGAATAATGACATTTCTTTGTACTGGATGCTCCTCGCCAGGGGCGATTCTAGGATCAGAGATTTGGGGGTGCTGAGCACCCAGAGAGCTGCCCAGCCAGGCAAGATAAACTTTACTCGTCACGATGAGACTTCTGTGGAGATTATTGCTTCGTCTAACAGGGTAAGGATATTACACCACCCTGTGAGCTTATTTCCCCCGAGACTCCTGAATCACATTTCCAACGACCTCACTGGAATATTTTGTAAACCGCGTCGTTGAGAATTCTCCCCAAGAGAGCAGCGGCGTCGTTAGCATAACACGGTGGAAATCCAAACCACAGCGGTGAGGAAGAGGATGAGCATGTCTAACCTCACCCCCTAAACCTCCAACCATAACACTGATGTAGCTCCACCCACTACTAACAGCTTACTCTATTTTTCCACACTATAAGGCGCACTTAAAGTCCTTCAATTTTCTAAAAAATCAACAGTGTGCCTTATGAGTATGAATTCTGGTTGTTCTTACTGACCTCGAACCAATTGTACTGTAGTTTTCTCTGGTCTCCTCCCCAATCAGACCAGGAGTGACATGTTTAGCCGCATGTTCTCCTTAAATTGCTGGCTGTCTGAGTGGTGTCCCAGAAACGATGTGGGCTTCATAGATAATTGGCAAACCTTCTGGAGGAAACCTGGTCTTGTTAGGAGAGACGGCATCCATCCCACTTTGGATGGAGCAGCTCTCATTTCTAGAAATATGGACAAATTTATTAAACCCCTCAAAATATGACTATCCAGAGTTGGGACCAGGAAGCAGAGTTGCAGTCTTACACGCCTCTCTGCAGCTTCTCTCCTCCTGCTACCCCCCCAAAAACCCATCTCCATTGAGACTGTGTCAGCTCCTCAAAATACGAAAAACAAACTAAAAACCAACAATAAACTACTTAAACATAAAAAATCACAAAGAAGGAACGATACAGTATCCACATCTTAACCAAAGAGTAAAACAGTGAAATGTGGATTATTAAATATTAGGTCTCTCTCCTCCAAGTCTCTGTTAGTACATGACTTAATAATTGATCAACAAATTGATTTACTCTGCCTTACAGAAACCTGGTTGCAGCAGGATGATTATGTTAGTTTAAATGAATCAACACCCCCGAGTCATTCTAACTACCAGAAATCTCGAAGCACAGGCCAAGGGGGCGGTGTGGCAGCAATTTTTCACACCAGTCTATTAATTAACGAAAGACCAAGACAGACTTTTAATTAATTTGAAAGCCTGATGCTTAACCTTGTCCACCCCAGCTGTAAAACTCAGAAACCAGTCTTACTTGTTATCATCTATCGTCCACCTGGGCCTTACACAGAGTTTCTCTCTGATTTCTCAGACTTTTTATCTGATTTAGTGCTCAGCTCAGATAAAATAATTATTGTGGGTGATTTTAACATCCATGTAGATGCTAAAAATGACAGCCTCAACATGGCATTTAATCTGTTATTAGACTCAATTGACTTCTCTCAAAATGTAAAAGAACCCACCCACCACTTTAATCACACTCTAGATCTTGTTTTAACATATGGCATAGAAACTGAACATTTAACAGTATTTCCTGAAAACCCTCTCCTGTCTGATCATTTCCTGATAACATTTACATTTACAATAATTGATTACGCAGCAGTGGAGAATAGACTTTATCAACGTAGATGTCTTTCTGAAAGCGCTGTAACTAAGTTTAAGAAAATAATCCACCCACTGTTATCATCTTCAATGCTCATAGAGCAAAGCAGCTATCTGAACACTACCCCCAACAGAGGTCGATCATCTTGTTAATAATTTTACCTCCTCACTACGTACGACTCTGTACTGTAGCTCCTGTGAAAACTAAAGCCTCAAATCAGAAGTACCTGACTTTGTGGTATAATTCTCAAACACGTATGCTAAAACAGATAACTCGTAAGCTGGAGAGGAAATGGCGTGTCACAAATTTAGAGGATCATCATTTAGCCTGGAGAAATAGTTTGTTGTTTTATAAGAAAGCCCTCCGCAAAGCCAGAACATCTTACTATTCATCAAGAAAATAAGAACAACCCCAGGTTTCTCTTCAGCACTGTAGCCAGGCTGACACAAAGTCAGAGCTCTATTGAGCCAACCATCCCTTTAACCAGAGGCGATTTTAGCCCATTTTGGGGGGTGCTTCAGCACCCCCCAAAATGAATCAAAGCACCCCCAAAGATTTTTTACTTTTTTGACAATATTTGCTGTTTGTGTGAAACACTACTAAAAATATAAAAAGCATACAGTACTTGGTTGAGACGTAACATTTTAACAACAAAAGTATAGATAACCCCTCCCTCCCATAATGGTTTGTTCCAGCTCGCCTCTTCCGTACTCTGCTGCTAGCGGCGTTGCTAGCGGCGTTGCTGCTACATTTAACCTCCAGTTACTCTTTATATAGTTAGGTAGGAGTCAGACCATGAAAACATTACACCCAGGTAACCTGCAGTGTTGAAAACGTGTTTAACACGTTGCTACCCTACAATCCGTCCTGCTCTGTAGTAAAATCAGCTACATTTGACCGTCCTGTTGCTCCCATTGAAATGTATACAGCCTATTTAAAATCTAAAACTTAAAATTGTCCGTAGCCTACTGTTGTTACCACTGTCCTGTTTGAAATGGATACTAACTAGCTAACTGACTGGATTCCCATTAACCTTATAACTCCTGTTGTGTGTGTGTGTGTGTGTGTGTTTGTGTACAGAGAGACAGCCAGGTTCATAATGGATATAAGGAAGTTTTTTCAAAAAAAGGAGCCACATTCAGGTAAAAGTGTAAAATCAAAAGATCCGTCAATCAAGAATAATGTTGGATGAGTGTTTCAATATTTATCTTTTATTAGATGTTCATGTGGTTTGGTTATTTTCCTTTTGGTTGAAAGTACACTGAGAGGACTTTTTGTTAGTGATCTTAATAGATTTTTTGTCATATTAATGTAATTTTTCATCTAATTGAATACAATCTATTTGTGTATGATTGTCAGTCCAAAGAGGGAGAGAGGAAAGAGGGGAACTTGAGGAGAAAGTACAAGGCCAGGAAGAACCAGGTAAGAAAACAGACAGGGAACAGTGACAGGCAGAACAGAAACTGTTAAACTGACAAAGAGAAAAAACCTGATTTTACTCTAACAATCTCCCTATATTAAAGCTGCTATACAGAATCTGCTAAACAAACTTGGTTGAAACATTTTGACCCTCTTTAACAACATTCCAACATAACATTATCATTGATTGGGGAGATTAAAATTAATGATATATTTTTATGTGGTTCAGCCACAACTCTACTGAAACCTCAGCCAGTAATAGGTAGGCCAACTTTTGGACCGTCCAGTTGTCTGTATGACTGCCGCAGTACGTACATCACATTTGCACACTATCAGTGCCAAACAGCCTGGTGGAGCGAGGAGCTGTAAAGAGAAGCAGATGCTCTGTTTCTAAAAATGTTTTAAGCTTGTTTCAAAGATTCTGTACAGCAGCTTTAAATGTTTTCCAAAAGAACACAAACACTTATCAGTGTTTCTCAAACTTTTTACAGTGTGTACCACCTGATAAAAATGTCAAGCTCTCCTAAGGACCACTATGAAAGCATGAAACTGGGAGTGTTTTTTTTATGTATGTGATCTATATTATACATACACATTAAAAGTGAATCTCTGTCCAAAAAATGCACTCAGTTTACCTTTCACTCACTATGAGCATCATTCATAATTTTCCCCCAGTAATTAAGGAACTATATGTATTTTTTTTTTATTCCAATCCATTCTTCTTTAGCAGCATTTAAATAACCTTTATCAGATTTGATGGTTTTGTTACAGACTTTTCAAAAAAGTGTTTTGCTTTTCTTTCACAAATGTGCGGATTAAATTGTGTTAAAATGCACAAAACAGTGATGTCATGTTTTGTGATGAGGACCCAGGCACAGAGAGACTTGATGAATTTAAGAATCTTATGATTTAATAAAGAAATTTGCAGACTTGCACAGAGATGGTAAAATTATGATGACTGATAACGGAGACGAAGACAACAGACGACGAGGACAGGGAAGAAGTCTCATTGTGACGAGTAAAGTGTATGTTGGCTGGCTGGGCAGCTCTCTGGGTGCTCAGCACCCCCAAAGCTCTGATCCTAGAATCGCCCCTGCCTTTAACATTAACTAGTAATGACTTCAAGAACTTCTTCACAAATAAAATTTTTATCATTAGAGAAAAAATTACCAATAATCATCCCACAGATGTAATATTATCTACAGCTACTCTTAGTACCATTGATGTTAAGTTAGACTCTTTTTCTCCAATTGATCTTTCTGAGTTAACTTCAATAATTACTTCCTCCAAACCATCAACGTGTCTTTTAGACCCCATTCCTACAAAACTGCTCAAAGAAGTCCTGCCATTAATTAATTCTTCAATCTTAAATATGATCAACCTATCTCTAATAATTGGCTATGTACCACAGGCCTTCAAGCTGGCTGTAGTTAAACCTTTACTCAAAAAGCCCCAACCTTCCTTTCATATCAAAAATCATTGAAAGAGTAGTTGTCAAAAAGCTAACAGATCATCTGCAGAGGAATGGCTTATTTGAAGAGTTTCAGTCAGGTTTCAGAGTTCATCACAGCACAGTGATGGTTACAAATGATCTTCTTATTGCCTCTGACAGTGGACTCATCTCTGGGCTTGTCCTGCTAGACCTTAGTGCAGCATTCGATACTGTTGACCATAATATCCTATTAGAGCGATTAGAGCATGCTGTAGGTATTACAGGTACTGTGCTGCAGTGGTTTGTATCATATCTATCTAATAAACTCCAATTTGTGCATGTAAATGGAGAGTCCTCTTCACACACTGAGGTTAATTATGGAGTTCCACAGGGTTCAGTGCTAGGACCAATTCTGTTTACATTATACATGCTTCCCTTAGGCAGCATCATCAGAAGACATAGCATACATTTTCACTGACACCCAGCTCTATTTGTCCATGAAGCCAGATAACACACACCAATTAGTTAAACTGCAGGAATGTCTTAAAGTGTCACGTCCGGTGTGGCAGACGTGTGGAGTTTGTAGAAAGGACCCAAAAGGCGGCAGCTCTGGTGCAGGTGGGTATTTATTTACAGGAGTGAGTACAAACAGCAATGGTGGGTGAACATGAAACTGGAAAACCTAAACTGGGTAAAACTAACAAAACAAACCAGAAACGAGGATGCAGGGAGGTCCGGGGAAATGCATACGGAGAGACGCAGGGAGACCGAGGGGAAACAACACAGACGAACCAGCAACTACTATGACAGAAGACACAACTTAAATACACTCAGAGAACACAGGGAGATTACACACAGGTGGGGGACACAGCTGGGAGTGATTAACATGACGAGACTAGGGAGGCAAACTGAAAACACTCACATAAGACGCAGACCTTCACAATAAAACAGGAACTTACACATGAAAGGACACAAACTAAGAAACGCGGACCTGATACAGGAACACACGGGCAGAACAGAGTAAACACTAAACAGAGGAAGAACAGAACCAACAATCACACTAATAGAAAACACAAAACGCTGGGTCAAAAGGACCCAGGACCATGACATAAAGACATAAAGACCTGGATGACCGCTAACTTTCTGCTTCTTAATTCAGATAAAACTGAGGTTATTGTACTCGGCCCTGAGAATCTTAGAAATATGGTATCTAACCAGATTCTTACTCTGGATGGCATTACCTTGGCCTCCAGTTACGCTGTGAGGAACCTTGGAATCTGTTAAGAGATATATTCTAAAACACTTCTTCAGCAGAGAATCAGATAGGAGAAACACACAGATTTTCTTGCTAGCAAGGGCAGCTCTGAGCTCACACACAAGAGTGAGTCTCAAAGACTAGCAATGAGAGACTGCCCTGGTCTTTATTTATACTTCAGTGAGCGTTTGTTCCTTACATTGGAATGTGGAGGTGTATATGTATGTTTGTGTGTGTGTGTGTGCGTGTGTGTGTCAGAGTGTGACCCCATAAACGACTTCCCTTAACCTGCTGGTCTGGAAAATCCAACAGTTCATCTATATGTAAAAAAGGCACTTAGACTAAAACTGACATAGCTACGTTAATCCTACCGTAAAACAATAAGACAAGGTACAACCTTTCCCATGCTCCTAGGATGTGGGGGTGAATGCCAGAACACCCTGGAAAGTACACACCGTTGTTACAGACTTCCTAGGGTGAGACATTCTTTCAATATGCCACCAACTATATACTTCTAAACACAAATGATTACATGCAGTATTCTACCATATGCAAACTTATATCATTAAAAGATTATACTGACTACTAAATACAATTTTCCATTGACAGAGTCATTTGTGACCAAGACATGTCCTTCAACGCACATATTAAACAAATGTGTAAGACTGCTTTCTTCCATTTGCGCAACATCTCTAAAGTTAGAAATATCCTGTCTCAGAGTGACGCTGAAAAACTAGTTCATGCATTTATTACTTCCAGGGTGGACTACTGCAATTTGTTATTATCAGGATGTCCAAAAAACTCGCTGAAAAGCCTTCAGCTAATCCAAAATGCTGCAGCAAGAGTCCTGACAGGGACTAGAAAGAGAGAGCATATTTCTCCTGTTTTGGCTTACCTTCATTGGCTTCCTGTTAAATCCAGAATTGAATTCAAAATCCTGCTCCTCACATACAAGGTCTTAAATAATCAGGTCCCATCTTATCTTAATGACTTTGTAGTACCATATCACCCTATTAGAGCACTTCGCTCTCGCACAGCAGGCTTACTTGTTGTTCCTAGAGTATTTAAAAGTAGAATGGGAGGGAGAGCCTTCAGTTTTCAGGCCCCTCTTCTGTGGAACCAGCTTCCAGTTTGGATTCGGGAGACAGACACTAACTTGACATGTTGTTGACATGCTGTGCTCTTCCACAGCATGTTTTTTATCCTGTCTTCCTTCTCTCACCCCAACCGGTCGCAGCAGATGGCCGCCCCTCCCTGAGCCTGGTTCTGCCGGAGGTTTCTTCCTGTTAAAAGGGAGTTTTTCCTTCCCACTGTCGCCAAAGTGCTTGCTCATAGGGGGTCATATGATTGTTGGGTTTTTCTCTGTATCTACTACACAATATAAAGCGCCTTGAGGCGACTTTTGTTATGATTTGGCACTATATAAATAAAATTGAATTGAATTGAATTGAATATGTGTTGGACAGCGCTCAAAAATCTGTCATAAAATGTTTTAGTACGACCTTGGTGAGCTACGAAGCCGCAACCCGTGATGGATTGTCAGAGTATTACGGCTACTGTAGTTAGGAGCCTCACAGACTCTGCGGTCTCTGGGTCCAAAACTCCGTCCACTTCAGGTCCCAAAGTCAAAAGAACACTGCGGCATCACAGAGAGTTAAAAACTGTCTAAATTCTTTCATCTTTAATAAAATGATCAGTGTTGCTGCTTTACCAGGTGTAACATTACGTTCAACATCCTGTCATCCATGAAAATAGAATTTATTAAATTTAATGGAGTTAGAAGTTAGCAGGAAGTTAGCTCACCAGTTTCCACCTAAACATGATATAGCATGTTCTGACTGAAAGATTTCTGAAAAAATTAAAACGTACAGCTCTGCTATCACTTCCAACATAAAGGAAGACAGAAAACTAAACAGCAGTGACTTTTGTAGGGTTACTGACATTGAGCTAGTTGGTATATAATGATGTGCTAAGTCATCGCTAGCAACACAGCTATGTTAGCATAACATAAAAACAGTGAAGCTGGAGGCTAACTTTTTTCCACTCAAAAAAAGTTAATGTGAGGGCTCCCAATGATTAAGGACAATTTCAGTCGCATGGCAGGATGCTGTAAACGGATGAAACTTTAGTTAGGAGAACAACTGGGATCTTGAGTTTAACCTTGGAAGTCCAAAGTTTTCCCAGCTTTGTTTCTTCCTTTAAATCTGAGCCCGGGCTGAGGTCATCTGTGACTTTGGTATTTCACGTCACGTTTATGGGAAAATCACTGATATAGAAAAAGGTTAAAAGAAAAAATGTTAAAAGGTGAACGTGGAAACTTTTCCTGTAAAACTGCTCTGGGAGCTCTGGCATTGAGTAGCCTGTGACGGGTTTCCGCCCACACTCTGCTCACATGTTTCAGCCGTTAGAATCTCTGCAGGCTGAAAAACAACTGGAGGGATGCTCAGTGACACAGATGCACCTGAGCAGGTGTTAGTGCATGGAGGAGGCGCCGCTGTGACATCTGTCAAACACGAGAAAAGGACAACAGAGTAGAACCAGCTGATGCGCCTGAGCAGGCGCGGTCCTGGTGGTTAGAGTCGCTCCACCTTTGTCACGCTGGTGGGGGTCTCTGGGTTTTCATTGCTTTGTGTTTCTCTGATGTGGGGGGTCCTCTGGTCACAGTGCAGTCAGCACTTGTTTAAAAACGTCTGCACTGTGACGTCTTTAAAAGTCTTTGTATTTCCTGTGAATAACAACGCGTCCCCGGGGTGGCGTTCAGACTGTGGACAGCAGAGAACCAATCATAACCTCATCTGCTTCAATCGACTTCTTCCTCGTGAGTGTTTTCTGACGGACGGCGGCCCGTGTTCTGCTGATTCACTGTTTTTCAGGTTCAACTGCTCAGAGGGGAGCTGACGACTCCATGGCAAGGAGGACGATCAATGGCGGCATGCAGAGCGCATATGATGAGGAGGAAACGGATTACCGCCCGTCTGGTAAACCCAGGAGTCCGGAAACCCGCCCTCCTCTTCTGCAGCTGAACTCAGAGACCCTTCAGCAACTGTTGGACTGATGCTGGATGTTATGTGATATTTATGTTTGATCTCCGTTGGCGCTCCTCATATTTTCTCTGCTTTTACCACCAACAGTATTCACATCATTGCTGCAGTCATTTTAGATTTACCCTTAACACACATTATTATTATTATTATTATTATTATTATTATTATGCAGAGTGCTGACAGGGACTAGACAGAACAGACAGACAGAGAACTATATTTGCTTCTCTTCACTGGCTTCCTGTTAAATCCATGTTAAAAATCCTGCTCCTCACATACTTGGTAGTAATGGTGGCTTTGTGGCTCTTGCAGTGTTCAACCTAATTATTACTACAGTCATTGGCTCTGGCTCGTCCCTCCTCACAGAAACATGAGGAAGAACAACAGATGTGTAGCCTTCATTGCTAATATTACAAACCTGAATGTTTGGTCTCGGCTGGTTTATTGCAGACTTTGGTTCATGAACGTGTTTCTGTCAGAGAACATCTGCGACTGCACTGAGCAGCACATTAACAGCAGCTCAAACAGCCCAGTCATTGCCTGCTGCTGCTCTTTCAGCAAGACACTTTATTAGGTACAATTGTTCAGCAGCTTGTTAATCAGCCAATCACATCAGCAGCTCATTTAGGCATACAGACATGATGAAAAGAAATTGCTGAAGTCCAAACATTCATGAAGAAAGGTGATTTAGGTGAGTTTGAATCTGTCACGGCTGTCGGTGTGTGTGTTCCAGAAAACACTGATCTGCTGGGATTGAGGGTGAGGGAGGGCGGGTCATCTACTAATCGCAAGGTGGGCGGTTCAATTCATGGCTGCTCTGTCTGCATGCCAAAAATCCTTGGGCACGACACTAACTCCACGTTGCTTTGCAATGCATCCATCAGAGCATGAACATGTGTGGATGTTAGATAGAAACAGTGCTGATATGAATGGGGCCAATGACTCATGCTGTACAAGTTTGGAAAGAAGGTCTGAAAATGGGGAAATTATCCAGCAGTTCTTTGGGAGAAAATACCTTGTTGAGGTCAGAAGAGAACCTAACCCTAAGTGCTTCCAGCTGCCAAGAACCAGGACCTCAAATAATCATTTATGGAGTGGGTAAATGGTAAATGGACTGGTTCTTATATAGCGCTTTTCTACTCATCTGAGCACTCAAAGCGCTTTACACAACTTGTACATTCACCCATTCAGACCCATTCGCACAAGCACATCTCTCTAAGTGCTTTATAGCTAACATTCACACACATTCATACTCCGATGGATGCATCGGAGAGCAATTTGGGGTTAGTATCTTGCCCAAGGATATTTGGCATGCAGACTGGGGAAGCCAGGAATCGAACCACCAACCTTCCGATCAGTAGATGACCTGCTCTACCACCTGAGCTACAACCACCCCGGTTGGGAGGGGTGGTTGGGTGGGAGGTATCGTCCAGCATTGCCCTTATCTTGGACAACAGCCACCTCTCAGACACAATCCTAAGGGAGTCCATCTCGATCCCCACAACATTACTGTCCTTGTTATCAGTTTATTTAGTCTGTTGGCATCTGTGACCCCTAACCTGCTGCCCCAGCATGCAATAGCATAGAGGATGACACTGGCCACAACAGACTCATAGAAAATCCTGAGCATTGTCTGGCAGATGTTAACAGACCTCAGAGACTCTGACCCCTCCTGCAGAGGGTAGCAATGTTTTTTGACCCAGTCCAGGTTATCGTCTATATTAATAACTAACAGTAACATGTGTCCTCACAGTGTAGTCTGAATCATATCAGAGACGTGAAGCATCCTTAGAGGTCAGCTGTTTTCTATCAGCTGGCAGTGCTCAGTGAAACAGAGAGCGCCCGAACATTTAGATCTCAGAGGCAGAAGGTAAACGGTGAGAAACCCACAGATGCCACCGAGGAGCTAGCCAATCAGCAGCCAGAATCTCCTCCCTCTGTTTCATTACAGCTAATCTTTATGCAGAACACACACTCACCCCACCTCAACGCTGCGACAGACTTCATTTTCCCGCCACGCTAGGCTGCTCTGTCTGCTCTCCCGGCTCAGAGGAGGAGAGAGAGAAGGAGGAGCAAATTCACAGGAAACCCCCCCCCCCTCCAGCTGAGCTCAGACTGTCTGCAGGCTTCAACGATGTGTGAAGACGATGCTGGTTCGTTCAGGGTGGCGTGCACAGACCCAGAGTCTGTATGTGTGAGGACGGAAGGTGGGTTCTCGCTGGGCCTGCAGGACCACCTTCTACAGGGGGACTATCGCAAGTGTCCTGAGCAGCTGCATCACTGTCTGGTATGGTAACTGCACCGTATTGGATTGCAATACCCTACAACGGATAGTGAGAGCAGCTGAGAATATCAGTAGAGCCCCTCTTCTCTCCATCACAGACACTTATAGCACCCGCTGATCCGCAAAGCCACCAGCATTGTGGAGGACACCACACACCCCTCACACACACTCTTCACCCTGCTGCCTTCTGGAAAGAGGTACCAGAGCATCCGGGCCTTCACTGCCACACTACGGAACAGTTTCTTCCCCCAAGCCGTCAGACTCCTGAACACTCAGTGACTGGACTGACACGCAGACACGCACACCTTCATACATGTCACTACAAAGCACTTATCTGCAGTATCTCACACTCATACATACACACACATACACACGCACGCACACACACACACACACACACACACACCAAGTTACTTTTGCACAATACTCAGCATTTTGCACATTTCCACTGCACTGTCTTGTGTCTGTATCGACCTGTTCTGTCTAGTGTTGCACTGTCTTATCTTGTTTATTTTTGCAATTTTTTTGCACATTGCACTCTACGTAGTCCTGTGTTGTCTGTTATATGTCATATGTAGCTCCAGGGTCTCAGAGAAACACTGTTTCATTTCACTCTGTACTGTACCACTGTACATGGTTGAAATAACAATGAAAGTCACTTGACTTGATGTAACATCAGTATCACAGAAATGATAGCTGTCTAAATGAAGCCCAAAGATATAGACAAGATTCAAACACAGATGTGTCTGTGTGTGCAGGAAAGTGCAAATGTCTGTCAGACCAGACTGTCAGCTAGTGAACAAAGTCACAGGGAGGAGATCAAGAGGGTACAGACAGAGTGGGTGTGGCCAAAAAAACATTGCGCTGGAGTTCAGGACCTTTCTGCTGGGCATTCGCCGCAAAACTTCACAGAACACTGATGGCCCTGATGGTCCTGAATGATGAATTCACGCAGTAAGGTCAACATGCTCCTGACTGAGACACCACCTTGAGGTCTGAAACTGGTGGAGCGAAAAGTGCTGTTTTGTGGGTGGAGCCACCTTTCATCACCAGTGAAGTTTGCCTCTTGGTGTTCGTTTACGTTTTTTTAATGTAACTTTTCACTGTTACGCTGACACCTGCAGCATGTTCCTTTAACCACTGGAAATTGTGCTGAAGTGTCTAAATTAGAATCGTGTCTATCTGCAATTAGGGGCTGGTTACTGGATAATTTCCTGCTTCTTAATACTGATAAGATAGAGTTGATGGTTACTGGACCACAAAAATGTCCATACTTGTCCCAAAATTTCATCTTGAAAATTGATGACTATGTCATAAATTGCAGGAACAAGGTTAAAAACCTGGGTATGTGGTTCGACATGGTGCCCTCTTTCAAGTCTCATGTAAAAGAGACAACAAAGACTGCCTTTTATCATTTAAGGAACATAGCCAAAATCAGACAAGTTTTATCAAGCAACACTGCAGAGGTTCTCCACGCATTTGTGTCTTCACGTATCGATTAATGTAACGCTCTCCTTTCTGGGCTACCAAAGCAAAGTTTTAGAGGTTTACAGATAGTGCAAAATGCAGCTGCTCGCATTTTAACTAAAACTGGAAAAATTGAGCACATTACCCCTGTATTGAAATCCCATCATTGGCTACCTTGTCAGGTTCAAGCAGATTTTAAGGTCCTGCTGCTCACCTGCAAGGTTTTAAATGGTTTGGCACCTTCATACCTCTCTGATCTTTTGCACTCATATGTTCCATCCTGTGCTCTCCGATCACAGGATTCTGGCCTTTTAAAAGTTCCTACAGCCAGAAAAAAAACTATTGGGGAACGTGCTTTTTCTTTTCGTGCCCCATTTTTGTGGAACAACCTCCCTCAAGATATTAGGCAGGCATGCTCTGTGGAGGTCTTTAAAGCTAAGTTGAAGACCCACTTGTTCACCCCATCCTACATGTCTTAATTCTATGCCATTTAGTTTTTTTTTTAATTTTTATCATTTTGAACTTTTAATATTTTTTTAACTTGTTATTGTGTTTTTAACTTGTATTGCTATGTATCACTTTTATTTATTTATCTCTCTATTTTCAAATAGCTGTACAGCACTTTGTCTAGAATAGAATAGAATAGAATAATTCTTTAATTGTCCCACAAGGGGAAATTTGGTTGTAACAGCAGCCAAAAAGACAAATATACAAACAAACAGTACACAGGACAGAAACATACACAATTTTTCTTACATATTTACATCAAGGACAATGGTTACTATAAACAGAGAGTACTGTACAGTTATTAAATTAAATAAAAATAATTACAGGTAAGAGGCAAACCAGGTTGTAGTGCGAATTGGTTAATTAAATAACTTATTGCAGTTACAGCATTGATGTAAACATCTATGTTTGTTGGGAGCAGTTCAGATTGTACAGTCTGACAGCTGCAGGGAGGAAGGACCTGCGGAAACGCTCCTTCATGCATCTAGGATGCAGCAGTCTGTCACTGAAGGAGCTCTGCAGTTCAGCAACATTTACATGCATGGGGTGGGAGACACTGTTATTTTGGCCAGAGTCCTTCTGTCTCCCACCACCTGCACTGGGTCCAGGGTGCATCCCAGAACAGAGCTGGCCTTCCTGATGAGTTTATCCAACCTCTTCCTCTCAGCTGTCGATAAACTGCTGCTCCAACATACAACACTGTAAAAAATGACAGATGCCACCACAGAGTCATAGAAGGTCTTTAAAAGCGCTCCCTGGACTCCAAATGACCTCAGCCGCCTCAGCAGGTAGAGTCTGCTCTGACCCTTCCTGTAAAGAGCATCAGTGTTGTGGCTCCAGTCCAGTTTATTATTCAGGTGAACACCCAGGTACCTATAAGAGTCCACTATCTCAATGTCCACTCCCTGGATGTTCACCGGTGTCAGTGTGGTGGGTCTGCGTCTCCGGAAGTCCACCACCGACTCCTTCGTTTTCCCGGAGTTGATCAGCAGGTGGTCCTGCTGACACCAGTCAACAAAGTCCAGAGTCCACTGTCTGTACTCTGAGTCGTCCTCACCTGTGATGAGGCCGACTATGGCAGAGTCGTCAGAGAACTTCTGTAGGTGGCAGCGTGGGGAGTTGATGGAGAAGTCTGCAGTGTAGAGGGTGAAGAGGAACGGTGCCAGCACAGTTCCCTGTGGGGCCCCCGTACTGCAGACCAGTGTATCAGAGACACAGCCCTGTGACCTCACATACTGTGGACGTTCTGTGAGGTAGTCCAGTATCCACTGGGACATGTGGTGGTCCACTCCTGATAGCTCCAGCTTGTCCCTCAGAAGTCATGGTTGGATGGTGTAGAAAGCACTGGAGAAATCAAAGAACATGATCCTCACAATGCTTCCAGGCTTCTCCAGGTGAGTCAGAGCTCGGTGCAGGAGGTAGATGATGGCATCCTCCACCCCGATGCCAGGCTGGTAAGCAAACTGCAGCGGATCCAATGAAGACCTCACCAGGGGGCGCAGATGGTTTAGAACCAACCTCTCGAGGGTCTTCATCAGATGCGATGTCAGGGCTACCGGCCTGTAGCTGCTGAGGTCCTTGGGATGGGAGGTCTTTGGTACCGGTACCACACAGGAGGTCTTCCACAGCTGTGGTACTTTCCCCAGTGACAGGCTCAGGTTGAACAGATAACCTAGGATGCCACACAGTTCATCTGCGCAGCATCTCAGGAGCCTGGAGCTGACGCCATCTGGACCTGCAGCCTTCCGCACCTTGATCTTGCGAAGCTCATTCCTCACTTGAAGTGCTGAGATAGAAAGAGTGGATTTTGGGGGAGGGGGGTGTATGTTGGAGTCAACGGAAGCCAGGGGTGGGTGTGATGACTGGGAGCTGGGAGGTGTGAAGCTAAGAGGTGTGAAGTCCTGAGATGAAGGACAGGCAGTCCCTGAAGATGAAGGAGATTGCAGCAGGGGGGACGATGCTGTGGGAGGGGTGGGTGTTTGATCAAACCTATTAAAATATTTATTTAGGTCATTCACCCACCCCAAGTCTCCTGCAGCCTGGGGGGTTGGTTTTTGTCCTGAGATTGTCTTCAGGCTGTTCCAAACCCCTCTGATGTTGTCCTGTTGCAGCTGCTCTTCCATCTTCCTCCTATAGTTATCCTTTCCTTGCCTTATCTTCCATTTCAACTTCTTCTGAACAACTCTCAGCTCCTGTTTGTCTCCAGATCTAAAGACTCTCTTCTTCTCCTTGAGGAGAGCCTTAATTTCAGGATTTATCCATGGCTTGTTGTTAGAAAAACAACGTACCTTTTTGATGGGTACGGTGTTGTCCACACAGAAGCTCATGTAATCCGTAATGCAGTCTGTGATGCTGTTGAGGTCATCCTCCAGGGGGCTGCAGAGGTTGTCCCACTCAGTAGAACGGAAACAGTCCCTCAGGGCCTCTTCAGTCTCTGCCGACCATTTTCTTACTGTGCATTTCACAACTGGTTCTCTGTGTACTAGAGGTTTGTACACAGGCTGGAGATGAACCAGATTGTGATCTGAGCCCCCCAGGGGAGGAAGAGGTGATGAGCTGTATGCCTCCTTGGTGTTGGCATACAGTAAGTCCAATGTTTTATTGTCTCTGGTGTAGCAGGTGACATACTGGGTGAAGGTGGGGAGAGTGGAGGACAGGGAGATGTGATTAAAGTCCCCAGAGATCAGGAAAAAGGGCCTGAGGGTGCTGCGTTTGGAGTCTGCTGGTTACAGTGTGCAGGACCTCACAGGCTGCTGCAGCGTTAGCAGAGGACGGGACATACACAGCTATCATAATCACGTGTGAAAACTCTCGCAGTAGATAGTACGGTCTCATGCGGTCTAAAAGCGCTTTATAAATAAAGTTATTATTATTATTATTATTTAAGAGAAGAAGTCTGCTCACTGACACTCATTAATGCTAATATATTTTCCCAGTGACTCTAAAAGTTCCCTGTTCACTGTGTAGAGTGGCACAGAAGAAGAAAAGTCAGACAGGTGGACCCATGCGTCCTCGCCTGCTCTGAATCTTGATGATTGGTGATTGGTGGAGCCAAGCAAGCCGAGGGGAGACGGATGTTTTACATTTGCCAAAGCCAAACATCTGCCTCCATCCCAGCATCCTCCTGTGTCACTTCAGCCCTCTGTGTGTCCTCCTTCATCCATGAACCTCCTCTGAGCTCTTCCTCTTCTCCTGCCCGTGGCTCCATATTCATCCTCCACCCTCCCTCCTCTGCACATGCTCAGACCACCTAAGCCTCAAACATCTCCAGCTCTACCATCTCCATCACAGCAAGGCTCACCTCCATCTTTGAACTTTCCTTTTCACTGTTGCTCTCCGTCTGTCACACTTGCCTCCACCCACTCCACCATGTGTGTCTTCTTCACCTCTCTGTGGATGGCTTTACTTCATACTCATGTATTCTGTCATTCCACTTCTCTCCAGAGCATACCTCCACCTCTGCAGGCTCCACCTACTGTCACCACAGATCACAGCTGCTGTCCGGCCATCCAGCAGCACTTGGTGCAGTTAAATTACAGCTCCCTCTGGTGGCTGCAGAAATTATGACAGCGGGAAAAAATGAAATAATGTTCTGTGACATTTTGATGCATGCTCAATCATCCAGATAAGTAAATCTCCAAAAGTTGATTCTGTTCATCTGGACGTAGCATTTTCAGTGGGAGAAACGTTTTGTCACTCATCCAAGTGACTTCTTCCAGTGACGATGAGTGACGATGAGTGACGATGAGTGACGATGCGTGACGATACGTGATGAAACGTTTCTCCCACGCTATGTCCAGATGAACAGAATCAACTTTTGGAGATTCTGTGACATTACATTTTTCTTACTTTCTTTTCCTGTAACATAAGCCAATCTTTGGCCCTGAAGCTGAAGTCAGGTGTGAGGCTGATACATGTGTCGGTCATGACATCAGCAGGAAAATGTGAAGCCGCAGCTCTGCTGAGGTTTCCATCAGCATGCAGAGCAGGCGTCGCCGTGCTGATAATTATTGATTGTGTCTCTTCATGCATGAGGTAATTTGGGATGCTCCTCATTTGCATGCAGACTGGGGGGATTCAGCTGCTGCGCTCGGCTCAGAAAATATCAAACTGTCTGTGACACACTAACGCCGGCACGGCGCCTTCGTCTCCTGAATCATGAGCTGTGTTTTTGTGATAAAGTGAATGTGTTCATGTCAGATATCAGTTGGTTTTTCGTGTGGTTCTCAGCAACAACAGGAGCTTCAGGTGTGCTAAGTGAGCCACACACACCAAGACACGGAGGGGCTTTCTCCAACTTCCTTTTGTGTCTTTGAACACATCACCTTCTTTTTAATGAGGGCAGTAACACTTTATTATACAGCCTGATAATAAGTAATTTATTAGAAACTACTGTGTAGTTATGTTTACCTACAAATACTTAAGTCATACTGTAAGTACATTTATGTACCGCTTTATTTCTCCATAATTTTATGGAGAAACTGTATTTCAGCATTATAGTCTCTAGTTTTCAGGGAGCAGGGTGTGTTATGGAGGTGATCGGTGGCGCTGTCACTTGGTGTTCGCTCGCTCTGTGGTATAGTATCGCTTCCTGTTCCTGCTCAAACACAGTGGCGTTTCTGAGTAGCTTATTTGCTTAGCAGTTTAATTAACAACTTTAAAATACATTCTTTTTTTTCCACAGTATAATCTTCACGTGCTTCATCCGAAGCACACTTTCTGTGTACTCACTACCTAATTTATAGCCAAAGTATTCACTCACTGTCTCTGTACTGTTTCGCTAGCTTAGCTCGTAGCCGACCCGTTAGCACCATGGCTACTTCACCTGTCCCTTCTGCACTTTCTTGCTCATTGTGTCAGATGTTTAGTTACTCACTAGCAGTAATGATATCTGTAACAAATGTAGCATATTTGCAGCTCTGGAGGCCAGGATTACTGATCTGGAGACTCGGCTTTGCACCCTTCTCTCACCCTTAGCTAGCCAGGCCCCTGTAGCTGGTGCAGCCGATGATAGCGTAGGCCCCGCTAGCTGTTCCCCGGCAAATCCCAAGCAGCTGCGGAAAGAAGGCGGCTGGGTAACGGTGAGGAGGAAGCATAGTCCTAAACAGAAGCCCCAGGTACACCACCAACCCGTTCATGTGTCTAACCGTTTTTCCCCACTCGGTGACACACCTGCTGGGGGTCAAACTCTGGTAATTGGTGATTCTGTTCTCAGACATGTGAAGCTAGAGACACCGGCAACCATAGTCAATTGTCTTCCAGGGGCCAGAGCAGGCGACATTGAAGGAAATTTAAAACTGCTGGCTAAGGGTAAACGTAAATTCAGTAAAATCATAATTCACGTCGGCAGTAATGACACCCGGTTACGCCAATCGGAGGTCACTAAAATCAATATTGAATCGGTGTGTAACTTTGCCAAAACAATGTCGGACTCTGTAGTTTTCTCTGGTCCCCTCCCCAATCAGACCAGGAGTGACATGTTTAGCCGCATGTTCTCCTTAAATTGCTGGCTGTCTGAGTGGTGTCCCAGAAATGATGTGGGCTTCATAGATAATTGGCAAACCTTCTGGAGGAAACCTGGTCTTGTTAGGAGAGATGGCATCCATCCCACTTTGGATGGAGCAGCTCTCATTTCTAGAAATATCGACAAATTTATTAAACCCCTCAAAACATGACTATCCAGAGTTGGGACCAGGAAGCAGAGTTGCAGTCTTACACGCCTCTCTGCAGCTTCTCTCCTCCTGCTACCCCCCCAAAAACCCATCTCCATAGAGACTGTGTCTGCTTCCAAAAAGACAAAAAACAAACTAAATACCAGCAACAAACAACTTAAACATTTACAAAGAAAGAACAATACAGTATCCACATCTGAACCAAAGAGTAAAACAGTGAAATGTGGATTATTAAATATTAGGTCTCTCTCCTCCAAGTCTCTGTTAGTACATGACTTAATAATTGATCAACAAATTGATTTACTCTGCCTTACAGAAACCTGGTTGCAGCAGGATGATTATGTTAGTTTAAATGAATCAACACCCCCGAGTCATTCTAACTACCAGAAATCTCGAAGCACAGGTCGAGGGGGCGGTTTGGCAGCAATTTTTCACACCAGTCTATTAATTAATGAAAGACCAAGACAGACTTTTAATTCATTTGAAAGCCTGATGCTTAACATTGTCCACCCCAGCTGTGAAACTCAGAAACCAGTCTTACTTGTTATCATCTATCGTCCACCTGGGCCTTACACAGAGTTTCTGTCTGATTTCTCAGACTTTATATCTAATTTATAGTTCTGAGCTCAGATAAAATAATTATTGTGGGTGATTTTAACATCCATGTTGATGCTAAAAATGACAGCCTCAACATGGCATTTAATCTGTTGTTAGACTCAATTGGTTTCTCTCAAAATGTAAAAGAACCCACCCACCACTTTAATCACACTCTAGATCTTGTTTTAACATATGGCATAGAAACTGAACATTTAACAGTGTTTCCTGAAAACCCTCTCCTGTCTGATCATTTCTTGATAACATTTACATTTACAATAATTGATTACGCAGCAGTGGAGAGTGGACTTTATCAAAGTAGATGTATTTCTGAAAGCGCTGTAACTAAGTTTAAGAATATAATCCAGCCACTGTTATCATCGTCAATGCCCTGTACCAACACAGAGCAGAGCAGCTATCTGAACGCTACCCCAACAGAGGTCGACTATCTTGTTAATAATTTCACCTCCTCACTACGTACGACTCTGGATACTGTAGCTCCAGTGAAAACTAAGGTCTCTAATCAGAAGTACCTGACCCCGTGGTATAATTCTCAAACACGTACCCTAAAGCAGATGACTCGTAATCTGGAGAGGAAATGGCGTGTCACAAATTTAGAGGATCATCATTTAGCCTGGAGAAATAGTTTGTTGCTTTATAAGAAAGCCCTCCGCAAAGCCAGAACAGCTTACTATTCGTCACTGATTGAAGAAAATAAGAACAACCCCAGGTTTCTCTTCAGCACTGTAGCCAGGCTGACAAAAAGTCAGAGCTCTTTTGAGCCAACCATCCCTTTAACGTTAACTAGTGATGACTTCATGAACTTCTTCACAAATAAAATTTTTATCATTAGAGAAAAAATTACCAATAATCATCCCACAGATGTAATATTATCTACAGCTACTCTTAGTACCATTGATGTTAAGTTAGACTCTTTTTCTCCAATCGATCTTTCTGAGTTAACTTCAATAATTACTTCCTCCAAACCATCAACGTGTCTTTTAGACCCCATTCCTACAAAACTGCTCAAAGAAGTCCTGCCATTGATTAATTCTTCGATCTTATATATGATCAACCTATCTCTAATAATCGGCTATGTACCACAGGCCTTCAAGGTGGCTGCAGTTAAACCTTTACTCAAAAAGCCATCTCTAGACCCAGCAGTCTTAGCTAATTATAGGCCAATCTCCAACCTTCCTTTCATATCAAAAATCCTTGAAAGAGTAGTTGTCAAACAGCTAACAGATCATCTGCAGAGGAATGGTTTATTTGAAGAGTTTCAGTCAGGTTTCAGAGTTCATCACAGCACAGAAACAGCTTTAGTGAAGGTTACAAATGATCTTCTTATGGCCTCTGACAGTGGACTCATCTCTGTGCTTGTCCTTCTTGACCTTAGTGCAGCATTCGATACTGTTGACCATAATATCCTGTTAGAGCGATTAGAACATGCTGTAGGTATTACAGGTATTGCACTGCAGTGGTTTGTATCATATCTATCTAATAGACTCCAATTTGTGCATGTAAATGGAGAGTCCTCTTCACACACTGAGGTTAATTATGGAGTTCCACAGGGTTCAGTGCTAGGACCAATTCTGTTTACATTATACATGCTTCCCTTAGGCAGCATCATTAGAAGACATAGCATACATTTTCACTGCTATGCAGATGACACCCAGCTCTATCTGTCCATAAAGCCAGATAACACACACCAATTAGTTAAACTGCAGGAATGTCTTAAAGACATAAAGACTTGGATGGCCACTAACTTTCTGCTTCTTAACTCAGATAAAACTGAGGTCATTGTACTCGGCGCTGAAAAGCTTAGAAATATGGTATCTAACCAGATTCTTACTCTGGATGGCATTACCTTGGCCTCCAGTAACACTGTGAGGAACCTTGGAGTCATTTTTGACCAGGATATGTCCTTCAACGCACATATTAAACAAATATGTAAGACTGCGTTCTTCCATTTGCGCAACATCTCTAAAATTAGAAATATCCTGTCTCAGAGTGATGCTGAAAAACTAGTTCATGCATTTATTACTTCCAGGCTGGACTACTGCAATTCATTATTATCAGGATGTCCAAAAAACTCACTGAAAAGCCTTCAGTTAATCCAAAATGCTGCAGCAAGAGTACTGACAGGGACTAGAAAGAGAGAGCATATTTCTCCTGTTTTGGCTTCCCTTCATTGGCTTCCTGTTAAATCCAGAATTGAATTCAAAATCCTGCTCCTCACATACAAGGTCTTAAATAATCAGGCCCCATCTTATCTTAATGACCTTGTAGTACCATATTACCCTATTAGAGCACTTCGCTCCCACTCTGCAGGCCTACTTGTTGTTCCTAGAGTATTTAAAAGTAGAATGGGAGGGAGAGCCTTCAGTTTTCAGGCCCCTCTTCTGTGGAACCAGCTTCCAGTTTGGATTCGGGAGACAGACACTATCTCTACTTTTAAGATTAGGCTTAAAACTTTCCTTTTTGCTAAAGCATATAGTTAGGGCTGGACCAGGTGACCCTGAATCCTCCCTTAGTTATGCTGCAATAGATGTAGGCTGCCGGGGGATTCCCATGATGCATTGAGTTTTTCCTTTCCAGTCACCTTTCTCGCTCACTATGTATTAACAGACCTCTCTGTATTGAATCATGTCTGTTATTAATCTCTGTCTCTCTTCCACAGCATGTCTTTTATCCTGTCTTCCTTCTCACACGCCAACCGGTCGCAGCAGATGGCCGCCCCTCCCTGAGCCTGGTTCTGCCGGAGGTTTCTTCCTGTTAAAAGGGAGTTTTTCCTTCCCACTGTCGCCAAAGTGCTGCTCATAGGGGGTCATATGATTGTTGGGCTTTTCTCTGTATCTATGAAGCGCCTTGAGGCGACATTTGTTGTGATTTGGCGCTATATAAATAAAATTGAATTGAATTGAATTGAATTGATTCATCTCACTTTATTATGTGCATGAAGGATGCTCTATTATTCAACTGTCCTCTCATTTTACCAAGATTAATGTGATGAGGAATGAGTTTATAATGATTGAGCGACGTCTACCTTCACTTTTCTTCCAGAAGATTTCAGATCGATACGTCGCGGAGATAGAAGATTCTAGCTGTTCACGTTGTGTACGTGTTTTCCTTTGTTTTTGTCTTTAGAAGAAGAAATGAAAGCAGAAATGCTCTCATGGGGGCGTCCTGCTGTCACAGGTTTATTCATGGAAACTCTCACAGCTTTGACCACAACACAGTGATAGAAGGTGTTTCAGAGCTTTCTCTGTGCTTAATCTTAAAACAAACACAGGACGTGGTTTTATGGAAATAATGAGCAGGAGCAGTAAACTGAGCGGTTGTTGTAGAGCCGAGCTCTCAGGACACGTTCAGCAGCAGACCGACGCCTCGTCTCCAAACACAGAGACAAAATCTTCCACTGAGTACACACATCACAACACAAACAGGATGTGACGACCAGTAGCTCCATCCACTGATGTGAATCAGCTCCAGCACAATCTCCTCCACCCCCCGTCTGAGCTCCACACTGAGAACTATTGGTCCACTGAGCATTTATGTTTTAACTGACAGTGAATACCTGAGTGTAGAAGATCAGTAACCGTCCAAGAACTGTCACAAACGTGGATCATCCACAGACTGTCCTAGAAAACACCTGCTCCAGAGTGGACTCACCTGAGGCTGCTGTCTTACCTTTCACCTCCACAGGCGAACAACACCCTGCATGTTACTTAAGTGTGAAATCTGCAGGACAGCCTGGAGGGGTCTGGATATGTCCTGAAGTATCCAAAGTACAGGTTCATGGATCCCGCCGCGGGCACTTTAATTTCCAACATCTGTCACATGACAGCGCTGCTCTGAAACAGAACAAAACATACATTATTCATGGCCCCGCCCCCAGGCACTCATTAAACACAGCTGAGCCTCATTTTTATTTTATTAAAATTAATAAAATGCCCCTCCCTTTCTTTTTAATAGACTACTCATGCAGTAAAAACATTGAAACCACAATAATGTCTCTAGATTCTGAAAAAGCATTTCCAGTTAACTGGAAATTTTTATTTTCAACTTTACACAAATTTGGTTTTGGAAACTCTTTTATAAACTGGCTAAAATTATTATATAATTCCCCAACAGCTTGTGTCAGAACAAATGACCAAACATCCTCCAGCTTCTGTCTCCTGAGGGGCACCAGGCAGGGATGCCCACTCTCCCCTTCACTGTTTTTTATCATTTTTATCAAACCACTAGCAGCAGCTAGTAGTTTGGTCCTGCCTTCGCTATTGTGGTTGATGTGGAGGTAGGGATTGGCTTAGGCATCTGGAGAGTCCTTAGGGACATGTCTGTGAAGGTTCTCAGTCATCCAGGTCATCGTAGTTTAAGGAGCTTGGAAAGAAGTTAAGTTAAGTTGGTTGAAGACATTTCACCTCTCATCGGAGAAGCTTCTTCAGTTCTAGGGTCAAAAGGTGGAGAGTCCCAGATTTAAGCCCTGTGGGAGTATCCCCCGGGAGGGACAAAAGGACCCCCTAATGATCCTCTACCTAATCACATGAGCCAATGTGTGAAAACGGATGTAGGTCACAATCAGCCAAGGTTTCGGGTGAGCTCATAGTGAAACCTAGCCCCACCCTATTATGTGATTTCCTGAGGTCACATGGCCCGGGATGTGAGTGGGCGTTAAGGCGTCTGGGAAGGGATCTCAAAACTGGATTATAGATGGCAGACAGTTGGTGTCGTAAACCACCACCTCTGTTCAAAGATGGTCGCTCACAGTGGACATAAATTACTCCTCTTTCAAACCATCTGTCTTCTCTGTCCAAAATGTGAACATTGGCATCCTCGAAAGAGTGTCCTTTGTCCTTTAGATGCAGATGGACCGCTGAGTCTTGTCCCGTGGAGGTGGCTCTTCTATTTTGTGCTATGTGTTTGTGAAGTGGCTGTTTGGTCTCTCCAATGTAGAGGTCTTGGCATTCCTCGCTGCACTGTACTTAGGGACATTTTCCCTGGAGGGCTTAACCCGGGGGTTGTGGTCATGAAATGGTTAGGGGGTGTGGTGGCTCTTAGATGGTGTTTCCCTCGTGGCTGCGTGCTGCAGGGCTGGGGGAGGGTCTGCGCTGGCAGACGTAGGTTACTGGCCTGGTAGCCTGGATGCCCCTGGGTGGGTCTGGGGCAGGCATGGGGGCTTGGGGTTCTGGGGGTGCTCTGCCTCCGGGCTGGGGCCCTGGCTGGACCTTGGAGGCTTGGGTTACCACCACAGTGCAGGGGAGGCACTCCCCCTCTGTCCCCTTCTGGCTGCCTGTGCCTCAATTTTATTCTGCAACCTAGACATCCACATTACTCACACTCTCACATAACACATACATATAGAGCCTTGGAGGTGGGCACGTTCTACAGCATCCAGAGGATGGTTGGTGTAGCCCAACCCACCTCTGGCGCTGGTGCCCTACCCTCAATTTTAAATGCATATAGACACTAAGGGTTTTCGGGAGGAGCCGTGCTCTCCTGTGTTTTAAATGCACTTTAGAAGAGCACACAGCAACATTACATATGAGCGGGCGTAGGGAGGTTTGGGGTCTTCACTCACCCTGGTTCTGTTATCCATCAGGGCTGGGGGGCTGGGAGGAGGTGCTGGCTGTCAGATTGGGGTCCGGGATGCGGGGCCTCCCTGCTACTGCAGATAAGGAGGTGGTCCGCTTGCCTCCACCCCAGAGAGAAGGGTTACATCTCCTGGGTCTAGGTGTGGCTTGCCCCTCTGGGGGCAGGGGTACCTGGACCTGGGATATAGAGTATGTTTGGGGAGTGTGACTGTCTGTGCAGTGTCTATTTGTGTCTGTCTACATGTTGGGTGAGTGCCGAGTATTTGGTTGTGTATATGGGGGTGGGAATGCACGTTTGTGTCCGCGTGCACCTGTTTGTCTGTGTCTATATGTCAGGTTGGGTCTTAGACTCAACCTCTCTGGGTACATCTCAGGCCCTCCAAAGTACGGAGGCCTATCTCCCCTCACCACACTCCCTGCCGGTGGCTGATGCCCTCAGACGTTGGTGTGTTGGTGGTCCTTGTCGACTGGGGCTGGGCGCTCATGTATGTGCCTGGCTGGGCCCCTTCCGGGGGGTGGGGTGCCCTCAGGCTCAGTCCTCTCTGGCACAGCTGGCTGCCGGCAGAGCCCGCGGGCACGCCACTGCAACCCCCTTTGGCCTCTGCTCCATAGCTGCTGGGTGACCTCTCGTTTGGGGCTCTACTCGGCTCTTCCCAGGAAGGTGGCATGGTTCCCCCCCTTTTGGTGGTCCTCCTCGGGTCCTTGTACTCTGGGGCCTCTGGATGTCTGGGGCCTGGATCTCCTCCATACCTGCTTCATACCCTGGGGGACGGGGCTATGGCCTTACACTCCCTAGCAGATCATTACATGGAGAAACCTTTGGAATACAAGCATGCTGATCCACACAGGTGTGCACACAGGTGTACACACGGGTGTTCACAGACGCGGACTACACCTTTGTTGGCTGCTGCCTCAAAGCACATTGTGCGCTGTCTATCTTGCGTGCTGCACAATATCATTTAATATTTAGTATCTACTGTTATCTACTGCTAGCTAGTTTAGTGTGATGGTGCTGTATTTATTATGTTGCTCTTTCTTTGTTTGCTTTCTCTTCTGTTTTTTTTTCTCCATACAGGTGATCCAGGTGTTTTGTTTGTTTTTCTTTCTTTCTTCCCCACTTTCTCACCGTTTCTTCTCCCCTCTGGTTTTCTTTCTCTCCCTTTCTTTCTTTCATTCTTTCTCCCTGTCCTATCCCCCAGTCATGTCTGTCCCGTTTGTAGCAACCGAAAATAAAATAAATACATAATTACAATAAAGGTCAATCAAATGGACCAATACAGCAAGGCCATGATGATTCACTTGGCATCTTTCTTGGCCTTAAGACAACAATTCTGATGGCTAAAGATCCAAACGGTACAAAATAAATAAATAAATAAATAAATAAATAAATAAATAAATAAATAAATAAATAAATAAATAAAATTAAATAAAAAATTAAAATAATTCTAATTATTTTATTTGTATTTTATTATTAATTTAATATAATTTTATTTTTGTATTAATTTTGTGTATTTTTAGTTCAATAATTTGTTCAAAAATATGATTTTGGTGATTATAGGTAAGTATTATGATGAATTTAGCTTTTTATTGGTAGCACAGTGCAAAAGATTTTTTTTTAAATTATTTCTGTTTTGGATTTTCATATTTTATTGATGCATTTTTATATCGTTGTATTAATTATTTTTATGTCATGTTTTGTCCTTCGTACCTCCCTGTAACTGCACTGATTTCCCACCGTGTTGTCTCCCTGACAGTCGACTCAGGAAGTTGAAAACATCAAACGGTGACCTGCCGGTGAACTTTGGTGAACTCCGGCGCCCCAGCAGGGGTGTCGCTCCTGTCTAATTAAAAATAGATGTAGGAGCAGGGAGCCCAGGGCTGCTGGGTGTTTGAAGTGCTGCTGCTGATGGTGAGTGTCACAGGATGATGGAAACGGTGCTTTCAGAGGCGTTCAGTAAAACGCAATAAGAGGAAACGTCTCTTTGCTCTGTGTTCTGTCAGTGCTGCAGGAACAGCTCAGTAACCTGAAGTCCTCCAAATATCCTCGTGTTTCCTTCACACGTTCTCATCCAAGGGACCCAAATCCTGGCCTTCTGTCCCCTGGCTTTGTGCCCGGACTCACTGGTTGTGGTAAAATTGGACATCAGGAGACAAAGAGTGACTAACACCACATAAAGAGCTTAGACAGATGGAGGTGGAGAAACCCTGATGATCTCCCTACGTTTAAGTGTCACAGAGGTGTTTGTCCACTAAGCTGAAGCTCTGTATTTGTTTGTATGGTAGTCATTTGGTGCTGAACAGCCGAGGAGGAGGACAGGAAATCAGACAGGAGCAGCAGGTTTTAGAAATCTCATTCAGTCTGAACTGCTCAAGGTGTGATCTATCCAATTTAATTCAATTTTATTTATACAGCGCCAAATCACAACAACAATTGCCTCAAGGCGCTATATATTGTAAGGTAGACTCTACAATAATACATATAGAGAAAACCCCAAATATCATATGAGCCCCCTTCACCTTCAGAGGAGCTCACACACCTGCACCTGCTCACCTGTGATCAGCTGATCCTGGATCCAAGCATGCAAAGGCCATCCCACCTGTCTGCTGTCAGTGGTGATGTTCATAATGAAACCAGGTGCAGAAACATAAACATGAATACAACTGAGTGCAGATGCTATGATGCTGGTGTTTATGGCCTGATTACAACATCCTGGAAACTCCTCCAGCTGGCGTAGTCACACATATGGAAAATATATAAATCTTATAAAGTTTGTATCTGTCTTGTGTGAAACTTGTATGAAAAGCATACAAGAGTGAAAACAGATATAAGATCCCTTGAAAAATTATATAAATGAAACTTGTAGTTTTGTATACTTCCTAAAACAATATATGAAAGTAATGAGAAAGTGTCCACTTTAATAAGTAAATCATATAAGCCTTATATGATTCACTATATGAAGCAAGCCAAATCTGATGCAAGTCTTTTCCATTTCTTTTCCATATGGGCAGAGGTGACAGCGCTCCTGGCTGGTGTGAGGCACAATCAGCTGATCAGTTCTTCCATCACACCAACCTGCAGCTCGCTGACAGGACGACCTTTCCAGCTGCTGCTGCTTCATCTCTACCAACACACCTCTCACCTAGGGGTGGGCTTCACCACAGGTACCCCCCCACCCACCCACTCCCCACAATCCATTATAGCAGCAAAGAAGCAGAGACATGGCCCAGGGGTGCCCTCTGGAAGCAGACCATCAATACACACACACACACACACACACACACACACACACACACACACACACACACACAAACAGACTGGAGTCAGTCCCACACTAGAAACACCTGTAACACCTGAAAACAGAAACTCTGAGAGATGTCACACCCTCAGTGATGTCACTGAAGAAGAACACGAGGAACTGACATCCTGGTGACATCACATTTTGTTGCATTCGATTGGCTGAAATCAGGCTCGCTCACCCGCCACAGCCTCAGCGATCAATAAATGAGGCGTATGTCAGCTCAGGTCAGCTCCATGTTTCAAACAAGTGTTATCAGCAGGTTGTTGATCAGGTTTATCTGTGATTAATAATCCAACGTTTGGACTTCAGAGCAGCTAAAAGATCCAGAGATTTGCTATGAAGTGAGGTCCTGACCTTTGACCTTCTGTGACTGTGTGCCAACACTAGTTTAGTGTTTATGGAACAATAAACCTTTTCATTGATTTAAAAAAGAAAAAAATGCTGCTACCAAGGAAAACACACCCACACCTCACCTGTGGCCAACGCTGGGTTCAAACCACCAAATCAAGCACGTCTGCTGCACAAACGAGTTGACAGGTCAGCGGCACAAATCCCAGAGGTCAGAGCACACCTTCCTCAGCTGTCTGTAACCACCAATAAGAAGCCTCATTACAGTCTCTGACCTCACTCATAGAGAAGTCACTGACACCTTTAGTCAGAGCAGCTTGGGTCAGAGGTCAAAGCCCGAGGGTCACGAGACAGTCTGGACTCTAACAAGGCTGAGCTCCACCTCACAAACCAAGGACAGGAAGTGATGTGTGTATTCCTGAGAGTGTGTATATCAGTGTGTGTGTGTCTGTGTTGTGATATTACCTGTCTATGCGGTGGTTTTAAGGTAGCCTCTGGGGGCGGCACTAACATCACCTTGTCCTGCCTCATCTACTTCCTGAGATTCCTGAGATTTTCAGTTATTCATCAGGTGACATCACGCCTAACCTGATGACTCAGACAGATCTGTGGGGACTGAGGCAGGTGAGTCAGTCAGCTGTCTGTCACACTTCAATGGGGAGACACTGACTCACTGCACGCCCTCGGAGCGTTACCTGCTCACCCGGAGCCTCGACACTCAGAAGCTCACCTGTCCAAACACTTGCTCTGTATTTCAGACTTTACCTGAAATACTGAGCAAGTGTTTACCTTTCTGTGTCAATGCTGCTGCTGCTGAGCTGCAGAGACATGAACATACATGTAAAGGATTCTGAATGGCCGGCAGGTCAGCGTGTGAAATTATTCATGTTATTATTCACATTATTCACCAACAGAGTCATGAAAGTTTTATTTTAATGATAATAAGAAAAAAATGTAAAAACAGATTAGACACATTAATCAGTGACTGAAGCTCAATCACACATGAACCAGAATCTGATGATTGCTCTGATACTGAACGATCTTCCGTCAGCTGATCAATCGCCCAGCTGTAAATTTATCCACCGCCCTGCATTTTCATTCCCAACAGAGGTTTCTGCACATGGAGACAAGTAAGAGAACTGTGAGCGACTGAAGGCCCTTTAAAGTAAAAGCCTCAGCCTCTGATCTGCTCCTCTCCATGTTTGTGTGGCTCTTCGGCTCAGATGAGTTTTGATTTTATCAAATGAGCTGAGCTGAACGAGACTCCTGAAACATCAGAGCTTCGAAACATTAATGTAATTACTTTCAGAGATAAACAAGCCTGAGATCAGACATAAACCAGAGCGATGTCCCAGGAAAAGTAATCACCCGTCTAATCATTAATAATGATCTGAAAATGTTCATTCGTCTGTTTTCTGCCGCTAATCGAGCCGTTTGTGAGATTTGAAAAAGGTGTGTGTTTTCAGACTTGTTCCTGTCAGCCTCAAACATCTCACCTGTCTCTGCACCAAACAGAAGCTTTCTCTTTGTTCCTGATGTTTGGATGGAGATGTTTAGGTGAAAATATGAGAAGGACACCAGAGAGAAAAATGTGGCCATGAAGCCGTGGCAGCACTCGGAGGATGGGTAGATCGTCACGTCCGTGTTTAATGATGCAGGTTTTCTCTGCGACTCCTCTGAGGAGGCAATGCATCAAAGCGACAGGCCAATCAGCATCCGGCCGCTCTTCATCAGCACAATTAACTGTAATTAATCTGTTTACTGTGTGAGGTGTGAGGCACGCCGGGCGGCCTCGCTTATCTTCCTTATGTAACTGCAGGAAAACGAGGATCCGCTGTTCTGCTGCTCACTCAGCCCTGAACTCTGATTGGTCTTTGTTTTCACAAAAAAAGGAAGCTGCCGAGAGCAGACTGTGGCGGAGGTGTGGTCCCGGGCGCAGCTGCAGGGGAAGAGTGGTGCGGTGAGCTCAACGGGGCGGTGCTGGAAACGCAGGTGAGAACAGCTGATGGCGTTTTGGACTGATGATGCTTTCCTTCCCCTTTATAGTGAGACGGGAGAGGAGCGGAGATCAGCTGTGACCGACAGCTGTCGGACTGTGGTCGGTCATCACAAACAACGATAAATAAACTTGGTGTCTGAAAACATAGACCTGGGCGTGTGTGTGCCTGTGTGTGCCTGTGTGTAGTGCATTTCACACAGACAGATCCTCAATAAACAGAAAGACAAGCCTGCAAATAACTACAGCAAGATCAGTAACTCACAGCTGATGAAACTCATTTAGATAAATAAATAAACTCCCTCAAATAAACTCTCATCAAACCTTCAAATCCATAAAACTATGACCTGCTGGCCTTTCTGAGCTCCTGTCTAAGGCCTACAAACTCTATAGCAGGTGAGCAGCATCTGAAAGACCCAACACAGGAGCTGAGAGACAATCTGGATCTTCAGCTAATCATCTGCTGTTTTCTGAAGCCTCACAGACATGTCTGAAGGACGGCTAACAGGAAGACGTTCATAATGAAGGGAAACAAGAGGAAAAGCTGAGGTCTGAAGACCAGAGGAACAGGTCTGATGGATCCACTTAATGGTTAGTAAGAGGATGTCAGGAGGAGGTCCAAAACTGAGAGTCTGCAGCCATCAGTGAAACAGGGTGGAGGCTCTGTCATAGTTTCAGCTGCAGGTCAGTCAGTGGTGTTGGAGATCTTTGATGAACTGATGAATTACAGAGTCCACCATATAGGAACATCTGGAAACATCTTATTATCTGCTTTCATTTTCAGCTCGACAATGATCCAAACACACTGCTGTGCATTAAAACCTGGATAGAAACACACAGGGGAACTCTATCAGAGCTGGACTTCAGCATGACTGAAGCAGTGTGAGATCATCCTGACAGAGAACAAAAGGCAGAAACATCCAAAGAAGAACCCAGAGAACTCTTCCTGAAGGTCCCCACAGAGCTGTAGGAGGAAGCTGCTCACAGCACAGATTCACTTTCATTTTCCTCTTTTAACTTCTCGAGCTGCTGATTATTCTGAGTATGACTGGATAAAAGCCTGACTCTAGAAAAGTCCTTAAGTTTTAATCCGTATGTGAGACATCGTCTCGACATGAGGGCCATGGGCCATGACGCAAACGCCACCACGTCACAACCATCTGCCTCTTTTTAAAACTTTAAGCAGACTCACGTTTTCTTTGTTTCTCTGATTAAAATGTTCTAAAATTAACACTGAAATGTTTTCGTGACACAGGATTGAATCAGAGTAGAAATAGGACAGAGGATCATGAGGAAGCAGAGATTGTGGGCGATCGTGGCTCAAAGAGTTGGCAGTTCGTCTTGTAACTGAAGGTTGCCGGTTCGAGCCCCGACTCGGACAGTCGTTGTGTCCTTGGGCAAGACACTTCACCTACCGCCTACTGGTGATGGCTAGAGGGGCCGATGGCGCGATATGGCAGCCTCGCTTCTGTTAGTCTGCCCCAGGGCAGCTGTGGCTACAACTGTAGCTTGCCTCCACCAGTGTGTGAATGAATAGTGGAATTGTAAAGCGCTTTGAGGGTTTACAAAAAAGCGCTATATAAATGCAATCCATTATTATTAACCAGAGTTTTGGGTTTTATGGCCTTGTTTTGTTATTTTCTCATGTTTTTGTCTCTTTTCGTTTTTCTTTTTCATCTTCTCATCTTTCTCACTCATGAAACCTGGAGCTGTTCAGCTCAGCTGCTCCGTGCTGACAGAGCAGCTCTCTATCGTCAGTGTTCACTTTTTATCTTCCAACGTTAAAAACTGTCATGGTCTTGAGCCAGTGGATTCAATGGTTTTGGTTTTGATTATTATCTTATGTTTCAGGTTAATTCTTGTTAGGATTTCCTTGTTATTAGGTTTGGTTTCTGTTTTGTATTTTGAGCTCCTTTTGTTCGGTGTCTAGGTGCCTGCCCTGGTCCCACATCTCTGTGTCCCCACGCTGTTGCCATGTCTTATGTCTTGTGTTAAGCTTGTGTCTGTGCATACCTGTTGTATTTCCTGTTTTACTTTGATAGTCCCTGTCCTGTGTGTAGTGTGCCTGGTTTTGCTTCCCCTTGTCTCGATAGCTCTGATTTCTCCCAGCTATGTTTCCCTCCTGTCTCCCATTCCCTGATTGCTCCTGTGTGTATGTAAGCCCTGTGTTTTTTACTGCTTGTTACTGGTGCATCTGTGTTACCTCCACGTGTCATCCTGTGTTCCACCCTTTATGTTTTCCTTTGAGTTATGGTTTCAGATTTGGTGGTTAGATTGTCCCAGTTTAGGTTTGTTCTTAGTTCCTATCTGTCCCATCTCTGCTCTGTCTGTATTATCACCTCATGTAAATTAAGCTCACTCATTGCATCGTCAGTGCCTGCGATTGGGTCCTTATCCCTTCAACCCCACACGACTGCCGCCGCAGCTGTGACAAAACAACACTTAAGCTGCGCCGTGCAGATGTGGATCGTCCCCGATCCCCGTCCCAGAAACCAGGCTTAAACAGTTCAGTCATGTCAAATTTTAGACCCATCTCTAAACTTGCCTTTCTTAATAAGATTCTGGAAAGGATTGTTTATACTCAGTTGATGGACTATTTGAATGAGTCTCAATTGTCGGAAATCTTTCAGTCCGGCTTTAAGCCATTAGTACGGAGACAGCCCTCGTAAAAGTTAGAAATGACATTCTGATAACGACAGACCGTGGTAAATATGCAGTGCTGGTCTTGTTGGACACCGCTGCATTCGACACAGTGGATCACGATTTGCTCATCTCCCGCTTACAGCACTGTGAGGGAAATTCTGGTTCGGCACTTTTGTGGCTATCTCTCAAACAGGACTTTTTGTGTTAAGTTGGGGTCGGCTTCATCCCCTGTGGCTCCTCTGCTTTGGGGTGTGCCACAGGGATCTATTCTTGGGCCATTATTGCTTTCACTGTACCTTTTGCCTCTTGGTGCGATATTCCGAAAACATAAAGTTTCATTCCATCTATATACAGATGACTGCCAGCTTTATTTACCTTTTAGTCATTCTGATAGTCTCCCAAGTCGATCTCTGCTTGACTGCCTTAGTGATGTTAAAGCATGGATGGCAAAAAGCTTTTTACATTTTAATTATCGTAAGACAGAAGCGATCTTATTTGGCCCAAATGGTTTTTCTGAGGCTCCAGATGCTGATCTTGCCGCTTTGACTTCCCATTTAAAGAGTTCGATTACAAATCTCAGAGTAAAAATTGATTCTGCACTTACCTTTGATGGTCACGTAAACGGGGTGGTGAAATCAGCATTCTATCACCTCAGACGTTTATCGAAGGTTAAGCCCTTGCTTTCCAATCGTGACTTGGAAAGTGTTATTAACGTCTTTATTACTTCACGTTTGGATTATTGCAATTCTCTTTTAATAGGAGTTGGGCAGGGCACTTTGTCACGCTTGCAACTAGTACAAAATGCCGCGGCACAATTTTTAACTAACAGAAGGAAATTCGACCACATCACTTTTGGCCTCTCTACATTGGCTTCCAATTGAATTTAGGATCCGTTTTAAAGTTCTTTTATTGTTTTTTTAAATCTCTAAACGGTCTGGCACTTGTTTATTTGTCTGATTTGTTGAAGCCCTATGTCCCCATTCGTTCGCTTCGGTCAGCTGAGCAACTGCTGCTTTCAGGACCAAAGTCACGGCTAAAACTTAGAGGAGATCGAGCGTTCTCTGTTGCGGCTCCAATGCTTTGGAATAACCTTCCTCGCCATACTAGACAAGCTACATCAGTGCCAGTTTTTTAAGTCCAGATTAAAAACCTATGTTTATTCCCTGGCTTTTAACTCTGTGGGTGACTGACATTTTTGTTTATTAATTTTATTGCTATTTTATTACTATATTTATATTTGTATTGTACAGCACTTTGGTCTACCAAGTGTGTTTTTAAAGTGCTATATAAATAAATGATGATCCAAGCTCATCTTCAAAAAAGTACTTCCAGTGGGGGGGTTGGGTCTCCCTGTGTTTAGACACTATTACCTGGCTGCAAACTCAAGAGCTCTATTTCACTGGCAGTGGGGTCCGCCTATCGACCACCGTTATGATAATGTCACGGCTGGGGCGGCAGTCGTGTGGAGGTGAGAAGGAGGATCCAAATAGCAGCCAGTGGTGGAGGTGCAAGTGAGATTTATTTACAGTGAGTAATAACCAAGAAGCGGGCAGAACCGAAACATAAACCTAAACTGGGAAAACTAACACAAAAGGAGGACACGGGGCGAGGAGCACACGGTGAAACACGGAATAATGCTGAGTACACAGAAGATTCACAGAGAAACACAGACGACGCAACCAGGAGCACAGGCAGACACGCAGTATAAATACACACCAGGTAATTAGGAGATGAGAGACAGGAGGGCAACACACCTGGGAGAAATCAGAGCCGACGGGACAGGGGAAACGTAAACTGAACACACTCACATGAGAGGGGACCTTCAGAATAAGACAGGAAACTCACAGACACAGAGAACTAGACGAGACACTGAACTTAGACAGATTCACACGCAGACAGTCTGACACCATAGACAGACAGAACACAGAAGTGGGACCAGGGCAGGCACAGAACCCTAACAAATGGCAAATAATAACAGAATACATACTCAGAATAACAAAAGCACAAAGAAACACAAAACACTGAGTCGGCAGACTCAGGACCATGACAGATAATCTCCCGCTCTGGCTTCAGGTAGAGTCAGCAATAGTATTTGAAACCTCATTACCGGCTTTGTTTTCTAACACCAGTTCCTCTAATAAATGGATCAGTTGTCATTTTGTTCTTAAACACTCTCTAAAGATTTTAAGTCAAATCAGGAAATCTCTTAAATTACCTGACCTCTCAGTAAGAATGCCAATAACACAACTATTTGTTTAAACCAGGAAAAATGGACAGGGTGTTTTTAGAGTGGGGGGAAAAGGGGTTGAAACATATTGAGGACTTATATATAGATGACAAATTTGCTTCTTTGTTTCAACTCCAACAAAAATTTCAGTTACCTCAATCACAATTTTTTCGCTATCTTCAAATAAGGAATTTTGTTCAACAAAACTTTGCAGACTTTCCACTGAAACCACTAAATCATACTTACCTTGAAACAATTCTGAAAGCAAACTCTAAACATCTGATATCCCAGTTTGTTAGGTGCTTTACAATTCCAGCAGATTCTGATTGAATCAGGAATACATGGGCTGAACACCTCGGTGTCCCTCTGTCTGAGGACCAATGGTTAAACTGCTTGTCCAGCATTCAGAAAGGCTCAATAAACGCCAGATACAAACTAATCCAGTTTAAAGTCATTCACAGACTACATTTTCCTAAACTCAAACTTAACTGGATTTATAACTCTGTATCCCCCCTATGTGATAGATGTAACGCTGATGAAGGTTTCCTTGCACATCTATTTTGGCACTGCCCAGTCTTGAATGCTTTTTGATACCGGATTTTTACATGGTTTTCAAACAAATTTAGGAAAAAAAGTACCACTTGATGGTACACTGGCTATACTTGGATCTTCTGCCTCAATTGAATCCTTCTCCTGTTCACAAAAACTGTCTTTTGGAGTGGCTGTCCCCTTCGGCCCCGTGTTTTAAGAGGTGGCTTAAGGAGATGGTGTCTGTTGCCAGGGTGGAACACATAAGATTTGACAGGAAAGGAAAAATGGCATGTTTTTGCATGATTTGGCAGCCATTTCTAAAATTCCTAGAAATTAATCATTCTTAATCTTATACCTCCCCCTCCGTGTGCACCTTCCCATTTTATTTATTTAATTATTTATTTATTCATTATTGTTATATTTTTTTTCAATTTTTTTTAAATAAAAGGAAAGTTATTTTACTTTCCTTTTATTCATTTTTTTGTCTTCATGCTTACAAGTCCACATATGCTAACTGTAGTAATTGTTTACAGTTGAATCTGTATAAGCATGTTGTATTCAGTTGTAAAAGCAAAAATTAAATACTAAAAATAAATAATTAAATAAATGATGATGATCATCATCATCATCATCAGTAATTCAGCAGCTTCAGAGGTGGGGCAGGTGGAGCTGGTGTTAGACCAGACCACCACAAGTTTGTTCATAACCAGGAAAGAGTCTTTACGAGCTGAAGTCTGAACGCAGGACAGAAGCTGTGGGTGTTCATCATATGAAGACTCAACAGTTCAGCCACATGAAAGCAAAACCTGCTGCAGAGTCAGCAGAGCACTAACGGGCGTTTCACACCACATCCAGAAACACAATCCGAGTGCTACCTCCCACCCTGAGATCACACCCACCTCAGACTTCATCAGCTTCTGGTTCACCGAGTTTAACCCTAACCCTAACTCAGTGACTAGTTTAACTCTGCAGGGTTAGGGCTGAAGCACATGGAGTTGAGGAGAGAGCTGGTGTTTTTCTAGATATTTGCAGGCTTGTACGCCCTGAGGAGAAACTCTGTGAACTGCCAGCTTGTTCAGAGCTCATTAAAAACAGGATTTGATTTATTTTCTGAAAGTCAATCTTTGGATCGGTGACATGGATCGTTGCTTCGACACGCTGGAGGAGATCCATAACAGGAATGAGGGAACATAACAGATCTAACATTAGCTACCATGCTGAAAACCTCCAGACCGTTTTAGGCTTTTATTTCCCTTTTACGTTTTTGGTCTCACTTCATCACACTGTTATTTTTAAATGCTACGCTCTTAAAAGCTCCGTCACACAGACAGGTGTTTGTCTGACATTCGGTGCTCTTTTGGCCCTTAGCTGTGGTTTGAAATCAGTCAGCAGCGTTTGGAGTCTTTGTTGGCTTTGACTCAAACTGAGTCATTGATGGTTTACATCACCCTGAGATTCCACCCTGAGATTCTCCGGAGTGAACATTAAAGAGGAGGAGGCGGTGTTTCAGATGAGGCGCGAAGGCTGATTTATGGAAATGGAAATCCCTCAGCCTGTGTTGGAGCCTGTCAGAAAATGGACGCTGATGCGATTACAGTGATGCGGAGCAGCACTGCGGCACACGCTCAGTACTATCTGCTTGATTACATCAGACAGCTCAGGTTTCCACACACTGCTTTAGATTGATTTCCTTTCTTCCACTAAAAAACATTAGTTTCACTTCATTTCTATGAAAAACAACCACAGAAACCCGATCCATCACTTCACACCAGCAGAGCCTGATCCCAGCAAGATAGCAACGTGGAGCCTGTTACGGATTCAAATATTGGGGATGGATACAAGAGGAAAACCCAAAATAACCACACTGGTCCGGCCGGGTCAAGTCAAACGATGATTTAATGAACACACGCGTGGGAGATGGACACCATACAGCAGACAGCATCAGATCTCAAAATGGTGCCTTGATCAAACTCTTATAGCCTCTAGTGGCCCCCACCTAATCATAAAAGCCTAAACATTCACATCCTTTCTCTCACACAGCACCTAAGCTACAACCTTGGCTCCTTGTTTATCTGCTCCTGCTGAGATGGGGCAGTATGCTCTGTTCTCTTCTAGTCAGACAAATAAGGCGATGACTTTCTGTGAACAGTATTTCTTATAACTCAGCAGTATAATGCATCATAAAACAATATCATTCATTCACAATAAATCAACAGTCTAATGTAATGCAGATCAGTTTAACAAATGTAATAGTTATCACCTTCTTCTAATTCAGGAGAATAATGCAAACTGAAACTACATAATAATTCACAATCTTTAATTAGGGGTCTAACATGGCATAAAATAATATTATAATCCAACAATTCCCCCTGATGAGCTCTTTAAACTTAAAGAGCTCACTTACACCCTGCAATCCAGTGTTGCCGGGTTCATTTCTCCTTACTCCTGAGTCCCTTTGTCCCCCTGTTGGGTGAACCATATGTGAGATGACCTCTGTGTTTGCGCAGTTCAGATGCAAGAAAAACTTTTATTACAACAACAATAGTAGGTACAGATGATACTCCCATCACTCCCCAGTTCTCCCACAGCTTTATTTCGGTGCTACCTTACACCCTTCAAACATACTCAGACTAGAACCTCTGTCCGAGGAGCTTTTAACCTTTATTTTATTGCTGTAGGCACCAGTGTCTTCCAGTCGGGTGATCCTCTACTGTTCTTTCTTCAACCTCAGGGGTTAGACAACCCTTCAGCTGTTGCACAGATCAGGGGATTATTCTGCCCCGATTTCAAACAATGATCTGTGTATTCTGGGGTCACAGCTGTGTTCCCCAGCAAAAGGAACAGAAAGGTGTTCTCCTTATGACCAACAGCCTCTCGAACGTCGTTGGTGTGGTGTTCCTGGATTTCCGTCAACCCCTTCATGGTTATTGCTGTGTTTATTTGATCCATCCTTTTGAGGTGACTTAGCTGGAGCCCAAAATGCTATGACACTTGAACCCAGTTGATGTTTCAGCAGTCACTGTGTCTGTCTCTGCTGCCAAGGATCCTCGTATATCTGTGACCTCGTCTGGTGTCTGTTCCTTTCTCTGTAAGAGACAGAAAACCAAAACACCTCTCTTCCTAGCTCTAACAATCTAATGTTGTTATCTACTGATCTTTTGGTGGTTCAGAATTGGTTTAGAACATTCAGAATGTCCCAAGGACTTATCCTAATTTAGTGTATGTGTGTGTAAGCGTGTTTGCATTTAGCCCGCTGCACTGGCATTTCCTACACTTTATCAGTCCGGACTATTGAAGCTTATGACCTTCAAAAGACCGAGTGCCAACTCATTATAAGCACATTTGCAAGGTATGTATGAAAATGATTAAAACCACTCATTCTAATAAAAGACATAAAAAACAAATTAGCCATTTCTAATTCTAACATGTGTCAATTCAACGAAGCTAGAAAATTAAAAGAAAAGTTTAGTGACCTCATATCTTAGAAAGTATCAGACTTTCTCCTATCCAATGTCGTTGCTCCAGTCTTGTTATCGTGTGTTAGGGAATGAAATCAATTTAATTGTCATGTTAGATCTGTTCAACTCCTGGCTCCGCCCAGAGCCTGCGTCTTCACAATCGTCTACAAACAAAACCTGTATTATTATGAACTTCACTTCAACATGAACTTGTTGACTACTTTTGACACCTGTAAATAGAAGATTAACATGAGGTTATAACAATCACTGTAATACAAATATTAATGTAATGTCAATAGCTTCAATAAATGTTTAATGCAATGCTTGTTATATGATTCTGATGTAACAATAATGCTGATGCTAAAATAACCGTAAAACACACCCTTTTTTTATCCCTTACTGGCGCTGCATATTCTTCCTTTAATGTCACTATTTTCAATCTGTTAATTAGAGTGCTTAAACATGAAGTAGACTACGTCCACTACAAGTCAATACAGCTGTAAATGTGGCCAATTATCAATCTATTACCAATCAATAACAAAAGATAGCTTTTATTTTATGCATGCTTTTAGTCAACCACTCACCCAGAGGATCTTCAACCCCAGAAAATTCCTTCTCCTCATTTAATGAGTCTGTCTTCCTTCCATGCCCTGGTAACTGGTCCATCCAGAGCCATATCATCTTGAAATATACATACAACAAGCCAAACCACACCTTGGTCACACCAACCCTTTTCCGCCCTGAAGATGTCCAATGCCATCTTAGTCTGGACTGTCAAAGGTGACTTTAACGCTGACTGTTCCGACAATCCATTTTATAACATTTCCTGGTCAGATTAGCCAATCTCTGCACACTGGAATAAACATAATTAACATGATCAACCTTTTTCCTGCGTGTTTTTTCACCATCTTATTGATTCCAACGCTCCATCCTTATGTGGTTTGCTACATTATGTTTATCTAGAACTCCACTCTGTCTCTAAATGTTTGAAGAATTTTTCATGTTTGGGGTCAAATTTTAAGAATTTGACCATACGTGAAATTAATGATGTTATCACCCCCATCGGGGCTTACCTTTCCCACTTCTGATGATATTCCTCCCTATTCTTTGCAAGTACCCCCTTTTGGTGGCGAGAAACTGTTGGTGTGGTCAAGTGGGTGCTGTAAAAACAAAAGCTCAGGACAGAACAGTTATCAGTCACGTACTTCATACAAAATTAGCATATATTGAATTTCATATTGATCCTCTGAGTGTAATGGTACATTTTAATTTGAATTTATCAAAGCTAAACACAATAATTTTTCTTTATTTTGCTCTTGTTCTTGTGCAGCACCACATCTCAGCACATGCCCCTGTTGGTTCTATCTTACTTTTCTAAATTATTGACTATTTCAATGGAGAACCTAAATGACATGGACCAGGGTTTGTCATTACATATCTCTATTTTGAATGTGACACGCCTATCATTCCCCTGTTATTCATAGACATTAATAGAAGTCTTTTTTTTTTTTTTTTTGCTTTTTTCCTCTATAAAAGTTAATTGGCTTTTTACAGTGGCCTGCTATGGTTAATAATAACATGTTCAGTCATGAGTGAAATCAAAGCTTCTCTCCACTTTAGCAGTTAACATTCCCAACAATATAATGTGATGCATTAATCGAAACACAGCTAATAAAACACAATTTTCTTGATGCAAACATCAGTAACTCAAAATTAGCAACCAAAGGGTTAAGTCTGCAGTTCACACTCATGTGAAGCTACAGCCTCCCCCTTTAGTCTCTCTCATCCTTCTACTCCTGCAAAAACAAAACAAAGCGAGACAAAACATCCACCCTTCTTTTACAGGCTGGGTGAATTGTTTGTAGACATGTACTAATCCTAAAGTCGGTACCGTTTTTGTCTCAGTATCAAGTCAGTTAAAACTTTTAGTCGTCAGTCCATCACAGTTCAGTTACATGCATACATTCACACACATTCATACCAGATATTGCTGATAATGGAGTCTCACACGCAACCTATTCAAGCCTCCATCACCAGCAAGATGACGTCATCATTTTAAAGGAAAACAGTTCCTTGTTTTTTGGACTGGATTGACTCGCTGCAATCCTTTTAGGCTCAGGACTTCTCATGTGATCAATGTCCCATATAAGTGAATTTCTCCAGAGCCCATTATAATCATGGAGAAAAATACTTTGCAACTGTTTCTAGTAATCATGTTTTATAGTGCTTTAAAGTTCAATCTCTCAGGCCTGGATTAAAGAGCTGATTTATTAGATCAGGAACTCACAAAATACCAAAATATCACCACCGGTGGATCACTCCTCTCAAATGTTCTTATTTCAGTGCACTGTAACAAAAGCAAAGACAAACGTAACGAATAAAATACTCATATAATAACAAATACCGGGGCCCATTAGAAACATGTCCAAAACCATCTTTCTCTCTCTTAGAGGAAGAAAACAATCCAAACCTCACTGATAAAATCAACCTAGTGTTAAGCAAAACCCAAAATCAACCAAAACTTCACCAGAAAGTTTTTCTCCGTCCCGGGACAATATTGTGTAAGCATACAGGTACCGTAACTTGTTTTTGCACTGACAAAAAACATGTTGGACTTATTTGATTCAATAGTGGACACTAGTTGCACACAAATGTTTTGCTTTGGTAGAAACTTAAACAACTGAGTTAAATCAACACAACCTTTTCATATTCAGTAAACCTGTGCATTTTGAGTTCATAAAACACGATTGAAACATGTTCTGATGGAGTAAGTTGAGCTCCTGGAATATTTTAATCCTTCACAATTCTGTCATTTTATTTCAACACTATTCAATAACTTTCATCCAAATTCTACTTGGTCCCTTAAATACTACATGTTGTCTTCATATTGCCTACGGTTCAACAAAGTCTAAATTCTGGTTACCATAAAAATTGAATGGGTCTACAACAACTACCATCCTCCTATCTTTATCCTGATTGCAGGAGGGCTGGGAAATAACCCTGAAGTGATAGGTTACGAGGCAGGGTGCACCCCGAACAGGTCACCAATCTATCACATAGAAACAAACAACCATTTACACTTACATTCACGGATAATTTAGAATCATCAATTAACCTAGCTCTAACAGCTGCATGACTTTTCACTGTGGCAGGAAACCAGAATACCCAGAGAGAAACCACTGCAAACTAGCCAGACTGTGGACTTGCACCCAGGACCTTCTTACTGTGGAGCAACAGCACTCACCAGCATGCCAACAATACAGGAAATACAGGGAAGCTATGATTTCCTGTTGAATTTTGTACAGATCTTTAAAGCCTGAGGCAATTGTATTAAATACACGTGGGATGCTTACGTAAATCCAAGGGCTGGCCCCCTTTTCTTTATTTTTTATTTTTTTTTTTAGTGTGTTCCTCCTTCAATTAAATCTCAATCACAAATATGTGGCGCTCCGAAATAAGGCTCACACCGTTAATTCATAATTTTCACTCTGTACCACTGCTCCTTATCAGGCTGTGTGAAGCACAGTAAACAATTCAGTCGAGGCCTTGAGCCATAAACAGACATCACTCACAGACATTGTTTTCATAACCAAACTGCTTTAGACCCTGTCCCCTAAATCTGCACAAATGCCCTCTGGGTGACATGAAATGCATTTAACCAATTAACAATCAATGGCTTCTTGTTGTTGTAACAGATTCTGTATTTGAATGTTTCTGTGCAGCATTTTGCGTATCAGCATAGCATTTGTTAGTAAAGCATTCTTCATTGCATCAGCGTGTGTGTGTCACTCTTCATTGCACAAACATGTGTATGTATGTGTGTGTGTGGATCACTTCTCAGTGAATTGAATCAGCATTTCGATTTGTGTGCGTGTGTGTGTGTCATTTCTCAGTCAATCAACGAGTGCATATGTGTTCATATGTGTGTTTCTCTTGATTCTGAGTCAGTGTATGTAGATGTGTGTGTTTGTGTGTGTGTGTTTGTGTTCATCACTTTCCTGTTCTGGTGTTCTGGGTAAACCAGGGCCTGAAGCGTGCTCTGGGGTCCTGCCCTCCCCCTTTTCAGTCCGTTTGGGTCCATTGGTGCTGCTGCCCAAAGTTCTGTCCATACTGGTTCTGGCCCCAATTGAGGCAGTCCTTTTCTCCAGTGTCCTGCATCTTCTCCTTGTCCAGCTCCTCCTTAACTTGACCCTTTTTGCTTCTGTAGGTCCTTCAGGGTTTGCTCCTGCTGTTGGAGCTTCTCGTCAGGTTTGGCAACCTCCTGCTCCAGCAAGCTCCGGCCTGATTTCAAGTCCTGTATCTGGGACTCCAAGCCTGACTGATAGGTTCGATTAGCAGCCAGCTCCTCCTGAGCCATGCTCAGTTTCTGCTCTGATGTCTTGAGCTCTCACTGAGGGCAGAAACCTCAGTCTTTTCCGTACACGTCAGATTGACGTTTATTGATGTTTTCCTTGCTTTGCTCCACGGCCTTCTGCAGCTCTGCTGTCCGGCTCTTCTCAGAGGTCAGCTCCTGGCTGAGCCCCGACACCTGTGTCTTCAGCTTATGTTCTTCTGCTGCTTTTGTCCAATCTGAGGTGCCTTCTGACCTCAGTTACTCCTCGTGTCTCTGGCACGCCCTTTTTGCTGCCCGATCATCCGTGTTGGTCCGTCACTGTCCTGCACAGTTTTAATGCAGAGTTGTTAAGGTCAGCATTCTTTTGCTCGGCCTCACTTTTCATCCGGGCTTAATAGGCGTCTCGTCACAGCTCTGTCAGCTGAAGCTGTCTGGAAATCTCCCCGTGTAGTGAAACGGGCCTTGGATTTAACGTTCTCCGTCTCCGCTGCATGAGATCTTTTTCCTGCAGCACTGTTGACATTCTCAGGCTGTTGTTGTGGGTCCAGCTGCTGTAGCATTTGGTCAGGGTCACATCAAAGATGGTAGAAGGGAGAGCAAAGATGGTAGAGGGGAGAGCAGGAGTCCAGGTCAGCCTCGGCTTTCCGGGCCGACAAAGCAGCCTGTAATTAAGCATAAAGAGAAAAAACAAAAACAAAACAAAAACAGACGAACAGGAAAATGATGTTGTTTTGGCTGTGTTATTCAGAGAGGGGCCAGGCCCTGTGTCAGCCTTCTCCCCCCCTTTTTTTTGTTTTTTCTCACTATATAATCAAGTCATAACCCACCAAGTTGACAGGACAACACAGGTACACGTTAAAATTCTTAAGATCATGTTTAATAATTCAAAAAAGGAATTTTCTTTCATTCAGTACTCACTTGTATTAATCAATCAGACAAAAACAAGTCACAATTTGACTCTTTTAACCACTAAATTTGTTGTTTCATCACTGGTTGGTCATACCAGTGTCTTTCTTTTTGAAGTTAAGTTGTTGTCCTGCAACCCAGAGAGTTTATTTGTTAGTAGTGGATAAACTTTATCATTTAACAACAGGTGTATGTTAAGTTTTTGCTGCTTTAACCTTGCTGGAAAATTTTCACGTGTTCATGAATGTAAGCTGTTTCTTCATTGCGTGTGTGCGTTTGTAGGTGGGTTATTTTAACTTTTTCTCAAACAAGGCATTTCTCTAATTGTGTGTTTTTAATTTTGTTTCCCAAATTTTGATTTCCCACCTTAAATAACAGCATTCCATGTTTTCAGCCAGGAATTAGAGCTTGCTTGTGAGATTCAGGGACACATGGTGCCAAAAACAATTCAGTGAAAAACTTGCCTGAAAATTTCCAGTGATGGTAACCGATAACTGGAGGAGAAGATGTCCTTTAAGCTTCTTTTTTGGGTAGGGACAAAGTGAGAGGTCAAGCTGTAAAATTTTGAGCCAGAGCTTGGCCTGTCTGTCGTCCCAATTTTGTTAATCTATCCTTTTGCTGCTGTACTCAGGTTTCCAGGTTGAGAGAAATCTACCTGTATTAAGAGACTAAAACATTCAATTACTATTTTTCTTAAAACCTCCATTTGGTTCATCTACCTAGATTTTACTCTCTCTCTCTCTCCTGGTGCATAGTTCACACAGTCAGGCAGTTGCCTTTTATGGGCATGCATATTTCCGGTCACTTACCCCCAGCAGCTGCAAAGCCGTCTCTCCTATATCAAAACCCAGCCAAACATTAAACATTCACCGAAGTCATTCAAAACTTTATTTATAATATTATAATCAGCAAAATCAGCGTTTTAATTACAGGCATGTATCATTGTTTGCAAATCATACTTATAAAACTCAATAACACGCTAAACAAGAAGTCCTCTGTGGGCTTCACAGCAGCCACCTCATTTGCATGTTCACACACTGTCTAAGAATAGCTCACAGCGCTGCAGCGTGCTGTCGTCACACACAGCCTCGTTTCACACTCAACTCTCTATTATATTACAAAGACGTCTTATATTTACAATCACTCTCAGGCCTGAAAGTTTTAGCGCCTACACAATTTTGACAAATTTAAGTTAACGGTCCAACCGAAAAAGTCCAACTTTTTTGTGATCAATTAACCAGTATCTGTCCAACAGTTTCTGGCCTCATCTCTAAAGTCCCTAACTCAATTTAAAAGTGTCCAACACCCAAGGTCCAACCTTTGCTGCCCAAAAAAGCACAGACACCGTTCCAAACGGTAAAGTGGTCCAACCACTAGCTATTCTGGAGTGGCCCAAGCTCCACAGTGACCAACTGACTATCCCTCAAGGAGGACAAGGCCTAGGCGTCTCCGGCCTTGGCAAGCGTTACCTCTGAGCACTGTGCTTCTCAGCAGTCCAACTGCCGCTCTCAAAAATTTATAATACTTTGAAACAACAGTCAACACCCTAAAACAAGAGTATGACTGACGCAGGTCCAACCTGTCTGACCAATGGGGACTTTAACCCACTAAATGACCAATTCCCTATCAAACTAAATTCTCTCAGCAGTCCAACTGCTATTTATTATCACTCAGCAGTCCAACTGCTTTTTAATTATCATTACTTCAGCTTCAATTCTCATGAGATTTTTCATCAAAATCAAAACAGACACTCACCGGCAACTTTTACTGAATAGACATTTAATTTTATCGTCCAATTCAGCACACTTCGGATAAAATCAACAGGCCTGTGCCTACCTCTTTTATAAAGGCGCCTGTCCACTCAGTTCGATTGCCGGATAATGTCTGCCCGTCTGACCACCTCGGACCGTCCAAGCCTCCAAAACTTCCACCCCAATACCACAGGACGAGCCCCCAAAACTGTTACGGATTCAAATATTGGGGATGGATACAAGAGGAAAACCCGAAATAACCACACTGGTCCGGCCAGGTCAAGTCAAACGATGATTTAATGAACACACGCGTGGGAGATGGACACCATACAGCAGACAGCATCAGATCTCAAAATGGTGGAGCCTTGATCAAACTCTTATAGCCTCTAGTGGCCCCCACCTAATCATAAAAGCCTAAACATTCACATCCTTTCTCTCACACAGCACCTAAGCTACAACCTTGGCTCCTTGTTTATCTGCTCCTGCTGAGATGGGGCAGAATGCTCTGTTCTCTTCTAGTCAGACAAATAAGGCGATGACTTTCTGTGAACAGTATTTCTTATAACTCACAGTATAATGCATCATAAACAATATCATTCATTCACAATAAATCAACAGTCTAATGTAATGCAGATCAGTTTAACAAATGTAATAGTTATCACCTTCTTCTAATTCAGGAGCATAATGCAAACTAAAACTACATAATAATTCACAATCTTTAATTAGGGGTCTAACATGGCATAAAATAATATTATAATCCGACAAGCCCGAAATACGATAAAGAGCACTCGTCCCTCAGTCCACTCAGAATCTCAAATTACAGAATGAAATATTTATTTCTTACTCTTTATCGTGAAAAATACCAACTTACTCAATTATTCCCGCTCCTGCTGCTGACATTAAATCAGATCTGTGCTTTCCTGTTAATGCAGCCTGCTGGGAATCTCTGCAGGTTCGTGTCTAGTTTCAGTTACACGCTCTCACTCAGTCACTGCATGCTTCAGCCTCACTTTACGTTGAGCTCATGCTGGAAACATGTTGCACCTGGGATGAATTTCAAGAAACAAGTCAATCAACTATGTTTGCATTATTTGGGGCATGGCCTCTTTGACTGATAGGTATCTGCATTCATATTATCTGATGATAAACAAGCTAGCTAGGATTAGCTGATAAGGTAGCGCTCCACAATCCTGGAAACGTAAAGCGGACCCACCACGGAGGGATAATCCTGGTGACACCACAAAGCCATTATTGCTCAGTATATGGATCAGAGTTATTAAATATGACGCGGCGCTGTGCTGATGTAGTTTCAGCATCTTGGGGCTGTTTCACAGATCTAACAGTGATCCAGCACCCACTCAGTCGTTACCCTACAGAGTTCCCCAGTAAGTCATCATGGTGGTTATTTCAGAGCTCAGAATTAACAATACAGACCTTTCACATGTGCCTTACTTCACTGACTGCAGGGTGGAGGTGATGGAGATGAGTGCAGCAGGTAGTAAAGTGTTGCCTTTATTCTCCCTGCATTAATCAGCCGCAGTGAAGACGACTCCTGCAGTAAATCTATGTGATGCATCGCCTGCTGGAAACTCAAATAGCCACATTATCATCAGCTGATAACGCTGCCACCTTCAGCTGCCCTCCATCTGCCTCAATCCGTTTCCTGCACGCTTCATAAATAATCATTACCACCATGATAAAACCAATATTTTTTATGTTTATAGGGGAGGCGTGTCATGCTTTATACCTGCTGGGAGGAATGGATGGAAGCGAGACAGGCATGCTTCCTTTAATAAGTAGCTTTATGGTGTGTAAATACTACATTATTAATATTATAAATAAGTAAGGCAGTTGTTTTACTTCTGGTAAGTACTCAAGTACATTTCCTCATTATACTCACACATTCCTCATTTTCTTTTTCCTCCACTGTAGAGGGGGACTTTACCTCTAAATAGGAAAAAGTGTACAGTGAGGTGTTAAAGTGGATTCAGCAGGTGGGAGGAGGGGGGTGGCTTGTAATGTCTCAGTGTGGGGAAAATAATCCATCCATCCATCCATCTTCATCCGCTTTATCCGGGGCCGGGTCGCGGGGGCAGCAGCCTAAGCAAAGAGGCCCAGACCTCCCTCTCCCCAGCCACCTCCTCCAGCTCATCCGGGGGAACACCAAGGCATTCCCAGGCCAGCCGAGAGATATAATCTCTCCAGCGTGTCCTGGGTCTGCCCCGGGGCCTCCTCCCGGTGGGACATGCCTGGAACACCTCACCCAGGAGGCGCCCAGGGGGCATCCTTGTCAGATGCCCAAACCACCTCAGCTGGCTCCTTTCGATTTGGAGCAGTAGCGGCTCTACTCTGAGCCCCTCCCGGATGGCCGAACTTCTCACCCTATCTCTAAGGGAGATGCCAGCCACCCTTCGGAGGAAGCTCATTTCCGCTGCTTGTATCCGCGATCTCATCCTTTCGGTCACTACCCACAGCTCGTGGCCATAGGTGAGGGTAGGGACGTAGATCGACCGGTAAATTGAGAGCTTCGCTTTTACACTCAGCTCCCTCTTCACCACGACGGACCGGTGCAGCGTCTGCATTACTGCAGCTGCAGCTCCCTTCTCCCATCACTCGCGAACAAGACCCCGAGATACTTGAACTCCTCCACTTGGGGCAGGACCTCATCCCCAACCCGGAGTGGGCACTCCACCCTTTTCCGGCTGAGAACCATGGCCTCAGATTTGGAGGTGCTGATCCTCATTCCCGCTGCTTCACACTCGGCTGCGAACCGCTCCAGTGCGAGCTGGAGGCCCTCACCCGATGAAGCCAACAGAACCACATCATCCGCAAAGATCAGAGATGAGATCCTGAGGCCACCAAAGCGAAAGCCCTCCGCCACTTGGCTGCGCCTAGAAATCCTGTCCATAAAAATTATGAACAGAACCGGTGACAAAGGGCAGCCCTGGCGGAGCCCATCACCCACCGGGAACGAGTCCGACTTATTGCTGGCAATGCGAACCAAGCTCTTGCAACGGTTGTATAGGGATCGAATGGCCCGTAGCAATGGGCCAGACACCCCATACTCCCGCAACACCTCCCACAGGACACCCCGAGGGACACGGTCGAATGCCTTCTCCAAGTCCACAAAACACATGTAGACTGGTTGGGCAAACTCCCATGCACCCTCAAGTATCCTCGAGAGGATGCAGAGCTGGTCCAGTGTTCCGCGACCAGGACGAAAACCGCATTGTTCCTCCTGCATCAGAGGTTCGACTAGCGGACGAACTCTCCTTTCCAGCACCCTGGCATAGACTTTCCCGGGGAGGCTGAGGAGTGTGATCCCCCTGTAGTTGGAACACACCCTCCGGTTCCCCTTCTTAAAGATGGGGACCACCACCCCGGTCTGCCAATCCACGGGTACTGCCCCTGATCTCCACGCAACATTGCAGAGGCGTGTCAACCAGGACAGCCCTACAACGTCCAGAGCCTTTCAGGAACTCGGGGCGGACCTCATCAACACCAGGGGCTCTGCCACCAAGGAGTTGTTTAACTGCCTCAGTGACCTCGCCCCCGGAAATTGGCGGGTCATTCCCCTCATCCCCAGACTCTGCTTCCTCCTCGGAAGACGCGTCAGTGGGATTAAGGAGGTCCTCGAAGTATTCCTTCCACCGCCTGACAATTTTCTCAGTCGACATCAGCAGCGCTCCGCCAGCACTATACACAGTGCAGGTAGAGCACCGCTTTCCCCTCCTGAGACGCCTGACAGTTTGCCAGAACCTCTTCGAGGCAGTCCGAAAGTCTTTTTCCATGGCCTCTCCGAACTCCTCCCACACCCGAGTTTTTGCTTCAGCCACTGCCCGAGCCGCATTCCGCTTGGCCTGTCGATAGCTGTCGGCTGCCTCCGGAGTCCCACAGGCTAACCAAGCCCGATAGGACTCCTTCTTCAGCCTGGTGGCTCCCTTCACCTCTGGTGTCCACCATTTGGTTCGGGGATTACCACCACGGCAGGCACCAACCACCTTGCGGCCGCAGCTCAATGCAGCAGCTTCGGCAATGGAGGCGCTAAACATGGTCCATTCGGACTCGATGTCCCCCGCCTCCCTCGGAATGCTGTTGAAGCTCTGCCGGAGGTGTGCGTTGAAGATCTCGCGGATTGGGGCCTCTGCTAGTCGTTCCCAGCACACCCTCACTACGCGTTTAGGTGCACCAGGTCTGTCCAGCGTCCTCCCCCGCCACCTGATCCAACTCACCACCAGGTGGTGATCAGTTGACAGCTCAGCCCCTCTCTTTACCCGAGTGTCCAGAACATATGGTCGCAGGTCTGGTGATACGATTACAAAATCGATCATCGCCCTACGGCCTAGAGCGTACTGGTGCCACGTGCACTTATGGACACTCTTATGTTCGAACAAGGTGTTCGTTATGGCCAAACTGTGATTAGCACAGAAGTCCAATAACAAAGCACCGCTCGGGTTCAGATCAGGGAGGCCGTTCCTCCCAATCACGCCCCTCCAGGTCTCGCTGTCGTTACCCACGTGAGCATTGAAGTCTCCCAGCAGGACAACAGAGTCTCCAGGTGGAGCACCTTCCAGCACCCCCCCCAGGGACTCTAAGAAGGCTGGGTACTCCGAACTGCCACTCAGCGCATAAGCGCAGATGACAGTCAGGACCCATTCCCCGACCCTTTCCTGACTTGTCCTGGCTGATTTCATATTCTACACTGACAGTACACTGTTTATGCTGTCTTTATATTAGACACTATACAACCAAGGCATATGAATCTCTGCTACACTTGATGTAAGCTAACCGTGACCATGAAATCACAGCCACTGTGCACCAGTCACACACTGTTCTTTACTGTAAATCCACCACAGTGCAGCAAACTAACCTGTTTATCCTGCACTAACCTGCAGAGAATTTTCGTGCAGCCTTTAAATAACACAGCTAGTCTGCCTCAGTTTGTTTAGCAGCAGGTTTCGCAATATGAAAAAACAATGTCACAGATGTAAAAACATGAGGACTTACATGTGAGCTGTAAATGAGCAGTCCTTACCTTTAAATCTAAGCGCTCTTCTTCCTCTCCTGTTCTGTCTTTCTTATCTTTCTCCATCTCTGAGTGATGTTAGCTCTCTTTCTTTTCTCTCCCTGTGAAATACAGCAGCTAGACCTTTAGCTGCAAAACACTGTGAGACAAACTGCAAACAAACAGTTTGTGTGTTTGTTAATGTCTGTTGAGCTGAATGAAACGTTGCATTTCAAATTCCCTAACACTTAAAAAACGTTGCTCCCTTTATGCCCACTCCTCTTCTGTAGGGCTAGCTAGATGCTACGTACCATGAATACGACCTGTGGACACCTGCAGTTCTAGCCAGTTGAACTCCAGACTATCATCACTAATGATGCAGTTGAACCTAAAGTAACGAGCCTGTTTTGAAATGTAGGGAGTGAAACTAAAAAGTACTCAAAAAATAAATGCTCAAGTAAAGTACAAATAGCTGAAAATTGTGCTGAAGTACAGTAACAAACTTTCTGTACTTTCTATCTGTACTGTCAACAGTTCAGTAACAGTTCAGTAACAGTGTTATAGTTGTCAGTACAAGGGTCTAAATGCTATTTTTCCATTATAAACTGTAGATCTTCATCACTGAGAGCACACTGGTGCCGATCTGTGGACCCCAGAGCGAGATGAGCACATTTAACCTTTTAAATTTAGAGCTGGTATCCATGGTTACATCTCACTGGACTGATGGGAAAACAACGGCTAAAAATCATCTTTTTCAGCCGAGATAGTTTAATCTCACCAACTGTATCAGCATCACCAGGAAGGTCTTCAGAGAAAACCTCAGAGTTCATATTTATGTAAATATATAATATAATATAATATAATATAATATAATATAATATAATATAATATAATATAATATAATATAATAATATTTATCATTCTCCTTTTCTGTTTCTGACTCATTTTTTAACCCTTTAAATCTTGTGTGAGGAGCAGAGTGTGTGTGACCTGCACCTCCTGCACAGGAGGAGAAGAGCTCGGAGTTTCTGGGGGTTTGTCTTCTGGACACGTTCAAACAAGTTTCTCATCATGGAGTAAAACCCACAGAGGAAGGAAACTTCGCATCAGACCTGGCAGTCTGTTGGCTCAGATCCTGCTTCAGCTGCAGGATCTGCATTGTCAGAGCAGATTACATCATCTTCAGATATCAACTAGCTGCTAACACCCAGATCTGTGGAACAAATGCAGGTAAATGCACCTTTCACCTACTCTCACCTGTTCTGAGCACACACCAGTTCAGTCCTCAGGCTTTAGAGTTTAGACTTGTGAAGCTAAACTCTAAAGCATGAAATCTGGAGCCCCATCAGTTTACCTTGAGGGCCATGAACACCTTTGCATGCTAGATGTGCAAAATTTGTAAAAATGTCTTATTCCACATCAACAATTTTTTTTCATATCATGCTTGATTGTTCTGATTTTTTGAGTGTGAATAAACATTCAGTGATACTGAAACAGAAAATGAATCCTATTGGAACTCAGACAGTGATCCTGTGCTTCCTGCCGTTGCCCTCAGGAGACACTGTGTGTATTTCAGCCGGCATCACGCCTCTAACGAGACCATGGGAGCCACAACAGAGCTTTACTGTTGGTGGTGGGGTTTCTTCAGAGTTTCAGGTTTGTCACTGAGTTTGGATCAGCGAACATCGACTGAGGATTCTAAACTCCTCAGACGTTACTGAACCAACAGCAGCAGGTTGGCAGAATGAAAGCTGATATTGCTGACAAGAAGATCTCAGTGAGGACCAGGATACGTTTAAACAGCAAGCCATCCAAGTCATCCAGCTGTAGATGGATCATCTCAGACTTTCTCTGGGTTGAAGCTTGGATCATTTTCAGGATCTTCTTCCTGTCACATGACAGTGTTTGTCTCTTCCCATCGACCCTCAACAAGACTCTGACTCTGACCTGTTTCGTTTAGCTCAAGCAGAGTTGGTGTGAAACCAGCTCACAAACCTTCTGTTCCTCCTCTGCTAAACCTCCTAAAGCCTCTTTTTTCCACACCCAGACATCAAGCTTCGAGAGAACAGCCACACTCATCGCTTTACTGGACCTGAAGAGTCTAGATCTCAATTTGATTTCAAGATCTGAGGGTGAAATGGTTCCCAGCCCTCAAACTAAAGAGCTGAATGTCAGAGGTTTTTCAGCTCACTGCTGACTTTCCGAGTTCAGATTTAAGCAGCTGACATAATGAAAGTCTGTGGAAATGTGTGAATTAAAGCAGAATGAAAACAGCGTGACACGCCCTTCGCTGGCCTGTTTCTTACACTTTCTTACACACTGATTGTATTCACATTTTCCCAAATCTGCAGGTATCTAACATCCTCAGTCTTATTTCCATTTCCATTTCCAAACACACACATGAAAATACACATCATTACTACCAGCGCTGGATGCTGCACAGCCATCACTGCGCACACACAACAAAGACAAGAGAATAGAGAACAAGTGAGCAGAGTGATTGTGTGGGAGAAAATACTCAGGAGTCTCCGTCCTCGGAGAAAACAGTGAGGAGGAGAATCTAAATATTCATCGCTTTCTTGTTAGATTTAATGTGTCATTTGAATCCCAGCAGGAGGACGAGGCAAAGACGCCACTGCAGTTTACTCGCCTTCATTACAGTGCAGAAGAAGAGATTAAAAATCTGCAGCCTGCGGGCCAACTGTCGCCCCCAGGGTGACTCATCAACCTATCAGCTGAGAGAATTAGACTATGACATCATCCTGCTCCAGTCCTGCTGGTTTGAACTGGGAGATCAGGGATCTGCTGAAGGTGTTTAACTCAAGCGGAAGAGCCGTTTATCCACCAGGAACAGAAACAGCTTGTAATGTACTGATGCTTTGTGAGTGGATCCACAGCTTAGTGCTGTACACATTCACGTGTGATCAAGTGAATGATCCTGGTTTTATCCCAAGAGGAAGAGGAGGAAGCTCATCATGTCTTACAAAAATGGAGCTGCCTGCTGTGGCCATTCTAAACTTTGATTAGAAAACAGGCAAAAGCTTGTTTATAATTAAAGTGCAGGTAAAACTGTTTCCACCTGCAGTTCCACTAATGTCCAGCAGAGGCAGCAGTCAATCAGTCAACAATAAACACTAACAGCCTGATACAACAACTATTTTGGTTGTTGTTTTGGTTCTAGATAATTTTCCCCTTTATAACAACTATACTCAGCTTTTGTTACAGAGCATAGCTGGACTGGCCATCGGGCATACCGGGCATTTGCCCGGTGGGCTGATGGTAATTTTTCATTTTAAATGGGCTGATGTTTTGTTGTTGTTGTCTTTTTTTCATAACCGTGTAAACAGTGAAAGGTGGCGGATTGGACAGATGCTGGCAGACGTGTGAAAATAACTCAATTATTTGGCAGTGGCTATGGTGGACCTTTCACAGATTCAGTAAAATTAGCAAGTGGTGGAGGCCAGCAGGTGGATGGGGGAAAGGGGGGGCGGAGGTAGAGAGACCCAAGGCGGCTGCCGCCGGTCCGACTGTCAGGTGAAATGAGCTTCAGGTAAGAAGTTATGACCTGCAGTCTATCTGGGTCAGATATAAACCAAGTTTAGGTGGAGTTTATTTTCGTTGTGCTAACTACAGTCAGTTACAATAACTCATACTGTGTACTAGCTAGTATGAGGAGTTTCTATACAGCTGGGTGGGTGCTATGATGTTATTGGTGAACTTTATTTTATTCATATGGTTAGTTAGTAGAGTTGCCTACCGTCCTGTAAAAAACGGGATCCTCTGGTATTCAGTTAGCAGAGGAGTTAATATTATGCGTTTCATATTGAGCTGAAAATAAACGCAATTTGTCCCGTACTTCAGCTACAATAAAAAAAAGACAAAAAGCTGGAGTTATTCTGTGTCTTTACGCTGTCAGCTGACTCTTCTTCTCTCATTCTCTCTCCCTCCTCTCCTGCTGTTACTTCAATCATGAAACTGATCAATGATCAGCTGATCGGCGTTTCTGCCGCAAGTCCCGTCTCTCTTGCTTGTTTATCTCCCGTTTTGCGCCAGAAAGAGGAAACTAGCGGTGGTCGCGTTAAACAGCAGAAGCGCCTTTAAACTTGATAAGCTGTTGTTAGAATTTATTTAATATTACTTTCTAGTATCAGCTGATGTTTGTTGGAGCTGTAAAAGCTGCTGGTCATGATATTGGTTTGGTTATCTGGTGAGAGGGAAACATGAAGATGAAACCAGGAGATGTCCGTACTGAATCATCAAAACTGAACAGGTGATGGAGAAACAGGTTCACCTTTTAGGTGACATGAATGGGTTGAAGGAAAGCTATGAACTGTTTCTGAGAGACAAATAACACCAGGATCCTTTTCTAAGTAGCTGACAGCTGGTAACTGTGCAGGGGCGGGTCTCGCAAGGTTTTGCCAGGGGGGCATTAACAGGGAAAGGGGGGCACAAAGAAATACTTTTCTTTCTTATTCTCATTTAAAATGTCTAGCTTTTAACAAATAATTATCTGAATCTTACAACCAAAGTTTTCATCTGATGTCAAATTTATAGAAATCCATTATTGGACATAGTTTTTTTCAGGGTCTCAACATAATTTCTTCAGAAGAAAGTACTGTATATGATGCCAGTATTTTCCCACATTTTCTAGATACTGTACCAGTACTGTGTGTAAAATGCCATCAAAAAGTCAGTTAAGTTTTACTCTTTCTCACCTGTCTTTCTGTCTCCTTTCACTTTTAAAAAGTTGCCATGTTAGAAAAAATATTTTGCCCTGCCATGCTGTTTATTGATGTGGTAAATAAATAGTTTATGAAAATGTCACTAAATCTGTCATTTATTATTTTTAATATTCAGTAATGATGATGTCTCATCTCGCCCTATGACAGCTGGGATAGGCTCCAGCGCCCTCCGCGACCCTGAAAAGGATAAGCGGAAGCGAATGGATGGATGGATGATGTCTCACCTCTAGTCTTCTCTGTCTTAATTTCAGGTTCCCACCATATGTTGTAGATAGTTCAGGAGGTTAACCGAACCAAGCAGTCTTTGGGTTTCGGCTAAGTACTGTTTAGAATACCAGAATAGGGAGGATGGTGTAGGTTTAAGTTTATTAGATTGATACACATGTACCAACAAGACAGTGTACACCACTGTCACAATGACGTTTGTTTTTATTCAAAGGGTTTATGGTTTTTCTTATAATACCTGGTGGGCCGGTCTCTAGTCAAAATGCCCGGGCTGATTTTTTGTCCCAGTCCAGCCCTGTTACAGAGTAAAGAGGAAGTAACAGAGAGGAATGAGCAGAAGAAGAGTGTCACTATATGCAGATGACACAGTTTTATATACTGAAGATGAGTGAGACCAACGGTTTATCTTGGTTTCATATCAGAAGTCAGAGACACCTATAACACCTGGAGGAGGTTTTTATAACTCAACTGGTTAAACTGTATTAAGGCTTAATGTTTGTAATATTAAGGGCGTGGCTTGTTTGACTGACAGGTGGATGGTGAAACAGATGGCTGTAGCTGCTAGCTGTCTGCTAGCTTCACCTTAGTTAACTGGAGTCCCTGAACTGGATATCTGGACTGTGTTTGTGCCGTTGGTGCCTTTTGGAGCATTTTAATGACATCATGTGACCAATAGGATGGCTGCTGTGAGGTTAGTGTACAAACAGTCCCAGATACCTGTAACTGGAAACTGTTCCTACCATGTGTACAAATTCCTTTGTGTCACTCTTAGACTTGACTGACAGCCATAGTTCTACTTTTAGGGGCCAAATATCGGGGGGTATTTTTTAATAAAATGAGACTAGAAATACTCATGGAAACTATGAATAATAAGATGTAGTAGATATTTGTCAGTCAGACAGATGAACTGTAGTTCAGAGGGTGAGAACATGTGATGTGACAGATCTCCTGTATGTGTCCCCTGTAGAGAAGGAGCTGATCCACTAAGTGGCGCGGTGGGTAGTCACAATGATCCATGATCGGTAACAGTTTGTTTATTGACCTCCTCTCAACCACAGCCAATCACAGAGCCAGCGTTCCTGTCCTGTGTCTGATGTCATCACCAGCTTCCAGCAGACCACAGCAGTACTTTGGACTCACCACAGTTGACCGATAGGAAATCATTTTTATGCACACGTCAGCTTCGGTAGGAAACAGAGCCTCTGGGTTGGTCTTCCTGCTCATTCTGGATATGGACGTCCTTGTGTCCCAGGATGCGCCATCCTCTACCTGCTGATGTCAGTCACCATCTCTCAGGAGCAGGTGATTCCTCCAAGACCACAAAATCATTTGCTGGCTGTTCCAGCCCGGCACTAAGACATCCACCCACTGTAGAACAATCAATGTGCTTCTATTTTATTTTATTTGTGTGTGTGTGTGTGTGTGTGTGTGTGTGTGTGTGTGTACGTCTATATGTATGTGTGTGACTTCTTTCTCATGTTAATGTCTCTGGAGTGTGCAGCTGCCTCCTCTGTGAGTCTGTTTGCCTGCAGCTGTAATCAGGTTGAAGAGTCTGGGGGCTTTTGGGGGCCTCTGGGGGCGCCTCAGTCTGAGCCTTCTGCAAAAAACAGGAGACGGAGGCCCAGAATAACATTTAACGTGTTGAAACGTCTTTCTTCTTGCTTTGAAGCATGTTTGAATTTGGAGTTTTAAAGACTTTAAAGTCTTGCTCAAATTCTCTTCCTTGTGTGTTTCCATCTCAGTTAAATGTAGTTACATGTGAAACTTTCAAAATCCTCCAGGGCTACAAACACATTTAAGCTCTGCTAGAAACTCCGACCAGATTGGTTTTACTCTCAGATCATGTGACCAGCATCAATGTGATGATTGCTGCAGGAAAAGTCACAAAGTATGTTCTGGGTAAACTTCTGTACTTATATCAGCCTGTGGGACAGGTGAGAGCAGGTGAAAGGGCTTCTGAACCTGACTCCCTCTGAGTCACATCCAGAAGCCAATTTTATATCATATTCAACTGTAAACTTTCAGATTCGATTACTCTGAGAATTAAAACCATGATGAAGATGAGTAAGTGAGCATTAGAGCCATGGATCTTCTTTATTACCAGTGAACACCATCTCTGCTAAAGCTGTCCACTATCTGTCAGCCAATCAGGCTCTAAGATAACCACCAGGGTGGGGCTTCCATCTTCAGTATGAGATTAAAGTATGTACATGTTAAATGGGACCAAAGATTTGAATAATGATGTAAACATATGTAAAGGTAACAACAGTCAGCTGTACTCTTCACCCACAGATCAAAGCTGCCAACATGTTGGTTTTGGCGTCTGGCGTGACCCAGAGGAGTGCTAAATCATCCGTAAGGAATCTTTTGACCAGGATATGTCCTTCAATTAGGGCTGCCACAAACGATTATTTTGATAGTCAACTAGTCACCGTTTATTTTTGCAATTAGTCGACTAATCAGATCATGCATCCATTGGATGTAAAACGATAGCATATTGAACCAGCATGCATCTGCTTTTATATCATTAGCTTACAGCTTGAAGTGTTTAAGGTATGTGCTAACCAAAAATAAAGACAAGACGATAGTTTATTAAACTTTTAATGAAATTTGCAGATTGTCTCGGTGGAGTTTAATAAACTCAGCCGTCTGCTCTTTGGTGTCTAAAATATAACAAGACAATAATCAGTTTTCTGCTTGCCGTTTATTCAGCTGTAGGAAACCTTAACTTTAATCTCAACCAAACCGATTTACTCAGGAACAAATAAAACACTGAAAAAAGCCAAACAATAACATTTTAAGTCATCTAAGTGACTTAAATATCATGTTTAACCTGAGTAGCGAAAGACCGCTCGGGATCTGAAAACTATGTGCCGGGAGTTCGCTGTTCTCGCCGGCTCTGGTGAGCCATAAACCCCAGGATCTTACAAAGCTTCAAACGATGCGTCGACTATTAAATTCGTCATCGACAATTTTGATACTCAGCTTAATCGTGACTAGTCAACTGATTGTGGCAGCCCTACCTTCAATGCACATATTAAACAAATATGTAGGACTGCTTTCTTCCATTTGAGCAACATCTCTAAAATTAGAAATATCCTGTCTCAGAGTGATGCTGAAAAACTAGTTCATGCATTTATAACTTCTAGGCTGGACTACTGCAATTCATTATTATCAGGATGTCCTAAAACCTCCCTGAAAAGCCTTCAGTTAATTCAAAGTGCTGCAGCAAGAGTACTGACAGGGACTAGAAAGAGAGAGAATATTTCTTCCATATCGGCACCCCTTCATTTTTTTAAAAGCAGGAAATTTGCAGCATCATTCAGCCCAGCACAGCCATGCAAAGAACACAACAACATCTAACACAGGACAGGATAAAGTGGATTAAAACAATGGAAGGGTGAAAATAATATCACATGCACTAACATGAGATCAATATCTGCTGGTCTCAGGCCTACTCTGCATGATGCAGTAAATAACTGTGAGTTTAATCCACAAGGAAAAACTTGAGACACCTGTAGTCTTTCCAATCTGTCAGGTGATCAAACAGGCTGTTGTTAAGGTGACAGGGTCAGCGATCATGGTACACATCACTGGCCAGTAGCCTTAGTCTTTACTACCTGTTGTAGGGCCCTTTGTCATGGTTAATGCACCTGTTACCAAGATGTATTTGTGCTTGCTCGCCATCCACCTGTGACCAGGTGTCCTTCCTTAATAATAATTGTTAACAATATCTTTACCTTTATCTGGTGACAGGTGATAAACTCATAAGCAACTCAAACTTAACTAACTAAATAACTAACTAGTTATTAATTACTAATAACCAGCAGTTGATACCTCAGATTCCTTATCAGTGGTCAGAGCTGAAGAGCTTCTCTAATCAGCTCCATGAGGTCCTGCACAGGTATCACCTGACACTGTTCATGTTAGCGGTTAGCTTGACTTAACCCCCTTAGCTGTTCTGGAGGTTGAAGTGCTTGTACTCACTGTAAAACCGTCTGTGGTCTGTGGTCCCAGTGTCTTGTCCAGACATTATCTCCAGGATACAAACAAAAAGCTCATAAACTTTATCAAACAGTTGTAGTGTTGAAGGATGAGCCGCAGTATTTCTCATCGTCATCCTACAAAATCCCCTCATGCGTATAAATAACTGTATGAACGAGTAATCAGAGCAGCCCAGGAGGTTATTATTCCACAATTACTCAGTTCACTTTTACTGGTCTGAGGTGTAATAATGATGTTGCTGAGGAGGCAGAGTAAAACAAAGATCAGGAGCACAGTGACTGAACTGAATGGACTCAATGAGAATCATTAACACGTGTAGGGTGCACATGTGTGTCTGAGATAAACTTCAGATCGACTCATAGCAATCACCAAGCAGTGCAGGTTCAGGTGGAGGCTGAGCGGAGCACTGACGGAGTCAAACACACAACAGTTCAGCATGTCTGCAGAGCAGAAAAAAATTACATCTTCACAGGTTCAACACCAAAACCCGACGGACACACGGGTGACCATGCTCCAAACTTTAACATGCTCTCAAGCGTCTGAACACGTGTGATGGCAAAACCAAACCACCAAATTGCCACTTCCATAGAGAGTGGTTCCAACCACACCTGCTCCTACAGAAATATGTAAATACATGGCCCAGCCTCCACCCAACACCCATCCATTTACCCATCCAAAAATTCAAAGATTTAGTACCAGTGCTCTCATCTTTGTATAACAGAGGGTGGTGCGGTCGTTAACAAGGATAAGCGGAGAATGGATGGATAGAGCAGCTTGTAAGATATATCCTTCCATCCATCCATTCTAGGCCCTCCACCTCTCCAGCCTCCTCTTGCAGTTCTTCTGAGTTGGACCAAACCAGCCGAGAGACATCATGTCCCCAGCGTGTCCTCGGTCTGCTCCGGGATCCTCTCCCCGGTAGTTTTTAATTATAATTGTCATTTATTCTGAGCCGAAATGGGAAATCTTCTTTTACCTGATTACATTTCTTCTTTTTACACATAAAGTGTGTTCGAATTTTGTTTCATGAAATGAAATCACACTGGAGGCACTGAAGCTGGATTAAAACACCCAAACTGAAAACTGTTCAAATATACCTGAGGCGCATATCAGGGGGCGCTGTGACGTGTCCGTCACTTACTTTGCGCCAGCACTCCACTCTCACCCAAAAACTGCCACATCCCCCCCCCAAAAAAAAGACTAAAGGGATAAATGTAAAATATGTAAATGAGGAAATCTGTGGAAACGTGAGCGATGTCACCAAAACACCAACCAATGAAAAATGTATATAACTGTAAAATGAAATTAAATGTGGTCATAATGTTGTTTCCTGTGAGCCGCTGCTGAATCGCAGCCTGATGGTCTGAGCTTTGCACTGGAGAGGAACCCCCCTCTCTCTCTCTCCCTGGAACTTTACCATCTGCCACAGCTGTCACTCTCCCCAACCGCCTCTCTAATTGACAATGAACCCACAGGCGTGGCAATAATTACAGCCGGCCGCTTGGCAACTTCTCCGGGTTTCAATTCCTTCTTTTCAGGATTCATCAGGCTCCATCTGCTGGGTCCCAAGTCTGGCATCTGCCACCTCCTCCTCCACCCTCCTCCACCCTCCCCCTCAGCCTGCTGGGGGTTTTGTGTTGGAGCTTATTAGCGAGCTGGCCTGTAACCCTGAGAGGTGCAGTGGCCCAGAGCAGCAAGCCTCACTGTGCCTCGGAAAAAGAAAAGAATCCTTGTGATTTCCTTGTTTGCTCTCTCCCCCCTCCTTTCATGTTTCTGTCACTTTAAAATTAAATGAGAAGAGCTTTATCAGCACACAAAGAGCTCTCAGAAATGAGAGCCATTTAAAGCTGTTAAAAAAATATCTGTCACATCATTTTCAGCTCTGTACAGAAACATCTGGACACTTTAAAGTCTTCAAGAGGTCATCTGATCACCTGATTACATTTCAGGAGCCACCTCAGTCCTGATTCACTTGGTCAAGCGTGCTGACCTGGAATGATCGCAGAGAGGTTGTGAAGGTGTCGTCCAATCACAGAGCTTCTCCTGCTCCATGTGTTAGCAGGGAGAGGGTCCCGAGGTTGTTGTTGAAAACAACAGGAAACAGTTATCAGAGGACAAATAGCCTCCCCTTCTTCATACCACACTTGGTACATTCCCACAGGAAGTGTCCAGAAAGTTATGGCCCTGTTTGGGAGTTTCTGTGTCCAAATCAGAGGAAGGTCAGGTGTAGCCTGAAGGTCACACGTCCCGTCTCTCTTGTTTGTTTATTGCCCACTTTGCGCCAGAAAGAGGAAACCAGCGGATAAACAACAGCAGCACGTTTAAGCTTGATAAGCTGTTGTTAGAATTTATTTAATATTACTTTCTAAACCAGGATCTTTTTCTATGCAGCTGACAGCTGGTAACTGTGCAGGGGCGGATCTAGCAAAGTTTTGCCAGGGAGGCAGGTAGGGCATTAACAGGGAAAAGGGGGCACAAAGAAATACTTTTCTTTCTTATTGTCATTCAAAATGTCTAGCTTTTAATAAATAATTATCTTAATCTTACAACCAAAGTTTTCATCTGATATAAAATGTATAGAAGTCCATTACTGTATACAGTAACTATTAAGTCTAGTAGAAGTCTAGCTAGAATACTTTTTTATTTGGGAAGGTACCATCTGTGAATTCTGCAATTCTGTTGAAGAAAGATGTTGAATCTATTTAATTATTGTAGAATAATAATTGATTTCTGTGCATTTGTTTTAATATTTCTGCCAAGTACTCTTTAAAATACTAGAATAGGGAGGATGGTGTAGGTTTAAGCTGATTAGATTGATCAGTATTGCTGAACTATGAAATATTTTGGGTGCAATGTATTTTTTGCATAAAGGTTTAACTTTAGTGTTTTGTTTTTTAAAATTTGAGTATGAACTTATACAAAATGCAGCAAGATATGTAAAAAAAAAAACAGTTTTATTGATTGTAAAATACACTCATTTCAGTGTCAGCAAATATCCAAATTTATGATATCGGTATCGGACATTAAAAAAAGTGGTATTGTGCCATCTCTAGTCACAGCCAGGTACTAAAGTGTCCAATCAGAGAGCTGCTCACTGAGAAACATGAGCTAAGACTAACACCTACTCCACTCTGCTTCAGTACCTGTGTTCTAGCAACGCAGCCTGACAGTCTGTGACATCACCACTGTGCAACACAAACACAACAATGAATGATTTCAAGGTGTCGGCACGTACCTGCTGCTAAACCCATGTCTGCACCTCATCATTGGACTGCTGCGTTGATTCATGTGTCGCCATTTTCATCGTTGTCCATCAATTCTGATAAAAGAGTCGCTCTCAAAAAGTGACATCACTCCCGGCCAATCAGTGGCATCCAGTCTGTTTACATTACATTTTGGCTCATTCTACCACCTAATGCAGAACCCTGAAAACCGTTGGTACCAGTGGGAAAAAGGCATTAGTGCGCATCACTGCAACTTCTGCTCAGCATGTGTGTGTGTGTGTGTGTGTGTAGGCATGTACATGTTTGTGGGGACAGAAAATTGGCATGCCACTATGCTTCTCCTCCATTCTGCTGATTTCAGTAGGCCATATTGTGCACCCCTTTCACTCATGTTGGACCCCCTTAAACTTCATCCGCTTTGTGTTTCAGAACATCTGAAGCTTAGTAGTCATCTGCAGATGTTCCCTCGTGGTCCTCATTTTTTTTGACCATTTCACTTTTCAATGCAAGAGTCCGTCAGAAGGCAGACTGGCATAAAGATGGCCTGTCTTCCACCTGAGCGCAGCTCGGACTGCAGAGCATCCTTTATCCTCGGTTTGTGTGCTGATTGCTGTCACAGAGGCGTCCTTCCTCGGCACTCGCCACTTAATCACAGCAGAATAATGGCACCCTGTACTGCTGCGGGAATGCGTTCAGACAGTTAAATCCATCAGCGGCTCATCTGGAGGCATAGACGCCGCCATGACAATGACAGCTTCTGTTTGGAGCCTGTCAGAGCTCATTGTCCCACCTCAATCAGAGCAACCGCCACCATCCTCGCTCTGATCACTCACACAGACAGGAAGTGAAGGAAAGCCTGGAGTCCTCCACTCTCCTCCAGATGTTCCTGATGGGTGGCTGATCTAACATTTGATACGCGAGTGAGCCGACACGAGCAGGAGGAAAATGTCACATCCACAGATCCTGAGCACTGAGAACCATGAACACCTTAAAACGTAAACGATCCCCATCAGTGAGACACATCCAGGCTGTAAAGAACCTGCTCTCACCTGTCCCACAGGCTGCTGGGGCCTGAAAGGTTAGCCAGAATGCACTTTGTGGAGTTTCCCAGCACTGGTTTCACAGACATGAAGCTGCTAATGAAGGCCTGAGGGTCGTTTTCGTGGTCCTTCGGCTGAGATTGTGTGAATATCATCTTCAATGCATCTGTGCTCTGGATTGGTTATCTTTAGCGTTCTGGTATCTCCTGGTATTCATGGCTCTTTATTTCTTTGTAGCTCACCCTTTGGTATTATTCATGTCTTTAGTTCTGTGCTTGTTATGTTGACCCCCATGGCTGTGTGTTTTTGTATTGTATGACGGTTAGTGCTGCAACACAGACAGCTTCATCTGTAAGCCTCTGACTTTTAAAGAATTAAACCTGCTTCTTTAGCCTGAACATAAATCATATCTGATCCCCGAGGAACATCTTCTTGTCTAGCAAGATGTTAGAGAACAAACTGTTTGAATTCTGCTCTTTATCAATTTTACAGCCTTTGAGCATTAGTGATGAGTTCGTTTTCTATGGGGAAGGGGCTGACTCACTGCTGCCTCTGCTGGACATCAGAGGAACTGCAGGTGTTGGTGGTAGAACCAGTTTGTGCATGTTTCAGTTACAGCCAGAATAAACTCATAGAGATGCTGTCGCTTTATGTTTCATGTGTTTGGATGTGTTGGAGGATCTCCCAAAAAAATCAGGAAGAGAACACAGGGGGAAAAAAAGCTTCCAAAGTAAACAAAGAAGAACAAACAGCATGCCCCGATTTAGCTGGAACACCTGAACAGGTGTGCTGTTTACTTGACAGCTGCATAATTACTCCTAATGAGGCCTGTGGTAATGTGAGATCTAAAGGCATGTCTGGACATGACACTCACCACAGACAGCTGAGGGGTGGACAGAGTTACAGGAACACTCTGAGCCGTGACAGGTGGAAGGTACAAGTTTGATTTCCACCTGATTTTTGGCACATTTATGAAGGTGACACATGTCCTTGTGAGCTTTTTGAGCAAATGCCAAAACTGAACTGCAGACGGGATAAAACAGGCGATACCTGCAGTTGCAGAGGCACTTCCTGCTGTGTTATGGGAGAAACGATTCATCCAGGTGACGTTTACAGCGATCCGCAGCGCTCTGGGAATGCTGCTGATGACCACTCATCAACTCTCATTATTATAATTTGCATTTGCATTTTAATGACCATGAGACTGAGCATGTGGCCCATTGTTCATCAACAGTGCTGGTTACTGTCATTATGGAAATGTTTCTAAGGGTCAGCTGACACTCAAAGCTGCGTTTCACACTGAGAACACAACATCCAGACAAAGGATCAACTTCCTGGGATTTCCACAGAGAATTTTGCTGATGAGTTTCCATCTCGATAGCATTTCATTGAACACTCTTTGACTCCAGATCAATAAATCTGGAGTCAAAACTCAAAACTAAAACATGAAACACTAAATGATCAACAAAATGATCTGTAAGTCTCCACCTCCTCCATCTCCTCCACCACCTCCCAGCATCTCACTGGGAGTTCTGGGTTGGAGGTGGGTGGTCTGATGGATGTCATTCCTCCATCAGGAGAGTTTAGAGCAGCCCGGTTTCCATGACTACCAATTACATGTTGAGATAGGAGGGTGGGGGTGTAACCTTGGATTTATGTTGCCATGGAAACAGGGCCCATGGTGCATGATGGCTGGAGTGTCAATGTACATGTATTTGTACATTTGTACATGTACAGGTGTTTGTGTGTGTGCATATGTGTGAATATTGATCAGTCAGTGTTGCATCCAAGCTGATCAATTCGTGTGATCAGTACAGACATGAAACATGCTCACACCTGAAGTGTGCCGCTAAAGCTGCTGTGGACCAGGTGGAATCAAATGTGTATTTCTGGTCATTCTCCAAAGCATCTGCTGTACAGGCTCATGTATTTAAACCTATTTCTTGCATGGGTGGATTATCAGTACTACCAGAACATTTGAAGGTTGCTCTATTCCATGTTGCCACCCTCTTTGAGGCTGTCATTTTTAGCATCCATGTTGATGCTAAAAATGACAGCCTCAACATGGCATTTAATCTGTTGTTAGACTCAATTGGTTTCTCTCAAAATGTAAAAGAACCCACCCACCACTTTAATCACACTCTAGATCTTGTTTTAACATATGGCATAGAAACTGAACATTTAACAGTGTTTCCTGAAAACCCTCTCCTGTCTGATCATTTCTTGATAACATTTACATTTACAATAATTGATTACGCAGCAGTGGAGAGTGGACTTTATCAAAGTAGATGTCTTTCTGAAAGCGCTGTAACTAAGTTTAAGAATATAATCCAGCCACTGTTATCATCGTCAATGCCCTGTACCAACACAGAGCAGAGCAGCTATCTGAACGCTACCACAACAGAGGTCGATTATCTTGTTAATAATTTCACCTCCTCACTACGTACGACTCTGGATACTGTAGCTCCGGTGAAAACTAAGGTCTCTAATCAGAAGTACCTGACCCCGTGGTATAATTCTCAAACACGTACCCTAAAGCAGATGACTCGTAATCTGGAGAGGAAATGGCGTGTCACAAATTTAGAGGATCATCATTTAGCCTGGAGAAATAGTTTGTTGCTTTATAAGAAAGCCCTCCGCAAAGCCAGAACAGCTTACTACTCATCACTGATTGAAGAAAATAAGAACAACCACAGGTTTCTCTTCAGCACTGTAGCCAGGCTGACAAAAAGTCAGAGCTCTTTTGAGCCAACCATCCCTTTAACGTTAACTAGTGATGACTTCATGAACTTCTTCACAAATAAAATTTTTATCATTAGAGAAAAAATTACCAATAATCATCCCACAGATGTAATATTATCTACAGCTACTCTTAGTACCATTGATGTTAAGTTAGACTCTTTTTCTCCAATCGATCTTTCTGAGTTAACTTCAATAATTACTTCCTCCAAACCATCAACGTGTCTTTTAGACCCCATTCCTACAAAACTGCTCAAAGAAGTCCTGCCATTGATTAATTCTTCGATCTTATATATGATCAACCTATCTCTAATAATCGGCTATGTACCACAGGCCTTCAAGGTGGCTGCAGTTAAACCTTTACTCAAAAAGCCATCTCTAGACCCAGCAGTCTTAGCTAATTATAGGCCAATCTCCAACCTTCCTTTCATATCAAAAATCCTTGAAAGAGTAGTTGTCAAACAGCTAACAGATCATCTGCAGAGGAATGGTTTATTTGAAGAGTTTCAGTCAGGTTTCAGAGCTCATCACAGCACAGAAACAGCTTTAGTGAAGGTTACAAATGATCTTCTTATGGCCTCTGACAGTGGACTCATCTCTGTGCTTGTCCTTCTTGACCTTAGTGCAGCATTCGATACTGTTGACCATAATATCCTGTTAGAGCGATTAGAACATGCTGTAGGTATTACAGGTATTGCACTGCAGTGGTTTGTATCATATCTATCTAATAGACTCCAATTTGTGCATGTAAATGGATAGTCCTCTTCACACACTGAGGTTAATTATGGAGTTCCACAGGGTTCAGTGCTAGGACCAATTCTGTTTACATTATACATGCTACCCCTAGGCAGCATCATTAGAAGACATAGCATACATTTTCACTGCTATGCAGATGACACCCAGCTCTATCTGTCCATGAAGCCAGATAACACACACCAATTAGTTAAACTGCAGGAATGTCTTAAAGACATAAAGACTTGGATGGCCACTAACGTTCTGCTTCTTAACTCAGATAAAACTGAGGTCATTGTACTCGGCGCTGAAAAGCTTAGAAATATGGTATCTAACCAGATTCTTACTCTGGATGGCATTACCTTGGCCTCCAGTAACACTGTGAGGAACCTTGGAGTCATTTTTGACCAGGATATGTCCTTCAACGCACATATTAAACAAATATGTAAGACTGCGTTCTTCCATTTGCGCAACATCTCTAAAATTAGAAATATCCTGTCTCAGAGTGATGCTGAAAAACTAGTTCATGCATTTATTACTTCCAGGGTGGACTACTGCAATTCATTATTATCAGGATGTCCAAAAAACTCACTGAAAAACCTTCAGTTAATCCAAAATGCTGCAGCAAGAGTACTGACAGGGACTAGAAAGAGAGAGCATATTTCTCCTGTTTTGGCTTCCCTTCATTGGCTTCCTGTTAAATCCAGAATTGAATTCAAAATCCTGCTCCTCACATACAAGGTCTTAAATAATCAGGCCCCATCTTATCTTAATGACCTTGTAGTACCATATTACCCTATTAGAGCACTTCGCTCCCACTCTGCAGGCCTACTTGTTGTTCCTAGAGTATTTAAAAGTAGAATGGGAGGCAGAGCCTTCAGTTTTCAGGCCCCTCTTCTGTGGAACCAGCTTCCAGTTTGGATTCGGGAGACAGACACTATCTCTACTTTTAAGATTAGGCTTAAAACTTTCCTTTTTGCTAAAGCATATAGTTAGGGCTGGACCAGGTGACCCTGAATCCTCCCTTAGTTATGCTGCAATAGATGTAGGCTGCCGGGGGATTCCCATGATGCATTGAGTTTTTCCTTTCCAGTCACCTTTCTCACTCACTATGTGTTAATAGACCTCTCTGTATTGAATCATATCTGTTATTAATCTCTGTCTCTCTTCCACAGCATGTCTTTTATCCTGTCTTCCTTCTCTCACCCCAACCGGTCGCAGCAGATGGCCGCCCCTCCCTGAGCCTGGTTCTGCCGGAGGTTTCTTCCTGTTAAAAGGGAGTTTTTCCTTCCCACTGTCGCCAAAGTGCTTGCTCATAGGGGGTCATATGATTGTTGGGCTTTTCTCTGTATCTATGAAGCGCCTTGAGGCGACATTTGTTGTGATTTGGCGCTATATAAATAAAATTGAATTGAATTGAATTTGAGGTCCAGACCGCCAAACAAGAAATTCCAAGCTTCTATATATTAGGGGGGAAGTGGGATCTTACCAAGTAGTTAGAAACAGAGGGGAGTTTTTCAGTCTTTAGTCTAAATCAGGGGTGTCGAACTCCAGGCCTCAAGGGCCGGTGTCCTGCAGGTTTTAGATATCACCCTGAGGGTGGAGCTGCTAATCCAAAGGTTAATAGGTTAAGGTTAATAGTGCAGTGCATGATGATGGGATTATTATTATTATTATTATTATTATTATTATTATTATTATTATTATTATTATTATTATTATTATAACCACCAGTTTAACTACTACAACCAGTTTATCTCATTATATCATTCATTAATGTTTGATTCATGGTGACTAGAAAGATTTTAAAAGCAGAACCTGCAACATTAGAAAAAACAGAAATTCATCATTGTAAGTATGTGTTTTAAAAACACGATTAAACTTGCAGATATTCTTGTTAAACCCTGAGGGCCGTAAACGTCAGGAACAGCAGCAGGAATAAGGAGGATCATATTGAATCTATAAAACAGGACCAGGTTAGTGATGCAGTGTCACTGAAAGTCTGTGTCTGTCTTTGGGACTTTATATAAGTGCGTTTGATCTTTAATATGTCACGTGGCTTTTATTTGACATATTTTCTGTCTTGTCTTTATGCTCACAGTCCTCTGTACTTTTGGATTTCTTGATTAATTTAATGTGCCATTAACATGCAGGACTGCAGAGGAAAACAAGCCAGTGTGGTTAAACCTGGCTCATGTTCAAGGAACACAAACGTGAAAGACAATTGTGGATGTTTTCTCAGTAACTCATCATCTTTGTTTTTTATCCACATGAATAAAAGAAACACGTAGAATCCTTTCTTGCTCCCATCCTGTGTAGATATACATCTTCACTGCAGCTAACAGCCCTTGCATATAACTCAATTCAACATTATTTATATAGCACTAAATCACAACAACAGTCACCTCAAGGTGTTATACACTGTAAGGTAAAGGCCCTGCAGTACTACAGAGAACCCCAACAATCAGACGACCCCCGATGAGCAAGCACTTTGGAGACAGTGGGAAGGAAAACTTCTTTTTAACAGGAAGAAACCTCCAGCGGAACCAGGCTCAAGGAGGGGTGGCCATCTGAGAGACCAGGGGTTAGGGAGATTACTTGGTGTTATGCCCATCACAGCATGTGACCAGCAGAGCACCAGCTCCTCATTTTAAGACACCAGCAGTGGAAAATATTAGAGCTGTGACTGAAAGCATTATCACCCACCAGCTGATTAACTCTGATCAGATCACTGATCATCTTTCTTTTCAAAATGATTAAGATTAAAAAGGATTTCATCTGTCTGTTAGATTAGCAGTGCATAATCTCACTGATTACTTTATTTTGTGGTGAGGGGTCATGTGACAGCAGGTCATCAATCACAACAGGCCTGATAGCTCTGAAGCAAAAAGCAGCATCGTCCCTGAAAAAACACAATTAGATCAGTTAAAGTTTAAATCGCAGCCTCAGACTCAAAAAGCGTCAACAGCTGGAAGGATTTCATCCAACAACTCGAAACTTCCTGTTAGACTGACCGATCACACCTGAACCAGAACCGCCTTCAGCAGCTGCACACAGCCTTCAGATGAGGAAACATGGAGCTGCAAGACCTCCCAGCATGCACTGGGCCTGCTGGACAACAGGACCAGCAGACTGAGAGTCGGTCCATCAAAGCACGTTTGTTTCCTCCTGCAGCTGCTCCAGGCTCAGGCAGGCGTTCACTCATTGTCCCGCGTCTCGATCTGTTTCTGCTGCAGACTCGGATCCATCATTCAAATAAAGATACTGAGCTCAGAGTCACCTGACAGGAGGACCTGTCAGGTGACTCTGTCTGTACTGATCACATGAATTGATCAGCTTGGATGCAACACTGACTGATCAATATTCACACATGTGCCCACACACAAACACCTGTACATGTACAAATGTACAAATACATGTACATTGACACTCCAGCCATCATGCACCATGGGCCCTGTTTCCATGGCAACATAAATCCAGGGTTACACCCCCACCTGCTGACAGGTTAGAACAGGGCTGCTCAACCTGTAACTCCGGCTGCGATTCCATCCATCCATGTTTAGGGTTATGTTGACATCCACAGGTTTCCAGTTTTAAACCTCAGTTTTATTTTCACAGATCCCACCAATCCACATGATGATGATGATGATGATGATGATCATCATCATCATCATCATCATCACCACCATTATCCTCATCACCACAGAGAGCTCAGTCCTGATGCATGACCTCACTGCGGGTTGTTGCCTTTGTTTCTCTGTGGTTTAAGAAATCATTGTTGCTGTTGGGTTTCGTGCTGCAGACAAACCTGACCATTTGCCTCGCTCGTGTTGGTAGGAAAACAACAGGAGATCCATAAGGACGGTTTAGCAAATCTGAATGTGTGACATCATCTCTGTATGAGACAGGAGACGATGAGGATTCTGGCTCATCATCCCTGCTGTGACTTTATGTGTTAAAATGTGTAAAAAGAAAAGAAAAGAAAGAAAGTCTTTGTGATGGAATAAAATATTTTAAAATTAGAGTTATTAAAGTAATTGCTAATTCAGTTTTATCAAATAAAAGCAGAATTTACTCCACACCAGAGAAATATATGTAAATTTAACAAAGTCAAGATTTTCTGTTTCAGCAGCGTGAACACTCAGGTAGCAAGACCAGACGCAGGAGGACAGTTTATTAAATGTTTCAGATCAAACTGGACAAACTGGACTCAGCTGATTTCAGGCCCCCAAAGGTATGGAGGTCCCCCTCTGGCTTCTGCTCCGTGGCTGCTGGGTGACCCCTTGTCTGCGGCTCTCCTCAGCTCGTCCCATGAGGGTGGCACAGATGCCCCTCCGATGGTCCTCCTTCGGCTCTCAGACTCTGGGGCCTCTGGATGTCTGGGGCCTGGATCTCCTCCATACCTGCTTCATGCCCTGGGGGACGGGGCTAGGTCAGTGCTGACAGGAGCCTGGAGGTGCACCCTAGGGGTGTAAAACTTGAACGTCCATGCAGATTTCTGCTGCACTGAACTGCTGACCAAAGATGATCTAAAACACAGGACCTGACCCCTGTGACCTCTCAAAGTGTTCACAGTATGAAGGTTAAACAAATATGCTGAAGTAATTGGATTAAACTAAAAGACATGAAATAAAAGTCAAAATCGTGACTCATTTCTAACAACTATAACAGTTAAAACTAAACATTGTCTTCAAAACCTTAAAAAAGGTTAAAAACTTTAAAGTTCAGATCTTTTCAGTAGAAACTCTGAGCTGCAGACACAGACAAACACACAGAAACACTCACACACACACACGTGGACCGTGTGCTGGTGCAGGATCGGCAGCTCACAGCTGGATTCGGGAATCATTAAATCAGACAGCGCACTAACTGTTTTATCCAGAAGTTCACTTTATTAACATCCACAATCTACCTGCCAACTGTTACAGCAGCTGGCAGGTAGAAGCCCTGACTGTACCTGCATTTCAACAAACACCAGGTTAATTATTTCATTCTGAGGGATGAAAGGTCCTAACGGCTCTCTAAAAGCTTCAATTTACATTTTAAAGGGCCTGCATCCCCCAGCAGCAGCTGAGCTGTGCTTATAGAAGCTTCATATGTGCTGCTCCTGGTTTCTTGTCACGTTGTGTGTAAATTCTTTTTTTATTTTATTTTCTGGTTTAGGAACTTTATCCACAGAAGGAGGTTTTTTTATGTGATTTTTTTTTTATTGAAATGTGACCTTAAACACATGTTCCCAAGGACTCGGACCTGTGTCAGCTGATGTCTGGATGTTTATTTGCTGTACAAGTGGGAATCTCTGCAGGGCTGGGGGGGCGTTGTCTACCTGACTGTCCTCACACGCTGCTTACAGATGGAAATTTCATGTAGGGCAGTTAGAAAGGCTTGGTGCTGGGCGAGGGGGGGCTGAGGGCACTGGGTGAGGACGGTCGTTCAGCTGAGGGGGAGCAGTTTTGGTTTCAGACTTCTTTTACCTGAGAGCATCAAAGCAGTGCAGCAACAACAGTGACCTGTGACCCCCTGAGAGGCAGTGTCTCTGTGGGGCTCCTGTGTGTGTTTGTGGTCGTGCACAGGAAGTCCTTCATACCTGTAACGTAAGCAAACACGGTTTGATCAGTTTCTGATGCTGACTGTCTCTCCTGATGAGCTCAATGTTCTCCTGGGGTCCAACTGTGGTTCTGGAGAATATTATCTAAGCAGAATAACTGGAACTCCTTGAAGACTCCAGGAACCTCCCGGCCTTCCTAAAGGATTCCTGGGATGTCCTTAATGACTCTTCAAGGAGCCTTAGAGGGCTTGCTAACTGAGCGCTGAGCTTTTCACTCATTTAATATCAGAAACACATGAGATCCAGCTGTGATTGTTATTAAACAGTGAAATAAACCAGGCTTTATTCAATATGTAAGTGACCACCAGTTTGTTCACACTGAACCGTCTCTCATACACTCACACTCACACACACACACACACACACACACACACACACACACAGTGGGAATATTTCTCTTTTGTCGATAGAGAGCCGCAATCATTGACTACTTTCACTGATTGATCTATTGAGAATGATTTGGAGTAACGGCCTGAGGCGGGTGAGCTAACACGCGGGGGAGGAGCTCTACACTGTGACTCGCTGAGGGCGAAGCGGAGGCGGGAAGGTGTTCTTGCAAAACAACGCTGATTGGTTAAGGGCGGGAACGACTTCTACTTCGGTTAAAAAGACGCCGGTTCGAGAGCTCGCGCACAAAATGCAGTAAGCGTGACTGAGGTGCGCGAGTACAGACAAACTGAGAAACTGAAGGAAACCGCGGGAACATCAGCCGGTCCGGCCCGGTGGCTTTCAGGGATTATTTCGGACGATGGGTCTGCACAAGGAGCCCACTGAGGCGAGGCTCACCGTCGGCTACCGTGAAGCAGCTGCCCCGGAGCGGAGCCGGACGGTGGGGGCCTGTGCCAGCAGCCCCTCGCCGCAGAAACCGGAGCGGTGTAAGATCGCCTCGGGCCATATCAAACGGCCCATGAACGCCTTCATGGTGTGGTCCAAAATCGAGCGGAGGAAGATCATGGAGCAGTCTCCGGAGATGCACAACGCGGAGATCTCCAAGCGGCTCGGGAAGCGTTGGAAAATGTTAACCGACACCGAGAAGGTTCCGTTCATCCGGGAGGCGGAGCGCCTCCGGCTGCAGCACATGGCCGACTACCCTGACTACAAGTACCGGCCCAAGAAGAAGCCCCGGACCGAGGGGAGGTCGGCCGGTCAGTACCAGGAGAGAAACGACACAACGTCTCACAAGACCCCTGCTGCGGCGAAGAAGTTCCCCCGAGCCGGCAAGTCGGTGGGCGGGGCCTTCAAAGCTGGCAGTCTCCCCCCGCAAGACCAGAAGACGGACTCCCGCCACCAGCGGAAACCACAGGACCGAGATAACCCGCACCAGCAACTAGACCCCCGGTGCCAGCAACTAAACTCCAGGTACCAGCTGAAACACCAGCAGCCGGACCCCCAGTACCAGCAACTGAACCCCCGCTATCAGCTCAGCGCCCGGCAGACGGATCACCGGTTACGGTACGTGCCGAGCACTATTACACCCAGCAAACGGGACTATACGGACAGAGAGGAGGAGGACAATGACGACTCATCCTTATCCTCCTCCTCCTCTGAGGAGGAAGAAGAGCTGCCCTGCTACAGTATCACCAAGCTGCCCCCCCGGGATTCCGCTGTGGAACCTAGCACGCTCCCGTCCTCTGGCCGCCTCTACTTCAGCTTCACACGGCATAGCACGCCGGTCCACCCCGCCTCCCTCTCCCCAGCTTCCCCCTCCCGCTCCGTGTGCACCTCCGCCTCCTCCTGCTGCGGGGAAGACCTGGATGACCTCCCCGTGGAGCCGCTGGATTTCACCTCCAACTTCCTGGGCGGCCTGCAGTCCTGCTCGGACCCGTGGAACTCGTCGTCTAGCTCGGCCTCGGGGAGCCTGAGCCTGTCGCTTGTGGATAAGGACCTGGACACCAGCGGATGCACGGAGGGGGGCAGCCTCGGGTCCCACTTCGAGTTCCCGGACTACTGCACGCCGGAGCTGAGCGAGATGATTGCCGGGGACTGGCTGAAGGCCGACTTCACGGACCTGGTGTTTACCTGCTAGTCTGACCCTTCACCCTCGGTTCGAGCTCCGGTCAGGGAGCGGGGTGTCGCGGCTGCTGCTGCACGGGCTCTGAGCGCTGTGACCGGCTGCGTTCTGGCGTGGACTTGGTGCTCGTGAGCAGATGAACCAATAGGGTTTTATGGACTCGTTTCTGCCGCTCGGGTCGGACCCGGACGACACTGACTGACTTTTATTTTTTTTTCCCGTTCAGGTGTGGATATTTGTGATATTACCGAACCGAGCATACCTCATCTTTTTAAGGAAACCAGATTAATATTTTCAAGCCTATTTTTGTACAGTCAAAGGAATGTCCGACTCTTCCACTGCTCTCCTATGTGAGGGTTCAAACCCCCGTGGCCTGCCTTGTTTTAATGGTTACACACATTCAGGCCTGTCTGTACCTACCGGTGTGTAAAAAAGGTTTGAGGGAAACAAGAAGTTTGTTGCTTTTTCATGCTGTTGTTTGCTCATTATTTTTGGTGCAATATGAAGGAAAAAAAGGGAAATCCAAAAGCCAGTGATTCTGTGCGTTATGATGGAGTGTGTATGTGAAGCTGAATAAATCAGCTGCAAACTGATCAGCGCCTCTGTCTCATTATTGATCCTCCTGGGATCTGATTGGCTCCTTTAAGAGCCCTGCTGCTTTATTAAACCTTCCATCAGTTTGTAATGTTCATGTTTTTGACTGAACATCCACGCTGGGGTAAAAAATCTCTTTAAGATTTGTTCAGTTATCCAATCATCCGAAATCTATAATCTATGCATTTCTCAGCAGTTTCTGAATATCTATATTTTTATCTATGCGTTAAAGGAAACGGCCAATTTAAAATAAGGTATTTTGGAGCTTCTGCTCACCGGACTCGGGCTTCATCGGCACATGAGGTTTGGCTGTTTTTGAAAATGTAATATTTCTATCTGCACCTTTGCACGTGAGCCTTTAGAGGGTTCAGACTGGCCCGTGAGCTCAGGTAGATTTAAACTGATGCTTTCAGTGTCACATGATCTTCATTATGTTATGTAAAGTTCTTTTCACAGATCTTACACATTTTTATAAATTATGTATTTTTAATTCTGATTTGCCTTTGAAGCAGTTTCCACAGAGTTTTTTGAGTTAAGTCAAAAAGGCTGATGAGCTTTCAGCTGTTCAGCACATTCAAGCGTTCCCCACACAAACGTGAGGTTTGGATCATTTTCTGTGAATTTTTAAAATAAATAATAAAAATCAAATTCAAGAGTAACATTTTTGCTCTTCATCGGGTTCCTGATGTTTCCAGATTTTCTACTAAATAATCATTAACTGTTAAACTACCATCCGGTCAACTCAGGTAGTTTATACCTGTATGGAAGCCTCTTTGTGCCAATCAGAACATGCTGATTCGAAATCGTACTTTTGATTTAAGAGCTCATTTATTTTAGTTTTTATGTAGATTGAGTTTTTTCTTTACAGGGTCTCTTCTGATTTTCAGTCATGTATATGCATCTATATATTACAGTTCAGTCTGTCTGTGAGTGCAATCCTGATTCTGGCATAAACGATCTTCGTATGTTTCAGTCATTGGACAAACTGAGTTTTAACTGGATTTATACAAATTTGTTCTGGTGTTTTTAGTCAAGAACATAAAAATGTTCATTTTTTGCACATATGGAAGCCTGTTTGTGCCTGTTTTTAGCTTCATTTTTCAGTTTTTTTAAACTGATAGTTTTTAATCTCATTCTGTGTTATTTTGATTGAATAATTTTGAACAGATTTATGACAGACTGTTAGGGTTGTGCGAAGAAGAATTATTCATTATTTTGAAATGTGGACATTACAGTTGTTTCAGAGCAATCTGTCACGGGTGCTTTTCTCTATGCTAATGTCTGGTGTGTTGGCGAGGTCAGACTCCGTTTTCAGTCCACGTCGGGCAGATTTGTGCAAAATGATCTGCTGCTGTGGACACACGCAAAGTCATCGATGGTTATAGCCTCGTACGGTGAACACAATTTGGCCCAATGAGAGGCCACAGGAACATTTGGACTTTTTTCTCTAAATGATCATTAACGTATTTTTAATTCATGCTGTGATCATTTTGAATTTCTTGAGATTTAACTTTTTAATCATATGTTATATATATTTATATATATGATTCTTCCATATGTTTCAGCTGGACAGCATAATTGCACCTGAGACATCTGAAGCCTGTCTGTGTATGTGAAACTCTGGTGTTTCTGAGGCTGTTTGCAGGCATGCATCACATTAAATGAGATTAAGCTTCCACACTTTGATGACCCCCCGTGATGTCTGACCTCTTCTGGCGTTTCCAGAGTGTGAACTAGTCCTCCCAGTTTATCAGAGCAAGGCAGAGCAGGGCATGATGTTTTCAGTGGTCACATGACTCATGTTAACAATCAGTGGACTTCAAAACTGATCATGAAAGAGTCAAGAAGTTAAGATTGTTAAGGAGTCAGAAAAGAGAAAGTGACATTATCGGAGGCACTGTGAGGGTTTTTTCTCACGCAGCTTTAAAAACAGGACCTTCTCTGACCTACAGTATTCCCAGGACCCTAAAACAGTCCCAAAGATGTTATACAAACATGGCCGCTACAGCACAACTCACTGGCCTGTGGACAGTCTGTTATCAGCCAACTCTTGATTATTGTACTGCAGCCAGAGACTGTTTGGTACCATCAGATGCAAAACTGGAACACTGTCTTCTTGGACCATCTATTAGTACAATGACCTCACAGCAACCATATTATTGGTCACATGATGTCATTAAACTGTTCAAAAAGGCTCCAACAGCACAAACATGGGCCAGAGGTCTAGTCCAGGTGAAATTAGCAGACAGCTAGCAGCTACAGCCACCTGTATCACCATCCACCTGTCCGTCACAGAGACCACACCCCTAATAACGGAACCTTTAAATTAGCTATAGATACCAAAAGAGTTTTTGTATCAGGTGGAATTATATTTATTTCTACTCACTGACTCACTGCTACCTCTGCTAGACGCTAGAGCAGGGGTCTGCAACCTTTAACACCCAAAGAGCCAATTGGACCCGGTTTCCACGCAAAAGAAAACACTGGGAGCCGCAAATACTTTTTGAAATCTAAAATGAAGATAACACTGTATATTACGGTGGCCCTGAGAGGCCAAACGGACTGCAACTTCAGAAAACACTTGCAAAAAGAAAAATGCTTGCAAAAAGAAAAATGCTGCAAAAAGAAAAACACTTGCAAAAAGAAAAATGCTGCAAAAAGAAAAACGCTGCAAAAAGAAAAAAAACTTGCAAAATGAAAAACGCAGCAAAAAGAAAAATGCTGCAAAAAGAAAAGCGCTGCAAAAGCACACACAACACAACGGAAATAGGAAAAAACACAACGGAAATGTTTCTGGGGAGACAATAACCGGACGGACCAGTTGACCAAAACATGCTAACAAGTGCACTGGGACTGGGAGACACTTCAACGAAGTGGAAGCAGAGCGGCCAAAGAGTAAACTTTCAAAAGTAAGTTCTGAATATTATGTCACTTATTTATGTGCAAATGTTTAATAACGAGGAACATTAAAACATTACTGTTGGCCACATGCCGGCAAAGTTATGTTGAAGTGTCTCCCAGTCCCAGTGCACTTGTTAGCATGTTTTGGTCAACTGGTCCGTCCGGTTATTGTCTCCCCAGAAACATTTCCGTTGTGTTTTTTCCTATTTCCGTTGTGTTGTGTGTGCTTTTGCAGCGCTTTTCTTTTTGCAACGTTTTTCATTTTGCAAGTGTTTTTCTTTTTGCAGCATTTTTGTTTTTGCAAGTGTTTTTTCTTTTTGCAAGTGTTTTTCTTTTTGCAGCATTTTTCTTTTTGCAAGTGTTTTTCTTTTTGCAGCATTTTTCTTTTTGCAAGTGTTTTTCTTTTTGCAGCATTTTTCTTTTTGCAAGTGTTTTTTTCTTTTTGCAGCATTTTTCTTTTTGCAGCGTTTTTCTTTTTGCAAGTGTTTTTCTTTTTGCAGGTGTTATACTTTTTGCAGCATTTTTCTTTTTGCAGCATTTTTCTTTTTGCAAGTGTTTTCTGAAGTTGCAGTCCGTTTGGCCTCTCAGGGCCACCGTAGGTATATAGTGTTTTTGTTTTTTTTTACCTTTATGCTTTGTGTGAACAACTAAATTAAGTAAGTAAAGTTTATTTATTAAGCGCTTTTCACAGACAGGCAGTCACAAAGCGCTGTACACAAATATTAAAATAAACAATACAATCAATAGACATTATACACAATGTAAAAGATCAAATGTAAATAATGTAAAGAATATAAAATACGTAGATCAACAATAGGCTTGTTTGAACAGAAAAGTTTTTAACTGCTTTTTAAAAGAATCCACAGAGCAACTAAGGTGTGTTGCTTATGAAATCCATGAAGTGCTACAGAGAAAATTACATTTTATTTATGTAATTAACATATTTTGAACTCTTAAAGAAATATAACAAAAAGAAAGACACCCAGCTGAACTAAAATGATCCATGTAGCAAACAAAAACTGTTGTGAGCCGCCACCCTTATATTGCCTTTGGGCTTTTGGAGCCTTGACCTGACTTTTAAAAAGTAATTGGAAAAAAAAACACTATTCCGTTAGAAAAAAAAATAGATATTTGCAAAATTCTGCCTAAATATGTATTTTACCTGGTTAATGTGTGTGGCGGGGCGTGGTCTGCAGCGCGAATCGGGGCTTTCATCTTTACGCAGGACTGTAAGCTGTCATCTGTGAGGCGTGAGCGGTGTTTGTTTTTAACATAGTTCACGGTGGAGAACAGCTGCCGACATAATGTGGATCCGAAGATCCATAACGGGCCTAACTGGGGTCGAAAGTCTCGATAAATGCACAGCGTTTCGGCGGGTATACTGGCTTCCGCGAGTGTGACGTTTATTTTGAGCGATGAAAAAATAATAGAATATAATTTTATTTTTATATTTCAAAATCATAATTTTCCAATTTATAACTAAAAGTTAAAAAAAGAACTAAACACAAATAAAATACACTTCAGCTAAATACTTCTAATTTATTTTCCCAAACCACGCAGAGCCGCAGTATAAGGACAAAAGAGCCGCATGCGGCTCCAGAGCCACAGGTTGCCGACCCCTGCGCTAGAGGAACTGCAGCTTTTGTTCTTTTTCCAACTCCTGTTGATTTTTGGTCTGAACTTTAAAAAAGCTCTGTCTCAAAATGATGACCTTACAGGGACCTTTATCTAACCTTTATTTAAGCAGGAAGTCCCAGAGATCTATATTCAAACCTGTTTTAGAGGACTGGCCTGACCTAAGCAGCAACATGTTCATGCTTTTATTACGCACTGTGAAAATGTGTGTTATCAGTAAATATACAGAGGAGGAGGGATGAAGATGGAGTTTGCTTAGATGGCAAATGGAGAGCTCAATACCTGCTAACCAGGTGTGTGTGTCTTGTCACACATTATGGTAATGCCTCTGGACAGTTATTTTAGCTGGTAGCACCCTATAACTTTAAAGCCAACGCTGGAAAGGTCATAAAAACTGCACGCACTGGTCGGTTTGGCCCAGTTTTAAGGTTCCACATCCACAAACACTCAAATGTTAACAGCTTGGTACTTCATTTGTTATATTGTAGAAATTAATAAAGAAAACACTTTTGAGTTTCATACAAACCAAGCCATCGTTTTCTTTTTTCTCCACATCCCAAAACTTGGTCAGCAGTGTTGATCCTGAACCAACATAATGATGATAATGGTGACGACACAAGTATATCAGATACATTATTGTGTAGTGTGCAGTAATGTCTACTCTGAGTGCACACTTCAAACTGTGATTGGCTCACAGGTACAGGATCAAGAGTACCACAGATTTCAGACACCTTACTGGTGTCTCTTCTGAGAAGGTTGGTTTTGATTGGCTGTTGTTTGCAGAGCATAGTTTGTCTTTGTTCATTTGTTTGTTGGTTGTTAACTCTGACATCAAGGCCTGATAAACAGTCAATCAGAGAGCAGTATACTTTCCTTCAGCTCTAGGTTGTTAGAGAAGATCCTCCTTGGTTTTCACCTGTGCATACATCACAGAGGTCGGGAAACGTCTGGGATTTGGAGTGAGCTGACTTCAGCGCATGTCGCTGCTCATGGTCGAATCAGAGGAAACAGTCAGACTGCTGACCTCTCTATCCCCACTACTCTCTGATCAGACGTTTGGCAGCAGATTAAAGGCAGCCGGATCCCCACCGGCCTGATAAATCAGAAGGTTCTGCTTGGGATAATTGAGGCTAACACAGCGGCATTCTGGGTAATAAGAGGACGACGTCATTGGAGAAGTAAAAATATATTTAAAAATGTGCTTTTAGCAGCAGAAAGAAGCAAAAGTCAGAGAGGCTGAGCAGTGAATCATATCAATAATAGATCAGTGAAGCAGGTCGGCACCAGAAACACTGTGCAGAGAACTCTTCCCAACAAACATGTGAGTAATTAACTACAAAATAAATATTGTATAAGGAGCTTGGAAAGAAAACCCACTGGACTTCTTTATCACCTACGACAACTGAGGAAGTTCAGGGTCTCTCCAAAGATCCTCAGGATTTTCTATACAGGCGCTGTGGAAAGCATCCTCACACAGAACATGAGATCGTGGTTTGGGAACAGCTGTGTGAAGGACCAAAAAGCTCTCCAGAGAGTGATCCGTACAGCAGAATGCTGCTGCAGGATTGCTCTCCCCCCGCTTCAGGACACCTACACTAGGAGATGCCGGACTAGAGCAGCGCAGATACTGAAGGACCCGTCCCATCCTGGCAACAAACTGTTCCAACTTCTGCAATCTGGTAGAAGGTTCCGCATCATCCGGGCAAGGACAGAGAGACTCAAGAGGAGCTTCTATCCCCAAGCCATCTGGGCCCTAAACACACACACCCGCCCTCTCACATCATCTATAATTGACTGAGACAGGACTCTCTTCCAAACACTCTAAACCCAGGCACAATGTACATTCCAAATTCCTTTAATTTTAAATATGTGTATATTGTCTATTCTGTAAAATAGTCAGATGTCTATTCATATTAATGTACAGAATTCACCTGCTTGCTGCTACTACTGCACATTCACCCAATGTATATACTATATATATATATAATATAATGTTCTTCCTCTACCCGCCTCCATTTTTGCACATGTCGAGGAGCGTGTCAGGCTACATTTCACTGTGTGTTATACTTGTATAACTATGCATGTGACAAATAAAGAACCTTGAACCTTGAACCTAGGTTTCTTGAAGACGTGTCGCCTCTCCTGCAAAAATCAGAGCTTTGTAAAATCAAAGGTAAAGCTCGTCTTCCTTGGGCCGACTACACCTCCTCAAAATGTTTAATGAAATTCAGCCTGGAGGTTTTTTATCACTGATGTCTGAAGCAAGAACAGCAGAGACAAACGAAAAGTAACCAGTAAAACATGAAGGGAAACAAACACATAGGAGCCGACGCCGGTACCATCACAGACCACGGTGACTGCAGCGCCCCTGTCAGGCTGGCAGGTGTGGCCCTGTGTTTGGTGAGTTGTGGAGGCGAACATCTGAGCTCTGATCCCGGCTCTGATTGGCTTCCTCTGCTGTGTTTGCATATTTTCACCGGAGCGTGAATCTTATCAACCACTCGCTTTTATCTGAAACATCAGAGCAGCAGCCGCGATGCATTCACTGACACCCCACAGGGACTGCCATCAAGTTCATCTGCATAGCAATGCATTCACTGACGTGCATTTTTGAGCTTCATGTTTTAAAAGCATCTGGACTTCTTTAAGTTGCTTGAAGACATTTCACCTCTCATCCGAGAAGCTTTTTCAAATAAGAGGTGAAACGTCTTCAAGCAGCTTAAAGAAGTCCAGACACTTTTCTTTCCTCCATCACTGACGACGATGACCTGGATGACTGAGAACCTTCACAGACAAAGTCACCCAGACTTCTTCCTATGTTTCCCATCATGCTTCTCACCTTCTCTGAAGCTGATGGAGGACAGCTAAGGGTCAACTGACTGATCGGCTGTGTTTACGTTTGTGATGTTTGATAAATTAACAACAATAACTCAAATAATTAAAAGAATACAAAATAAAACTTAATTAAATAAAACAAATATCTTCAAACAGCTCATCTGTGGCACCTGCTGGACAACAACTCCCATCTTCCACTCTGCTCCTGCAGTTTCAGAAAAGAGCAGCTGAAGAAGAAACTTGACAAGTCGAAAAAATTGTAAATGAAGAAAAAATACATTATTGAACAAAGTCAGCATTTAAAAATAAAAAGTGAAATAAAACTTTATCAAGCAGAGAGAAAATAAATCAGAATGTGGCTCAAAAGCACAGAAATAAAAAGCAAATAATTAATGAACATAATGAATAAACACAACTGCAGTTTACCAGATAAAATACAAAAAGAAAAAATTCAGAAAGAATTCAAATAAAAAACAAGGATATTCACACACACACATATAGGTGTATATATATATATATATATATATATACATACATACATACACACACACACATATATATATATATATACACTCACACACACATACATTAAAAAAATGAATTAAATATGTGAAGAAAATAAAGTCTTTAAAGTCTAACTTTTTAAAATTATCCTAATGGTTTAGATTTGTTTGCCACAAATGTTTGTTTGCTTATTTGTTTGTGAAGTGGACACATCAACAGATTTATTTCCTCACAGGAAGTAATTGATGAAAGTCAGCGGGCTCATTTGGTTCAGTTCATTCCTACATTTCACATCATACCCTCACTTTTACCTGGTTGGCTCAAACCAGAGTCAATGAAGGGGAGAGTTGTGTCATTCCAGTCACTCCTGTGGCCCATTTTTTGCAGTAATGGCAGATCATGGAGCGTCGCCATAGTTACAATAGTTAGCAGTCTATGCTAGTCATGCCCCAGACTCCAGGGCCGTGCAGAGATGTTTGAAAGGGCGGGTGCTCAAAGCTCTTTCACATCCCCCCTCCCCTGCATGTGTCTGACAGACTCTGAGGCATTTATAAAAGGTAAAAACAGGTCTGTGTCATCAGCACACAATCCAATGGGCCGCTCAGCACTGTGGGAATTATGTGACGGCAGCAAATTCTGCCCCCTGCTGACACGTCTGAGATTTAACATTTAATCAGCTTCAGACTGTCTGATGAACTGCAGTTTTAAATAAAGCACTGTTAAAAACTTTAATTATCCTTCAGCTCCACAGACAAAGGACGAACAGTCTTCGTCATCATCACATCTTCACCATCAACATGTTCACCATGTTTCATTGTTGCTGTTTCCTGCTATAGTCCAGGCGGATCAGAGTCATGTGACTGCAGGAGAGGCAGATGTTTGGCATCTTATCACCGTGATGATCATCCCCATGGTAACAGCATTCCGATCCTGCTGAAACATCCAAACCAGGACACACACACACACTCACACTCGTTTTTATATCTTTGTGGGGACATCTAATTGAGATAATACTTCCCCTATGCGCTAACCCTAACAATTCAATTCAATTCAATTTTATTTATATAGCGCCAAATCACAACAAAATTCGCCTCAAGGCGCTTCATAGATACAGAGAAAAACCCAACAATCATATGACCCCCTATGAGCAAGCACTTTGGCGACAGTGGGAAGGAAAAACTCCCTTTTAACAGGAAGAAACCTCCGGCAGAACCAGGCTCAGGGAGGGGCGGCCATCTGCTGCGACCGGTTGGGGTGAGAGAAGGAAGACAGGATAAAAGACATGCTGTGGAAGAGAGACAGAGGTTAATAACAGATATGATTCAATGCAGAGAGGTCTGTTAATACATAGTGAGCGAGAAAGGTGACTGGAAAGGAAAAACTCAATGCATCATGGGAATCCCCCGGCAGCCTACATCTATTGCAGCATAACTAAGGGAGGATTCAGGGTCACCTGGTCCAGCCCTAACTATATGCTTTAGCAAAAAGGAAAGTTTTAAGCCTAATCTTAAAAGTAGAGATAGTGTCTGTCTCCCGAATCCAAACTGGAAGCTGGTTCCACAGAAGAGGGGCCTGAAAACTGAAGGCTCTCCCTCCCATTCTACTTTTAAATACTCTAGGAACAACAAGTAGGCCTGCAGAGCGGGAGCGAGGTGCTCTAATAGGGTGATATGGTACTACAAGGTCATTAAGATAAGATGGGGCCTGATTATTTAAGACCTTGTATGTGAGGAGCAGGATTTTGAATTCAATTCTGGATTTAACAGGAAGCCAATGAAGGGAAGCCAAAACAGGAGAAATATGCTCTCTCTTTCTAGTCCCTGTCAGTACTCTTGCTGCAGTATTTTGGATTAACTGAAGGCTTTTCAGTGAGTTTTTTGGACATCCTGATAATAATGAATTGCAGTAGTCCAGCCTGGAAGTAATAAATGCATGAACTAGCTTTTCAGCGTCACTCTGAGACAGGATATTTCTAATTTTAGAGATGTTGCGCAAATGGAAGAACGCAGTCTTACATATTTTATTAATATGTGCGTTGAAGGACATATCCTGGTCAAAAATGACTCCAAGGTTCCTCACAGTGTTACTGGAGGCCAAGGTAATGCCATCCAGAGTAAGAATCTGGTTAGATACCATATTTCTAAGATTTTCAGCGCCGAGTACAATGACCTCAGTTTTATCTGAGTTAAGAAGCAGAAAGTTAGTGGCCATCCAGGTCTTTATGTCTTTAAGACATTCCTGCAGTTTAACTAATTGGTGTGTGTTATCTGGCTTCATGGACAGATAGAGCTGGGTGTCATCTGCATAGCAGTGAAAATGTATGCTATGTCTTCTAATGATGCTGCCTAGGGGAAGCATGTATAATGTAAACAGAATTGGTCCTAGCACTGAACCCTGTGGAACTCCATAATTAACCTCAGTGTGTGAAGAGGACTCTCCATTTACATGCACAAATTGGAGTCTATTAGATAGATATGATACAAACCACTGCAGTGCAGTACCTGTAATACCTACAGCATGTTCTAATCGCTCTAATAGGATATTATGGTCAACAGTATCGAATGCTGCACTAAGGTCAAGAAGGACAAGCACAGAGATGAGTCCACTGTCAGAGGCCATAAGAAGATCATTTGTAACCTTCACTAAAGCTGTTTCTGTGCTGTGATGAACTCTGAAACCTGACTGAAACTCTTCAAATAAACCATTCCTCTGCAGATGATCTGTTAGCTGTTTGACAACTACTCTCTCAAGGATTTTTGATATGAAAGGAAGGTTGGAGATTGGCCTATAATTAGCTAAGACTGCTGGGTCTAGAGATGGCTTTTTGAGTAAAGGTTTAACTGCAGCCACCTTGAAGGCCTGTGGTACATAGCCGATTATTAGAGATAGGTTGATCATATTTAAGATCGAAGAATTAATTAATGGCAGGACTTCCTTGAGCAGTTTTGTAGGAATAGGGTCTAAAAGACACGTTGATGGTTTGGAGGAAGTAATTATTGAAGTTAACTCAGAAAGATCAATTGGAGAAAGAGAGTCTAACTTAACATCAATGGTACTAAGAGTAGCTGTAGATAATATTAAATCTGTGGGATGATTATTGGTAATTTTTTCTCTAATGATAAAAATTTTATTTGTGAAGAAGTTCATGAAGTCATTACTAGTTAACGTTAAAGGGATGGTTGGCTCAAAAGAGCTCTGACTTTTTGTCAGCCTGGCTACAGTGCTGAAGAGAAACCTGGGGTTGTTCTTATTTTCTTCAATCAGTGACGAGTAGTAAGCTGTTCTGGCTTTGCGGAGGGCTTTCTTATAAAGCAACAAACTATTTCTCCAGGCTAAATGATGATCCTCTAAATTTGTGACACGCCATTTCCTCTCCAGATTACGAGTCATCTGCTTTAGGGTACGTGTTTGAGAATTATACCACGGAGTCAGGTACTTCTGATTAGAGACCTTAGTTTTCACTGGAGCTACAGTATCCAGAGTCGTACGCAGTGAGGAGGTGAAATTATTAACAAGATAATCGACCTCTGTTGGGGTAGCGTTCAGATAGCTGCTCTGCTCTGTGTTGGTACAGGGCATTGACGATGATAACAGTGGCTGGATTATATTCTTAAACTTGGTTACAGCGCTTTCAGAAAGACATCTACTTTGATAAAGTCTACTCTCCACTGCTGTGTAATCAATTATTGTAAATGTAAATGTTATCAGGAAATGATCAGACAGGAGAGGGTTTTCAGGAAACACTGTTAAATGTTCAGTTTCTATGCCATATGTTAAAACAAGATCTAGAGTGTGATTAAAGTGGTGGGTGGGTTCTTTTACATTTTGAGAGAAACCAATTGAGTCTAACAACAGATTAAATGCCATGTTGAGGCTGTCATTTTTAGCATCTACATGGATGTTAAAATCACCCACAATAAGTATTTTATCTGAGCTCAGAACTAAATTAGATATAAAGTCTGAGAAATCAGACAGAAACTCTGTGTAAGGCCCAGGTGGACGATAGATGATAACAAGTAAGACTGGTTTCTGAGTTTCACAGCTGGGGTGGACAATGTTAAGCATCAGGCTTTCAAATGAATTAAAAGTCTGTCTTGGTCTTTCATTAATTAATAGACTGGTGTGAAAAATTGCTGCCACACCGCCCCCTCGACCTGTGCTTCGAGATTTCTGGTAGTTAGAATGACTCGGGGGTGTTGATTCATTTAAACTAACATAATCATCCTGCTGCAACCAGGTTTCTGTAAGGCAGAGTAAATCAATTTGTTGATCAATTATTAAGTCATGTACTAACAGAGACTTGGAGGAGAGAGACCTAATATTTAATAATCCACATTTCACTGTTTTACTCTTTGGTTCAGATGTGAATATGTTGAAGTTGTTTGTTGCTGGTTTTTAGTTTGTTTTTTGTCTTTTTGGAAGCTGACACAGTCTCTATGGAGATGGGTTTTTGGGGGGGTAGCAGGAGGAGAGAAGCTGCAGAGAGGCGTGTAAGACTGCAACTCTGCTTCCTGGTCCCAACTCTGGATAGTCATATTTTGAGGGGTTTAATAAATTTGTCCATATTTCTAGAAATGAGAGCTGCTCCATCCAAAGTGGGATGGATGCCGTCTCTCCTAACAAGACCAGGTTTCCTCCAGAAGGTTTGCCAATTATCTATGAAGCCCACATCGTTTCTGGGACACCACTCAGACAGCCAGCAATTTAAGGAGAACATGCGGCTAAACATGTCACTCCTGGTCTGATTGGGGAGGGGACCAGAGAAAACTACAGAGTCCGATATTGTTTTGGCAAAGTTGCACACCGATTCAATATTGATTTTAGTGACCTCCGATTGGCGTAACCAGGTGTCATTATTGCCGACGTGAATTATGATTTTACTGAATTTATGTTTACCCTTAGCCAGCAGTTTTAAATTTCCTTCAATGTCGCCTGCTCTGGCCCCTGGAAGACAATTGACTATGGTTGCCGGTGTCTCTAGCTTCACATGTCTGAGAACAGAATCACCAATTACCAGAGTTCGGGGTGTGCCGCCGAGTGGGGAAAAACGGTTAGACACATGAACGGGTTGGTGGTGTACCTGGGGCTTCTGTTTAGGACTATGCTTCCTCCTCACCGTCACCCAGGCGCCGTCTTTCCCCAGCTGCTTGGGATCTGCCGGGGAACAGCTAGCGGGGCCTACGCTATCTTCGGCTGCACCAGCTACAGGGGCCTGGCTAGCTAAGGGTGAGTGAAGGGTGCGAAGCAGAGTCTCCAATTCAGTAATCCTGGCCTCCAGAGCTGCAAATATGCTACATTTGTTACAGATATCATTACTGCTAAAGGAGGCCGAGGAGTAACTAAACATCTGACACAATGAGAAAGAAAGTGCAGGAGGGACAGGTGAAGTAGCCATGGTGCTAGCGAGTCGGCTACGAGCTAAGCTAGCGAAACAGTACAGAGACAGTGAGTGAATACTTTGGCTATAAATTAGGTAGTGAGTACACAGAAAGTGTGCTTCGGATGAAGCACGTGAAGATTATACTCTGAAAAAAGAATGTATTTAAAAGTTGTTAATTAAACTGCTAAGCAAATAAGCTACTCAGAAACAGCACTGTATTTGAGCAGGAACAGGAAGTGATACTCTACCACAGAGCACAATCAACACGAATGCCCAATTCTAATCCTGAGCTTAAACCTAACCTTAACCTAACTGTAACCCTGAAACTAAAACCATATTTTGAGTCTCAGACATGTCTTCAAACTCGTGGGGACAGACATTTTGTCCATTAAGGGCTGAAACTTTTTAAATATTGAAATGTAAATAGTTTATGAAAATATTTTTAAACATTAATTCTAATAAAAATATTTCTCCACTCAAATGAAAAAAGTATAAGAAACCTAGCATAAGTTTTTGGATTTTTCCCTTTAAACTAAGGAAGGCCAAAAGTTAAAAAATCCAAATGAAATACTGAAATAAAAAAATAAACACACAAAAATAAAAAAATGTCTTTTAGAAACTGTAAATATTTGTTTTTGCTTCTTTATGTCCAATTTCCTGTAAAAGTTCCTAAAAAGTGTTCTGCAGAACAAAATAAAATTTTTAAAATGCTCACTACTGTGTTCACTCGTTCAATAAATGTACTCAGATACTTTCAACATCCAGGTTTTTTTATTTTTAGTTCACAGAAACATTTTTTCCATTAACTTCGTCCTGAGACAGGTCACATGATCACTGAGAGCGCGAGACACAAACGACAGCGTTACAGAAACATGCTTTTAGAATCTAACACTGAAAACAGCTATATTATTCATTATTTATTTTGAAGGAAACATTTATTTTTGTTACTTTATTCTGAAATCTTAAGATATGTGGATAATTTTGGTATCTTCATTTTCATTTCCTGTTGTTCATAAACTTCCGACAAAGCTCACGTTCACTGCTGATTGGTCAGAATTTTTTTCCTGATGATTGGAGAACGTTAAACGATGATTTCAAAGATTTTCAGACCAAACGACATGATCACAGATTCACTTCACTGTAAGAGCACCACGTCAGTGTGACACCAAACACAAACAGCCAATTAAATACGCGTTCACAAAGATCATTGCAAAATAGTTAACAAGGTTTTTTTCTGATTATAACTGACTGCAGTACACCTCAGCAATGGGTGAATAACCCATTTGTAATGCTGAATATCACCAGGGGGCGAAGTGGAAGTCTGCGCTCACCTGTCCAGGTAATTTCTCAGGGTGCTAGTTCACTGTTTGATCAGTTAGAGCAGGTGTTGTTCCAACTCTTTCTCCTGATTGGTCCTTGAAGGATCTTCTACTAAACAATCAGGAAGCTCTGCTGATGTTTCTGGACTCACAGGAAGCTGGTGATTTGTATCACCATGGAAACCTTGCTTTAACTGATGAAACACCAGATCATTCCCATTGGCTGGTTTGACCCTAAATAGGTTAGGTGTCTGTCTCTAATTGGCCAATTAGTTTGTGGTGTTCTGACAGCAGGAAGTCGCCTCTCTCGCTGTTAAACAATTGAATGCGATGTCAGTGGCGATGGGTTTCAGGGGCGTAAACGATAAGCATCAATAATGAACTCTGTCACGATGTAAACAGGCCGGAAGCGCCCAATCAAGTCAGAGCGGGACAATAACGACATGCAGCAGCTTCACGTTACGTCTCTACGAAGCTTCATGTTACCTACAGACTACAGGTGAGCATGCACAAACATCTACCATTAACACTGAACTTGAGGTCCTCCAGCAGCCACTCTTCTTCTTCTGCTCAGATTTAAAGTCCAAAACTTCTAAACATATTTTTTCTTCCTAATTTCAGATTTTTGATAATTTTTCAGTCAAATTGAGCTTTTTTTCTTTTTTACTGATCAAATGTTTCTTTTCTTCGTCAAACTCGTCAAACCTTTCTAGGGTCCTGATTGGTTGCAGAAGTTGAAAGGCGACTCTCGGCGGACCCTTGGCGCTCTCCCCCTCCTCGCTGTGAGGTCACAGGATGCTCTCACGCTCCTCGCCGAAGGTGACAGTGTCGGAGGACACAGTGCAGATCTCCGGCGGGTCTCCGGGCTTCAGGCCACGCTTCAGGTGAACTACTCTGACGTTCTCGTTGTTTGGCCCCGGCCGAGTAGAAGTTGAGGTGGTTGTGGTGGTCCCGGAGCTTGGGGGGATGATGACCTCGCTGGTGGAGGAGGTGGAGGAGGAGGGGTTGGAGGAGGTGGAGCCCTCTGGGGGCTGGCGGGCGCGGTTGGCCTGCTGGGCATTGGTGTTGTTGTTGAGGGTGACATTGCTTGGCGTGCGGTTCAGGTTGTAGCTCCTGGACGACGGCCAACTCTCCTCCGGGCTGCTCGCCAGCAGGCTGCACTGATCCTCGGAGCAGATGGACATGCGCGCCACTGTCGGGTCCTGCAGGCCGCTGAGACTGCTGGGAAGGCCGCGCTTCCGGGCTAGGCTCTCTTCATCCAGCTCAATCAGGTTGGCCCTGTCCAGCTGCGACAGGTCCGCCTCCTCGTCCTGCAGCGAGTGGTTGGGCGAGCTCTCATTGGACCTCACGCCAGAGTCAGACGAGTCTTTCTTGTCCAGCATGGCATCAGAGAGGTAGTCCTTCCCTTTCAGCGCCAGTGAACCGCCGGGCAGTTTGGGGTCCACCACCTTCTTGCCATCTTTCAGCAGGGGGGCGTGATCCGACTCTTCAGACTCCTCGTCATCGCTGGTCAGCTTCTGGTAGCGCAACCCACCACTGGCCTTCAGCTTGAGATCAGCAGCGCCCTGGAACAGCCCGCCTCTTTCAGCTGAGGACTTGCGGATGAGCACTGACTTGGAAGACCCGTGGTCACCCTTCTCGTCTTCTTCTCTGATGGGATCTAGCGCCTCACCATTGGAAGCAAAGTCAGTGTTGTCCGCTGCCGGTTTGCTGCTGCTCCTCTTGTTGAAGGATTTGCGTCCATCCTGCTCGGTGCCATCCTTGCTCTTATCCTCAGATGATGATGTCATGAACTGTCCCGGTTGTGGTTGGATGGGCTTCTCCCCGGTGATGACGCCCAACTCCAGCTGGGCCATCTGGGCAATGTATTCCTGGTAGGCATCGCGGTACTCTGCCTGCTGCTTGTCCGTCAGCTTGGAGATGTCATTGGAGGACTCCTGCGAGTTCAGACTGGTCATGCTGGCAGTTCTGTGAGCGCCACCCTGAAGACAGACAGAAAACAACATTCTTCAGCATCAGACCCCTCACATCTGACATCACAGATCCCATGTTCTATAGTTACCATCCATGGCATGTTTCCGTGTCGCTGCGGGTCATCCAGTCCCACCGTGCTCAGCTCCTCGAAGCTCAGGTTGAAGCTGTACATTGGTGATGCATCCGTGTTCGGGGCGCCAGCGTGGGGTGGAGCCATCGCTCGCCTTACTGGCTCGATGTGACCGCCAACTACGCTACCTTGCTCGCTGGCAGTTTCCTCATGTAGCACCTGGGTCTCAATGTGACGCATGTCCAAAACCTTCAGCAGGAAGGAGGAGGTGGATCTTATTTTAAGTCATTACATCATTAAGCAGTAAACCAAGATGTGTTTTATGTGGAAATGAACCCAAAAGCTGCTGCAGGTCACTGAAAACTGTTTTAAACCCAATTTTTTTGGTTTTCCACTGCTACAGGGGTTCTGTTTTAGAAAATTCACCTATATGGAGATAATTTTACGCTATTAGTCAGTAATGCATTCACTGCCTGGACTGACCGTTGCCCTGAAGAGCTGCCAGTCTCCAAAGTTCATGTTCATTTCCTTCTTCAGCTCGTCGATGTTACACTGAGACAGAACTCTGCCGTTAACATTTGCCTGAAAATGAAAAACATTTGTATTTCAGTCTCAGGTCCCAGACTTTCTGCTTTCCTGTGAAGTTGTGTCACTGACCTTCCTGATGGTGGCGGTGTACTGTCCTATCATGCTCTGGTCGATGCCTTCCATATGCCGCACGCGCTCACAGACAGCCTCTGTGGTCATGGAGCTTAGGAGGATGGGCGGAGTGGCAGAAGCAACGGAGGCGGAGCCCTGAACACAGATATATTTCCCAGGGAAAAATATCCAACATTTTTTAGATTTTAATAACAAATGTCATTATTTTCAGATGTGACATCCAGCTGTGAGATGAATGGAAACTTCTTCCAAATCCTGCCAGGTTAATGTAAGTCTCAACCTGAGCTTAACACATTTGGCTCAACATTTTTCTTCAGTGACTCCACCAGACTAAAAACATAAACGCTAACTCAGGTAAAAGTACACCTGACAGACATGTAAAAGACGGATGTAGCTACTGTGAGATCGCCCACTGATCAGCTTCACCACTGTTAACTTGGTCTTTAGAAATCGGATGTGAGGAAGAGCAGCAGCTCTGAAAATCATCATGCACAGTTGGAAAATTTTCTCTCATGCTCAGAATGACCAAAATTTATTGAATAACCTTGTTTTGACCCGATATGAGAGACTAAGCAACATAAGGAAGGTATTTTTAAATGTCAGAGGTCATCCCACAGATTTCTATAGAACCAGAAGAAATTTTACAGTGTCGCCTCCTGGCGGCCATAAAAATCCAAAACAGGTTTAAGGCACTTCCGTGACTGCTTTATTTTTTGGACCCAGAAGCTATGTCCATGTTTTGTACTGCCTCCGATGTACAGTTTATCGGAATCTGGATAACCATGTCACGTGACTTAGCACAGCTAGCACAGGACTCCTCTGTTTCTTTTAGGCCAATTTTTAATTTTAAGATAACTTTTTGCTGAAACGCGGCCTGAAACACAGAAATGTCCCCAATGACGTAAAAAATTACTGTCCAACAGATGTTTTAAAGCTTTGTGAGCACCTTTAACTCACAGTCAGGACATTTTTTCACCGTGCAGAGGTGGGGCTGGGGGAGTTTGGGGTGGTGAGCAGCTGTGTGGGCTAGCAGTGAGGGGTCAAAAGTCAAGTTAAAGTTTCTGAATAGATCAAACAACAAATTTCTGATCTATGCTACTACTACTTTTTGAAGCCACATGCTAGTAGAGGCAAGGTGCATGCTGGGGGGCTGTAGTGGTTGGAACACTTCCTCCTTTGGTCCACAGCATCTGGCTCAAGTCCGGCTGAAGTTCAGATCGGTCACGGCTCAATCACAGGCTCATGTTCATGCCTGGATCTTTTTTTCATTTCGCTGTAACTACAAATCAGAAATTTTGCTCCTTAAATAAAAACAGAGCATGCTCAGTTGTGAAGCGAAATATTTTAATAAAAAGTCACTTGTTATGTTTCAAGTGTTCCTGTGGGAACCTGTTGTGTCTGAAACATCCTTGAGAACCTCACAGAAACCTTCTGAGGCCGATTTGTCAGCTGGCTGAACGAGAGCAATCAACACCAAAACACGCGGACATTTGCTGTGGACACTTCAGGAAGGAAGGAGGGAAAGAGACAAGGAGGGTCATGTTAGGTAAGGTTAAATACCTGCTTCCTTTTCAAAGACGAACTCTTAGACTGCAGACAGACAGACAGTTTGGGAATGAAAACATGAGGAAACACAGATGAACGACAGGACAGCACAATGATTTCTACTGAAGGCACAGTTTTAAGAAACCACCACTTGTTCAGTGTTTCCAGAAATCGAAGAAGAGGAGAATAACAGCAGCAGTAAAAGAGGGGAAAACAGAGGAGCCTTCAAAGACCACAAGCAAAGAAAACTAAAACTCTGACTAAGACTCTTTCTAGATTTCTAGAGGAAAACCTCTGAGCAAACAAACATCTGGTGGGCGGAGTTTCGAAAAGACTTTATTCTAAAACATTTTATGTGTTTCTTCTTCACCAGGTAATAAAACTAAACATTTTAAGTTTCAGATTCAAAAACTGAAAACGGACAAGTTTCATTATTTTTTCACATTTTAAGACAAAATATCAGAAAAATAGAAACTTGTTAAAAACGTTCATGTTGAGTCATAGCTTCCAGCTATGGCTGTACTTACAGGAGCGGCGGCAGCAGTGGCATCCCTGCTGAAGGAGCTTTTAGGAGGTGGTCGTGGATGGAGGTGTGGTGGGAAGGAAGCCATGAGTGGGCGTGGCAACTGGTAAAGGTGGTGGGGAAAATATGGCTGAGGGGGAGGAGGTGAAAAATCAAAATAATGTCGGTGGATGTGATGAAACATAAAAAAACCCCTGTCAAATCAAAGAGCGAATCCCTGCCGCCTGACACCCCGTCAGCCTCAGCAGACAATTGACAAGAATAAAACAGGAATGTGAAACTTTGAATTTTTATTTCAATGTGTTTCATGAACATTTATGTGTTTTTTGTCGTTTCTGTTTGTATTTCTGTGCTTTTTTTGTTATGATGTGAAAACTTTTGACGCATTCAAAATAAAAAAAATCATCATTAGCTGAAGCTAGCTGAAAGTTGAACTTTATTCAACTCTCTGTGAAGAGAGTTTCTGCCCTGGCTTTCTGTCGACTCCTTTTACTCTACGGAGCTGGACGACAGCCTGTCAGCTGATCGGTGGGCTGTGTGAGACAGCAGGGATTCAGTGAAACAGGAAATAAAATCAAATCAAGCAAAACAACACAAACGATGAAAGGGACTGAGCCGGGACAGTCGTCACGTGAACCGATGACATCGCTACGCTACCTGCCGCTCAGCCACCTACAGGATTCAATGACATCATGAGGTGTGGGCAGGGACGGGGCCTTTACTCACTCTGTTGTAGAAGGGATGCTGTGTGCTGGCCATGCCGCTGTAGTAGCTGCTGTGAGGTGGCGGGGAGACCACGCCCCCCGCCGGTGGGTTGAAAGGCCCGGTGAAGGACGCGGAGGGCGAGCACGTCGACGACACCTGACTGTAGACTGATGTGGGGCGGGGCTGAGCTTCCTGCAGGGGCAGGGGCGGGTACGTGACTCCACCCATGTTCATCTGCTCACGGGCAGCGCGAACATCTGTGGAGAAGAATCTCAAACTGATGATGTCATCAAATTACGCCACGCTCATGAGAGCAACAGGAAGTACAGTCAGCAATACACTGAGCAGTATTTTCAGCAGTACTGAGCAGTACTCGTACCTGCAATGATCTCACGGAGTTTGGGGTCCAGGTTGACGGTGCAAGGCAGGAAGGTGCGAATGTCCCTCGCTGTGAGGACGGGTGTCCGTGATGACAGGAAGACCTCGAAGCTGCGCACATCTCCGTCGATCTCCAGCAGCGGCTCCACGTCCTTTGTGGTTGGGATGTTCTTGGACACTCTGAGGGAGAGAGGACACACTGATCAGCTGACATAGCGTCGTTTTACACCTGTGGAGGGAGGGTGACCTCTGACCTCTCATAGATGGTCTTGAGCATGGCGTGGTCAGGGACTCCGTCGGTCTCCTCCAGGTACAGGATGAGCCAGGACGTCCTGTAGGGCCACTGCTCCGTCAGGTTGATCCACGACGCCAGGCGGTCCCAGTTAAAGCTGATCTGATTGGCTCGTAGCAGACGGCCTGGACAGGAGCAGGTGGGGTTAAATACTGCATTATTATTATAATAATAATAAAAAAGTTTTTTTAATGTAAAAATACTGGAATGAACCAACAAGATCAGCAGGAAGTGGCAGACGGGCTGACGGCAGTCACACTGTGTCCTGCTAATAATGAAGGTGATGGAGGTCACCTGTGACGGAGACGATGTTCAGCAGCCTCCTCATCGTCTGTGGGCTGATGTCGCTGAACCAATCCTCTGTCACCATCAGCTTCGTCAGGTCGAACGACATCTGACGCGTCACCGAGCGCTGCACCTGGCGGCGCCGGTACGTTTCCTGCAAAGTGCACCACACAGGTCACATGACCACACGCACGAGGGATGGAGTATATTTACACAAGCTGTCAATCAAGAAACAGCAGCTCATTGACACAGCTCTAAGTCAATAAACGGACCTGATCAAATCTAATCACACCACACCCTTTTCAAATTAAAACCTGAAAAGCAGCTGGATTTAATTCAATCAGAGGAAACATGAGACTGCCTACAAGTCATTAGATTAACACACACACACACACACACACACACCCGGCGGTTGAGCGTCGTCTTGCTGCCAAACTTGGTTAATTCTCCAAGACTGTGCTGAGACAGCTTCCTGTCTAGCTCCTCATGCCACCCTGCTGACACACAAACAGATGTAAACATTATGTCGTTCTGTAACCACAGACAGAGGTGAGTATGATGTGTGCAGATATTCTGGGGTTACAGAATAGCCTCTGCACTCCTGCTCCTCTAATTCATACTTTTATCTTAGTAAGAAAAACAAAACCAGTCAATGGTTTATTTTCAGGTCCAGACTGAATCTGAGTGAATCTCTGTGAGACTTCATCGAACATGATTTCAGAGCAGACGCGGTCACGTGAGAGCAGAAGGATATGACAACAGGCTGCTGATGTCACCTGCACGCTTCATTAATCAGCTACGATAAAAAGCGATGTAACTGCAAGTCTCATATAACGTAGTCATTGTATGTGTGGATACCATCGGCAGTGGTGGCGTCTCCGTTGGTGGGCGCGGCAGTGCACATCTTCCTGGCACTGGAGAGCCCCCTGCTGTTGAGAAAGACAGGCAGGTGCACGATGTTCCTCATGTAGTCGTGCCCGTTGATGTTGGAGTCGCGCAGAACGCTGTTCAGGTTCTGGTTGATGGCCTTGATGATGATGTGCGGGTCGCTGGCAAAGATGGAGATGAAGGGCCCTTTGGAGAACAGCACACGCACCTGCAGGAGGAACATGCCCACACTGACCATCTGAGGCAACTTCCTGCCCTTTCAAAGTAAATCTTACCCACGTGATGAGAGCTGAGCTGTTCCGACTGATCACATTCATCTAATGAAAACACGAGTCAGCTTTACTAAGTCTGTGATGTCACAGCTAACGTTTGCATTAAAGATGACGATGAGGTCAGACTGTGTCCATGCTTCTGCTCCGCCATCTTTAAAAACACTGACTGAATGAAGCCATGCAAGCGTCTCACCGTGTCGAGCATCTGCAGCACTTTGTCCTGTTCGCAGGAGTCCAGCCCGTCGATGACCACCGCCAGCCTTGTCTGGTGCTGCGTGAACCCGTCGATCGTCTTCGCCATCCTTGCCATCAGCTCCACCTCGTGCTTCAGGACCTGCAGGAGAAAGTGTGCAGAAGCATCAGAATGCAGCTCAGACAGACACTTCAGTCTCTGAGCTCACACTAACAAACTCAAATGACCACCCCCATGCTCTTATTCTGAAAGTTCACCACAGCACACGAGCTACATGAAGCTTTTTCCTGTGTGCAGAACCAGCCAATTACGTTCAAGGGCTCATTTAGAACCAGGAAGACTCCTGAGCTACACCCTTGCCCCCACCTCGTTTCCCTCCATCAGAGACATCAGAGGATTAAAAACACTGAAACTAAAGACCCTCAGCTCAAGGAGACCCCCTCGCCGCCCCATAGACTGTGTCCTCTCCTCACCTTCATGAAGCCCTCGCTCTTCAGCTTGTGCATCCTGTTGGCGGCACTGTGGAGCCTCTTCCTCTGCGAGTTCAGCACCGAGTCGGTCACCTGCCACCACGTCCTGCAGTTGAGCAGCAGAGCGAGGCCAACCACGCTGCCGATGGCGATCAGCACCGCGTTCACTGTCCGGTTCTCGCCATCCACCTTGAAGACGGCCAGCAGCGCCATGCCGGTGACGAGGCAGGCCAGCACGACGGTGAAGAGGATGAAGGACGGCACGCAGCATGTCTTCTTCCACTTCCTCTTACCTGAGAGCACCGAAGAAGAAGAGATTGAGCCGAACTGGACCTGGGTCAGGTGACCTCAAGAAGCGCAGGCTGCCAGACAGGACGTGATGCGTTACCTTGCGTCTCCTCGGTCTTAAACACTCTAAAGAGTCGTGTGGCGAGGAAGCCGAACTCTCGCTCGCAGGCGTCCGACAGCGTGGCGATCATCTCGGCCATCGATGTTTCTCCTCCAACGCTGGACAGCCGGTTATAGTCTGTGAACAGGAACCTGCAGGAGACAAGTGACATCATCATGACATCAGCGTGACATTACTGTGACATCATGACCTCCCTTGTGTGGTGGCGTTACCTGACGGGCAGCGCTCGCGTGCTCTGCTCCGGAAGCTCCGGCGGGTTCACGAACATCAGCTTCAACAGCAGCTCCAGGTACCCGATGTGCCGCGCCAGGCGGGTGCTCAGCAGCCACGCCCACGTCCAGTTATCGCCCTCCCTCCGGCCGCCAAAGTACACCACCACTACAGAATGTAAAACGTTATGTGAAGACCGGTGGCAGTACAGGAGGTCATGTGTTAACGTGCGGCATAACATCGAGGCGTTTCTCACCAAAGAAGAGGTAAAGCAGGGCAAGCAGGCTGAGGGAGACCGCCATGGCAAGCTTTGGGTCCACACTGAAGCCGAGGATGATGGCGATGGAGCCACAGAGCAGCAAGGACAAGAAGACGACGAGCCAGGAGAACTGAAACAGCGGCTCAATCTGCTGCCCAGCAAAAGTCTTCATCTCATCTGAAGAGGAAGAGGAGCGTCAGTACGTGTTGGCCAGGTGTACGTACCCTTAGTGTAACGGGCGTGGTGAGCCTGGCGAGCGTGGCGAACACGAACTCACCCTCCAGCTTCTTGAGCAGGAAGGACTTGCCGCTGCCCCACTGAGCGTACAGACCCACACAGATGGGCGGCTGCATGGTGGGCTCGCTCAGGATGTCGGCAAGCGCCGAGCTGTACAGGTCGTATCCCAGCATGTCGCCGTCTGTCTCTGAAGGCGACAGGTGACCTGCAGGGGGTTGAGACACAGAGAGTCTTTTATTCTTTTGATTTGAGGATCCCTGAGGACAGAACAGATAAAAGTAATCTGCTCTGGCGTTGTAATCAGACTTCTGGAGTCGGAATGATTTTGGTAAGATGAGCTGATCGATTAACACGAGCCTGCGGAGCAGTCCCACCGTGGCTGATTTCACTCTTTGTATCAATTTACAGCAAACACCAAGTCTGAATGAGCAGAGAGTGCAGAGGGAACTCAAGCCTGCAGCTTCTGAACTTCATTTTCTACTCATGACATTATTTCCTGTGAGTGGGTGTAAATACGTCAATATGCTGATGATACTTTACTGTTCATTCACTCACTCTGCACTCAGTAACCCAAATCAGCTCTTATTGCAGATAAACTACAAGTTTTTCCTTCATCTTTGTTTTTTTTTGTTTTTGACTGTCCCGTTTGGTTCTTTAGCCATCAAAATTGTTGTCTGAAGGCCAACAAAGATACCCAACAGATTTACTTTACCAAGTGGATCATCACAGCCTTGCCGTATTGGTCCATTTGATCGACCTTTGGTGTTATTATTTATTTATTTTATTTTATTTTCAGTTGTTACAGATGGGACAGACATGGCTGGGCGATAGGAAAGGGAGAAAGAAAGAGAGGAAAGAAAACAAAAAACAAAAACAAAAAAGAGAGCAACATAATAAACACAACACCATCCCATTAATCTAGCTAAGTGTAAATAACAGTAAACACTAAATATTGAATGTTGTTGTGCAGCACGCAGGACTGACAGTGCACAATGTGCTTTGAGGTAGCAGCCAAGAAAGGTGTAGTTTGTGTCAATGAACACTGCACATGGGTTAGAAATATAAACATGCTGCAAAAAACCCCAGAAAATTTAATGAAAATTGTGCTTTTAAGTAAACGCTAAAATAACAACAAATCAAAACAAGGAGGTTTGAGTCAGGCAGCTGTGGCATTGCTTCAGGAATGGAAGGAATAAACTGTGCAGGCCCTTCAGTGTCGTACTTTGCCTTGAATGTCCCATTATACTGCAGCTCAATCAGCTCCATCTGAATCTGCATAGGTGCAGTTTCCACATCAGCTGTAAATGAGTTGCAAAGCAGCTTGAAATTCTCTTTTCGTGTTTCAAAGTCACCAAAGCGCCGTACGAACTCAGTGCACAGTGCGCTCAGTTTATCAGCAAAGCGCGCATTTGGGAACACCGTTGCGCCGACTTGGTTCAACATTACTTGGCAACAGAGAAAGTGAGGAAAATTGCACTGGTGCATTTGTGACTCCCATAAGAGCAGCTTCACCTGAAATGCCTTCTGAAATGTCAACTTTTTTCACTGCACTTTGCCGGCGCTCCATTTGTTGTAAGTCCAACAAGTTTGTCTCGGGGAAGTTTCATGTCGGTTACACTTTGACATACGTTTTCAAAAATGTCTTTTCCTGTCATTGTCCCGTGCATCAATTTAATGTCCAATATTTCCTCTGTAATGCGCAAATTGAAGTCCACTCCACGGATGAAGATGGCCAGCTGTGAAATGTCCATTATGTTTTTACTTTCATCCACAGCAAGAGAGTATGCAATAAAGTATTTGCTTCTTTCACTCATCTGTGTTCATCTTAAATCAGTGGCCATCTCACAAACCCGATCAGCAATCGTATTTCTAATCAGGCTCACATTTGCCAAAATCTGCGTTTTGTCGGGACACAAGATGTTGCACACCTTCATCATGCAGCTCTTCAGAAACTCTCCCCCGGAAGAGATCCGACCGAGGCAAGGGCACCAGGCCCCGCCAAGCAGCCACCGGGAGTGAGCTGGTACATACTAGAGATGGCACGATACCACTTTTTTATGTCCGATACCGATACCGATATCATAAATTTGGATATCTGCCGATACCGATATGAATCCGATATAGTGTGTTTTTTAATCAATAAAACGTTTTTTTAATATCTTGCTGCATTTTGTATAAGTTTATACTCAAGTTTAAATAAATAACAACACTAAAGCTATTCTGTTATACCTGTATGTAAAAAATACAACAAAATATTTCATAGTTCAGCAATACTGATCAATCTAATAAACGTAAACCTGCTCCATCCTCCCTATTCTGGTATTTTAAAGAGTACTGAGCAGAAATATCAAGCAACCTAACTAATAGGGTTGCAAACTCCCAGCAAAAAAAAAAATAGGGAACCACCCTCCAGCTCATGATGCTTAATCGATGTAATCAAATTTAATTTGATGCAGGGGGAAAAATGCACAGAAAGAAATTATTTTTCAAGAATAATTAAATAGATTCAACATCTTTCTTCAACAGAATTGCAGACTGCACAGATGGTATCTTCCCAAAGGAAAAAGTACTATAGCTTACTAGGGTATATTAGACTTAACAGTTACTATATACAGTAATGGACTTCTATATATTTTACATCAGATTAAAACTTTGGGTGTAAGAGTCAGATAATTATTTATTAAAAGCTAGATATTTTAAATGAGAACAAGAAAGAAAAGTATGTCTTTGTGCCCCCTTTTCCCTGTTCATGCCCTATCGGCCCCCCTGGCTAAACTTTGCTAGACCCGCCCCTGCACAGTTACCAGCCGTCAACTACGTAGAAAACGATCCTGGTCTAGAAAGTAATATTAAATAAATTCTAACAACAGCTTATCAAGCTTAATAGTGCTGCTGTTGTTCAGCCGCTGGTTTCCTCTTTCTGGTGCAAAGTGGGCCAAAAACTAAGAAGAGAGACGGACTCTCGACAGAAAAGCCGATCAGCTGATCATTAAGCAGTTTCACGATTGAAGTAGCAGCAGGAGAGAGGCAGTCGCTCCATATATCTGTTGTTAAGCTTAAGGTGGGAATGCTTTACAAACATTCAGAGATGAACTTACACACTTGCTTTACTTCTCTCTGGGAAAACTTCCTCGGAGATGAAATGCTGGTTTGCTAGCAAGGCTACAAATACACACAGTGGCTCTATCACGTGACGCATACTGCTGCGACGTGCTACAGTTATGAGCCGAGTTACACCGTGTAGCAAGCTTTGTGAGGTGCTTTTTTGATATTTAATGGATCGGATTACATTTTTTATTTCTCGCCGATATCCGATCCAGTAATTTGGGTCAGTATCGGACCGATACCGATACGTAATATCGGATCGGTCCATCTCTAGTACATACCTGAGCCCCCAGCCCTGGACACCAAGAACCACCAACGCACTGACTGCTGAGGGCATCAGGCAGTGTGGTGAGGGTAGATAGGCCTCCATACCTTGGAGGGCCTGAGATGTTCCCAGAGAGGTGCAGTCTGAGACCCGACCTGACATACAGACACAGATGAACAGGCACACAGAGAAACAAACATGCATTCCCACCCTCATGCACACATATACAAATACTCAGCACTCACCCAACGGGAAGACAGACACAAATGAACACTGTACACACAATCACACTCCCCAAACATACTCTATACCCTGGGTCCAGGTACCTTCGCCCGTAGAAAGCAACTAGACCCAGGAGATGTTATCCTTTCTCCCGGGATGGAGACAAGCAGACCGCCCTCGGCTCCACAGCAGCAGGGAGGCCCCGCATCCGGGACCCCAATCGGACGATCAACACCTCCTCCCAGCCCCTCCGCCCTGATGGCTAACAGAGAACAGGGGTGTGTGAAGACCCCATACCTCCCTTCACCTGCTCATGTGTAGTGTTGCTGCATTTAGAACACGGGAGGGCATGGTGCTTCCTGCCAGAGAGCAGCAGGTGTCAGCACGGCCCCTCCCAAGAACCCTCAATGTCTACATGCATTTAAAATTGAGAGGTGGGCACCAGCGCCAGAGGTGACATTGAATACACAGACCATCCTCTGGATGCTGTATAACGTGCCCACTCCCAAGGCCCTATATGTATGTGTTATGAGAGCGTGATAATGTGGATGTCTAAGTTGTGGAATAAAATTGAGGCATAGGTCACCATAAGGGGACAGAGGGGGAATGCCTCCCCTGCACTGTGGTGGTAACCCAAGCCTCCAAGGTCCAGCCAGGGCCCCAGCCCGGAGGCAGAGCACCCCCAGAACCCCAAGCCCCCATGCCTGCCCCAGACCCACCCAGGGGCATCCAGGCTACCAGGCCAGTAACCTACGTCTGCCAGCGCAGACCCTCCCCCAGCCCTGCAGCACGCAGCCACGAGGGAAACACCATCTAAGAGCCACCACACCCCCTAACCATTTCATGACCACAACCCCCGGGTTAAGCCCTCCAGGGAAAATGTCCCTAAGTACAGTGCAGCGAGGAATGCCAAGACCTCTACATTGGAGAGACCAAACAGCCACTTCACAAACGCATAGCACAAAATAGAAGAGCCACCTCCACGGGACAAGACTCAGCTGTCCATCTGCATCTAAAGGACAAAGGTCACTCTTTCGAGGATGCCAATGTTCACATTTTGGACAGAGAGGACAGATGGTTTGAAAGAGGAGTAATTTATGTCCACTATGAGCGACCATCTTTGAACAGAGGTGGTGGTTTACGACACCAACTGTCTGCCATCTATAATCCAGTTTTGAGATCCCTTCCCAGACGCCTTAACGCCCACTCACATCCCGGGCCATGTGACCTCAGGAAATCACATAATAGGGTGGGGCTAGGTTTCACTATGAGCTCACCCGAAACCTTGGCTGATTGTGACCTACATCCGTTTTCACACATTGGCTCATGTGATTAGGTAGAGGATCATTAGGGGGTCCTTTTGTCCCTCCCGGGGGATACTCCCACAGGGCTTAAATCTGGGACTCTCCACCTTTTGACCCTAGAACTGAAGAAGCTTCTCCGATGAGAGGTGAAATGTCTTCAACCAACTTAACTTAACTTCTTTCCAAGCTCCTTAAACTACGATGACCTGGATGACTGAGAACCTTCACAGACATGTCCCTAAGGACTCTCCAGATGCCTAAGCCAATCCCTACCTCCACATCAACCACAATAGCGAAGGCAGGACCAAACTACTAGCTGCTGCTAGTGGTTTGATAAAAATGATAAAAAACAGTGAAGGGGAGAGTGGGCATCCCTGCCTGGTGCCCCTCAGGAGACAGAAGCTGGAGGATGTTTGGTCATTTGTTCTGACACAAGCTGTTGGGGAATTATATAATAATTTTAGCCAGTTTATAAAAGAGTTTCCAAAACCAAATTTGTGTAAAGTTGAAAATAAAAATTTCCAGTTAACTGGAAATGCTTTTTCAGAATCTAGAGACATTATTGTGGTTTCAATGTTTTTACTGCATGAGTAGTCTATTAAATTAAGTAATCTACACGTGTTTGTTGATGAGTGCCTACCTTTTATAAAGCCGGTATTGGTCAGGATGAATTAAAATGGGGGTTATCTTCTCTAATCTTTTTGAGAGAGCTTTGCAGATTATTTTGAGGTCTACAATTATAAGGGATATTGTTTAGAATGATCCACATAGTGAAGCAGTCTCACAGCTTTTAAATATGAGAAAAACTAAGAAGTTTGGTTTCAGCCGAGGCTGTTATCACTGTGAGCTGTGCACTGAGGCCAGGCTTTGATTTATTCATAACACTCTGATCTCTGACTGCAGACTGATCCAGTTATGTGTAACAAGCTGAGGATATCCAGTCTGGCTCACTGAGCAGCTGCAGCCTACAAAAACACAAAGCACCATGTAAAGCTGCCTCATTACTTCATACTTTCCAATTGTAGCTTCTTTCAGCTAATTCACTCTTAAGTTTCAGCAGTGAGATCGGTCCAGGTTCATTTAAAGGTCGAAGGAGTGACGAAGAGACTCAAAGCTGAGCAAACATCGACCATAACACTGCGTTTGCGTGCAGTTCAGGCTCACTATGAGGTGAGACAGAAAAAGACGTACGTGCTCCAAAAATCTGCGTCAGGATGCTTTTCTGGTGGCTGCAGTCAACGTTGTACGGCGTCTCTCCAGCCTTGTTGGGGCGGTACAGCAGGCGACCATCTTTGGGGTTCCTGAGGAGGAGCTCGGCCAGGCGCCGGCTCCGCCCCCGGATGGCAATGTGGAGAGGAGTGTCCCCTTTCTGTGAAAACAGGTGTCAGCATCAGGTCCTCTGTAACCTGTTCATTCATTTCACTCTGTGACAAATCTACAGACTAAAAAACAAGCTAAATATTTAAACCTGATTTTACTTTGAAGGGCAGGTAGATACATGTGATGCTTGTGTCTATGGACTGATTGGTAAATGGTAAATGGACTGATTCTTATATAGCACATATCTACTCTCAAAAGAGTACTCAAAGTGCTGTATACAACATGCCTCATTCATTCACCCATTCATACAAGCACTTCTAAACTCAAGTGCAAACTAACCAACATTCACACTCTGATGAACGCATCGGAGGGCAACTTGGGGTTAGTATCTTGCCCAAGGATATTTGGCATGTAGAAAGCCAAGGATTGAACCACCAACCTTCCAATAAGTAGCTCATCTGCTCTATCACCTGAGCCACAGCCACCCCTAGTCTATCTGGCTCTCACCTTGTCCACAGCAGACACCTTTGCTCCTTTGTCAAGTAGTAGCTCCACGATCTCTATGTTCCTCATCTTGGTGGCTTTGATCAGCGGAGTCTCTCCATCCTGAAAGCAAAACTCAGGTTAACCACAGAACCCCACCCCCGACTCTGAGACAGGTGTTCTCAGGTGTGCTGGGCTCTCACCTTGGTGCAGGTCTCCGTGTCGGGGTTACACTGCAGGATGTCTCTCACCATGGTGGCGTTTCCTTTCTCCACCGCCCAGTAAAGAGCCGTCTTATTCTCCTGGAGGCAGAGCAGAGAGATGACATTAGCAACATCACTTTACGCTGCATCTGATTGGCTCTGATCCTCAAGTTCTTCTTTACTGAATGCTCGCAGAGTAACAGCAGTGTGAAGCCCTCGGTTGTCCTTCTCATCAGAATGTTGAAGACACCAGCAAATCAAAACAGAGACAAAACTGCAGAGGGCACGAAGTGCCAAAACAATCAAACCTAAACCTGCAACTGAATTAAGTAATGATGACACATTTATAAAATATCATCTGTGTTAGTCTGACTGCTACGGAGCCCCGCAGGGGACATGGGAGAAAAAAAAATTAAGACGGACTTTTGCGAGATCTCGCAAAAGTTTTAGCCGCATTCTTCCCATTAGCTTGAAGCTAACGGGAGGTCGAGACGTCCCGTTAGCTTCGAGCTATCGGGAGGTCGAGACCTACTACAGCCGGGAGGAACACCGCTTTCCCGGCACATCGTGCCTCGACCTCCCGGTCGGCTTCGAGCCAGCGTCCGAAGAATGCGGCTAAAACGTTTGCGAGATCTCGCAAAAGTTTTGCGAGATCCCGAGTTTGTTTTGCGAGATCCCGAGTTTGTTTTGCGAGATCCCGAGTTTGTTTTGCGAGATCTCGCAAAACTTTTGCGAGATCCCGAGTTTGTTTTGCGAGATCTCGCAAAACTTTTGCGAGATCCCGAGTTTGTTTTGCGAGATCTCGCAAAACTTTTGCGAGATCCCGAGTTTGTTTTGCGAGATCTCGCAAAACTTTTGCGAGATCCCGAGTTTGTTTTGCGAGATCTCGCAAAACTTTTGCGAGATCCCGAGTTTGTTTTGCGAGATCTCGCAAAACTTTTGCGAGATCCCGAGTTTGTTTTGCGAGATCTCGCAAAACTTTTGCGAGATCCCGAGTTAGTTTTGCGAGATCTCGCAAAAGTCTGTCTTAATTTTTTTTTCTCCCATGTACCCTGCGGGGCTCCGTAGACTGCAGCGTGTGTGAAATTAAATGGGAAAGATTTTTCATGTTCATAAACATCTAATGAGCTAAGAAATGAACTCCCTGTTTAAATTGTGATGAAGGAAATGTGTCTCCAAAACCTCACCTGCCCTCTGATGTCGATGTCAGCGTATTTGTGCAGCAGAGCTCTGACGATCTCCACGTGTCCGCCCCTCACAGCTCCGATCAGTACCGTGTCGCCGCTCTGGAACACACAGGACGCCGTTTAGTTTCCCTGTTATTGAAACCGCGTGTGTCATGTGACGATGCCTGTTGGTGCCTCACCCGGTCAGGGATGTTTACATAGGTGCCGGCATCCAGCAGATCCTGGACGATCTCGGTGTAGCCCTCCTTGGCGGCAATCATCAGTGCCGTATTCCCGTCCTTGTCGGTCATGTTGACGTTGGGGTTCCTCTTCAGCAGCTCCTTCACGACCTCCGTGTACCCGCCCCTCACCGCCACGATCAGTGCTGTCATCGAGTTCTGGGGACAGACAGGAAGTAGTTAACAGAGGCGGGCGCGTATTATTCTGGCATGCCGGCAGTGATGGTGATGATGAAGGTAGTGACGGTGAGTAAGGTCGTACCGCCCCCTCCTGGTCAACGTCAGCACCGTTCTCCAGCAGGTGCATCACGCAGTCAAAGTGTCCTTTCCTCGCCGCCCAGATCAGAGGGGTGGTCCCGTACTGTAACACACACACGAAACACACACACCATCTCTGAGCTGCTTTATTGTGAAATATGTCACAGTGTTTGGTGTGTGCTCCTGTGTTGTGTCACTTCCTGTTGTTGTCCATCATGCTACTTATTGTTGTATTGGTGTTATTTTGCAGGACGTTTCCTGTCCAGGTGTTTTTACTTTCTTACTCTCGATTTACTCGAGCCCACAGAGGTTAATTTATTTGATGTCAGTCGGATGTTGTGTTGCACTGTTTCCTGTGGTTTCTTGCTGTTTCAGGTCAGGTCATGCAGGTGTGTGTGCTCTCTGTTGGGCTCTCGCCCCCTCACCTTGTCTGAACAGTTGACTTTGGCTCCATTTTGCAGGAGCAGCTTCACGATGTCAGCATGTCCTCGACCTGCGGCCCAGATGATTGGATACACACTGTACTGCTGCGAGGGACACAGGAGGACGTGTCAGCGCCATCACTGAAACACTGTGGACTGAAACAGTCCAAAACACAACAAAATCTTCCTGCCAAAATCAATTCTCTCGTCCGTGTGTGTTACCTGTGTTGTCTGTGTGTTACCTGTCCTGTAGTGTTGGGGTTGGCCCCATGTTCCAGCAGCAGTTTTGCAACCTCCACACGACCTTTATAAGCAGCCCATGTGAGAGCTGTCCAGCCGCCCTGGGACACACACACACACACATACGTTAACCCTTGGTTTGGCTACTTCAATCTCTGCACTAAATTTCCCATGAGGCTTTGCTCCCACCATATCCCTGTGCTCGATGTAGGCGCTGTTCTCCAGCAGCTCCTTCACCACCTCCACGTGACCCTCCTTGGCTGCGGAGATCAGAGCCGACCAGCAGTCCTAAAATACACACAGACAAGGTTACCATGGAAACAGGAGCCGGCCACCTTGCCCACCTGTCTCCTAGCAACCACAGCACTGAAGGATGGGGGAGGGTTTTTTTTCTCATTGGTGACAGAGCCCTCGTTTCGCTCACCACATCATCCAGGTTGACATTGGCTCCTCTCCTGATGAGCTCCTGGACGATCTCCAGACTGCCCTGCTCGGCCGCCAGCATCAAAGGAGTCTGACCATTCTGCACACACAGGCAAGTACACAAACAGGTAAACAAACCAGAAAAATAAAACAAGCACTAAAGAATAAAAGTCAAATAAAAAGTGACCAGAAATGAAAATAATATAATACAACAGCATTAATGAACTGAATTCACAGAAAAACTACAGTACAAACAATGAAACTGAACATGAATGTCATTAAATACAGTTAAAGGAGGGATATCTGTGCTCAAATGCTCTAAAATGTCTTCTGACTGTGAAGCAAGCGCTGCCACCATCACAGCGCAATTACATACATCACTGCGTCCATCCACTTCCTTGAAGCGATCCAGGTGAGCCTTCAGGGCGGACAGGTTCTCCTCCTCCACGTAGCTGAACAGGTTCTGGATGGCCAGCGTGGTCATCTTGATGGACGTGGTAGTGTCCATGTCTGCGGTCTCTCACGGCGCCCGCTGCTGACACAACAAATACGGCAGTGAAATGCTTGGCCTGCTGGGTAAAACTAAGCTGAACTTCTGAGATGAAACTCTTAGAGTCACTCAGCTGTCGCTCCTCTAACTGCAGCCAAACAGTGACCTTTGAACCTGCTTCAGAAATATGCCGTCCTGTGGTATAAATCAAGCTGCCCCCGTAGCTGCCCCACTCCACCACCACCACCGCCTCATTCCCTCATCATTAGTTTTTATTTGAATTCTGTTTAAAGGACAAAGACGTGTTTCTGCATGTTGTTGTTTGAGTTTATAAGACAAAGAAGATTTTAATTACTGATAAAAACAATTAGCTGTACTTGAGTACTTCCTGTTTGTCAATAATCACACTGAAGTGTCAGTTTTTCTCCTGGTTTTCGGGAGCTGAGCAGCCTGCAGGAGGTGCTGGCAGGTTTAGTAAGAGGCAGCTGCAGCCTGTTTAAATCTCTGTGACATTTCTGTGGTGCAGACATCAGCCAGTGTCTGAAGACAGTTTTCTTTGAAACAAGCTGACCTGAGATCAGCTGGCGGCTCTGCTCTACACCTGATAAAACAGGAAGTCATCATCTAATGGACAAACCGCCATGAACAGACAGCCTGAGGTCTGTCCACATGAGCGAGCGTTTCCCTCTAATCAGCCACAAACACGCCCACAACTTTCTGCCAGGAGCCGAGGAATAAAAACAACCCAGGTGAATATGTTCCAGGATTTCTCCAGTCGTGTGTCCTCACTTTTACACCTTGACTCATCCTCTTTTACACTAAAACCCCGCTTTCTCCTCATTCGCTGGCTTCTGGAAGCCTACTGAGGGGCACGACACAGATCTGCTAATCTGTAACATCCAAATAACATTTTAAAACTGGAGCTTGTTGGACAGTCTGTCTAGAGGCCAGAGGTCACACAGAAGAGTCAGAAAAAGGTCAGAGCTGCTTCAAAGTCCCAGAACAAAGATGGAGATGCCAGCATGAGCAGAGTCACAAATACTGAAATCTTTATGGATTTAAACTGAAAAGCAGACAATAACTGTGTCTGAGGAGCAGCTCCAATATGTCACAGAATTCATTAATGTGCTAACAGTGACGTCTTCGATAATCCGACTGTTTACAGCTCAGGACCAGCAACAAATAAATAATAGATAAATAAATACATGTAGATAAATCAGACAACTTTAATCCAGTCACAATAATAATGATCGATTAACTGCGGAGTTTTTTTGTTAATCTGTAGTCATATTGATTGATCAGGTTTTATTGTAAGCTGAATAAGCAGGTACCTGATGACGTCATTTAATGATTTATGTTATTATGTTTGTTATTATATTGACTCTCTTGGGTCCAGTGTTAATAATAACCACACTGTAAATGAAGAAACCGCCATGTTTCCGTGCAGTGGTGTATCTGACCGGCCCGGCTGGTCCCGGTGAGGGCAGTGGACTCTCGGACTCATTACCGGTGAAACACCGCCGCCATGTCGCCTTAACAGCGCTGTTATCTCCCGCGGTAGCCGGGATAACCTTCACCCAATCACCCCGGAGCCCCCACCCCTCCCACCACCCCCGAACCATATTACACCGGTAGCACTCAGATTTTATGTTTTACCGTCGATACGGGGGCGGAAATCAAACCGAATCACCCTAATCTGATTTTTCTGACCGATCCGGCGACGTGTCAATCAAACAGCGATCGATGGCAGGGAGGATGCTGTAGAGAGAGCGACGGGAGCGGAGCCCCTCTACCTTCAGCGGAGAATCAGAGTGAGTTCGGGCGGTCCGGGTCCGGGGTTTGGCTCCCGTAGATCAGCGGGTCGGTGCGCGTGTCCTCGGCCTGTGTTCGGATGTCAGCCTGAGCTCACTCTCCATCCCCGACAACAGCAGCCATCTTGATCTGATCAGAACAACAGCAGGAGGCACGGAGACAAGGCAGCCAATCGCAGTCCGCCGCCCGTCAAGCGTGCCAAAGCCAGCTCGCCGCTTCCGCTCTCGGCTGCTACGATAAAAGCACACACGACAGCAGTTTCCTGTTAACTTAAAATTACTTAAAATAAAACACCCACACTCTAAGCCCAGTGTGTTTTTCACTTCCAACGCGTCTTCATCACACATCACCCCCGACCCCCATCTCCCATCTCCACCCAGCCTGCACTCTCTTCTTCACCTCTGCTTAACCTAACTTACACACCTGGTTCCCGTGTTTTCATCACTCTGTACTTCCTTCAGCTCTGCATTTCACCATGTTCTCGAAACTCAGAACTGGTACACGTCTTCCTCATATTCATCATCCGCTCAATTTCCAGCCTTGTGCAGTACTTTTTAAACAGACTGTTTTTATAGTGCACCACCCTCTCTCCCCGACCTCCCCATACCTTAACAAGTGTCGTCTGGGCCAACCTCCTTCAAGTCAAATCAAGTGGCTTTATTGTCATTCCAACCATGTACAGTGGTACAGTACACAGTGAAGCGAGACAGTGTTCCTCCAAGACTTTGGTGCTAAATATAACAGACAATAAAGACAGGACTACATAAAGTGCAAGTGTGCAAAAATTGCAGAACAATTGCAAAAGAATAAAACAAAACAAAAACAGTGCAACACCAGACAAAGCACAGCAATACAGACACAAGACAGTGCAGTAGAAAAGCAAAACAATGACAGTGGGTTGTGCAAAATGACTGAGCATTTTGCAAAAGTAACTCGATGTATGAAGGTATGTGTGTCAGTCCAGTCACTGAGTGTTCAGGAGTCTGACGGCTTGGGGGAAGAAACTGTTTCAAAGTCTGGCAGTGAAGGCCCGAATGCTCTGGTACCTCTTGCCAGAAGGCAGCAGGGGGAAGAGTGTGTGTGAGGGGTGTGTAGGTTCCTCCACAATGCTGGTGGTTTTGCTGATGCAGTGGGTGCGATAGGTGTCTGTGATGGAGGGAAGAGAGGCTCCAATGATCTTCTCAGCTGTTCTCACTATCCATTGTAGAATATTGCAATCCAATACGGTGCAGTTACCGTACCAGACAGTGATGTAGCTGCTCAGGATGCTCTTGATAGTCCCTCTGTAGAAAGTGGTGAGAATGGATGGTGGGAGATGGGCTTTTCTCAGTTTCTGCAGGAATTAGAGATGCTGCTGGGCCTTCTTAGTTATGGAGCTGGTGTTGAGGGACCAGGAGAGGTTTTCCACCAGGTGAATACCAAGGAATTTGGTGCTCTTGACGACCTCCACAGAGGATCCATCGATGTTCAGTAGATAGTGATCTCTCCGTGCTCTCTTGAAGTCGACGATCATCTCTTTTGTTTTGTCCACGTTCAAAGACAGTTGACTTTACACCAGTCTGTTAACTGTTGCATTTGTGTAGCACTTTTCAAAACACAGAGTTGCAGAGTGCTTCACAGTTTCAGTAAATGCCACACATTAAAGATAAATATACATATTTCAACATACACACATGCATTCATGCAGGGTTGCAAGCTATGGCTGAAAATTAAGTGGAAAAGATTAAGGGACAGCTAACCTATAAAAATGAGTTTTTAGCAGTCGTATAAAGAAAATGAAAAAGAGTTATTCTGACTGCAAAAACCTCAAAAGCACAATCTTCTCTGGTTTTAAAATCAGTTAAGAGACCCTGGTTAGAGGGTCAGAGGCCAGCTGCTGTGACAAGGTTTCAGAGACTGCTGGATAAGCAGGGGCGAGTCCGTGTTGACATTTCTATTTTGGTAACAGAATTTTAAAGTAGATTTTAAATTAATATGAATTGTGCAACATAAATTCTGGAATATCTGTAGAAGCTGGTGAAGGCATGCCTTCACCAGCTTCTACAGATATTTTTGATCAAAAATGATGATATTTCGATCAAAAATGATCAAGGTGAGACAAAAGTGTGAACTACAGGTTCCAGATGATTGAATGACAGTAAAGGTTAAATTTTTTCAATATTTCTGAGGTGAAGGGAAAAAGACTGGATGAGCTCCACTGAGGTGTTAGAGTAAAAGTTAGTCAAAGATGATGCCAAAGTTTTTAGCATATGATTTCATGTTATTGGCAAGGGGGCAAAGCAATGGCTAACCTCCTTAGAGAAACTGTCTGGGCCGAGCAGTAGAACCTCAGTTTTACTGGAACTGAGATGGAGGAAATTTGAATATATACACTCAGTAATGGCAAAGAAGCATTTGTTGAGTCAGGAGACGCTGTCGAGGTTGCTGGGCTTTACAGAAAAGTATAGCTGTGTGTCATCTGTATAGCTGTGGTAGGAGATTCCATTAAAACCATTAGACAGGTGACCCAGGGGTAATGTATGTAAAGAAAACAGAACTGGTCCAGGGACTGAGCCCTGGGGGACTCTACATACGAGTGATGAGAACTTACACTGCCGCAGAGCTTGGGGAGAGTCTGTGCTGGCGGACGTGGGTTACTGGACTGGTAGTCTGGTTGCCACCCAGTGGCAACCAGGCTTGGGGGCTTGTGGATGCGGGGGTGCTCCTCGTCTGGGCTGGGGCTCTGGCTGGGCCTCAGGGGCTTGGGTCCTGAGGGTGGTGTGTCACCGAGGTTGTGGATGGGTGTGTGCATGGGCCCCAGCCCTGGCATGGGGGGCCTCTGGAGCATTTGCGGAACTGAGGGTCCCTTCAAATGGCAGGGAGGTTGTTACATCCTTGCAGGTCTCTGTTCTTCAGGAGTTCACTCTGCAGGTGAGGGAGAGATATAGGAGAGGTGGAGAATGAACTCAACCTGGGTGTCTACTGTTTTATGTAGTCCGGAAGATAATTGGATGATGGGGTGGGGGTAGAGCCCCGGACTCTGTGAGGCTTGGTGGTGCTACTGCTGTGGGTCCCGGGTCTGGATGGGCCTGGACCCCCTGCCCTTGGTGGATTCCGGGGAATGGGGGCGCCTACTGGGATCAGCAGGGGACCAGATAAGTCGAGCGGGACTAAAATAGAAAGCTCACCTTTATCTGAGTGTATTAGAATATCGTTAGTCAATAAAGCTGGTTCAGTGCTGTGGGTTTATCTCTAACCGGACTGGAATTTAAACGATAAACGACTTGACAGACTTTCTCAAGGATTTCAGAAATAAATGTGAGTTTGGAAATTGTCCTGTGAGTATCTGAAACAGTGGGATCTAAGTAGGGTTTTACAGCAGAGTAAAGATGCTGGCTGTAATCTGGAAGGCGGCCAGATAAAAAGGATTGATTCATAATAGAAAGAATCTGAGGGAGATGAGGCATAATGCCTTTGATGAAATTAGGAGGGATAATGTCCACTGGGCGGGATGACAGCGTCCATGTGTGAGACTATATTGAGAAGATCTGTCGAGGAAACCGGTTTAAAGTCGAAGAACAGGACGTGAACAGCAGACTGACGAGTCTGCTGATGGCGTCAAACAATAACCTTGGATGGTGTTTCTCGTTAATCAAATCAACAAAATAAGATGTTCTCACATCTTTTATAAGTTGGTTGAGGATAGTTAGTAACTCCTTCACATGGGAGGGAGTCACTCTCACCTGCTGCACATCCTTTTCAGCTCGGTCTCTCTGCCTCTACAAGTCCTTCTCTCCTTCCTCAGAGTCCAGCCTAACTATAAACCTTACCTTTGCCTCATAATCACATTTATCTCAGTGTGATTCTCTCAGTGTTTAACATTTTGAGCATGTCAGGCTGTGCAACTCATTATTATGACTGTTTGTCCTTCAGTCATGACTGTACTATGTAAAGCACCCAGATACTTACTGAGGTTATACATACTGTAACAGACTGCACCTCCTGTACAAAAGCCAAAGTTAGTGCAGTGGAACATTTGCTTAACTCAGAATTAAGGAAGAAGCAGGAAAATGCAAGCTCAGGCTGAAAGGCCGGAGTGTGTGAGGATAGCAGAACATCTGGTGTATTTGATAGAAATCCACTGAGTGATAGCTTTAAATAAAGTGTTTGTGTGTGCATGTTTGTGGGTTTAATGCTGTGCTGGTGAAATCTCTGAACCACAAACATCACCCAGCGACTTTATGACCTGATATTTGAGGAATTATTAACAGAGTTGTTCTCTAGTTTGATTCCTATCAGCCTGCCAAAGTTTAAAGTGCAGACTCAAACTTCCAACCATCCCAGCAACAATCACACACGTTCACCTGGTCAGGTGTCAAAAATCAGCTTTATTTCACATTTACAAAACCATGAAGCCCACAGAGAGGTGTCTGTGTTCCAGAACCACCAGGAACAACACTGACGATACAAATATGGCAACAGGAAACAGAAATGTGTTTTCCTCAGTTTACAAAAACACACAGCAGTAAACGCATAGCACTTCCTGTCGGGACGTCCTCCTAGATCCGAAGACCAGACTACAGAACCACGATGAACCCAACCCGAAGCACTTTCTTTATTTTCTTACATAATATTAGCATGTGTTCATACGAAACATGGCCCAAGGTCAAAGTAATAACACTAGCATGTGAATGTAATCCAGAGTAATCTAAAGTAACCCAACGTAAAGTAATCTAGTCTCAAGCCTGCTCTTAGCACTCAGCTTCAACGCTGTTCTATATTTTTGTCATTACATTAGATTTCTTTATGTGGTCATCTCCTGTGGGCAGCACAGCTCACAGGTACAGAGTGCTGCCCTCAGTGGGTTTTCAGAAGCTGGCCAATCAGAAGGAAGTAAGATTTTAAAGAAGGATGACTTTAAAGAGAGAGGAGCTAAAAGTGTTTATTGAGCTGAGAAGCAGAAGAAGAAGTTAAAAAAAGTTGGGTTTTTTTTAAATTATTTTTGAATCATAGGAGGGTAATACAGCTGAGTAGAGCTGCAGGTTAGCTCAATGGTTCTCCTTTAACGTGAAAGATGATCACATGACCCTTACTGATCTTTCAGTTTATTTAATCTTCGAGCTAAATCTGCAAACACCTGACTGCTTGGAATGAAATGACATAAATCACCTGATTCAGACATCTGCTAATGTAAACGTGATGCCACCCTCTCCAGGTAACACCTGCAAAAACCCAAACGGGTAAGGCTGCTGAGTGGACCTTTATCGGCCCCTGTGAACACTGTCATGCTGTGGTTTAACCTGCCTGACTTCCATTTGTGCATGCTTCACTCATCCAGCCACTCTTCCCGTCCCTCCTTTGTTCTTCTTCCTTGCAGATGAACAGTCAGCAGGTGTTTAACCACAAAGAAACACTACACAGGTGATCATGAGAGTTTGGGGCAGCTCGGTTCCCACACAGCAGCTCCATGTCAACTTACACTGTATGTATTTATACACATGAATCCTCCGTCACCACACATCTGTCTGAATCTGAGCAGTCACGAATCCTTTTGAAGACAACACGGGGCCTGTTTCCATACCCCCCCCTATGACTCCAAGTAATCGTTATCATGTTTCTGTACCCAGCCAGCAGGAAGCTCCGTCTGCCCACTTTCTGTACACGTCCATGTAATGCATGATGTCACATCATTGCTCTCTGTCCTCTGTCTCATGTGGTTTTCTCCTTCTGGCTGCAGGTCCTGTCTGTAGCCTCTAGGTGGCGCTGAAGCGATTCCTGCACTGGGCTCTTCTGCTGGTCTTTGAGAGGGAGATTCCTCCGTTTGACGGGCAGCACAAATGCGACCAGAATGCAGCCGATGTGGAGGCTAAAGTACCAGGAACTGCAGAGAAGATGAAAATTCAGAAATGCTGCTATGAGCAGTCAAAGTTACACATGAATTAAACCTGGGTTAAACAAGGTTTAAACCTGGGCTGCACCAGCAGTAAACCTGAAATATATCTGGGTTAAACCTGGAATAACTTATATTAAACCTTGGAAAAACCTGATATAAACCTGGGTTAAAGCTGTGTTAAACATGCATTAAACCTGGATTGAATCTTGATTAAACTTTGGTCAACCCTTTCTGACTTACTGACCTGTAGAACTTCATGGATGGACCCACAGACAGCAGGACAAAAGGTATCACCGTGTAGCAGATGGCAATCTGAGTGGCTGCCCATGTGATGACATCATAGACCAGTTTGTGTACGGAGGAGTGCAGGAAGTATGGTCGAACGTTGTGTCTGACCTGAGGATGAGAAGTTAACATGGATGACTGCTAAAATGGACACAGGTCTCATTTCAAAGGCTTAGCAGCAACATCAGTTAACAGATAACAGCTAACTGCTAACAGATAATGGCTAACAGCTAGCGGCTAATAGCTAACAGCGGCTCACCGCTCTGGCTGCCAGCGTGATGACGATCCCTGTGAGGAAAGTGAGGTAATATCCTGGATAGGCTCCGTGCCACATGGCTGACAGGATGAAGGTGGCTGCTGTCGGATGGTAGGGACATCGCTCATAACACACCCTGTCAATCAGAGTCAGAGGTCACAAACAGTCATTTTTACACATGCCAGGTACAGATTCCAGATCAGGTAACTGAGTGTGACCTTTTGAGCCAGTGTGCTGTCTGAATGTTCCAGTTGTCCAGGAAAACTTTGAAGCTGGTGGCAAACTGGAAGCAGACAGAGATCCGTTAGACTGATGTTATCAAACCATTTTAGTGAATCGCAAACTTGTCCAGGTCTGTGATGGTCCTGACCTCGATCTTCAGGATCCTCAGATTGGAGATGAGGTCCCAGCGAGCAGAGCCGTCGCTGTCGTAACCATTGAATCCAAAACCGGCGGCGTTGTTGATGGCATCAGCTGTAGCACAGATGTGACTGGTCAGAAATTTAGGTATGAACAGTGTGTTTGTGCTAACGGTGAACCCAGCATTTTCATTTCAGCACAAATGATCGGTTAGATTTTGATTTTAATTCAATTTCTCTACAGCAGCACATGAAGGTTTATTTGCACAAAGCAGATTTCAGCCACCCACCAAGCGTCCAGACGAAGTAGTACTTGGGTCTGGTAGTCAGCATGGACAGGTACAGGTAAACCACTTGAGCATAGAAAGGTGTGTTGGCAATGAAGTCGTCGTCGATGTTTCGCTCCACTGGGAAAACCTTACACACTGACAGAAACACCAGCAGGCAGAAGAAGGAGGTGGTGACCTTACGTACGACCTCCATCTGTGGAGAAACAGAGTATTCATTCAGGTTCAGTAGGTCTTAAATTCAGTCAGCAATCATGAACAAAAGAAGAAATATATTACGCTCCTCAGTTTAAACGTCTCAAAGGTAAATGTCTTAAACCTGCTTTCTGTTTAATGTCAAGCAGGGGCGACTGCTCATACTGTAAATACAGGTATACCTTAGTCATGCGACCTACATTTGGGGAGGGCTCACTGTGCTTCAGCTTGCTGCTGGACTTCCTTTCATCCTTATAGTCTCTGCAGCGTCGAGGGTCTCCCTCGATGAAGCCGATGTAGTCGTTGTAGGAACAGGTGGGGCCAGCCAGGATTCCCATGAAGTTACAGTTGTAGCTGAAGTACTCCAGCAGACTGGGCATTCTCCTAAATAAATAGAGGGTTAAGACCATTTCACCACAATGCTTTCTATTGGCGACTCCTGTGAATGTTGTATGCTATGGAAACAGCCGTGCTCCGAAAGAAGGCATGGAGGACTATTCAATTTTCAATTCAGTTTTATCTATACAGCGCCAAATTACAACTACAGTTGCCTCAAGGTGCTTTTTATAGTAACTTACAAGAATACAAAGAAAACAGAGAAAACCCCAACAATCACACGAGCCCCTATGAGCAAGCACTCTGGTGACAGTGGGAAGGAAAAACTAAATTTTAACAGGAAGAAACCTCCAGCAGAACCAGGCTCAGAGAGGGGCGGCCATCTGCTGTGACCGGTTTGGGTGAGGGGAGGAAGACAGGACAAAAGACACGCTGTGGAAGAGAGCCAGAGATTAATAATAAATTAACCTTAAGTTTGATATAAAAGATCTGTTTTCACACGCCTTAATTTCTATCACTGCTGGGATTCTGTTCTGCTGTGGTGGGCCATCAGAGTACTTGCAAAATGGCTTCATTAAATTCTGTATGTCAATAAATAATGTTCAGTTTCTTGTACTAATCTCTTTTTATTGAACCAATGATTTAATGCGAGAGGTGTATGAACACATGAGTGACGTGAGTTAAGAAGAAACACCCAGTGCATCATGGGAATTCCCCAGCTACCTTCACCTATTGCAGCATAACTAAGGGAGGATTCAGGGTCACCTGATCCAGCCCGAACTATATGCTTTAGCAAAAAGGAAAGTTTGACGGCTAATCCTAAAAGTAGAGATAGTGTCTGTCTCCTAAATCCAAACTGGAAGCTGGTTCCACAGAAGAGGGGCCTGAAAACTGAAGGCTCTCCCTCCCATTCTACTTTTAAATACTCTAGGAACAACAAGTAAGCCTGCAGTATGAGAGTGAAGTGCTCTAACGATATGATACTATAAGGTTGTTAAGATAAGATGGGGTCTGATTATTCAAGACCTTGAATGTGAGGAGCAGGATTTAAATTCTGGATTTTTAATGGAGCCAATGAAGGGGAGACAGTAAAGGAGAACCAGAACACAGAACAAAGAGCTAATGTGATTGGCATAGTGAGACTTGTAGTAAAAACCTCAGTTAGAAAAGCTCTCTAAAAGTACATATCCATTTATCATGTCTGATATTTAGCTAACATCTGCACAGACAGCATGCTAATGCTAAGCTAGCCAAGAACTTAAGAGTGATGAAAGAGCGGAGTATATGTAGACCCCAGCCAGACCCTGAACTACAACAGGTTAACAAAGGCAGTTCTACCTGTTCATGTTTCTAAAGCAGAATCACCATGACGACTGCTCTGAAGTCTGTTTGGCTGGTTATAACTTTGCTTTTGTTCAAACTTCAAGAGTGTGTGTGTCCTTATTAGCACAGAGATCTGTGTCAGTGTGCGACTGTAGCTTCAGGTGTACACTGTTCATTGATAATTATCAGACTGTGCTTCAGGTTGGCGTGACATGAAGGTAATGTAACAGGTTGTGTAAGAAATTACTTTCTTCAGTGAGTAATTAAGTAACATACAACACTACTTTTAATATAAGTAACAAGTAATGTGCAATAGATTACTTTTTTGAGTAACAACTCTAACACTGTCTTGATGCATGCTAAATCACCCAGGTAAGTAAATCCCAAAAGGTTGATTCTGTTCATCTGGATGTAACGTTTTTAGTGGGGGAAACATTTCGTCATTTATCCAGGCGACTTCTTCAGTCTCAGTTGACTGCAGGTTTCCCTAATCTTATAAACAGTAGATTTGCGCAATAATTGAAACCAGCCCACTGATTGAACAATTTGCTGTGAGGTTGGTTTATGATAATTAATATGCAAATATTCATGACGACTAAGATGGCGAAAGATGTACCCTTAGGCCCCCTTCTTGATTAAGAGATGGTCTTTCCCTTTTCACGTAAATGGCCTCCTTGACTCAACCAGCGCTCCTAACTGTCCAGGATGTTTACATCTTCATCATTGAAAGAGTGTCCACTGGCCTGTAGGTGTGAATAGACTGTGGAGTCCTGGCCTGACAAGTTAGCTCTTGTGTGCTGTGCCATCCACTTAGCCAGAAGTTGTTTAGCTACCCTGATGTATAATGGCAGTCCTTCTGGCACTTAACAGCACACACTACATTACTCTGTTTGTGTTGGGGGACCTGAGTAGCGAAAGACCGTGGGGGGTTTGAAAACGATGTGCCGGGAGTTCGCTGTTCTCGCCGGCTCTAGTGAGCCTTGACCTCCCGGTCACCTATCAAGCTAGTGGGAAACAGACGTCTCTGAAAATGTCTGAGCATTTTTGCAAATATGCGATGTCTTGATAAATTGAGCAGATATTTGAAGTTCACACAGCTACATTCTCTGAAAATATCTTAAAAGTTTATTTTGTGACCCAGAAGGAGCAATAAGAGTGATATTAAAACTAAGTAGCTGCCGCCATTGTTGGAAACTGGAAATTGGCTGGGCCACACTGTGAATTCTGAGATAGGTTGGGCCACGAAGGATACATCTGACCCATCCTTCAAATCTGGGGAAAAGCAGGACGCATTTGTCGACCGCATTTGGAGGAGTCTTTGAATTGGGACAGCCTTTGTCGCGTCACCTTTACGTACTTGGCCTACAAAAGTGCAGCTGTCTATTGTAATTTTTGAGTGTATGCTAAAATAAAAATAAAAGTGTTCTATATCACCTGTTTGTTTTTATTCAAGCATACGTGTATACTATTTTTATTGATAGAGAGATTAAGCTTGTGTTTCAGTCATGTAGTGACTGTGCTTATTATGAGGCTTATTAGACATCATAAAACAGATGATACATAATTTTGCCAAAGTGCTTAAGATCACATTTGGAGGAGTTTTCAAATTGTGACAGCCTTCGTTGCGTCGCTGTCACGTAATCGGCCTACAAATGCGGCTTCCGAAGATATGGGTCGTGTCCAAATTCATGGGCTGCATCCTCCTGAGGACCCAGCCTTCGCGGTCTACGTGGGCCGGGTCCTCAGAGGGTCGGGTAGGCTGGAAGTAAACGGCCGGGGAAATTGGACAGTCTAGCCTTCTGATTAGCGTCACCGCTGTCTCGGTGGAGTTTAAGAAACTCAGCTGTCTGCTCCTTGCTATCTAAAATATAACAGGACACTGGCGTAAATTCTCGACCGTCTTATACTTCTGTTTAATCAGTTTTCTATTTGACGTTTAGTCAGCTGTGTAAAAACCAAGGAGGAACCCACCCGGGGGATTAATAAAGTTTTATTTTATCTAATCTAATCTAATAACTTTAATCTCAGCCAAACCGATTTACTCACGAACAAACAAAACACTGAAAAAAGCCCAACAATAACATTTTTAGGTTGTCTAAGTGACTTATATATTATGTCACGGGGTGGAAAGGGACAAGTTCCTAGGGTTTTTTACTATGCATGTTTTGCTGTGTTTTATCGTTTTTAATATTTTAATATTGTACATTGGTTTATATTTTATGAGTTTTACTGCATGTTTTATGGTATTTATTTGGTGACTTGTCCTGGAAAGACTCCGCCCCTACCTGATTACAAACCTAATCACACCTGGGAGGTCCCAGAGGCCAATAAGAGGGCCTGGCAGACCACAAAACAGAGGCTTGAGGAACACGGCTTGGAAAGAGAGACTTGAGAGACGGCAGGAGTGAGCGGTGTCAGGCGGCGGCGCCTGCAAGCCCGGAGGGCTGGTGGAGCTTGGCGTCAAGGAGAGAGGAGGATACAGCGCCGGCAACCAGAGACGCAGAGCAAGCGGGCCGATTGCTGCAGTAACAGGAGGCCAGAGTACGCGTCTGCAGAGAATTGGAGGCGACGAGACGGGCCGGTGCTGAGTTACAGTTACAAAGAAGCGGCGGGCGGAGTTGAGAGCTCTGCCCACCCGGGGTAAGTCTCTGGACTTTCCCCTTTTAATGATTCAAAGCTGCCAAAAAGAGTAGTAACTGCCGCTGCCTCCCTCCTTTAGCGCGCCGGGGCGCAGAACGTGGAGAGGAAGGCGAGGACGCCGCCGGGTTCCCCTCCTGCACCGCTCCGCTGGATTTTTAACTTTTATTGACTCTTATATCGTGGCGCACGCCACCGGACTTTTAATGTTGTGTTTTATTGATTTTTATTGTGTTGTCCCCTGGCCAGGGTTGTTTTAATTCATTTTACATTTTTAACTATTTAAATATAATAAATTATATTTTAATTTTATAGTTTTAAATTCGTGTGCTTTCCCTTGGCGGCTCCACTGCTCTGTCCGTTTTGGAGGAAGGTTTCCCCTCCTTTAAACGAACACTGAAAAACATCACCTTCCCTCCGTTACAATTACGTTTAACCCGAGCAGCGAAAGTCCGCGGTGATCTGAAAATGATGTGCCGGGAGTTGTGCCATTCTCGGCCGCATCAGTAACCCTCGAGCTCCCGGCTAGCTGTTTAGATGGTGGGTAGCAGACGTCTCCGAAAACGTCGAAGCACTTTTGAAAATATGCGATATCTTGATAAACCGAGCAGATATTTGATGTTTACACAGCTACTTTCTCACCTGAAAATATGTTAAAAGTTTATTTTGAGACCCAGAAAGATTAGTATGAGTAATTTTTAAAACTTAGTAGCCATTAGCCATTGTTGGAAACTGGAATTGGCTCGGCCGCGCTATGAATTCTGGGATATGGTAGGCCACGAAGGACATACCCGACCCATCCTTCAAATTCGGATTTGTCGGCTGCATTCGGAGGAGTCTACGAATTTGGACAGCCTTCGGCGTGTTGCTGTGATGTAATCGGTCTACAAATGCGGCCTCAGGAGGATGCAGCCCATGAATTTGGACACGACCATGCAGTCCCTGGCTGTATCCCAATTCAGGGTCTGCAGCCTTAAAGGCTGCATTTTAAGGCCGATTACGTCACAGTGGCGCGCCGAAGGCTGTCCCAATTCAAAGGCTGCTCGAAATGCGGCCCTCAAATGCGTCCTTCATTTCCCTGAATTTTAAGGCTGTGGCAGTGTAGACTTCGTGGCCCAACATATCCCACAATTCATAGCGCGGCAGTCGGTGTGGATAATTTTGCCGCAGACGGCAGAAGCGGAGCACCCGAAGAGTAAACTTAAAGTAAATGGTAAATGGACTGATTCTTATATAGCGCTTTTCTACTCTTTCGGAGCACTCAAAGCGCTCTATACAACATGCCACATTCACCCAATCACACACATTCTCACAAGCACTTTATCTATACTTAGTGCTATCTAATTACATTCACACACATTCATACTCCGATGGATGCATCGGAGAGCAACTTGGGGTTAGTATCTTGCCCAAGGATACTTGACATGCAGACTGGAGGAGCCAAGGATCGAACCACCAACCTTCCGATCAGTAGGTGACCTGCTCTACCTCCTGAGCTACAGCCACCCCAAATGAATATTATGTCACTTATTTATGTGCAAATGTTTAATAACGAAGAACATTAAAACATTACTGTTGGCCACATGTCGGCAAAGTTATGTGACATTAGTGACGTTTGTACTAACTTGGTTTTAAAGCCTTTACTTTAAAATATATGCCGTTCAATAGCTGACCTTAATCTTTCAGACAATGATCAAAGCTCATGTAGAAACAAACAAACAAATGAACAAAAGATTTTCTCCTTCATTTCTGTCAAACAATGCTGTATGAAAGGTTTCCAGCTGTTAGTATCATGGTTGCTAGGCAACCTGGGCGGCTAGACCGTCCCATTTTACAAGCCTCGCACTTCTGGCCTTAGCGGTCTTTGAGTACGCGGCCCTCGTGGACCGTTAAGGCTGCAGACCATTGACTGTTTTCTACAGTCAATGCTGCAGACCCTGAATTGGGATACAGCCCCTGAATCTGGACACAGCTATGATACCGGAGACTGCTCCTTCTTCTTCTTCTTCTTTGGCGTTTAACGGCAGCTGGCATCCTTGTAGATGCATTGCTGCCATCTTCTGTTTCAGTCTGTTATTACACTCTTAAATCCTACTACTTATTCCTGTGTCTTGCAGGATCTTAAAAAGCTTCAAATGATGCGTTGACTATTAAATTACTCTGCAACGATTTTGATAGTCGACGTAATCGTGACTAGTCAACTAATGAAGCTATTTTTTCATACTAAACCTGTTTTGCATGAACAGAAGTACAGCTGGAAGTTGCATCACTTTTAGGGAGAAACATTAGGGCGGAGATACCTTTGATTGACAAGTCTCTACCATGGAGGCATGGATTTTGTCTTAAGCTCCACCCTCCTGCCTAAACATGGTGATTTCTGCTCCAGTAAATAATGTTTCTACCATGAACAAACCTTATTGCCAGAATCTTCTGTCCTGCCGTCAGATGTTCCTCCTTCCGAGCCATTCCTGTCAGAAACACAGAGTGGACAGTAAAACCTGCAGGATTTACAGAAAACAGCCCGTCTGAGAGTGCAGCTCACCGTCATGGATCTCAAATGCCAGACTGGTGATCTTCTGAGTGATGACCATCATGGGGCTGCAGAGAGGGCAGAGGCAGAGATTAGAGCCTGGACACGGGGAGGCGTTTAGGAGTGAATTGGCCACAGAGCGGAGGCGTTACCCTGTGAAATCGGCGGTGTACATGCCGTAGTCAAAGACGTACACTCGAGTGATCTGACACAGGCTCAGGTATGTGAGCGCCACCACTAGGCAGTACCTGGAAAAACACAGAGAACAGGCTGTCATTCAACTTGGGGTCGGCGGTCCTGACGGCCTCACTGAGGTCTGAGGACCTCTGTGATGATCTGGCTCACTCAGGTTTCTGGCTGTAGCTCATGTGAAGCTCCACGGGTTTAAGACCTTCACCAGTCTGAAGTTTGCATCCTTTTGAGGACAGAACACCTGGTGCAGTCATGTTTGTTTGGCTGAAAGGAGCACATTGTTACTTTTACAACATCAGAATCTGTGGAAGTCCTTTTGTGCCAGTATTCATGACCTAATGTTCACAGAGCTGGAAATAACAGAGGTCCGACTGTGAGCTGCTCTCCTGACATCAAAGGTGATAAAAAGTTTCCTCATTAATCCTGAGCTCATTAATGGCTTGTTAGCAGCGTTTTAATGCATGTCGCGTGTGACGCTCACTTGTGCATGTGTTCGACTCCGGTGAGGATCATGATGCCGTAGGTGAGTCCGCTCTGAACCAGGAAGTGGAGAGCATACCTGTAAAACAAGGAGAACACAGAGCGTCATCTTCAGACACCAGCTGACCAGAACATGTGATGTGTCTGCTGCTCCTGTGATGGATCCTCACATTAAACATAATGAGCTTGGTGTACAAACAGTAATCTCTGTGAGCCAACGCTCAGGCTGCCCTCAACACTCAGTCAGTCACAGCATTTTTCCCTCTGGGATCTGGATGATGTCATAGAGAGTTTGTTTTAGGGTCATCTGACACACAGAGCGAATCAGAAGAAAGCTTTCTTAAAGGGGGGGGGAGCTAAAAGTTGTTTCAGATGGCGAGAAAATGAAAGAAGGATTATTATGACTGTGAGTCATGCAAAGCTGCTCTAACAGCGGGTTCTTATTTAGTCCAGTCACATCTGATGTTTTCTGCTCCTGACAAGTCATTATTGTGTAATTTTTCCTTTACAGGTGAGATGAGCGACGCAGGTGTGACCTCTATCAGAGCTCTGATTGGTTCAATTTTAGGATAAGTCAGACTTTGGAGAGCTCAGTTTTATTGATCCTGAGTCATAGTTGGTCTTACCAGCCGAAGCAGAACATGGCAAAATAGAGTCCCAGCAGTGTGGCCACCACGTGCCGGATGATGGGACTGGTCTTACTGGGATGGAGGAAGAGACGAAACCAGAAGGCGGAGATCAGAGCGCAGAGCTGGCACGCTACGAAGTTCACCTGCAGGTGAAGCAAACAGACAGCACGTCATTGGTGCTTCAGTACATCCAGGTGAGAGAGGGCAGACCCGCCCACCGTTAGACTGCTCCGACTCCCTCAGGCTGACCCCTCACCTTCTCTAACACCTTCACAGAGGGGTGCTGCATGCTCATTGGCTAATCCTGCCTGCCTCCTGCTGAGGGGACCAAACCTGAGCGCCACCGCCCCCTCCTGGGTGTGAGAGAGGTGTCACATGACTCTTTCAGAACCAACACAAGCACAAAATGGCTGCCTTTTTCTCCAAGCAGCTCCTCCTGCAAGAAGGCGAGGAGGAGGAGGATCTTCATCATCATTAGCACAGTAACAGCCATGTTATTGTCCAGTCACCGTCTACTACCGACTAATACCAGAATACTAAGAAAATAACATCAGAGTACTATCTGACTAATATCTGTAGTAATGTCAGAGTATCAATAGTGCTGTCAGTTTTTGTAGTATTGTGTGTGTTTGTAAACAGAGCAATGATATCACCACCTGCAGTACTTTGTGTCTCTTTGTACTTGAAAACTCAGAATTAGAACAATCAGAGTTTTTTTACAACACTGTGAAGTCGAAGTACTCATCACTGAGTCACCATCACGAGGTATTTTCTTACAGTCTGAAGTTTTTATCAGAGTGTCCTGAAATATAAGATGTTACAAGACGCCTCGAAGCTACCTAAATGATACTCAGGCAAGTTTTACTGTGCCTGTCCCAAAGTACACATCTGAGTCAGGACGATGGGAATAAGGAGCAGCGAGATCTCTGGCTTTGATCTTTTACAGGTTTGAGATTTTCATGTTTGAATGTGTGAAAAAGGCCTAAATGTTTGCTGATGCAGCTGTTTTCAAACAGTTCTCTGTAGTACTCTCTGTTGTACTGTTAGAGTATCTACAAACTGTTTAAAGGTTACAGCGGCCGTGTGTTCACACTATGGACCATAAATATTTATGAAAATCAGAGACGGTCGAGCAGAAGATGAAATGTGCTGTTTGAGATGGAGCGACCATGGTGAGGGTCGCACCCCCCCGGCCTCCTTCTCGGTGCGCCTCTGGCAGTCCCCACTTCCTGCCTCGGAGGGAAGTGACACCAGAGCCTCCACTCAGAGGCGTGAAACTTGCTGTGTGGTGTAGAAACAGGATTTTTCTCTGAAGACTCACACACAATGACATCAGCCCACAGGAGATACTGGTATCATCAGTACTTCCCTGTAAAACTAGTAAACTGAGGCACCTGGTCACCTGAACCGGCTCCAGAGGCCTGGCTGTCAGCCAGTCAGAGGGTAGGTGTGTGCAGCAGCTCACCAGGATCACCTGGTGAAGGTCCACACAACCACACTCTGATCTACCATCTGCTGAGTGAGCAGCTGCTCCACCCCCTCTGAGCTCTGGACTGAGGAATGACCAATCAGGAGCTGACGTGGAGGTCATGGCTGTGCCTGGTTATCACCTGAGCCACACCTGCGTCAGAGAAGCTCCAAACCTGACCCCAGCGCAGACGAAACCTAAGAGGAAAGGTGGAGCCTCAGGAGCATCACGGGTGACAGATCACCCCCTCTCCCCTCCCCCCACCACCACCGACATGCCTTCCCCCTTCATCATCATCACAATAGTCCGCACAGCTGCACTCGTACATCCCCTTCCTCCTCCTCCTTACGTGAATGAGCAGCATGAAGCCTGTCCTCCATCACAGCTGCAGGAGTCTGCACGAGGCCTCCGCCCTTTACTTTTACGGACAAAGCCCTCCTCCCTTCCCCGTCCGCGCCTCTCTTTGTACCCCCGTCTCGGACCTCCGGAGCGGCAGCCGCCGAGGTCCGGGCTCCGGCGGCTCTTACCTGGTCCAGCGGCAGGTCGGTGAGCTCGCTGAGCGGCTGCAGAAGGCTGGAGCCTGTGCAGGCCGTGGATGGAGCTCCGTCGTCAGCCATAGTTCCGATGTTAGGCCGACCGTACTGCTTCTGATACCGGCTGCAGCTGCGCAGAGGCGGCGGAGGCTCCGTGATCCACCGGAGGTCCGTGCCCGTGCGTCTGCGCGTGCTTCTCTGCTTTCTGCTCCTCCTCCTCTCCCCCTCCGTCTGCCTCCTCCTCCTACTGCTTTCTCTTCAGATCAGTCTCAGAAACATCTGTTGGCATCTGGCTAAAGAACACACACACACAGCTCACCGCATCTGAAGGCAAAGTCTTTTTTTAATCGTTTAAGTCTTCAAGGATAAAACTGGCAAAACAGGAAATCAATAACTAATAAATAAATTAATTCATTCATTAAAAAAAAGTTTGTCGGTCGCACTCAAAACTGAGGGACTGAATGTGTTTTACTGTATATGAGAGCCATTCCTGATTTGATCAGAATCAGAATACTTTATTAATTCCTAGGGAAATTATATGGGTTACAGTTGTGTCAGTACAGTAGCATTAACAAAAACAAACTAGACTATTTATCAATACAGTATGTTAAGATATGAGAAATAGCATAATATATACAATACAAGTCACCAAGTAATAAATATTCTGGGTTGACATATGTGATTATAAATAAATATTAACAAATTGACAGAAACATTACAGAGTAAGAAAGAGTGTGTGCCAAAAGGATGTAACTATTGTAGTGTTTACATTGTATTAGAAGGAGGAGAGATGGCCACAGGTAGGAATGATTTACTGTGGCGTTCATTGGTGCTTTTTGGTCACTTTTGGTAACCCTTTTGTATGCAGTATTCTGTGCAGTACAGTGCAGTATTTTTACTCACTGGGGATCTTATGAGTCTTCTGTTTTATTTTTTGGCCCCTTGGCAGCCTGCCACTGAAGGCTTAAATGTAAAAAATAATAAAAGTGGAAATAAAATGAAAAACGTGAGGCTGAATCCCTCTCACGGACCGTGAACGCCGTTTGTTAAACAGGTAAATTATCCAGCTGTATTTCCGACTGCAAGCCAGCAGATGGCATTCAGGCTGAACTAAAGAGCAACAGAAGAAGAAAGGGCGGAAGTTGCGTCACGTTGTTTTGGCGTGTTGTCCTGGCAGCAGCAATTAGCTACGTTAGCACCTTAAGCTTCAGACAGAAAAATGTCAGCAGCCGAGGACGACACGGAACTGCGGGACCTGCTGATCCAGAATCTTGAGAACAGCGGAGCTCTGAACAAGCTGAAGGTGAAAGGTCACGTTTAATGTGAAACGCCCTGACGGCGGGATAGGCTACAGCTACTCGCAGCTAACGACTGCTAACCGGCTGCTCAGAGACTGTTTCAGGTTTACTTTATTTAACCTGAGAGGAGAGATGAAGTTCTGACTGAGTGTAGAGGTTCAGCAGCTGTGTGAGCTCTGTTGCTGCTGTTGTCGATCAAGCAGGATCTAACCTTTGAAACCGGTTTAAACATCCGCGAGAGTAGATGAGACATTTTATTACTAATAACGTGTAACTGCGGCTCAGCATAGAACCTCAAAGCTCACAGCCAGGAAGCGGAAACCTCACAGAACAAATAAAAATAGTTTTCCTTTTTTATTTCCTTTCACGCCCTGTTTTTGTCATGTGACTCGACAGCGTCAGGTGAATTGAGCTGAGAAAGACTCACCTCCAAACCTGAAACCACTCTTATTGATATCTGATCAGTTTGTGACTGATATCTGATCAGTTTGTGACTTATATCTAAACTAAGCGCTGTGTGGATGGTGCAGGTCTAGTTTCGTGCGTGCTAACTTCAGCACAGTTGGAACCCGTCAGCCTAAAATGTGATCCAGGAACCAGGAAGATTCGCGCCGAGAGCTCATATAAAAATAATGTGAAATACAGCAAATGAATGAAACGCTGTTAGTCCTGCAACACGCTGGTGACCCGTCCAGGTGTGTCCCGCCTCTGGGAGAGGCTCCACAGCCCCACGACCCTGTATACTATGATTGGAAGAAAACTGATGAGTGGAAATGAAATAATATTTAGGAAACCCTTTTAGTTTGAAATATCTGTCATGAATGACATGTATGAATTTACTGATCGGTTTCAATAACTGCCTGTATTGATGACATGTTCCTGCAGGCGGAGATGAGAGCGGCGGTGTTCCTGGCAATGGAGGAGCAGGACAAACTGGAGGTGAGTGATTCACACAGAAGTTCCAATCACAGTGTTGATCAGTCAGTGCTGTCCGTCATAGTCCAAGATCAGGACAATGCCGGACAAAACCTCCCACTCACTCTGTGACATGCTGGCCAGTCACAACGAGAGCATGAGATTATACGTAATGCAGCACTGAACAATTCCTCCATCTAATGCACAGCACACACTAAAATATCTGCACATAACAAGGGCAATGTTAACCATATATATTTAATTTGTGTAGCTGGAATATTTATAATAAGAGCTATTTTGCTATATTTTAACTTTAGTTTAGTCAGTTCCAGGTTTAAGTGTCTTGGAGCGACTATTACTACATCATTAATAAAGTATTCAAATTCAGGAATACGTGAGACAGCAGGTTCATGGTGTATTTAGATTAAAATCTAAGTTTGTAGTCTGGAAAAGTGAACAATCAGGTGGGAGGAGTCAGGAAGTTGGGAGGGGTCAATGATGGTCTTGCTGTGTGACTGACAGCTTTGACCTGCTCTGAGCTCTCGCTGATGTTTCTCCTCAGAATAAAAGTCCGCTGGTCAACGAGAGCCTGAAAAAATGTCTCAACACCAAAGACGGTGAGTTCCTCAACTTCCTCTTCTTGCCTGCAGCCGGTTGCACTGAGCAGCAACATTTCACGAGCAGGTTAGCAGTGATGAAGGTCATACTGCTTCATGGCTGTTATTTTACAGTTTTACTAAAATTAGTCCAACAGAAAGACTCATCAGCGAGAGAGTTCATAAAGGTTTAAATAATTTCAAACATGCTCTAAAGAATCCCTCACTGACCCAGCAGCTTTCACTAAGAGTGAAACCACCCGTGAGCACCATGGCGGAGCATCCGCAGGTTCATCATGCGTTTCTTTCTTATCCTGATGTCATCGCTCATCAGACTGCAGTATTTGTTACAATGGCAACAAGTAATAATAATCATATTAATAATACATTTTATTTGAGGGCGCCTTTCCAAGGTCACCTTACAAAGAGAGGAAGACATCAATAAAACAGTAGATTAAAATAGATTATAATAAATTAAAATACAAAAAACACAAAATACAACCACAAACAACAAATTAAAGAAAAAAAACACGATTTGACAGCAAGTAAAATCTGTATTAAAGCGAGTAAGCCAGTTTAAACAAGTAGGTTTTGAGTTGTGACTTAAATAAGGAAAGGGAATCTATATTTCTTAAGGCTGAAGGAAGTGAGTTCCAGAGCCGAGGAGCAGAGCGACTGAAAGCTCTGTGTCCCATAGTGATAAGGCGAGCAGAAGGAACAACAAGATGAGTGGCAGATGAAGATCTGAGTGAGCGGGAAAGAGTGGGGATATGAAGCAGATCACAGAGATAAGGAGGGTAAGATAAGGAGGTTATGAATACACTTAAATGTGAGAACTAAGATTTTAAAGTTTATCCTGGCTTCTATGGGCAACCAGTGAAACTGTTGAAAAATTGGGGTAATATGGTCTCTTAAGGGAGTACAAGTTATGACCCGAGCTGCAGAATTCTAAAGAAGTTGAAGTTTATGGAGGGACTTATTAGGGAGACCAAATAAGAGAGAGTTGCAATAATTGATCCAGGAAGTAATAAGACTATGGACAAGGATGGCAGCAGTAGGACTGGGCAATATATTTTATTTTATTTGTTTTTGTCTTATGCTTTTATGATTCTGTAAACTTCTTGCTTTTATGTTGCTTTTATTCTACTGTGTACAGCGACCTTGAGTGTTTTGAAAGGCGCTTTCAAATCAAATGTATTATTATATATCGAGTTGTTTTTTTTTTTTTTGTTTTTTTTAAATATCGATATATTTTTATACGAGATATAAGATGTGACAGCATCGTTTATATCGATATGGTATATGCAATAGCGGTCCTAGCCTGTTTGGCGCGCCGGGCGAACACGCCCTCTGGCCCCCTTCCCCCGCCCACACACACACACACACACACACACACACACACTAAGGATTGTAAATGAACATAAAACTGTTGTCGGAACCATACTGAATTTCACCAGAGAAACACACACACACACACATATGAAGAGAGAGAGTATGCATTACATGCAAATGGCCACCAAACAGCCATCATAATTCGTCATACAATGAGAACAGGACAAATCAACAATTGACAATGACTAATTAATATTAAAATCTGTAACCTAATGTATTGTTTGGAGTTTAGTCTGTTACTGTTACTATTTTTACCATTTCTTTTTGGAGCAACTGTAACGCACATAATTTCTTTAGGGATTAATAAAGTATTCTGATTTTGATTGTTTCAGGATGACCTGCCATTATCCAATGACACATCTGCTTACCTGTATCTTTTGCTCGTTTCTCCTCTTCTTTTCTCTTTTTTCTAAACTGAGCACCTGATGGCTTTGAACTTTTCTTGTCCATCATCCATTGGTTTTAATTTTGCACTCCAGTATGAACACAAATCCCCCAACCCGAGGATCACCAGCACATAACCTAATAGACCTACACCTTAGTTCACAGATTCACTTTGTCTAAGGTTTATTTCTGAGATTTCACACAACCCAGGATTCAAATCATGAATACATAATGGGCTTGGATTTACAACATTATGAATGAAATGTGTTCTATTTGGAAGCAGCCCGCACCCCTCCCCTTTCGATGGGTTGTGTGTGAAACTAAATCATCAAACTGTAAATTATAAATTTTAAATTGTTATTGATCCCTTTACCCCGAGTCCTAAAGTGTATATTTATTTTCTTACTCTTCTTATATTTATTGTTTGTTTACTTGCACTGCTGTAACTGGAGCCTCGTCGTCTCTCTCTCTATATACTGGACTGTATGTAGCGTAGATGACAATAAAGTTTTACTTTGACTTCAGCAGCAAGCATGCGCACCGAGGGCTCTCGCGCTCACTTTTCACGTTTCGAAAAAACATCGGTGCAAATTATAAATCTGTATCATAATGTCTCGTATTTGTTGTTTTGCTTTTATTTTGTTTTATTTTGCGAGCTGGTTATTAGATGCTGCTCCAGCCAGAGAATCCTCCGCCGCCCCGCCCAGTCCTCCCTGTGCCGCAAGCAGCAGGCGCACCTCGCTAACGGAGGGCGCCCTTACTCCCAGCAAATGGGCGATAGAAAACCGATCAGTGCCTATTAGTGATGGGATTTCCGGCTCTTTTTAGAGAGCCGGCTCTTTCGGCTCGGCTCACTAAAAAGAGCCGGCTCTTTTGGCTCCGAACCGGCTCTTCAGGTTGTTTTGTCGCTTTAATTATTTAATCATTAACAATAATATAAAATTATGCAGAAAAGGAATTACTAACGTAAAAAAAGTGGTTTTATTTATATATGTTTATATATGGCCCCTAGAGACAAAGCACGTACAAACTCTAAAGCATATACAAACTCCAAAAAGCACGTACAAACTCCAAAACACATTTCTAGCATGAACTGAACTTCCAAAACAGAGCTACCCAGATCACTTAAATTACACAATTGAAAGCATGTGTGTATTGTTTGTGTATTTATAGACAAGCACTCATATTTATTCAAATAATTAAAAAAAAAAAAATCATTTACCTGTTACTACCACACACCAAATCCGGTTGTTGATACTTCCTGGCTTGTGTAGCCACTAGGTAACAAAAGCTCAACACTGCGCCCTAGCATCCTGGAGCTCTTCTGTTGGCTTTTGTACTTGATTCTGAGTTTGTACGTGCGTCTTAGTTTTTACGTGTTTTGGAGTTTGTACGTGCTTCTGAATTTTTATGTGTTTTGGAGTTTGTACATGCTTCGGGGTTTGTAAGTGCGTCTGAGTTTTTACACGTTTTGGAGTTTTTACGCGTTTTGGAGTTTTTACGAGTTTTGGAGTTTGTACGTGCTTTGTCTCTAAGGGCCACCATAAATATACTTTATTTATTCACTCCACATAAAATGTAATAAATAAATCATATAATACAAAGAACAACTATTTACAATTTAAACTTTTAACTATTTAAAATTTCAGCTTTTTCCTTTTAAACAAATTTAACGTGAAACAACACAAAACACTGCAAACCACAACACAATTAAATATAAATTAAAATATTAAAACAAAAAGAAGATGCACATTCTCTGTCATATGGGCCTGCATGATTTCTGAATCCTTTATCATCTGCAACTGAAAATAGTGGATGATTACTATACCTTTCTAACCTGACCTTGTTGTCCCTCGCTCTCTTTCTCTCTGGCTCTGATCCTGTGCTACTGCAAGTGTAACTAACGCCCCTCCCCCCTCTGCCCAGCGCAAAGTACAGGCCGCACGTGCGAGTTTAGCGGAAAAAAGGGTGAGAGAGAGGGTGAGAGAAAGAGAAAAAAAAAAACAAAAACCTCACGGCTCCCAATAAGGAGCCGGATCGCGTCGGTCACTTCAAAGAGTCGGCTCTAAGAGCCATTTCGTTCGCGAACGACCCATCACTAGTGCCTATGCCATTCCCAGTACGCGCTGGCTGATGCCGGGGCAGCATGAGTACGAGCAATGTTTTTTATCCGCCCCCCACCACGATGCCGCCCCGGGCAACCGCCCGTGTCGCCCGTATCAAAAACCGCTATATGTTGCGTTATAATTATACTCGTAGAGCCGCAAGTTTGCCTCTCTTTTGTCTCTACTCGACCTCGCCTTTCCTTCACTGAGCACAAGTCCCCCTCCCCCATCGCTTCACCTGCAGGCAACAACAAGACGGACACAGCAAATCTCCGTTACCGCGGATCGCCCCGTGCGTGGGGCTGGACGGCATCAACGTGTTAACGAGCTAACAGCTTTCTCAAAAGTTGACAATGCACCTTATGTATGAATTCTGGATGTTCTTACTGACCATGAACCGATTTTATGTGGTACACGGCGCTCAGCAATCTGTCAAAAATGTTTTAGTACGACTTTGGTAAGCTACGAAGCCGCACCGCTTGATGGATGATGTTGGAGCATTACAGCTACCGTAGTCTGGAGCCTCGCGGAGCCGCCCGTGTCGCCCGGAGATGACAATATAAAGAGACAAGACAATGAGGCTCCAGTTACAGCAGTGCAAGTAAACAAACAATATATATAAGAAGAGTAAGAAAATAAATATACACTTTAGGACCAGGGGTAAAGGGATCAATAACAATTTTAAATTTACAGTTTGATGATTTAAAGTCTCACACACAACCCATCGAAAGGGGAGGGGGCCCTGCTGCTTCCAAATAGAGCACATTTCATTTATAATGTTGTAAATCCAAGCCCATTATGTATTCATGATTTGAATCCTGGGTTGTGTGAAATCTCAGAAATACACCCTAGACAAAGTGAATCTGTGAATTAAGGCAGCGGTCCCCAACCCCCGGGCCAAGTCGTTTGGTACCGGGCCGCGAGAGTTGAGGCTCGGGTGTGAAATGTATGGTTTTCTGGGTTTTTATCGGTTTTTAGCGTTATTTTGTTATTATTTTTATTGTTAACTCGGATTTCCTGGGTCTTTTCACGTGTGTTATAAATAAATCTTTTTTTTTTTCGTACCGGTACTAGTTTTATGTTGTTGTATTTATCCGCGACACCTTAAAGGCCGGTCCGTGAAAATATTGTCGGGCATAAACTGGTCCGTGGCGCAAAAAAGGTTGGGGAACGCTGAACTAAGTTGTAGGTGTGTTAGATTATGTTGTGGCGATCCTCGGGTTGAGGGATGGGTGTTCATACTGGAGTGCAAAATTAAAACCAATGGAAGATGGACAAGAAAAGTGGTGAGTGTTCGCCCAGGGCGCCAAACACTGTCGCGGAGTAATACGTACTGTGCTTCAACGTAATGTTACCGTATTTTGTGCGTATAAGGACCTTAAATGGCTCCTGTTAAGAGACACGGTTACACAGAGGATTTCAAGCTCCAGGCTGTCAGTCACGCAGTAGAACTTGGGAACAGAGCAGCTGTAAGATCTGTCTCTTTGTTATTATACTCAGCGTCTGTTAGTTTACATTTTGACTGCACAATTGTGAGCTTTTTGTTATGCACAAAAACAACATTGTTTTCTTTTATTTATGGAGCAATATTAATAAATGCTGATAATTTATTTTTGAGTAATTTTTTCATGTACATCTATGCTGTATGTTAATAAAAGTGCCTGTGTTACATCTGGGACACAGCTTTGACTAAGGATGGGATGAAGTTGGTTAATGTTACCTAAGTGAAAAGTATGCAGACCGGGTTATGAAATGAGAGAGTACTGTCAAGTATTACATCCAAACTCTTTACCTGCGGGGAAGGAAGGATCGGGGAATTTTCAATATTAAGAGAAACTGTTAGATTTGGTTAAGATAGAGTAAAACTGTTTTATTACTGTTAAGTTTGAGAAAATCGGAGGAGAACCATGATCTGATCTCCATAAGACAGTTCAAGCGGGAGGTAGGTGGAAGGGATGAATTAGGTTTGGAGGAAATGTAGAGCTGGGTGTCATCAGCATAACAATGAAAATTGATATTATATTTTCGGAATATTTGGCCAAGAAGGGAGCATGTAGATAATGAATAAAAGAGGCCCTAATACTGAACCCTGGGGCACGCCAGCAGAAACAGGATAGAGACTTGAAGAGTGTGATTTAAATTGGATAAACTGAGTGAGGTCTGAGAGCTATGAGGTGAACCAGGCAAGGGGGGTATGACTAATGCCAATAGATGCTAATCTGCTCAGGAGGATATTATGAGAAATTGTGTCAAATGCTGCACTAAGATCGAGAAGGATGAGGATGATTAAAAGACCAGAATCAGCTGCCATCAGAAGGTCATTAGTAATCCTTAACAAAGCAGTTTCTGTACTATGATTGGGGCGGAAACCAGACTGAAATTGTTGGTAGAGATTATGGTCATTCAGGTATGAGTGAAGCTGGGAGGCAACAACTTTCTCAAGGAGTTTCAAAATAAAGGGGAGGTTTGATACAGGGCAGAGATTATCAAAATTATTGGGATCTGCACCAGGCTTTTTGAGAATTATAGTGACAGAAGCAGTTTTCAGGGATGGAGGAATAATTCCAGTGTTAAGGGAAGAGTGGATAATACTAGTTATAGGAGGAGCCAATGAAGGGAGACAAGCTTTAACTAACACAGTGGGAAGAGGGTCGAGCTGACAAGTGGTTGATTTTGATTTTTGAGTAAGATTTGGTACATCAGCTATGGAGGGAAGAGGAAAACAGAAAGTCTACTTCACAGCTAGAAGCTCCTACAGAGTTAAGTTGTTGGTGGATATCAGCGATTTTATGAGTGAAAAAAGATATAAGAGAGTTGCAAAAGTCAGCAGAGTCCATATGAGAGGGGAATGAGTCCGGAGGTTTTGTAATTTTACTAAACAATAAAAAGAGAGACCTGGAGTTACCTTCACTAGAACTGATTAAACCAGAATAGTATGTAGATTTGGCTGAAGCAATGCAGTCCTTATACAACAAGATATGATTGTTATACATTTCTTTGTGTATGGTAAGTCCGGTTTTCTTGAACAGACCAGTTGCCGTCCTTTGGAGCTGTGACAGCAAAGGTTAAGGCTGCAATGACCTTGGTCAGCAGGTGTTGCAGCTCCTATGTGCCCCACAGGGGGGCACTGTGGCTCCAGCTGTCAGCTGGTCTTATCTCAGACCACTGCAGGGAGCAGACAGAGTTGACGAGCAGGAGTTCACCGGGATTTTAGGTGTTCATTGTGACGTTTACATTTTGTCAGTATTTTTATAAGGTGCGCTTCATTAACAGGAATCCACCAATCAGAGCTAACTCCGACTCACACGCTGAGATTCTGGGTCACTCCTGCATTATGTGACTTCCTGTTGGTATGTGATTTTCTGTCCTTTATTTAGCAGCAGTCACATTGATGATGATGAAGATCAGAGCTTTGATCTCTTTGGCCCTCGAGGGTGTCACACAAACTTCACAAACGTACAGCAGCAGGACGCCACAGACATGCACACACATACATGCACACAGACATACACTCGTTTAAACCACTGAGGTCAAACTGGAGGCCTGCAGCTGAGTCCTGGTTGGTCTGTGGCATGAGTAGTGACCACGTTCAGTGGTGTGAAAGCCGAGCAGAGAGTTGGAGGTCAGGACGTGTTCGTCTGACCAAAAACGGTTTTCTGGTTTCCTAGTGACATCACAGTGCTCATCACAGTGTTCCCTGCTTCAGAGGCATGTGAAGAGTTTGGACATCCAGCAGGATGTTTTTCACCTTTTGGGATTACATTGTGTGAATAAGCGATGAGACGCCGATGCTTTGTGTGGCCTTCAGGAATTAAATGATGTTAAACAATGAGAAGAAAAAAGCTTCATGAAAATTAGTGTCAGGACCATTGGAGCAAAGTCACATCAATCAGATTTTAGTGTTTGATCAGTCTTACAGATCATGAGTAGTGAAACGCCAGGTAATCAATCAATACGTGAAGTGATTGATGAGTGATAAGGATTGGTAGATTGTCTCTGAACACAGCATCAGATGATCTCAGCTGCTGAGAGAGAAGTTTTCCCTCTGATGCATCTTGATGATGGTGATAGTGTTGATGTCATGCCCTTGCAGGTCGTCTGGTGGCGAGTCTGATCGTGGACTTCCTGCAGGTCTTTAACCTGGACTTCAGCCTCGCCGTCTTCCAGCCAGAGATCAACTCTGTGAGTACCAGAAGCTTCTCCTCCACCTCTTCCTCCTCGTCATTGCCTCTGACTCCTCATGCTGCTTTCAGGTGTCATGAAGCTGTGAAGAAAGTGCAGCTGTATTTGCTGTTTGAGTGTTTGAGCTATGAGAGCTGTGGTATCAGTAGAGGATCCATAATAATACATATTCCAGTGTATCGATAAATTAGAGGCGTGATGATGGCGGCCTATGACTGGAAAGAAAATGTGAGCGATGATGTCTAAATAACAAAGGACCGAAGCAGCTCCTGAACGCCGTGTTCGACACTTGAAGCTCAGCGCCACACAGCGTGCGGTTTCCTCCTCCTGTAGCCGAGGACTCGCTGAGGCACGCTCGCGACCACAAACTGACTCAATTTTCCTTCTCGTGGTTTGTGGGTTTGAAGCTTAGATCACTGGTTGGCTTCCCCTCGGCTGTGTGACGGTTTCTGTTCTCTGTTTAGTTACAAACTCTGGAAAGCTCACAAACCCTCGAGGACGATGCGATTCTCCCACGTTAGAACAAACTGCTCAGCCCGAGCAGAAAAGCATCCAGCTGCACCTCCACCTCTGCACCCCCTCATACAACCTTACAGCAGAGGTGTTTCAAGGACCAGCACAGATGGAGCTAGACGTGCAAAGAGCCATCGGTAACAGTAATGACTGTCAGATCAGCTGATGATGATGATTTTACTGGTATGCTGAGATTAAACTCTGTTAGGCCCGACTTTACTCAGCAGGAGCTTCCTGCGACGATGGCTCACTGATGAGGGTGAACGGACTGCAATAATGCAAACATTATTGCTGACAAATGCAACACGACCTTTAAGTGTCCGCTCCATGTCTGCTCAACGTTTAAATAAAGTTTTGTCTGTGTGGTTTTTTTTTTAAACAAAGAAGCCAGTATCAGCCAATTAAGGATGTTTATGCTGTTGCTTAAGCGTGAAGCCTGTGCTGGCTGGACGAGTTCTTGTTTAGTTTTTTTGATAAAGCTTTATTTGTTTCCTGCTGCTGTATTTGTCCAGGCGAGCTGTCTGGATGGGCGGGATCAGATCTCCAGGGAGCTCGGCCTCTCCGACTTGGACCTGAACAGGAAGTCTCCACTGCTGCTGGAGCTTGTCAGGAGGGGGCGCCACCGGGACAAAGCGGCCTCCTTGGCTGAGGTGAGACAAACCTCCTGAGGATGATGATGTCAGTGAAGTGATGAAGAGTTATTGATGGAATGTGTGCGTGTGAGAGCAGGGAGACCAAGGAGGGAGCATTCCCAAGATGAGCGGACTTCTCCTTCACTGTGTATGTGTGTGTGTGTGTTTGTGTGTCGGTGCGTGTGTCTGTGTGGGTTATTCTGGGTCATGATGTCAGTAGATGGAGGGTTTTGGTTTCCTGTTGATCTCAGGGTGTCCTAGTTTCTGCTCCGAACTCTGCAGCACATGCAACCAGCCCACAGTACTGGTATTACAGTACTGCTACTGACACTAGTACTGATAGTAACGTGCATGAAGTCTTCTGTTCAGTTCCTGGACTCTGCCACGGCAGCTTTGCATGATCCACATCAAGTTTGTTTAATTTTTGTGTAGTTTGAAGACATTTGGACTTTTATTCGTTTAAATACTAAAAAAGTCTGTGGATGACAGAAGCTAACCAATCACATTGGCGGTTACATGCAAGTAAACAATGAGGTGATCAGTAAGGATTATTTGAAGCAGCAGGTGGGCAGGGCTTCACCCCTGACAGTCAGGTGGAGCTAACATGAAAAACAATACAGACATGAAGAACAATACAGAAGATCAGAGCGACTATGAGAACTGAAATGGACCAAAATGTAAAATTAGGCTGCACACGTTTGATCCCTCTGAAAGAAACGGCTCAGCTGACACAAACATGAGAATCTGACTTAAAATGATTCATTTAACTCACTTCCTACTGAACACTGACGCCACAGATGGATGAGTCAGAAGGAGCGTGGAGAGGAGGGGGGACTCCATGCTATTTTTGGAGCTCGATTGGTCAGTTCGTCAACCCGTCCTCCTGTTAGGGGCATTTATGGGTTAGTGTGGGCGTGGTCTCTGAACGTTTTTCCATCCGTGGTATCACTCAGAGGCCAATTTGAGTGTGAGATTAAATAATCCAGAGTTATCCCTTAACCCCCCAAGGTTTCTGTTCAATGTGGTTTAAGTGTGTGTGTGTATATATAAGGCGTGTGTTTTGTGTGTGTGTTTGCTTGCACCGGTTTGGTTTAATCTGTGGTTTGTTTTCTGTGAGCTGCAATCTAATCTCAGCCAATATCTTGCTTCAGCTCTTTGATCACTGAGCGTGCTGAGAGAGGTTTAGCGTGAGGTCACAGGTTCACACGTGTCTCATCTGATCCTTATCAGCAAATAAACTACTTCCTTCCTTCCCCTCGTTGTAGGAGCTGACTCAGAAACAGATCACAAATGCCAATAAGAAGTTTGACTTTTACGACAAGGTGAGCCCCACACTGTACCTGTGTGTGATGTCATCAGCCATTATCCAACTACAGGCTGCAAGTATTGATCTTTTGTCTTTGACCCTCGGCAGGACCACAGCGGCTCAGTGCTGAGAGAAAATCTGAAAAACATCTTTACTGATTTGTTCCCCGCTGTGAACAAGTAGGTTTTACTTCCTGTTTCAGACAGTGCAGAGGGACACGGAAAGAGTCTGAGGATGATGACGATGATGATGAAGGTTAATCTGTTTGTGTGATCTACAGGAACTTGTTGGAGAGGTTCGTCACTGATGAGCTCAGAGCCTCAGAAAAAGACTTCTCTACAAGTAAGAAAACGATTTTAAACCAATCACACTGATCAGAAACTCTGATGGCGCTCTGACTGATCTGTGTCTGATTGATCTGGTTGATTTGATCAATACGTCTACAGCTATAGACTTCCAGCAGTTCCTCGGGATGTACCGACGGCTCTTCTCTCAGTGCAGGAGTGTGGTGAGACTCAATTTATGGTTTCTGATCACATTTTATGAGTTAATGTGAAACATTTAGAGTATAAATCTGAGAAAATGCTCTTCAGAGACTCCGAGTCTCACAAGGCCTCATCTTTGTTCAGGTGCTTCAGGACTCTGATATGGGTGTGGCTCATAGCCAGTTACCTGAGCAGAAAGTCAGCCCTCCACCTCACAGTAAGGTACGTTTGCTCTGTCATCTGACCGGTCAAAGGTCATTCCGCTTTACTTCATCTCCCTGTATTTAAAGCTGGTGACATCACAGAGATTCTGGGTTTGTTTTTTTGTTTTTTTCCCAAACGCGACCGCCTTGAGGTAACAGTTGTTGTAATTTGGTGCTAGCTAAATAAAATAAAGAATATTTAAAACACATACAGAAACAAACATAAAAGTAAACAGTTCACTAAAGGTCAGGTTGCAGCAGACTTTAGCACATGTGTACACGATAGAATGAAAACCGTGGGATAAATAGTTCACAAAATAGAATTAGAACAGTTTAATTTGTGTTCTAACACAGTTATAGCTGCTGGCACCAAGATGAAGACGCTGATGTTAGCCTGTTAGCTCTGAAGATGCTAATGTTAGCCTGTTAGTTCTGCTGGTAGCTGCATTGAGTTAATTCTAGCACTGATTTCAGCTTGTTAACTGCCATGTAGTGAAGATGATGGCCTGTTAGCTCTGCTGATAACCATTTAGCTGTAATGTTAACCCGTTACCTGATAGCCATGTAAGAGCTGATATTAGCACTGATGTTAGCCTTTTAGCTGATAGCTGTGTAGCATTGATATTAGCCTGATAGCTCTGCTGATAACCATTTAGCTGTAATACTATCCTGATAGCCATGTAGAGCTGATATAACCTGTTAGCTGATAGCCGTGTAGCACTGATGTTAGCCTGTTAGCTGATAGCTGCTATCCTGTCCTGCACAGATCCCCAGGTATAAAGGCCTCAGAGGACAAAGTCAGACAGCAGCCCAGGTAACACAATGAGGAGCAGATGAGAGACTCACCTTGTGCTATTGCTAACCATCACCATAAACAGCAGCACTTCTGACTAACGCTCCTCTCTGGCCTCCTCTGTCACAGCTCAGAAACAGGAAGCTATTCATGTTATGACTTATGTTCATCTTATAAGACATCAGCTATAATGATCACAGCTCTTCTGGTTAGGAAATAAAATGAAAGGCTCTAACTTTAAATCTTTTAATATTCAAACATCCCCAACTTTCCAGAGTACTTTTGCATCAGTTGTAGTTCAGAATAATCAGTTATCCGATTATGGGAAAATATGTTTTACCTCCTTCCCCTCACTGCTGTATTTGGTGGACTTCAGGAAGCCTGCTGAGGGGCAGTACACTAAGCCTGTGAGCAACAGCATCTGAATTCACCAGACACTATCACTGCCACCATAAACCTAGTTTATTCTGTGTTTGTGTGATAAAATGGCTTCTTCCTGTTCGCATCTTTAAGAATAAAAGCTGCAAAAGAGTACACATCTTTAGTTTTACTGATTAAATAGATTTGTTTATTTCTGAATGAAGACGTGAACATTTTTCTAACTTGTGGTGCTGCCTCTTTAAAAGCTTGCATTGTGAAACATACAGGAAGTTCCCGGCTGCTGAACATCAGCTTTAGTTTGAGACCTGCAGCTGATTATGATCAAATCTAACTTTTCTGCTCTGAAACACTGTGACCTCGTTACTGCAGCTTTAATCGGCCTCCACATCTTCCTCTTCACCGCGTCTTCATCACCTGCTCACCTCCAGTCTGGGGTGCACGGTGTGATCTGAACTTGTCATGTCGCTGCTTAGGACTCAGAACGCTCTCTGAGTAAAGGAGATTTCCAGCAGGAGGAGATCTCTGCGGACAAGAGGGAGCGCCTGGACCTGGACCTGGAGGAGGAGGAAGACCTCGATGAAGGAGATTCTTTCTTTGATGACCCGTTGCCCAAACCGCAGAAGACCTATGGCTGGTGAGCTTGGCTGACCTTTGACCTCTGAGTCAGTGTGAATTTGTGGGTCAAACGTACTTCCTTTCAGCTTCCAACCACAGTAGTTATCCTTCCCCCTCACATTTACCCTCCCCTCCAAAATAAAAGGAAAATTTCCAGAAAATATTTGCTGAATCCAAAAAAGAAAAATAATTTTAAGTTTTCTTTCCTACAAATTGTTTCAATAAAATAAATGTTGCAAACAATTTGAACATTTTGATACATGCAAACATGTTGTAATAGAAAACTGAATTTTTGCATTTGCATTTAAAAGAAATTGTTCCAGCTTTCTCTCTTTCATCTCACACCTGAATTTTATGGGGTTATATTTGTGCCACTATTTTGAGCACACATAAAAACATTTTGAGCGCATGTAAAACAAATTTGCATGTACAAGTGTTGCATTTTAAGGAGAAATTTATTTTGAGCAAAGAAAAGCTAAATTTGAGCGAACAAAATTCATTGCTGCGTGCAAAAAAATGTATTTCAGGGTTTGCTATTATCCGTATACACATACAATAACAGCCCCTCTTGCTCAGTTTTTGCATTTGCTCTTGCTCAGATCTCTGTGGACCCGCTCGCAAAAGTGCTGATCTAACTTTTTCGGAGATGCCTGTTACCCACCAGCTGACCGCACAGCTGGTGGGTAACAGGCATCTCCGAAAACGATTTTGCAAATATGTGATGACTTTATAAATTGAGCAGATATTTGACGTTTACGCAGCAACATTCTAGCCTGAAAATATCTTAAAATTTTATTTTGTGATCAAACCCTGCCACTCTGCGTTCCTCTGCAACTGCCTCGTTTGAGTTTTTGACTAAATGCATTCTAGGATATTTGCCTGGGTTTGGCTACAGTAGCTAGTGAGCTGATTGGAGACCAAAACAGCCAATCAGAATTTTTGCATCCAAGTCTGTGATTGGTTGGTTTTGTGGCACAAATATAACACTGTACAGAAAGAGTTGAACGCGCAGGGGCAGAGATGTGGAGAGCACAAGCGACAAATTGCGAGTAGGTCCGCAGAGATAGTGGCAAATAGTTGCACAAAAATAACACCATAGAACTTCACCTGTCTGTGCTGTTCACACCTGTGCTGTGTCTGAACGTGCTCCCTGTCCTTCCTCTCCTCTTTCTCCTCCTTCTCCTCCTACTCCTCCTGCGGTAGTGCCGTCCCCGTGTTGGAGGAGAGTCTCTCTGGCTCCATCGTGTCCTCCATGAGACGAGGCAAAAGTCTGAGCGAGTGAGTGTGCACGTCCCGTCACGCCCAATCAGAGGAGCTGTACGTTCTTTATTTAAAGAACTTTATTGAAACAGATGCGCGGAGACCAACACAGACACACTTCACTTCACTACAGACTGCATAAAGAATCGTTGTTGTTTTTATTATTATTATTATTATTATTATTATTATTTATAATTTATTTGTATTTGTTCTTAATGAGCAGATTTTCACTGAAGTGTTTCTGTGCTCTGGGCTGTTTCACTGACCAGCTCATGAATGCAAACATTCAGATTTATCCAGGATGATGATGATGATGATAGGCTGCAGAGTTTCCTCCATGGTGGGAGCGATCCTGTGTTTCTAACAGCTTGTCAGGCGGCGTTCAGAGCTGTGAGCTGGGGTTTGAATGTGGAGCAGGATCACGGTGTTGGTGTTCCCTAGATGGACTGGGTGTGGACTGAGCCCTCTGTGGCTGTGACTGAGCCCTCTGTGGCTGTGACTGAGCCCTCCGTGGCTGTGACTGAGCCCTCCGTGGCTGTGACTGAGCCCTGTGTGGCTGTGACTGAGCCCTCTGTGGCTGTGACTGAGCCCTCTGTGGGTGTGACTGAGCCCTCTGTGGGTGTGACTGAGCCCTCTGTGGCTGTGACTGAGCCCTCTGTGGCTGTGACTGAGCCCTCTGTGGCTGTGACTGAGCCCTCCGTGGCTGTGACTGAGCCCTCTGTGGCTGTGACCGAGCTGTCTTTGTGTGTGTGACTGAGCTTTATGTGGGTGGGGCCAAGCTCTATGTGGGTGACCTCCTGTAGAGCGTGAAAGTGGAGCAGCCGGAGTCTGGGCGGCACCTGAAACCATGTCAGTCTGATCGAACAGTTTTTAGATCAGTGATTGATCAGCAATGAGCAGATGTTATTGATCTCCCTGCTCCCTGTCTGCGTGATGGGCTCTGCACGCTGCTGCCCATTAATAGCAGGGGGCGTCACACCCACAGATGGACACAGAGATACAGGAATGACACTCGTGTAAGCACCGCCTGACGGAGCGACCACATAAACATTTGCCGAAGATCTCCCAGCATGCCCTGCTCTTACCTGTGCCCACCCTGCTGTGCCCCGTGTCACATGTTGGGGAAGGTAAACTCGGAGCTGCTCGCCTGTCCGCCTTATTACGCGCGAGTTAAATCAGCATCCCTGTTGACGCCAGTCCCGTGGGCTAAGCTGTACTCGGCTCAGATTACAGTTTGATAGTGGCGATGTGAAACTTTAATGACATTTGTGGAGAAAGTTGGTCACGGGGGAGCTCCAAGCTTCTCCTCCTCCTCTGCTCATGACTCCCCCATGGCGTTTAACAGTTTTCATGGCTGATTACGTCCTCCTCACTGGAAGCTCAGACTTTGATGTTCACTGACTCCTTTCTTTCCTTCTTTTCTCCTCTTCCTCTCTCTCCTGGCTTTAGCCTGTCTATGCTGGCTGCTGACTCAGAGGGCGAGCGAGACGAGCCTCTCTCTGATCCCTCTGAGCTCAGGTGAGCTGCAGGTGCACCTCTCTTCATGTGATTGGCCACTGATGAATCCTTCCAGGTGAAGCAGGTCAGCATCAAACCTCTAGGCTTTCCTCTCTGCTCTGACATTTTGGTTCCTCTCGTGAACACGAAAGTGTTTTGATAAACCGTTTTTATATTCCTGGAACTGTCTGATGTCAGAGAAAGGGGATCTCCTTACATAGTCAAATGATTTATAGGCTTCATTAAAAGGTCAGCTTTGAGTTTCAGGGATGACTTTAGGAATCATAAAGACAGGATAAACTGATTAAACACCACGTTTTCTGTATTTATTTTTGCCTTGAAGCTGTTGCTGGCTTCTCTTTGTCATAAATCAAGTGCACCCCTTTCGGTTTTCAGTCAGACTCTTGCTGACTTAACAGGAGTGGTTGATCTGTGCAGAAAATGTAAAATCTACGAAAAGTTTCTGAGTGTTCGTATTACGACCCCTAAGGTTTATCTCCTGACCTGGTGAAGGCCCATGCCCCACAGCATGGGAACCAGCAATCTGAACTGTGCAGCTGTAGGCGGAGCTGATAGACCAGCCGCTTTACAACCCTCCTCTTCTCACGCTGTTTCTGGTCCATGTTGAATCTGCTGTTTGATGCTGTCTGCTCTGGTTAGATGGAAGAGGGGATGTCTAATCTGGGGTGAAGTGGGGGGTGTCTGATTAATTTGACTTGCTGGACTGTCTGTCGGTCTTCAGTCTTTGCTGTCTCCTCTCCACAGGAAGAGGGAGGTGTCCGGATCCAGGGGGAGTCAAGGAGGGTCGCTGTCCGAGGCTCAGAGACCGGCATCAGGAGGAGGAGGAGGAAAAGGACAAAGCAGCATGTCGGAGCCAAACCTCAGCAGGAACGGTCAGTTTGATTTCTCTCTGAGCGAGTTTGGGTCGAGTGTGTTTCTGTGAGGTCACCTGATCTTTAACAAACTGATTGTGATCCTTAACATGGCCGTTCTCTGTGAACTCCAACTGGTATAGTTGTGTGGTTGGATGTTCGTGTGGTTGGATGGTTGTGTGGTCTGGTGATGCGGAACTTCCTGTTTGATCTGGAGCAGTCTCAGTCACGCTGTTGGTGCTGACAGATAAAATGGGACTCGTGATTTCTCTGCAGGAGCATCTCAGGACAAAGACAGAGGCTTCAAGGCTCCAAGTGACAGAAGTGGATCTCTGCACTTAGGTAGGATTCAACGCTGACACGCACCAGGTTCAGATCACATAACACAGAGTACATGAAACATATATAAAACACGTTAACAATATATGACTGGACAACACCCGAACAAGGTCAAAACTCCTTTTTATAAAATGGTTTTCTAACCCGATTGGTTCTCTTCTAATATTGTCCCAATCTTTATGTTTTGTAATGTAGTCTGTTAACTACAAATATCTATAATGGTCCCCTGGGGATAAAGCATATTTAGCAAACTTGGGCAAAACTTTTAAAGAGTATTCTTTTCAAACAGCTGATTGACTGTAATCAGTCCTTTCTCCACCCACCTCTCAAAACTCCGATCTGACAATGATGGGAGGAACTCAACATTTCCATTTATGGGAACAGCTCGAGACATGGTCAAATTCCCTTTTAGCATTTTTAACACTTGGTTCCAAATCTTTACAGTATGCTTGACCCATGGATTAGTTATTAAAAATTTTTTCCGTGATTGATGGTTGAGAAATGGGAGACTCCGAAGGGAGATACCTGGTAATTAATACTCTTCCCACTGCATTTCTGAATCATGAATAATCCAGGCAGCCATTGATTTTAATTGAGCTCCCCAGTACATTGTGAAGTTAGGCAATTTGAGGCCTCCCTTTTTCTTTTCCATTAACATTTTGAGTCTGACCCTTGTTCGTTTATTCTGCATGATAAATTTAGATGTGATGCTTTCTAACAATTTCAATGCAGACTGTGGGATCAAAATGGGTTGGTTCTGAAATAGGAATAATAGGCGTGGAAGCGCCTTGAGTCGACTGTAAGCACCTTGAAGCGACTGTAAGCACCTTGAAGCGACTGTTGTTGTGATTTAGCGCTGTTTAAATAAAATTGAATTGAATTGAATTGAATTAAAGAATATTCATCCTTATACATTCAATCCTCCCCATAAGAGTGAGTGGGAGTAGGTTCCATCTGTCCAAGTCCCCCTTAATCTCCTTGAATAACCGAATCATAATTGTGTGTAAGCAACTGATTGGTTTTAGGAGTAATAATTACCCCCAAGTATCTGAAACCATGTTTAGAGTGTCTAAAAGATACAAGATGATCTGGCTGTGTGGCCCAGTCCCGACAATTATTAACACCTCAGATTTGTTTGTATTTGTTTTATAAACTGACACTGTACCATAATCTTAAAGGGCTGGGACAGAGGTGTCTGGATTCCCTAAAAATAGCAAAATGTCATCTGTGAAAAGTGACAGCTTATGTTGTGTATTGGTTTCATCTCTAATTCCTTGTATGAGAGGGTTGGATCTGATCAGTTCAGCTAAAGGTTCAATACTGAGAGCAAATAAGGACGGTGATAACAATTCACCCTTCTAGTGCCGCGGCCCAGAGAGAAGTCAGAACAGTGGCCATTAACCCTTACCCGAGACTTGGGATTTTTATATAAAGTTTGGACCCATGAAATAAAAGTCTCATTGAAGCCCGTGTGCCTGAGAGTCTGTTGCATGAAGTCCCAATCTACCCGGTCAAAGGCCTTTTCCGCATCCAGGCTCAAGAACATTGATGAGGTGTCCCTTTCCTGTGCCATAATTTGAAGATTGATTGCCCTTCTAAGATTATCTAAACCTTGCCTGTGGGAAATAAACCCTATTTGGTCAGGTTTCACTAGTTTTTTCGTATGTTTTTGGATTCGATTTGCAATAATGGCTGTAAGAATTTTAAAATCAACACAAAGCAGGCTGATAGGGCGATAAGACATGCATGATGTCGGGACCTTGCTTTCCTTATGGATGACACTAATAATAGCTTCAGACTAGGGCAGGGCGATATGGCCAAAAATATATATCACGATATATATTTGAAAATTTGCGATAACGATATAACTGACGATATAATTTCTGCAAGACAAAATACAACTCCACAACTTTACTAGCGCAAAAAAACCCCCATCCATTTATTTTACTTAAACAAGCAGCTGTTTTTTTATGTGTATTAAAGCTATATAAACATTTAACTGTGCAAATGCAAATTCTTTGCTGAAAGTTTTACCAAAAGGCGTTTCCAGTAGAAATGGGCTGACATATCCTGAGCATAACCATGTATAATAACCACTGAAGTTAAAAAGAGGTGCTTTGCTACATTAAACTTCAGTGTGCCAAACAAAAAAGGCAAATATGTATTTTTCGGACCATAAGGTGCACGGGATTATAAGACACATGAAGCGAAACAAAGCAGTCAGATAAGGTTCAGATAAATCAAACTTTATTCAACTCATTCTTCTTTCTTCCTCCACTACTGTACCATTGATTCGTTAATGCTGTATTCTATCACAGCTGCTCTATTCCCATGTTGTTGCAGTATATTAATGACTAACCTCCTATTGTGGATGGATTATCTCAGTTGTTCTCCTGACTGAAGTTTGGTCCATTTACAGCATCCTGCCATGCGATTGCATTTGTCTATCACGATCAGGAACCTTCACGTTAACTTTTATCGAGTGGAAAAGTGTTAGCGTTCATCCTCCAGCTTCACTGTTTATGTTATGCTAACATAGCTGTGTCGCTAGCGATCACGTAGCACATCATTAAATACCAGCTAGCCCAACTTCAGTAACCTTACAAATGTCAGTGCTGTGTAGCTTCCTGTCTTCATTTATGTTGGAAGTGATAGCAGTGCTGTACGTTAGATTTTTTTCAGAAATCTCTCAGTCAGAACTAGCGAGCTAACTTCCGCTAACTTCCTGCTAACTTCCTGCTAACTTCTAACTCCGTTAAATGTAATGAATTCTTTTTTCATGGATGCCTGGATGTTAAACATCATAGTTACACCTGGCAAAGCAGCAACGCTGATCGTTTTATTAAAAATGGAAGAATTTAGACAGTTTTTAACTCTCAGTGATGTTCGTTTGACTTTGGGACCCTAAAGGACAGAGTTTAGGACCCAGATTACTCCCAGATTTACGAGCACCTTAGTCTGACAAATACAGCAATAACTATGGCCCGCTTGCATGTTCTACAAAAAAATGTGCTTTGTTGTGTATCTGACGGACAAACACCAAACCAGTTAAGTTGCATCATTTTTACAAACTAATTCTGGTTCCTCCGTTTCACTCAACAATCTGCTTTCCCCATTCTCATTCTCCGTTACCGCTGTGCTTTTTCGGCACTGCGCATGCGCGTTTTACCCACATTCTATTGCGATATTTCATTTTCTTATCGTTGCCTAGCATAGTACCGGTATTACCGTGAACGCTATAATATGGCCCAGCCCTACTTCAGACCATGACTGTGGGTGATCACCTAAACGCATAGTTATAAACTTTGCATAACAATGGTGTTAGCTCTTTTTCAAAAATTTTTTAATACTCCACAGGCAGGCCATCCACTTCGGGAAACTTGTTGTTTTTCAGTTTTCCAATACTATTTTTTTTATATCTTCAATGGTGATTGGATTTGGTATTAGTCCAGCCTCTTCCTGAGACAGTTTACTAAGATTGATTGGGTTAAGAAATTGTTCAATCTTTTCAATTTTATTTGGGGCATTTTCTTCTTTATATAATTAAAAATGGTTTTGCAACTTCCTTAGATTGGCAGACAATTTTTCTGGAGTTTGGACATTTGATTTTATGAACAACCCTACTTGATTGCTCCTTACGCAGCCGAAATGCCAGCAGTCGGCTTGCCCGAATACCATGTTGGTAGTACTTCTGATTAGCAAAACGTAGTTGTCCCTCTGCCTTAAATGTTAGTAAATCATCCAACTTTTGCCTCTGCTCTTTCAATGAGTTCAAAGTCCCAGTTTCTTTAGTTAGCTGATAGACTTTTTTCTAATTTCTTAATTTTGTTTTCTAGTTCTATTTGTTCTGTTAATCCCTCATTTTTCAGTCTTGATGAGACTGCTATAATATTACCTCTCAAATAACTTTTTGCAATCTCCCGCAAGATTAAAGGGGGCACCTCATTATTATCACTGAACTGAATATATTCAGTCAGACTCTTTTGAAGTTCTTGTCGAGTTGTTTCATTATTCAATATAGATATGTTGGCTCTCCAATATTTAAAATGATTGTTTGGATTGATTCTTAATTTCAGACAAACCGGGGCGTGATCAGACATAGTGATTGCCTCTATGCCACACTGACTAGCCCTATAAAGGTCCTAGGCATTAAAAACATATCTATCCTTGAATGGCTGCGATGTACATGTGAATAAAAAGTGAAATATTTTTCTTGGGGTCGCAAATGACGCTACACATCCACTAGGCCCAGTTCCTTAATCATTGTATTTAAACTATGAGATTTTTTGGATTTGGGGCCATTGTGTAACGGGAGTCTGTCAACAGCTGCTTTCAGAATACAAATGAAATCACCTCCCACCAAGATCATTCCTTCAGATTTTTCTGCTATTAATGATGCAGTATTCTTGAAAAAAATTGGACACTCCTCATTTGGTGCATATAAATTTAGTTAAGTAATTTTAGACCCGCCCTACAGAGCCAGTCACCATCAAATAGCGCTCCTCCCTATCCGCAAATATTTTTTCATGGTGGAAATATGTTGACTGGTTAACAAGAATTGTAACTCCTCTTTTTTCCCATCCTGATAAGTAGATCTATATTATTGTTCAACCCACTCTCTCCTCAACTTCCTGTGTTCCTTTTCAGAGAGATGAGTCTCCTGGAGCATTGCTATGGCGCACTTAAGGTTTTTTAGTTGGTTCAACACCTTTTTTCTTTTAATTGGACTATTCAAGCCCTTCACGTTATACGAGACACAGATTAGATCCTTCATATCTTAGGCTCAGATCCTGTACAGACAAAACTAAATGATTATACTCAATGAAATAGTGGTCCACAATTGGTCTCAGGCCAAGATAAACAAAAACATTCAGAAGTAAACAAATAAAGAACATTAAAAAAACGATTTATTGATAAAGTTCAGATGAGCCTGAGCTCGCACACCTTTAGCTGGTACTGACAAACTTCCTGTTTACACAAGTGTCCACTGCAGGAACAGGAAGTGAGCAGCAGCAGCACATACAGCTAGCTGTATGTTCTTCCTGCTCGATGACAGAAACATAAATAAAACGCAAACAAACAAATAGAGTCAGGGTGTTTGAGGACCTGAGCTGGATGAAGGCAGATGATTAACGAGGTTTTCACTTTTTTCCCTCAGATGACGAGGTCGAGTACGACGACGACTTCAACAGGTACGTACCAGTGTGTGAGTTTCTCTCTCTCACACTCACGCACACACACTTGTTTTTATTCACGTCCTGTTTTAACCTGCTGGATCTGCTCCACGCATCGCTATCATCATCATCATCATCATCATCATTATTATTAGTATTATTATTGTTATTATTACATCAGAGCGTGTTTTCTACGGCACCTTGTTTGTACTTTATTACTTTAGTACTTTATTTGATCTTTCACTGGGAAATCCAGCCTGCTCCAGATGTCTGATGAAAGTCCAACCCCGAACACAGCTAACGTCAGTCATAGCACCATCTAGTGGCAAAACGAAGTTATGTTTCGTAAAAGCGTGTTAGACCAGAGTTTAGACATTGACAGGAAAAGTAGTTTGTGGTTTTTCTTGCGTTGTAATCACTGATGTGGATGATGGATTAAATCAGTGTTTAACGTCACAGCTGTGATTTTAACGCTTCAACGTTTTTGCTGCTCTCAGATTTCAGGGATTTTTAAATGTTTCTGCACAAAGCATCCATCCAAACAGGTTTTAACTGACTCTTATTCAAGTTTTGAACTTCTGTGGTTTGAAGTGGGGCATCCTCGACCGACACTTGTCACAGCAGTCTACAGACCTCCAAAATACCATAAAGATTTTATCCAAGACTTTTCAAATTTTTTAGGAGGAATTGTTCCCGAGCTATGACCAAATTGCTTCACTGGCTCCATGTACGTTTTAGAATCAATTAAAAAAAAAACTTATTGGTGACTTATGAAGCACTGAATGGACAGGCTCCAGGGTATCTGTCAGACCTACTGCAGCCTTATACGCCCCCTAGAGCTCTTAGAGCGGGTGATCTTTTGCTCTTGGGCACACCAAGGTTCAGACTAGTTCTTAGAGGTGATCGTACATTTGCAGTCGTGGCATCTAAATTGTGGAATGATTTGCCTCTCCACATTAGACAGGCTCCTACCCTCAACCTTTTTAAATCCTATCTTAAAACACATTTCTACTCACTGGCTTTTAATTCTGCATGAGAGTTATTTACTTATTTATTTGTTATTAGCTATTTAGTATTGATGTTAATTGATATTGCTATTTTATTGTGTGTTATTTTATTGTGTAATTTGTCTGTTTGTACAGCACTTTGGTCAACACCACTGTTGTAATTAAAAGTGCTATATAAATAAAAAAAATAAAAATAGAAGTAGTTGAAACCTTCCACACCTTTACAGCAGCTGTTCAGATTCAGCTTGAAGGAACAGAGGACACAATGTGTTGCTGACCGCAGTGCCACAGAGCCACTGTCATGTTTTGCATTAAAGTGATATCTGTCCTGCGGTCAGGCTGGGCAGGTGGAGGATCGTCTCACTTTTCTTCTTCTATTTGTTTAGTCACCGCTCTGAGTTCTCCAAGAGCGAGCTGAGCATCGGCGAGGAGATCGAGGAGGTTTCCATTGAGGGCCCCGACCACAGTGACAAGGTGAGACCATGCCCCTGCAGCTCCACCTGTAGCTCCACTTGCAGCCTCAGGCTCATTTCTGTCTCTGTCCACAGGTGGATGAATCCACTCAGGACGTCAGCATCTCTCAGCTCAGTCAGAGTCATGGAGCCGACTACATGGAGGACGTCGGCTGAGCCTCCCATCATGCACCTCTTCTTTGTATCCTGATATTTAAGCTTGTACAGTCTCAGTGAAGAATAAAGCTCTGTGTTCATAAATCAATACATCCTCCCTGGGTTTTACTGTGTGTGTGTGTGTGTGTGTGTGTGTGTGTTCATGGGGGAATAAAACAGAGATAAGTAAAAAGCAGAAACAGAGACTGTTTCTCATTACTCAGTGAAAATGTCGCAGGGTGAGAGGTTGTCGGTGCTCAGGGCTGATTTTATTGTTCAGAGGCATCGCGACCTTTAAAACTCTGGTTTACTCAGGGGCGGTCCTAGCCTATTTGGTGCCCTGGGCGAACACTCCCTCTGCCACCCTCCATTCCCCCAGACACACACACACATAAAACATATTAAGGATTGTACATTAACATACGTTATTATGGAAAACTGTTGTCGGAACCAAACTGAATTTAATCAAATAAATATTTTATATATATATAGAGAGAATATGCAAATGGCTAACAAACAGCCATTATATTTCATCACACATTGAGAATAGCAGACAAATCAGCAATACACCTCTTCCAATTAATGGGTAATTAATATTGTGCTGAACACAGTCCAAAAGATTCAATAAGCCACATCAGTGTCTACTGTCTGTCTACTTTTTACTATCATAGCCAAGTGGCTAACAAAGGTAAACAAAAGTTTTCCCAATCCCTACTAATGAATGTTATCTTGTTTCATGTTACATAATACCTTCCAAAGACACATCTGCTTACCTGTATCTTTTGCTTGTTTCTCCTTTTCGCTAATCTAATCGCTTTAATCGTGATGACGGCATTAACGTTGACAGCCCTATGTCTGTGAAGGTTCTCAGTCATCCAGGTCATTGTAGTCTAAGGAGCTTGGAAAGAAAAGCCTCTGGACTTGTTTAAGTTGCTTGAAGACGTTTCACCTCTCATCCGAGAAGCTTCTTCAGTTCTAAGGTCAAATGGTGAAGAGTCCCAGATTTAAACCCAGTGGGAGTTTCCCCCCAAACAGGGACAAAGGACCCCCTGATGATCCTCTACCTAATCACATGAGCCAAGGTGTAAAAGCGGGTGTGGGTCCCAATCAGCCAGGGTTTCGGGTGAGCTCATTGTAAAACCTGGCCCCACCCTATCATGTGATTTCCTGAGGTCAGATGGCCCAGGATGTGAGTGGGCGTTAAGGCGTCTGGGAAGGGATCTCAAAACTGGATTATAGATGGCAGACGGTTGGTGTCGTAAACCAGCGGTCTGCAACCTTTTTTGCGCCACAGACTGGTTTATGTCCGACAATATTTTCACGGACCGGCCTTTAATGTGTCGCGTAACAAATACAACAAAATAAAACTAGTACCGGTACCGAAAAAAAGAAGATTTATTCATAACACACGTGAAAAGACCCAGGAAAACTGAGTTAACGATCAAAACGATAACAAAATAACGCTGAAAACCGATAAAAATTTCACACCTGAGCCTCAACTCTCGCGGCCCGGTACCAAACGACTCACAGACCGGTACCGGTCCGAGGCCCGGAGGTTGGGGACCGCTGTCGTAAACCACCGCCTCTGTTCAAAGATGGTCGCTCACAGTGGACATAGATGGCTTCTTTCACTCCTCTTTCAAACCATCTGTCCTCTCTGTCCAAGATGTGAACATTGGCATCCTCGAAAGAGTGTCCTTTATCCTTAAGATGCAGATGGACCACTGAGTCTTGTCCTGTGGAGGTGGCTCTTCTATGTTGTGCCATGTGCTTGTGAAGTGGCTGTTTGGTCTCTCCAATGTAGAGGTCTGGGCATTCCTCACTGCACTGTACGGCATACACCACATTGTTAAGTTTGTGTTTAGGAGTTTTGTCTTTCGGGTGAACCAGTTTTTGTCTGAGTGTGTTGCTGGGTCACTGGTAGGTAGGGGCGGCCATTTGCTACGAACAATTGGGGTGAGAGAAGGAAGACAAGATAAAAGACACGCTGTGGAAGAGAGAAGTGTGATTCAGTGCAGAGAGGTCTATTAACACATAGTGCATCATGGGAATCCCACACCTATTGCAACATAACTAAGTGAGGAATCATGGTCACCTGATCCAGCCCTAGCTATATGCTTTGGCAAAAATAAAGTATGAAGCCTGATCTTAAAAGCAGAGATGGTGTCTGTATCCTAAATCAAACTGGAAGCTGGTTCCACAGAAGAGAGGCCTGAAAACTGAAGGCTCTCCCTCCCATTCTACTTTTAAATACTCTAGGAACAACAAGTATCCTAAAAGTAATAAATGCATGAACTAGTTTTTCAGCGTCACTCTAAGACAGGATATTTCTCATTTTTGAGGTATTGCACAAATGGAAGAAAGCAGTCCTATATATTTGTTTAACATGTTCATTGAAGGACATATCCTGGTCAAAAATGACTCCAAGGTCCCTCACAGTGTTATTGGAGGCCAAGGTAATGTCATCAAGAGTAAGAATCTGGTTAGATACCATATTTCTAACATTTTCAGGGCCAAGAACAATAACCTCAGTTTTATTTGAATTAAGAAGCAGTTTTATTTGAATTAAGAAGCAGAAAGTTAGAGGCCATCAAGGTCTTTTTGTCTGTTTGTATGTAAATATAATTACACTGTAATTTTACAGAAAATCTAAACATGTAATGATGCCATAGACCGTGTTACTACATGTTACTGACACGTCTGTAATTCTGAGCGGTCCATGCAGACCTATATTAAAGCTGAGAGTCTGAACGTCACTGATGGTCTGAGAGTCATCTGAGGTGAAGCAAAACTATAAACAATAAATCATGTGTAATGCTGCTATGACACTTTTAACCCCCGATAGCATGAGAGGAACCACAACAGGAAACCGACACAACAGATAATACAAAAAAGATTTTTTTCAGCATATACACACACACACACACACACACACACACACAGACACACACACACACAGCCTTTAATCTTACAGCAGCAACCCCCAAATGTTATAAAGCTCTGTCTCCAAAGGAGGTATAAATAAGGTTCAGTGTGAATAAAGGGGACGTGACGGGGTCTTCAGCAGAAAAATGGAAAAATTCAGCCTTTCATTTTTTATCACAGTGTGAGAGGAAGCTGAGACAAAGAGCGGACGTCACACACACACACACACACACACAGAGGGCAGGGTAAAGAGGAAGGCTCGCACTGGGGTTTCTCACTGCTTCGTATTTCTCTTTAATTGCAGCGTTTAGTGTTTGTTGGATCATCGCCCTCGTCATCCTCGTCCTCACCTGTGCAGCCTCAGCAGCCGGCTTCATCATCCGCCGCCACACCTGTGAGTCTTCTGATCGGAGCTTTTGCTGTAGCGCTGACTTGGACAGTCAGAAGACACTGACTCTGAAGACTGTTTCAACGTTTCAGGCTGGAAACAGAGGCTGAAGCTCAGAGGTGGCACTTTGAACCTTCAGGTGTGTTTTTCCTGCTTTTCAGCAAGTTTGGGGTTAAACTCTGTCAGATGATGTAATGTGTGATATTTTTTAGATAAGATCAGGAGTGCTGTGAAGAGGCGTTTTCTGTTGATTTATCTTGAAAAGATTGAACCGATAAGACGGCGTTTCCCTGCAAACGGCACGTTCCGTCAGCTGCTCGCACGAGCACAGAAACCACACATTTACAAAACTCATCACCACCTCAGGAACAAAGTTTAATCAAAGAGTAACCGAGTCTCTCAGCTGTGCAGCGTCTCTGCAGCTCAGAAACACAGTTGATAAATCTGATAAAGTTTGTGTGCGCTGAAAGAAGAGGTCGTGACCACATTCGCCATCACCTGCAGGTTAAAAAAAACTTGTTTACAGTTTTTACAAAATAAATCTGTTTTTTAAACTCTGACAAAAAATAAATAAAAACTGTTATAATCAGTTCAACATGTTTTCTGCAGCCTGAACTTTTCCAAGCATCTGAAACGAGAAATTGACCTTTGACCTGCCCGAGTACAGTTGGGGGGCTGCTCTCAGAAGGACTGAGTATAAAAGTGCCAGCCGAGGCCGAGGCGAGCTCCGAGCTGTCCTGAACCACTGGCTCCCATTTCTGCACAAGCAGAAGAGAAATTTCCCATTACCCGCCGCAGAACAGCGATGTGGCGTCTGTGTCGTGCAGGCTGAACTCATTTTAGAGGAGAAATAAACAGTTCCTCAAATGCCTCAGGTTCCTGCTCTGCACTTCTGCTCCCAGCGGCCCTCGGCTGTAATTTCTCCCCTCAGACTTCCCGTATTTCAAATGTCACCTGCGGGGAAGCGAAAGGTCCAGAAGACCTCAGATGATTTCATCTGCCGCGCTGCCCCGAAGGATGCACACAGCAGAATGTCCGATGTGCAAGCGGCGGGAAATGGCCCCTTCCTGTTTGTGTCCTGTCACCTGCTCAGGTGTTTGTGTAATTAACTTCCTGAAAACCAGCAGCTGATCTCAGGTCAGCATTTAGTACACCTGCCCACATACTGCAAGTAATCTATTACATTTCCAGCCTTGTGATTACTGCCCTGACTGAACTTTATTTAAAACACGAACGCACCAATAAAATCAAAAATCAATTAAAAACACAATAAAGATATAAAAATAAGACAGTCAAATATAAAATGGCAGACTACATTATTCAGTTTAATTTTATTTATATTTTTTATTTATACCAAATCACAACAAAAGCTTAAAAAGGTAATAAATAAATACATTAATTTAACCATAGAAAATAATAAAGACAGAAGAAAATACAAACAATTTAAACTAAATCAGACTATAAAACAAAATGTAAAAAAATGAAGTTTTTAAAAAACTAAAGGTATAAAAATCATGTTGTAAAATAAAATAAAGCAGACTGCAGAATAAATAAGAATAAATTACACAAAGGTAAAAAGATCATAGAGACATAAAAATGAAAATAAATCAAATCTAAATGAAAAATGAAATTATATTAAAAAGATGATGAATAAAAGCTGCTCCCTTACTCACACGGGATTAATAAAATAAAATAAAGTTAAATTCAATTAAATTGAATTACATGAAATTAAAATAAGTTACACTGAATTAAGTTAAATGGACTTGTGCCTTTTTTCTGCACATGGCGTTTTGTGACATTTGGACATTTATTGACATCTAACTGCTGCTGATGGTTAGGAAGAAGTTTTCTTATTTACAGGAAACCCCTTGATAAACAAACACACCTGAGCCTGTCAGGTAGACCAACACCTGGCTCTTTCTGCTCGATTTTAATCTTTGATATGAAGATAAAAAGTTGAATATGTGAGGAAGAAGGAAGATGAAGAGGGGGAGGTGTTCATTCTGCTGCGGAGCGTCTTGCGATTTGGGGGAAATAACTGAGGGGGAAGCCATGCATGCATGAAGTGGGTCACTCGCTGTTTCTGACCTCATTTCTGCAAACCTCCTGCAAATGCTCAAACACCTGAAACGGTGTGGCATGCGCACCATTGGCACCGCAATGAGGACGTCTGCATCGGAATTTATCAGCAGCAGCAGCTCAAGGGAGCTGGCTTCTGCACCACTTTCACATGTTTAACATGACAAAGTCCTCTCAGGTTTCAGGACTCGCTGCTTAGCGGGGACGAGTCAGAGCATGAGTGAGCGCTGGAATCTGGAGGCTGTAAAGTGTGTCACTCATTAATCTCAAAGAGTTTTGTGACTGACACTGTCTGATGTGAAAGTTTACTCTTTAAAAATCATTCCAGACTTTCCTCAGAAGCTGTTTCCATCTCACTCTAGAGTAAAAACTCACTGACAAACACCGACTCTTACTGTCACATGGAGCTCACAACCCAAATGAGAGCCAGGAGCCTCGCGGGCTTCTTGCCTAGTTTATGATGGCATAAAAATTATCCAATTATGTTACAGCGCAGGAACATGAGCGTGACACATGCAGAGAACAGCAGCAGAAACATGAAAATGAGATATAACCTCTGACAAGGTGAAAACTTATGATTCCTCAGAGGGAGACAATGGAAAAAAGAAAACATTTAGAGTATTTGAGTGGACAATGGGACGTTTCCAAGAAACAAACTGTGGAGCTTACAACCACTGTGAGGCTTCCTCACTGTGTTTGCATCAAAGTCACAAAAACAGTGTTTAAATTAATGAATAACAACAGTCACTGTGGTATTTTGAAATGCTGTTTCATCAGCCTGAAACACGCCTGCTTCAGGTTAAAGTTATGGTAATGGTGTGACACTTAGTTCTTAGAGTTTGGGTGGTTTAGGACGACAGGTCTGTGGATGTCCAGCTCAGGCTACTTTCTGCTGTCTTGTGGCCTTGGACAGTGAACTCATTTTAGTGCTCGCCCTGCCAGAGTTTCACTGCAACAAAAAGGTGTCAAAAGAAACATTGCGCTGGTTTGAGTCATTTCTCTCTAATAGTCTCCAAAAAGCAGAGTCGTCCTCACACACAGCATTAGACATGGAGTCCCACAGGGTTCTGTGCTGGGATCAATACTTCTTCACAGGCGGCAGCCTCGCCTCTGTCAGTGTGCCCCAGAGCAGCTGTGGCTACAATGTAGCTTGCCATTGCCAGTGTGTGAATGTGTGTGTGAATGGGTGAATGACTGAATGTAGTGTAAAGCGCTTTGGGGTCCTTAGGGACTGAGTAAAGCGCTATACAAATGCAGGCCATTTACCATTTCACATTATAGATGTACAAAAGAGAGGAAGTAGGAAGAACAGGCAAGAGTGAAATGGAGGGTTTGAAAACATGCAGAGGAGGGAGAGTGGATATAGTGGACAAAAGATGATGAAGATGGAGCTGCCAGGCAGAAGGAGAAGAGGAAGACCTCAGAGGAGGTCCGTGAAGTAGGACATGGAGAGGGTTGGTGTGACAGAGGAGGATGCTGGGATAGGAGAAGATGGAGGAAATGATGGAGTGGCTAGAGAAAGGGGCTGAGAAAGGACGAAGAAGAAAATTCTCTTGGGCAACGCCATTAAAAACATTGTGTCTCAGAGGGATGATGAAATACTAGTTCATGCAGTTTTCAGGCCCCTCTTCTATAGAACCAGCTTCCAGTTTGGATTCAGGAGACAGACACTTAAGATTTTTTAAGATTAGATTTCAAACTTTCCTTTGTGCTAAAGTATATAGTTAGTGCAGGTTCAGGTGCACGGTCACCTGAACCTGCCCTTAGTTATGCTGCTAATTGTTTGAAGAGATGCAAATGAAAAAATGTGGCTCTCATTTAATTATTATGAAGATACAGAGCTGTTTAATGTGCCAACTGAAAATGCTATAGCATCCACACAGCTTTTTCATCGTGTGCCCTCAGGTCTTCCTCTTGCCATCACCTTTGTTTCACTGTGAGTTCATCAGACACCTTTGCTGTAGTTTGATGTTTTATCTCTGCTTCCTTTATAGTGAACGAAAATGATCTACTCTGCAAAGAATTTGATGTCATACACCACGGAGATATTCAACCAATCATACACCACGGAGATGTTCAACCAGTCATACAACCAAACCAAAGATGAAGAAGAAAACTACGATTATGATGGGTTTTGTCAGTTTCAAAAAAACCAGAGTATGGCGAAGGTGATTGGCCCGTATGTCCACTCCATCATCTGCATCCTAGGCTTTGTGGGGAACAGCCTGGTCATTGTCACCTACGCCTTCTACAAGAGGACCAAGTCCATGACTGACATCTACTTGTTCAACGTGGCCATCGCCGACCTGCTGTTTGTGCTGGCACTACCATTCATTGTCTACAACGAGCTGTGGTCATGGCCGATGGGGCAGGTGGCCTGCAAGCTGCTGCGCGGCTCCTACAGTGTGAACCTGTACAGTGGCATGCTGCTGCTTGCTTGCATCAGCACCGACCGCTACATTGCCATCGTCCAGGCTCGGCGCAGCTTCAGACTGCGCTCGCTGTCGTATAGCCGCATTATCTCCGCCATTGTCTGGATCTTTGCTATACTCGTGTCAGTCCCCACCTTCTACTTCTACGACTGGTACAAGCCATCACACATGACTGGAATCATATTCAACGATGATATCTCAATGCAGATGCTGAACTCAACCTCTGAGTACGTCTGCGAGTTCAAGTTTGAAGACCCAAAAACAGCCAAAGAGGTGAAGGTAGCCGTCCCCAGCACCCAGATCAGCGTGGGTTTCTTTCTGCCACTCTTCATCATGATCTTCTGCTACAGTGCCATTATCGTCACCCTCCTGAAGGCCAAAAACTTCCAGCGGCACAGAGCGGTGCGGGTGGTGCTGGTGGTTGTGGCCGTTTTCATCATCTGCCACCTGCCCTACAACATAGTGCTGCTGTACGACACGGTCACCTTGTTTCAAGAACGCTCGTGTGATGATGCAGAAACATTGGAGATGGCCCTGAAGGTGTTGCAGACCATTGCTTACATGCACTGCTGCCTGAACCCGGTGTTGTACGCCTTCGTGGGAGTGAACTTCAGGAACCACTTCAGGAGGATCTTCAGGGACCTGTGGTGTCTTGGAAAGAAGTACATGGCCCCACGCCGCTTCTCCAGAGTCACCTCCGACTTCTACATGTCCTCCACTCGGCGCTCAATGGACGGGTCCAGCAACAGTGGTGCTTCTTTCACCATTTGAAGACATTTGTGGGTTGATCTCTGAAGCTCCAGGTCTCTAACACCGAAACTGACTCACTTCTGTCACACCGATAAGATTCTTAAAATCCAGAGAAAAATATTTAGAAGATAAAGAGTTCTAACCCCATGCTGCACCTCTTGTTCTACTTCATTATTTTAATCATGAAATATTCCAACTCCTGCATTTTCTTTTTGTGTGTGATTATTTTGTGAGTGATGACTGAAGATGAGTCTCCCACAGAGCCTCCTGCTGTCTTTACTACACAAATGAAGCCCAGAGCTCATCATTTCCTGCACCTGCAGATGATGAGCTCTAAGCGAGGATAAAAAATGACCTTGGAAGAGCTGACTGATGTGTTCCTGAAAAGACTGATGGCGACTCGAAACTTCGTGTCCTCTGAAGGTCTCAGAAAGGATACTGAAACAGGCTCTGATGTTCAGTCCTGCACAGCTGAAATATTCCTGTGCTAAAATAGCCATGTGACCTGCATAGGCAGCAATAATTAGCTGCCTCTCCAGTGAGTCCCTCCTCCCACAACTTTCATGCCCGCTGGTCCTGGTTCTGCTCATGATCCAGTTCTTCACCTGCTGCACCATTTGGTTAGAAAGACCCTCCAGAACAGAACCAGAACTAAAGCCACCCCAATCGCACCATCAGTACCAAGAACCCCGACACAAGCACATGAATTTTCAAATTAAGAGCGAGGGGGATTGTCCAATCCCCAACACACCTGATCAGCTCATTGTAGTAAACTCGCCGTCAGACCAGCACCTTCAAGCTCCATTTGGTCTCCTAAACATCATCAGAGTCAAAACCAACATGTTTGGTGACAATGTCTGTGATTGCTTTGTGAAAGCTTTTAAAGAGCTGTTTTTACTGGAATCATTGCCAGCTGCCACCCATAGATGTGGATTCATAAATGATGGCTGGCATGGCCTGAAATACTTGTCATCAGCGTCAGGGCTCAGGCTTACAGATTGGTTGTGTTGCAGCCACATGCTCACTGTTACAGTGATTCTGTCATGTAAGTGTGTCACACAGTAAAAGATATCCATAAAAGGGACGAGCCTACCCTGAACCTTGACCCGTTAGAAGGTTACTCACCAGACTAACTGGACATTGACCATTAAAACCTACCAACAAACAACAGCTGATAGGCTCCACCATCCACATGAGACTGCAGGCATGTTTCGAATCCTTTTTTTAACATTTTGTACTTAAGAATGTATTTTTTATGTTTATTTGCCGTTTGTCATTTCATTCATTCAGCTGTGCTAGTAGTCTGCATTGATGTGAATGTGTAATCCTAATCTGCTCATGGGTGATTTCCAGGATTAAGAATTTAAACTTTTCAGAGGTTTTCACATCCTCATTTAAACCCTGATGAAATTCAGTTTTTCAATTTTAATTTTGTCTCAAGGCACATACATTTAGAAAACTCGGCTTTTCTTCATATCCAACTCTTATTTGTTGTGATTTCTCTCATCTTTTTTTTAAAAATTCCTGTTCATACCTGTGTTTATTATTGTGACAGTGAATGTATCCTTTGAATGTAATATTACAGCTGAGCTGTCAGATTTGTGCCTTTCAAAATAAATGCAGTTTATTTCATCTATAGCTACGGGTCCAAGTTTTTGTTTTAATGTCTCTGTCATTCTATGGCTAAACACTAGGTGGCGCCTTTTCCAGAACTTTAACGGGATTTAAACCTCTGGAGTGTAAAGGACATTTACTGATTTCCTTTTAAAGGAGTATTTTCTTTGTTGTACACAGCTGAGTTATGGCATATCTTCGATGTTCAGACTCTTTGCAGAGTTAGACTCCCCAAAAACAAGACAACGGCACAGAACAGGACAAATCTGCAAAATCGCACTGCTTTAAACAGAATTACGATCAAATAAACAAAAGACATCAAGCTTTCTAGACAACACTGAGCTAGAAATGAGGGTTTTAATCTATTGTGTAAACATCTATAGTCCGCCTGCTGTTAGACAGTGGGGTCTGGTAAAAGCATGCTGCTGCAGTTTCCTGCAGAGGTGATTTGTGCACAGAGAAAAGTCATTTGGACGCAGAGAGAGGAACTGCAGGAGGTTAGAAACAGGCGGAACCATGAAAACACGTCTGATTTAAACTCGTCTGATCTTTCTTTCATGGCGGCTTCTCCGTGCACACTTCATCTCTTTCAGCACTGCTTCTGTTTTAAGGACACCCTGGCGCCATGTACAGCTTTGCTTACAGCTCTGCTGAGAGTGTAACACTGGGCAGTCAATTCACTGTGTTTAATGCATGTTTTAGCATTTATGTGAAGAGATCAGAGTGTGTCTCTTCACTAACTGGACCTCTGGACTCTATATACTGAAGTCTCAGAGACAATGTTCTGTCACCTTACCGGCCCTCTGGTAAATAATGAGACCATGTCTGTGTCTTGAGTTCATATGCATGAATCAGAAGGGGGCACATGAATGATGACTGAATTATGAATGACATGACCACACTGAGGACAAACTGTGGATACATTAGTGTATGAAAGCAGACACAAGTGCACGAGTGGAAAACAGAAACTGTCCAACACAGGAGTGTGAAAGTCACAACCTTCATGTACTGATTTATTCTGAGCATGAATTTTTATCAGTCCACTGTCACACTGCAATGATACAAATGGGTATGGTATATTTAAAGTGATCATTCTTTTTACAACTACATGAATGTACTATTTCTGTATGATTTATTACTATTACTGAAGGTTACTTGCCATACCAATACCAACTAGATTTTTAGATCTTAATCTAAAATGAGTAACAGAAGGGTGGGTAAGGCTGCACTTTTTGCAGCGATCTCGTGTAGAAAACTATTCCGTGCGAATATAAAACAAGTCTGCGGCTGGATGGTCTGAGCTGTAGTAAAGGGACCTCTGGCTAATAAGCCGGGTTCTGTGTCAGGCTCGTAGCTGAAAACTAGCTTTACTTTGTTGTTTGGTTCAACTTTGCTAGAGAGAGACAGAGAGAGAGGCGTTAACAGCCTGCTCCAACATAACTTATTATATTATAATATATTATAACTTATTTCTGAGGAAAACATGAACACAGTATATAGTTGAGTCTTGACAGTTTACTTACAACTGGGCTCGTCACGCACTCTTTTTGGCTGCAGTGGTAATTATTATATTTACATGCTTCCATCTCCGTTTCTGGTGAGTAACTTGTACTTTTTGACTCTCTTTTTTCTCCCTCCCTCGCATTCAGATACATAACAAGTATGCAGTGTTGGGAAGGTTACTTTTAAAATGTATTCCACTACAGATTACAGAATACATGCCCCAAAATGTATTTTGTAACATATTGCGTTAAGTTACTCAATTAGTAACGTATTCTGAATACTTTGGATTACTTACCGTATTTTCTGCACTATAAGGCGTACTTAAACTTCTCAAAAATTGGACTTCCGGTTGAGCTTTGATGGAGTAGGATGTGAGTCTGGGAGCTCCCGCTGACTTTGATTAAATTGGACGTAAAAATATTAGTTGGCATAAATTTGAAGAGTGTGGCATTTTGCACACAGCCTGTAAATGTCAACAACAAAAGGAGTGTGTAAAACATGTATATTGTAGTGATGGCAGTATACTGTGTATATTTATACTGGAAGTATGGAAAATGATTGTTTGGAAATGCATAAAATGGAAATGATCATTTACTGTGAGGTGAGGTGTGGTTGGGGTATGGACAGTGGTTGTGCTTTTGTAACGCTGAGGTATGGACAGTGATTCGTGTTTAGGGGACACATCATTGGTTTCTATTTAAAAACAACAGTTTCTCCACTGTGGAAGGTTGTAGGCGATTTCTTTTTTTGGACAATATTTCCCTTGCTTTTGAAAACACTCGCTCACAGGGCACAGATGAGGCAGGGGTACACAGGTATGTCAGTGCTAACTTATATAAGTGAGGGTAGACATATTTTTGTCTCTCCCAGTATTTAAGGGGGTCCTCCAGCCTTCCAATATTTGGCTCCATCATGTACCGTTGGACCTCAATATTCGTGTCTGCTGTCACATTTTGTGTCTGTGTCTGCCTAACACTTTCATCCAGGCGACGCCACAGGTTGTTACCTAAACAATAAGGAGAGTTTTATGTGATACTAATAATTCAATTTTCAATTCATTGTTATTTATATAACACCAAATCACAACAACAGTTGCCTCAAGGCGCTTTATATTGTACAGTAGATTGTTGGGTTTTCCTCTGTATCTATTATTGTACAATCAGGTTATATAAATGCAACTCAAATGCAATAACAATAGTACTGTGGGAAACAGCCTCAACAGTTTGTGACGTTGATGGCTGTGGTGGTAGTGCGGAGGAAGAGGAGGTGGTGGAGGCCCTCATTACGGAAGCACATTCTGCTTTCTGCTAGCTCTTGCAGGGCTGAGAAATCTGGGTTTTCTGAACCTTGGGTCCAGCAGTGTCGCAAGGCACATAATGCTCATGGTTTGTATTTTATCCAGCTTCTCTCTCAATAGCATCCTCAGCTTCTGAGCCAGAGAAGACCCAATGGAGGGTGATTTTTCCATTTGTTCATTGAGGCAATGATCCAGCATCCTTTGACCCAGACACTCTTTTTTCCTGAGAGAGCTCAGTGGTTGCATCGTTAAATGGTGCTAGGACAACCAGACACGCGTTTCCACAGGTCCTTCCTCCCTGCAGCTCTCAGACTGTACAATCAGAACTGCTCCCAACAAACATAGATGTTTACATCAGCGCTGTATCTTGCACTATTTTATCAACCGATTCACACTATCACTAGGGTTGCCTCTTATCTGTATTTAATTTTATTTAATTTAACAACAGTATGCTACTCAGTTTTTGATAACCATTGTCCTTCATGTAAATATGTAAAAATTGTGTGTGTTTCTGTTCTGTGTCTTGTGTACTATTTGTTTGTATATGTGTTTTCTTGCTGCTGTTACACCCAAATCTCCCCTTGTGGGACAATTAAAGGATTATTCTATTCTATTCTATTCTATTCTATTCTATTCACTCTGAAATTATACCAAATTCCTCAGATGAAATAGGTGGGATGTCTGTTGTGAGACTTGCCAAAGCAGCACCCACTGGCTCCCTTTGCTCGAACAGTCTTTGCAGCATATTATAAGTGCTGTTCCAGCGGGTTTCCACCTCTTGTATTAGTTTGAGTTGAGGCTTCCTTAGTTGTTCCTGCACCACTAAAAGCCTCTCCTTACAAAATACAATTTAAAAAAGCATACATTAGATTGTCAAAGGAGCAGAACTATACACTTAAGTAGCATTAAAGAAACTGTAATTAAGCCACTTAAGAACTTACCTTTGCAGTGGTACTGCTCCTGAAATATCCCACGATCTTCCTGGACTTGGCTCGGATATCAGAGAGCTCCGGGGTCTGGTCAAGGGCCTTCTTCACCACTAAGTTCAGGGTGTGAGCTATGCATATGGCATGTTTGAGTCGTAGCTCCCTTGCACGAGCCCCCATATTGGCAGTCCCATCTGTTACTAGGCATGTGACTTTGTCAGTAATTGTCCACTGTCATGAGTGAGCCTTTCACTTGTGCAATATTTTCTGCAGTGTGTGCATTAGGAAAATATTGCACTCCTAAAACAACGGTGTTTAATGTGCTGGACTCATCAACAAAATGGCAGGTGACTGCAAGATAGGCCTCTGTGTTGATGGAGGTCCACATATCTGATGTCAGACTCACAGCTGCTGCCTTCTCAATGCTGGCCTTAGCTTTCTCCTTCATCTCCTGGTACCTGGCCTCCACCATGACTTTCAGGGCCTACAGGAAAGAAAAAAACATTTTGTTTAAAAGTACGACGTGACTGTGAAGCAGTGTGTAGTGTAGCTACACAGTCCTGCCTGTTCACATTTTATTCTGTAAAAACTAAATTTTCACTGCTTTTATGACCTTTTTTTCATCTATTTGAGATTGTTCTCCTGAGGGAAGACAATAAAAACAAAGCACAAATATAAATATCACACACGTAACTTATTACAGTTGTATAATATTGTTATATCATTTAGTAACATTACGGCATGCTATATTATCATGGCATTTGATGGCTCACCTGGTCTTGCTCCACAATCAGTGTTCCCCGTATTCTCATGCAAAGCTCTGTAGTGTCTAAGCATGGATGAGGTGTCGTTGTTATATCCCAGCTCCCTGGCACATAGCAAACGCTTCACCTTGTACAAAAGTAAAGACAGCTTAACATAAATTGTATTGCACCATCAGTATTATGAAAATACATCTTCTGTAGAAATTTACATACCTTGTTAGGAGGAATAAGATCAAAAATTTCCCACACAGGGGAGGACATCCTCCTCTTCTTAGCTGGCTCCATTCTCTCCTGACTTTCTCTCCTCACTCTCCTAAACCTCCAAACTCTCTCCAAACTCTCTCTAACTCTCACTAACCGCAACTCTCCATCAAACACCCACATTTTGAATGAAGTCTGAGGGGTTTATATCGCTGTCATAGCTCGCGGTCATCATTTTCAGCTCCTCCCATAAATGAAGCAAGCCTCGTTACGCGCATCACGGAAACGCCCCCTCCATTACTCGACACAAGCTTTGAAGCCTCGATACAGAACGTCACATCACTAGTTTTAATTGTCTTCTACACAAACGGTTGTTTTAAACCTCTACAGCAGAGGTTCGAGGTACAGGCTGTTTTTCTTTTAGTGCTTTTTTAAAAATTCGTTGAAATGTATTTGATGTTTATTGTATTTTAGGTTTCTAGTAGTGATTTTAGAAGACAAGCCAGGTGTGCAGCAAACACATTTGTCTGCTGGAGGTATGTTAACTTAATATATTTGACATGGAAAAAAAAGTATATTTATGCACTACAATCTAATTTATATTGTATTGCCTCCAGCAGGACAGGCTGCACATGTGAATTTTTCACTGTCTTTTCCTCCTCTTTTTTGTTGCGTTTTTCTCCCAAGTTGGTTTGAGAGTAGGGTCACCTTTTAAAACTGTTTGCTTTTTTATGCTGGGTTTGTTTTTATTTCCAATGGGCTGGTGCAATATTAGTCGGGCAATGTGCAATCCCTGAGCTGGGCTCTTACCTTAAGGGAATTAGGTCTTTTAGAGGTCCTCTGTGTGGATTTGCGGTGAATAAGTTTTATTAAGAGTGATTTTAGTGCCACCAATTATTGCCTGAACTAAAACACTTAGTGAATGCGAAATGTGTTCTGTTGGGCTCGTATTTGTTTGGGGTGGACTTATTTCTTTTAAAGCAACGAGCATCTGGGACCGCCAAGGGAGGGCAAGCCCTCAGGTGATAGTTGCATTGCTGGTAGGTTGCACCAATAAGACTATATTGTGGTCGTTAGTGACCTTTTCCATTTTGGTGTTTTAGGCCTTTTGCAAACCCTTTGTGTTTTCTTTTAAAATAATAAATTTTAACGTGTCTGACTGATATTGACCCTCTTGTCCCATTTATTCTGGGCTCGTTCCTTTAAGAGCTTTGGCCCTGAAATTTTGCACGAGTTGTATAGAGGCCCTTAGCGGTTACTCGGTGGCTTTTATTCGCTACACTTATCAGGGCTTCCTGGAGTTCACCTGGTGTCAGTGGCGAATCCAGTGCCATTGCTTGAGTGTCTAATAATTTTGGAAGAGTAATGTTGTCCAAAAACTGATCAATTTTCTTTTTAGATGGGTTTATTTGTGGTGAATACAGCGTTTTATAGAAATCTCTGAAAATGTTGTTTATTTGTTTCGGGTCATATATTGTGTTCCCAGATGAATCTTGAACAGCACATATAGTTGTTTTTTCTTTCTTTATTTTTAGCTGGTTTGCTAGAAATTGATCGGATTTATTACCATGTTCATAATTTTGTAAGCGTAGTCTTTGTACTAAGAATTTTTTTTTTTATCAATTATCTCATTTAGTTCTAGTTTTGTTTTGCGTATTTTGTTTAATGTTTCCTAATCTTCGTGAGACACTTAGGCTTCTTCTAGGGATTTGATGCTTTTTTCTATTTCTTGAATATTTTTGTTTTCTTCTTTCTTTTTATGTGATGAGAAAGAAATTATTTTACCTCTCATCACAGCTTTCCCTGCCTCCCATAGAACAGATGCTGAAGTTCCGGGAGTGTCATTATAGTCTAAATATAGAGTCCATTCTTTTTTAAAATATTTAATAAAGTCTTTATCTTTAAGCAGTGATGTATTAAATCTCCAGTTTTTACTTGGCGTAGTATTATTCTTGTGCATTAGTGTTAGAGATACAGGAGCATGATCGCTGACAGCTTTATCTTCTCGTTTGGCTCTCAGCGGAGGCGGTCGCACTTTTCTCCTCTCCTCCTTACCCTTATCTTCCCTGCTTAGCCTCTCTGTCCTTGTCTGTCTCATGTGCATTACTTTTTCCCTGGAACAGTCTCTCACTATCGTTCTCTAAAACCTAAAAGAGAATTATGGATTTGATCAACTGGTCTCTGAATGCTATTGACACCCTCTTCTCAACGAGAAGTCTGGGCTCGGGAGAGCCCGAGTGCCCCGGAGGGACTTTCCCTGCCGGCTACACGATGGACGGGTGGCAGAAATGGAGGATCGTGTGCCTGGCGGGACTGTCGATCGAGGACGCTGAAGATATTTACCTATTCGGAACCATGATAACGGGGTTCTTGCTGATCGGAGCTGGCATGGCCCTGACTTATTGGAGAAATAAGAGAGCGGAACCGGCTGTTCAAACCCCCCCAAAGCTGTCCGCTGGAATCGAAGCGACGGGACGAGTCGCGACCTCTCACAACGAACGCAGCATGGTTAACATCTTGGAGACGCTTACGGCTGATGTGAAGGCTCAAAACAACACCATTGAGCGTATGGTGGGATACATCAGAGAGGGCCCTGCTCAAAATGACAACCTTGAGTGAAAGTTGGATCACATCACAGAACGGATCACTGCAGTTGTGAGGTCTCAGAATCAAAAGAATGATAACACCACGGATCAGAAGTTTGATACCATCATGGGGAGGCTCGCGGCTCTCCAACGGGAGATCGAGAGACCAGTATCAGAGTGTTAAAAGATCAGCTTTGAAAATTCTCAATAAATCAACAAATTCGGGATCAAAATGCAGACACCACCACGGCGCCAGCTGCACAGGCCCAAGGCTGAAGCCGGACAAACACTCCCTGATAACGACTGTGTGATGACTATTCTTCCCATCCCATGCAAGGCCACCTGGATTGGCTGGAGGACTGTTTACTTAGCCTGATAGGGCGAAGGACACTGTCTCAGCTGAACTATGGACACGCACACACACACACTTACACTGATAAGCACTCACTCATCTCCCCTTCCCTTTCCAACGCCTTCGATGCTTGTTACCTCCTGGGAACACGAGGCGGGTCTGGGCCCGCGCTGGCGAGTCGGCGCAGTGGCAGGATGGCTGCTGTGTTGCCTGGGATTACTCCTCATCCCCTACCCAACCCTGTGGCTTGTTATGTCTTCATAATGTTGTGCTGTGAACATTCATGTGCTTTTTTTGTGCAGAGGAGTTTTTTTGTTTCCTGTTCTCGTGCTGTCCTACCATGGAAGCACAGCATGAGTAGGGGTCTCTTTTTTTCCTCTTGTACCTTCCCATTGTGTGTACATTTCAGTGTTTTTTTCTGTAACTGCCGATCTCCGACTTGTAACCCCCCATGTAATGTCTGTGTTATGTGTGTAAGGTCGGGGGGGGGGGGGGGGGGGTGTCTCATTTTACTGCGGGGCAACCTGTATGTGACAAATAAATTCTGATTCTGATTCTGATTCTGATTCTATAGGGTGAATCTCAGTGTCTGAAATGTCGCTCAGCAGTGAGCTGCTGACCAAAAAATAATCCAGACGAGAGGAGTGATGAACATGTGAGAAAAAAGTATATTCCTTACTAGTGGGGTGAAGGGAGCGCCATGCATCGCAAAGGCCAAAGTCGCTCATATACTGTTTGATTATATTTGTGGATTGCCAATTACGCTGAGTTCCTGCTGTATTGAGCCTATCCATTTCTTCATTTAGTCCAAGGTTGAGGTCGCCTCCAAGAACAAGTGTGCGATCTAAGTGTTCAGAGAGTGCACTGAAAAAGCCATGAAAGAATGAGGGATCATCAACATTTGGACCATATACACTTACAATACATAGCTTTTTATCAAGTATAGATAGTTTTATGATTAAGAATCTGCCCTCTGGATCTATAACTGTATCGAGTACTGTTAAATTAATATTTTTATTCCTATTTAGCATCTGATTTCCTCTTGCTGTCATGGTTGGACGGTCCTCCCCAGAAGACCTGCCTATGTGTATGTGTGTGTGTGTCTCTCTCCTCCTCCCCACCCTTGTTGTCTCCACCCAGCGGCCGACACACCTGCACCTAATTTGCCACCCAGCTGTCACTAATCATTCTTCGTTTTGGGCTGAGGTATTTAACTGTGTCCTGATGGCAGTCGACACTGGATTGTACTTGAAGCTCGGTAGTAAAGAGTGCTTGTTACTCGTAACATAGCTTTAGCCGGCTAGCCTTCTCACCTGTTGTTGTCGCTTGCTTGTAGGAGGAAGAGATACGGAGCAGAAGGTTGGAGAGAAGGAGCCCGCTGGATTAAGCTCTCAGAGGAGAAACACACTCAGATAATCACTTGGGAGACTCACCTGCACACCACTGGGAATTTGGAGAAGATCACCGTTGGATTTTTGCACTTCGCTTTGTGTTTTGAGACTGTTTTTGAGCACTGTAAATAAACGCACTGTTTGCTTCGCATCCAGAGCTCCGTGACTGAGTCCGTATTTTCCCATTACCCGTGACAGAACAATCCAGCCAGCAATGGACTCAGCGGACTCAACTCCTGTCCAGCGCGAACTCGCGCTTCAAGCTGAACGGTTGGAATGACATGAAAAAAATGTTGCCGAGGAGCAGTCCGTGCTACTACAGGTGGTATCTGAACTGAAAGGTATGTTGCTTGCTACACCCAGAGCACCTGTTCAACCACCAGAGCCCTATGTACAACACATGCAGCTGGGACGGACTAAATTCACCCGGAGGAGAAGACAACTGGTGGGTGAGTGTTTTGTGTGCGGGAAGAAGGGGCATTTTGCGGACGCCTGTCCCTCACGGTTAAAAGACTCAGCCCGTCAGTAAAGGTGGGGATACTGACGGGTGTGCCGGTTAATAATTCCTCCACCTCAGCTGCCTAGCTAAATTACTGTTTCTTTCCCGCACCCATTCTTGTGACGCACTAATAGACTCGGGAGCTGAACAAAGTTTTTTGGATGAGGCTTTGGCCCACAAAATGGGTTTGCCTGTTGTTCCTCTCCCTGAAGCGCTCCAAGTGTCAGCACTTAATGGCAGTCCTTTAGCTGCTGTCACTCACCGCACCCAAGAAATCACACTCACTCTCTCCGGCAATCACACTGAGCAGATGTCCCTTTTTCTCTTCAAGGCACCTGACACACCCTTAGTTTTGGGATTCCCCTGGCTCCAGCGAAACAATCCACAGATTGATTGGGCCAAGGGATGTATCGTTGGGTGGAGTACCCGTTGCCATGAGCAGTGTTTACGCTCTCTGGTGCCAGGTTGTATGTCTGACAATCCTGTGGGGCCGCCCACTCTCCCTGACTTGTCAACCGTGCCCGCCGAATATTACAACCTAGGTCAAGTCTTTAGCAAAGACGGGGCCCAATCGCTGCCTCCCCATCGTCCGTATGACTGCCGGATTGATTTGCTCCCAGGCGCCCCCTTGCCCACTAGCCGACTCTATAGTATCTCAAAACCCGAGCGCAAGTCTATGGCGCGCTACATTACGGACTCCCTGGCAGCTGGCATCATCCGCCCCTTCATGGCATGTTTTTCGCCTTCATGGCATTCCTCTGGACATTGTTTCTGACCGTGGGCACAAGTTCACCTCTCAGGTGTGGAAGATGTTTTGTGCCAAGCTGGGGGTCCAGGTCAGCCTGTCTTCTGGTTTCCACCCGCAGACTAATGGGCAAACAGAGTGAGCGAACCAGGAGTTGGAGGCCATGCTGCGCTGCGTTGTTTCCTCCAACCAGTCGTCATGGAGTGAGCAGTTGGCGCGGGCCGAATACGCCCATAACTCCAGCACGTCGGCCGCTACAGGTGTCTCTCCCTTCGAAGCATCCCTGGGGTATCAACCCCCACTCCTCTCCATCATGGAGGGAGAGGTGGCCGTACCCTCCGTCCAACATCACATGAGGCGCTGTCGACGGATCTGGCGGGCGACTTGAGCGGCCCTACTGCGTACGAGCGCACAAAATAAGAGACTGGCTGACTGCCGCCGCGTCCCTACACCAGCCTATCGGGTGGGCCATATCAGGTATGGCTTTCCTCTAGGAACATCACTCTGCAGACCGAGTCCAAGAAGCTGGCTCCCAGGTTCCTTGGACCCTTTTCTGTGCAAGCTGTCCTGAATCCAGTCACTGTCCGGCTGGCCCTCCCGCGCAACATGAAGGTACACAACGTGTTTCATGTTTCTCAAATTAGGCCGGTCCGGACCAGACCGTTGTTAAAAGTATGAATGTCAGTCAGAAGGAGCCCGCTGGATTAAGCTCTCGGAGGAGAAACACACTCGGATAATCACTTGGGAGACTCACCTGCACACCACTTGGAATTTGAGAAGATCGTTGGATTTTTGCACTTCGCTTTGTGTTTTGAGACTGTTTTTGAGCACTGTAAAAAAACGCACGTATTTTGCCATTACCCGTGACACTTGCCCCAAAAAAGGAAAAGAGGCCGCCCGCCGGTAGGTCAGGGGATATTGGGTGGGCGGAACCAGTGTTAACACTAAGCCCCACTTTTTACTTTCGGTCACACTTTTACTCGGTCAGGGAACCTACGCCTCACAAGCACTGATTGATTCGGGGGCCGAGAAGAGTTTAATTGATAGGGGATTTGCTGAACAACTTCAGATCCCTCTTTTTGAGTTAAACCCATCCATCCCAGTTAAAGCATTAAACAATTGAGTCTTTTCTTACATAACCCATCGCACCACACCAGTTACTTTGATTACTTCCGGCAACCATAGAGAAACACTGATCTTTTAGTCCTCTCAATCCCGTGACACACCCATAATTTTAGGTTTCCCCTGGCTAAGGCATCATAACCCTCACCTGGATTGGGTGGGACAGAGGGTTGTGAGTTGGAGCCCATATTGTCATGCCAACTGTCTCATCTCTGCTCCACCACCAGGGGCCGCCATTAGAGCACATACGGAAGAAGCCAATCTCTGTAGCCCCGACTCGTCTGCAGTGCATGCTTTTACAGCAGCAGAGATATGACATAGAGATTGTGCACCGGCCTGGAAAAGACATACCTGTGGCCGACACTGTCCAGAAAACCATTGCTCGACCAAGACAAGCACATAAAACGAAGGCATGGAGGACCAGGTCCACTCAGTGATAGACAGCCTTCCAGTAAGTGATAAAAAAAATCTCGGAAATACAGGCTGCTACAGCAAGCGACCCACAGCTCACCCAGTTATAGCAAAGTGCATGGTGGCTGGCCTGAAGACAGGAAAAAATGTCCCAAAACCTTTCTGGATTTCTGGAATTTCAGAGACAAAATTTTGCAGAGAGCTAGGGACGCCCTCTTCTTGCCAGGCATGGGCAACGACATTGCTGCCACAGTAGAGGACTGTTCTATATGTCAGGAAAGGCGTGCAGCGAACCCTAAAGAACCTCTCATTTCACACCAGATTCCTGAGAGACCATGGCAGGCTGTGGCCTCAACCTCTTCACATGGTGTGGACGAGACTACATCATAGTTGTGGACTATAGAGATTGACAGACCACGTGACTTTTGCGCATTGCATGCCGGGAACTCGTGGCAAAACAATCCAAGTACCGCATCAAACGCAAGCATTTGCAGCACCGCAAAACGTTCATTCTCTGGTTCCAATACCTTCTTGCTTTTTCTTTGCCCCCCCAAAAAGTTATGTACAAAACGAAGGAGAACAATGCCGGTCCATACAAAGACAGACTTGATGAAAAGTCAAAGAAAAGATACAAGGAAAAAATCAAAGGAGTGAAAGGGTTAGACCCTTACGAGCACACAGAGTGGACAAAAGACGTTAGCGTGCTGCCCAACTTTCACCACGCTCATATTTATAATTATACGGTTCTTGGAGTGAGTGCATACACTCATGAAGTTTTTAGTAACTTCAGGTCACTGCAACAAGCCCAGGTACAGTTTTCTGACGGATGGGTACAGGAACTTGAAATGCACCGTGTAGAACGAAAGACCATCGTACCTATCATAAGTTTACCAGTCTCACAAATCGTCTTCATAAATACACAATTGTTAACCGTTTATTAATAGGATCTTTGAGCTCAACGGTAATTAATTAGTAGTGAAAATAATTTCTGGTACGCGTTACAGAAATGTAGCAGTGACAATAATATTGTATGCTGTAATCAGACTGGGCAATTAGTGATGCAAAAAAACCAGTTTTATCCTGTGAATAAAAGTATATGTTTTTGTCAATGTACCATGGTAATAACAGAAGCGAAACGCAATATTGTGTCAGGACAATTCACTATTTATGCACAATAAACAAGGAGCGTAGCGCAACAATTTCTGATCAGCGCCAGACGTGCTTATAACCTATATCACCAATTATGTTAAGAAAAATAAGATAAGATAACCTTTATTATGTTAAATTTTAACATAACTTTATATTTCCCATGTAACACGTGGGAAATTTGTTTTGTCACAGCAGGAAGTGGACAGTGCAAAAGTTATGAAGCAAAAATTAGAATACAATAAGAATAAATACAGTACACAACTGTACAGAATAGAATAAAATAAAATACTATATACAGTAGAATAAAATAGAATAAAATATACAAATGCTATAAACAACTGAGTAAAAATACAACGATGCCAGAAAAGATTATTGCACATTAGTGTTATTGCACATTTGTGGATGTGTGTGTTTGATCGGTTAAAGTCTTTGTTGTGGAGTCTGACAGCAGTGAGGAGGAAAGACCTGCAAAATCTCTCCGTCCCACACCGTGGGTGCCGCAGTCTCCCACTGAAGGAGCTGCTCAGTGCTGTCAGAGTCTCCTGCATGGGGTGGGAGATGTTGTCCAACAGTGATGACAGCTTAGCCACCATTCTCCTGTCACTCACCACCTCCACTGGGTCCAGAGGGCATCGTAGAACAGAGCTGGCCCTTCGGATCAGCCTGTTCAGTCTCTTCCTGTCCCCAACAGAGATGCTGCCGCCCCAGCAGACCACACCATAAAAGATAGCAGAGGCCACCACAGAGTCATAGAAGGTCTTCAGGAGTGGGCCCTCCACTCCAAACGACCTGAGTCTCCGCAGCAGGTACAGCCTGCTCTGCCCTTTCCTGTAGAGGGCGTCTGAGTTATGAGTCCAGTCCAGTTTGTTGTTCAGATGAACACCAAGGTACCTGTAGCTGCAGTGGAGAATGCTTGTGCCTGCGGAAGTCTACCACCAGCTCCTTGGCTTTACTGGTGTTGATCTGGAGGTAGTTCAGCTGGCACCAGTCCACAAAGTCTTGAGTCAGTCCTCTGAACTCCTTGTCGTCCCCATCAGTGATGAGGCCGACTATTGCAGAGTCATCAGAGAACTTCTGCAGGAAGCACTGGGTGGAATTGTGGGAGAAGTCTGCAGTGTAGATGGTGAAGAGGAACGGAGCCAGAACCGTTCCTCTCACATACTGTGGTCGGTCTACTACAAAACACTTACCTTTGTGGAAATGCTTGGAGCAGACTAACATGTGAGCTGGAGTGTTCTGGGACGTTATATTTGGTCTTTGAATGGCTGCAATCCAGGCCATCCGTCGGCTATTTGTTACTTTGGAAACATGGCATGAACAATTTCTCTTCAACGACGTAATCCGATAGCAACCAATCTCTTTACCTGTCGGCTAAAGGGGGCCACATTCGCTTTCAGCATGAGACAGGCTAGAAACTGGCTGTCATCGTTCGACCTGCAGAGACTGTACGCCTTTCGTCATCCGCACTAGCAAGGGGCAGACTATACGGTATAACCGACGACACCTGAGAGGCGCTAAGGCCTCACCAGCACCATCAGCACCAGCACCTGATCTGTTATCCCAGCATGAAAGTGCAGCTCAACAGCAAGCAGAGCCTCAGACGCCATCTAGAGACATTAGATCACCAACTATGGACACTAGCCCTATACTGATCACCAGATCAGGACGAGTCGTCAAACCAAGGGTCATCCTTGCCTGTGATTGTAAAGGGTGTAGGCGCATCGCTGCCCTAAAAAGGAAAAAAACAAAGTCAAATGTTCATGTGTACTAATGAGTGCATATCCCGTCTTGTATTTTGCTGTTGTTGTTCTTGTGCAGCAGAAATTTGATAAGTGAGAGTACTGAGAAAACTGATTCTAATCCTCATGTTCAGGATGTTCTATTTGGAAATGCATACTGGCTGTACCACTAGCAGACATGTTTAAAAAAAAAAGGGGGAAGATGTTGTATTGTTTACAATGTGTGCACTCCGTGCTTGTTGTCTACTTACACCATGTGCTGTAGAAAAGGAAAGCTTTGTCCTTAAGCGCTGTAGAGATGGCTTCTATTGGCACAATACTTATCACAGTCTGTAGCCACTGGTTGATAGATGGAGCCTTATCAGAAATCCACAGTATCATAATGTACTTTTGAGCATAGAGCAACAATATGTGAAGGAGATCTTTGCTGTGGAAGTTGGCAGGTAGCTCATCATTTAGTCCTAACCAATGACTGTAGAAAACATGGACGACGTGACAGCATCTCCTCCCGTTGTGCAAAAATGAAGCCAAAATATCCCGCTTGTGGAGGCTGCCATCTTGCATTTTTGGAGCCAGAGTCTGCGCAGTAGTGACTTGAGGTGGAGTGACTGTGTCATGCTCCCACCCACACATCCGCTGGACGTGACCGCAAACATGCCCCTCTATACTTTTTACGTAGCCCGGCTGCTCCAGTTTATTTGCTGATGGGTATACCGACTGACGACTCGTTCAATTAAGGTAAACACAACTATGTCACTGTTATGAAAAAGACACACAGCTTAACGTCTTATAGTTCTACAACATCTAAAATCACTCAGTTAATTTGTTTGCTTGATTAGCCGCTAGCATATGCAATGTGTTGGAGGCTTGTTGCTAGCTAGTTAGCGATGCTATACAACTGTTACTCTAATAGTCTGTATTATTGAATGATTCAGCACTCCTTAGGTTTTGTTATCCACTTTTTTAGACAGCGATAAGATCAGCTGCACACTCCACAGAGGACCAGAGTTATTGTTAATATCAAAAATGTAATGCTGTCCTTTGAGATTTTAACATTTAAGACTGTGAGTGTAATGGATCTAAAACAATATAAATCCCAGAAGATGGATACACCCAGCATTTAATGAACACTGTGATGGGGACCTTTGATTTGTGTAATGTTATAAATACTCGGATACTCCCCAGACTGATTAATGAGGAGTTACTGAGGTACAAGCTTTTTTTTGTTTTTAATTTGGTGTTACTGTCTTTACAGATGTGGCAAGAGATTTGAAAACATGCTGTTGTTTGCACATATTTAATAATCAGCTCTGCACAGGAGCCGAAGCACAGTGCAGCCTGTTGCTTTTACAGCATAATACTTGTAATTAGGGATGGGTGCCATTATGGCACCGGTTCTGACAATAAACTGTAGTAACCAGACCTAAAATCAGCGCACATTTCAGTGCTTTATTTTGGTGCTTTTTGTTTCCTGAGATGTGATACACTTCAGATTCTAGCCAATCATTTTACGTTTCCAAGGATAGTAGGCAGGCCCAGTTACGTACGTTCTTTTAGAGCAGAGCTACAGATTAAAAATGCCCAAGGCGAAGCGGTCAAAAGTCTGGCTTTACTTCACAGGAAAAAATGCAAACTCAGCAACCTGCAACATGTGCTTTAAGGTGATACTGTGCAAAGGAGGTAACACCTTGAATCTGATGAAACACCTGGCGACGCATTGCGGGTTTTTTTTAAAGCCGGGTTTTTTTTAAAGCTGAGAAATGCACCGTATGGGTGTGGTGCCTGTTATCGGACCCGGACTTAGCAACATCCCCCAAGAACCCAAAGAGGAGAGTCCTGGCCCCTAGCCCTGTCAGTGTAGCAGAAATGATGACGGATGATGATGGCAGCAGCAGCCGTTCTTCTCTGCGTGAGTAGCTTAATGTTGTTTGTGTGTAATTTACATTGAGTATGCTAACCATGTTATTACATTAATGCATGTAAGGTAAACTAGCAAACACCGTCGTAGTTACATGCAGCTGTCTTCTTGTTTGATGGCAGATACTCCCTTCACCCTGACCAAAAAGGCTAAAATGACCAAAGAAAAATTGGAAAACAGTTAAACATGAGAGGTTTTTGGACAAAGTTTGTGTTTTTTCCATTGTTTAAGCACTGCTTCCAACCAAGAATGATACCATATATGCCCTATAGCTGCAGAAGAGAACATTGTTATCTTTTTACAAAAAAAACAGCTAAACATGAGAGGTTTTTGTGTTCTCCATTCTTTAAGCACCGGTTCAAGCACCGTTTAAGCATTGGCACCGTTTTAAAAGTACCAGTTTGGCACCGGTATCGGATAAAACCTAAAGGATACCCATCCCTACTTGTAATAAAAGTACAGTAACGGTAATTAGTGACTGAGCAGCCCGGGGCGTCTTCGTACCTCCTGCTTTCAGACCTGCAGGGTTTATCCCTTTGTTGTTCTCCTCTGTCTTATAGTGGACAAAAAATATTTTTTAAAGTGGCACAAATCATTTGTGTGTATTCTTATTTGATGCAGCACACCTGATTGTTCTGTAAATAATTTTAAATGGTTATTTAAAAAATGCCTGAGGCACTTGGCTGCATTTTTAGGTAAATAGTACCATATAACTTTGTTGTTTGCAAAACTTGTGCATAATTTTTAGAAATGTACAATTGCTATTCCCATTTCAAGTTACATGGCTCAAAATATGACTATCCAGAGTTGGGACCAGGAAGCAGAGTTGCAGTCTTACACGCCTCTCTGCAGCTTCTCTCCTCCTGCTACCCCCCCAAAAACCCATCTCCATAGAGACTGTGTCTGCTTCCAAAAAGACAAAAAACAAACTAAAAACCAGCAACAAACAACTTAAACATTTACAAAGAAAGAACAATACAGTATCCACATCTGAACCAAAGAGTAAAACAGTGAAATGTGGATTGTGTGGTCTCTCTCCTCCAAGTCTCTGTTAGTACATGACTTAATAATTGATCAACAAATTGATTTACTCTGCCTTACAGAAACCTGGTTGCAGCAGGATGATTATGTTAGTTTAAATGAATCAACACCCCCGAGTCATTCTAACTACCAGAAATCTCGAAGCACAGGTCGAGGGGGCGGTGTGGCAGCAATTTTTCCCACCAGTCTATTAATTAATGAAAGACCAAGACAGACTTTTAATTCATTTGAAAGCCTGATGCTTAGCATTGTCCACCCCAGCTGTGAAACTCAGAAACCAGTCTTACTTGTTATCATCTATCGTCCACCTGGGCCTTACACAGAGTTTCTGTCTGATTTCTCAGACTTTATATCTAATTTAGTTCTGAGCTCAGATAAAATAATTATTGTGGGTGATTTTAACATCCATGTAGATGCTAAAAATGACAGCCTCAACATGGCATTTAATCTGTTGTTAGACTCAATTGGTTTCTCTCAAAATGTAAAAGAACCCACCCACCACTTTAATCACACTCTAGATCTTGTTTTAACATATGGCATAGAAACTGAACATTTAACAGTGTTTCCTGAAAACCCTCTCCTGTCTGATCATTTCTTTATAACATTTACATTTACAATAATTGATTACGCAGCAGTGGAGAGTGGACTTTATCAAAGTAGATGTCTTTCTGAAAGCGCTGTAACCAAGTTTAAGAATATAATCCAGCCACTGTTATCATCGTCAATGCCCTGTACCAACACAGAGCAGAGCAGCTATCTGAACGCTACCCCAACAGAGGTCGATTATCTTGTTAATAATTTCACCTCCTCACTACGTACGACTCTGGATACTGTAGCTCCAGTGAAAACTAAGGTCTCTAATCAGAAGTACCTGACCCCGTGGTATAATTCTCAAACACGTACCCTAAAGCAGATGACTCGTAATCTGGAGAGGAAATGGCGTGTCACAAATTTAGAGGATCATCATTTAGCCTGGAGAAATAGTTTGTTGCTTTATAAGAAAGCCCTCCGCAAAGCCAGAACAGCTTACTACTCGTCACTGATTGAAGAAAATAAGAACAACCCCAGGTTTCTCTTCAGCTCTGTAGCCAGGCTGACAAAAAGTCAGAGCTCTTTTGAGCCAACCATCCCTTTAACGTTAACTAGTGATGACTTCATGAACTTCTTCACAAATAAAATTTTTATCATTAGAGAAAAAATTACCAATAATCATCCCACAGATGTAATATTATCTACAGCTACTCTTAGTTCCATTGATGTTAAGTTAGACTCTTTTTCTCCAATCGATCTTTCTGAGTTAACTTCAATAATTACTTCCTCCAAACCATCAACGTGTCTTTTAGACCCCATTCCTACAAAACTGCTCAAAGAAGTCCTGCCATTGATTAATTCTTCGATCTTATATATGATCAACCTATCTCTAATAATCGGCTATGTACCACAGGCCTTCAAGGTGGCTGCAGTTAAACCTTTACTCAAAAAGCCATCTCTAGACCCAGCAGTCTTAGCTAATTATAGGCCAATCTCCAACCTTCCTTTCATATCAAAAATCCTTGAAAGAGTAGTTGTCAAACAGCTAACAGATCATCTGCAGAGGAATGGTTTATTTGAAGAGTTTCAGTCAGGTTTCAGAGTTCATCACAGCACAGAAACAGCTTTAGTGAAGGTTACAAATGATCTTCTTATGGCCTCTGACAGTGGACTCATCTCTGTGCTTGTCCTTCTTGACCTTAGTGCAGCATTCGATACTGTTGACCATAATATCCTATTAGAGCGATTAGAACATGCTGTAGGTATTACAGGTATTGCACTGCAGTGGTTTGTATCATATCTATCTAATAGACTCCAATTTGTGCATGTAAATGGAGAGTCCTCTTCACACACTGAGGTTAATTATGGAGTTCCACAGGGTTCAGTGCTAGGACCAATTCTGCCTTCAGTTTTCAGGCCCCTCTTCTGTGGAACCAGCTTCCAGTTTGGATTCGGGAGACAGACACTATCTCTACTTTTAAGATTAGGCTTAAAACTTTCCTTTTTGCTAAAGCATATAGTTAGGGCTGGACCAGGTGACCCTGAATCCTCCCTTAGTTATGCTGCAATAGATGTAGGCTGCCGGGGGATTCCCATGATGCATTGAGTTTTTCCTTTCCAGTCACCTTTCTCACTCACTATGTATTAATAGACTTCTCTGCATTGAATCATATCTGTTATTAACAGTGTTGGGACTAACGCGTTATTAAGTAACGCGTTACAGTAACTACGTTATTATTGTGGTAACGAGCACGGTAACTAGTTATTATGCCAAAACCGGGAACGCGTTACTCGTTACTGGGATTTAGATAGGCGCGTTATTCGTTACTTCGTGTGGTGGCTATCGCGGAGCTTCCACAGATTCAATAACAGTAGCAAGTGGTGGAAGCCAGCAGGTGGATGAAGGAAAAGGGAGGCAAGAGGATAGACCCGAAGCGGCCGCTGCTCCGAGAGTGTCAGGTGAACTGAACTTCAGGTAAGAAGTTATAACCTGCAGTCCATCTGGGTCAGATATAAATCACGTTTAGGTGGAGTTTATTTTCGTTATGCTGACTTTTTCGTACTGCGTGCTAGCTAGCATGACGGAGTTTCTATACAGCTGGGTGGGTGCTATGTTACTGATGTTGAACTTTATTTTGTTCATAAGGTTAATTATTAGAGTTGCCAACCGTCCCGTAAAAAACGGAATCGTCTCGTATTCAGAGAAAATATTACGCGTTTCGTATTGAGGTGAAAATGAACAGTTTTTCCCTGACTTCAGCTACAATGAAAAAGACACAAAGCTGCAGCTTTGTGAGGGAGTTATTCTGTGTTTACGCTGCAGCTGCCTCTTCTTCTCTCATCCTCTCACCCTCCCTCTCCTGTTTCTACTTCAATCATGAAACTGATCAATGATCAGCTGATTGGCTTTTCTCTCTTGTTTGTTTATCGCCCACTTTGCGCCAGAAAGAGGAAACCAGCGGATGTCGCAATAAACAACAGCAGCACTTTTAAGCTTGATCAGCTGTTTTTAGAATTTATTTAATATTAATTTCTAGTGTCAGCTGATGTTTGTTATTATGCCAAAATCAGGAACACGTTAATCGTTACTGGGATATAGATAGGCTCATTATTCGTTACTTCGTGTGGTGGCTGTCGCGGAGCTTCCACAGATTCAGTAACATTAGCAAGTGGTCAAGCAGTCTATCTGGGTCAGATATAAACCAAGTTTAGGTGGAGTTTATTTTTTTTCTTAATGCGTACTCGCTAGTATGATGTAGTTTCTATACAGCTGGGTGGGTGCTATGATGTTACTGATGTTGAACTTTATTTTATTCATAAGGTTAGTTTGTAGAGTTGCCAACCGTCCCGTAAAAAACGGAATTGTCCCGTATTCAGAGAAAATATTACGCGTTTCGTATTGAGGTGAAAAGAAACACAGTTTGTCTTGTACTTCAGCTACAATGAAAAAGACACAAAGCTGGAGTTATTCTGTCTTTACGCTGCAGCTGTTTCTTCTTCTCTCATTCTCTCCCCCTCCCTCTCTCGTTTCTACTTCAATCATGAAACTGATCAATGATCAGCTGATCGGCTTTTCTCTCTTGTTTGTTTATCGCCCACTTCGCGCCAGAAAGAAGAGGATGTCGATGTCACGCTAAACAACAGCAGCACGTTTAAGCTTGATCAGCTGTTGTTAGAATTTATTTAATATTAATTTCTAGTGTCAGCTGATGTTTGCTGGAGCCACAGCTGTAAACCTGCTGGTCATGATATCGGTTTGGTTATGTGGTGAGAGGGAAACATGAAGATGAAACCAGGAGATTGACTGAATCATCAGAGCTGTGATGGAGAAACAGGTTTACCTTTTAGGTGACATGAATGAGTTGAAGGGAAGTTATGAACTGTTTCTGAGAGACAAATAACACCACTTTTAAAAAAATAATTATCTGAGTCTTACAACAAACGATTGGTAGATTGATACATATATACAATCAGAACAGTGTACATCACTGTCACAACAGTGTTTATTTTCATTCAAAGGCTTTATGATTTTTCCTATAATGGCAGGCCGGTCTCTAGTCAAAATGCCCGGGACGATTTTTTTGTCCCAGTCCAACTCTGTATGCAGCTCATCTGCAGTCTGGTGTTACCTACATCTTCCTATTCAGAAGGCAGAATTTCAGAGTTCTGAGTACAATCGAAAGCACCACGACTACAGTTTTTGTGTTGGATGTAAAAAGCAGGCTAGGATAGAATCAGGCGTGGGATTTCTCTCGTGGAAATGTGCACATTATTTTTTTCCTTTCTATTGGTAGGTGGCACAGTGCACTTGTGGCAAGTAAGCAAGCTAGAAGACTGGCAATCTTGCTGGGTATCAAGTTACGGAAGCAACACATTAACAAGAGAATTCTGAGTAAAACCAAAGTTACTTTCCCTAGTAACTAGTTACTCTGAAAGTAACGAGTAACTTGAAGTAACTGAGTTACTTTTGATAGAAGTAACTAGTAATGTAACTAAGTTACTAATTTAAAGTAACTTACCCAACACTGGTTATTAACCTCTGTCTCTCTTCCACAGCATGTCTTTTATCCTGTCTTCCTTCTCTCACCCCAACCGGTCGCAGCAGATGGCCGCCCCTCCCTGAGCCTGGTTCTGCCGGAGGTTTCTTCCTGTTAAAAGGGAGTTTTTCCTTCCCACTGTCGCCAAAGTGCTTATATGTCATATGATTGTTGGGTTTTTCTCTGTATCTATGAAGCGCCTTGAGGTGACTTTTGTTGTGATTTGGCGCTATATAAATAAAATTGAATTGAATTGAATTGAATTACCATGCTCGTTACCACAATAATAACGTAATTACTGTAACGCGTTACTTAATAACGCGTTAGTCCCAACACTGCTATTAACACAATTGATCTAAATTCAGACAAAAAACTTAAAATCTGAGTAGAAAAAAGTTCTATTTTTTACTGTACAAACCACAAACATGTTTAACAAATGTCAAAGGAGCTTGCAGAGAAAAGCATCTGGACTTCTTTAAGTTGCTTGAAGACGTTTCACCTCTCATCCGAGAAGCTTCTTCAGTTCTAAGGTCAAATGGTGGAGAGTCCCAGATATAAACCTAGTGGGAGTGTCCCCCCACAGAGGGACAAAAGGACCCCCTGATGATCCTCTAATCGCCTGAGCCAAGGTGTGAAAATGGGTGTGGGTCCCAATCAGCCAGAGTTTCAGGTGAGTTCATTGTGAAACCTGGCCCCACCTTACCATGTGAATTCCTGAGGTCAGATGACCCAGGATGTGAGTGGGCGTTAAGGTGTCTGGGGAATGAACTCAAAACTGGATTATAGATGGCAGACAGTTGGTGTTGTAAACCACTGCCTCTGTTCAAAGATGGTCGCTCACAGTGGACATAGATGGCTTCTTTTACTCCTCTTTCAAATCATCTGTCCTCTCTGTCCAAAAATGTGAACATTGGCATCCTCGAAAGAGTGTCCTTTATCCTTAAGATGCAGATGGACTGCTGTGTCTTGTTCTGTGGAGGTGACTCTTCTATGTTGTGCCATGAACTTGTGAAGTGGCTTTTTGGTCTCTATAATGTAGAGGTCTGGGCATTCCTCGCTGCACTGTACGGCATACACCACATTGTTAAGTCTGTGTTTTGGAGTTTTGTCTTTCGGGTGAACCAGTTTTTGTCTGAGCATGTTGCTGGGTCTGAAATGCACCGGGATGTCATGCTTGGAGAAAACCCTCCTGAGTTTCTCTGATACACCGGCTACATAGGGGATGACAATGTTGTTGCGCCTGTCCTTCTTATCCTCCCTCGCTGGTGTCTGATCTTCTTTTCTGTGCCTCTTTGCTGACTTTAAGAATGCCCATTTAGGATAGCCGCATGTTTTGAGTGCTTCCTTTACATGTGTGTGTTCCTTCTTTTTCCCTTCAGGCTTAGAGGGAACATGTTCTGCTCGGTGGTGTAGGGTCCTAATTACTCCAGGTCTGTGTTCCAGAGGGTGATGGGAGTCAAAGAGGAGGTACTGGTCCGTGTGTGTCAGCTTCCGGTTTTTAAATAACCATTTAAAATTATTTACAGAACAATCAGGTGTGCTGCATCAAATAAGAAGACACACAAATGATTTGTGCCACTTTAAAAAATATTTTTTGTCCACTATAAGACAGAGGAGAACAACAAAGGGATAAACCCTGCAGGTCTGAAAGCAGGAGGTACAAAGACGCCCCGGGCTGCTCAGTCACTAATTACCGTTACTGTACTTTTATTACAAGTAGGGATGGGTATCCTTTAGGTTTTATCCAATACCGGTGCCAAACCGGTACTTTTAAAACGTTGCCAATGCTTAAACATGAAGATGAAACCAGGAGATGTCCTCACTGAATCATCAGAGCTGAACAGGTGATGGAGAAACAGGTTTACCTTTTAGGTGACATGAATGAATTGAAGGGAAGTTATGAACTGTTTCTGAGAGACAAATAACACCAGGATCCTTTTCTATGTAGCTGACAGCTGGTAATTGTGCAGGGGCGGGTCTAGCAAAGTGTTGCCAGGGGGCAGTTAGGGCATTAACAGGGAAAGGGGGGCACAGAGAAATACTTTTCTTTCTTATTCTTATTCAAGATGTCTAGCTTTTAAAAAGTAATTATCTGAATAGAAGCAACTAGTAATGTAACTAAGTTACTAATTTAAAGTAACTTACCCAACATTGGTTAATACAGAATGTCAAAATAAAAAAAAACTTCCAATTTCAGATGTTTGAGGTTGTGCTGAAAATAATAATACCAAACAAGGCAGGATAAACTGTTTTTAAAATATATAGAGGTAAAATCAAAAGTAGTCAAAAACGCCCAATTATACTCTTCACCCCAGAGGGTTAAATATGATGCATAGCTGTAGAATGTAAAAAACTGTAGAATAACAGAACAGCTCCACAGACAATGAAAAAACAGAAAACCAACAGCAGTGTGACATTTGTTACAGAGATTTGAGAAAGCTGGAAACATTATGTGTCTTTTCTCAGGTGTAATATAAAGCCTATGTATGAGTTTAAATTGCCTCTCCCAAATAGAAATGGATGCAGATTCCTTAAAAGTTGACAACACAACTCATCCCAAGCCTCAGCATCTATCACGCCCACATATGATTCCCATTGGCTCTTGATTTTGTTAGAGTTATCCATTCTAAGATCAGAGAGAATGTTATAAATCTTTTTAGTTATACATTTTGGTTGAGTATGATGGATTCTGTAGGAGAAACCCCAAACCCTCCATTAAAATCCTTCAATTTAGAAATAATAAAGTCCTTTATCTGAAAGTACTTCCAAAAATCCTTATTGGTCAGACCAAACTTGATTGTCAATTGATTAAATCTAAGAAAAGAGTTCCCATGAACAAGATCACCCACTATATTAATCCCTTTTTGAGACCGGTCGGCAAAACCAGCCCAAAGACCAGGTAAGAAGTCAGGGTTTTCATGAATAGGAGTAAGAAGGGAGAAACAATTACCATATACTTCCAGGTGCCTGACTTTGTGCTAAATAGTGAACATATTTTTTAACAGCATATTATCTTGTGTGGCTTTATCTATGAAAATATATAGCAGGTTCCGCAATGGAATGCCCTTTAAAGGAGTGGACTCAGCACTCAGGTAAATGAAATCAGGATCACCTATAAACCATTCTGTGAGAAATTTAAACTGTGCAGCCCAGAGGTATTGTGGGAGGGAGGGAGCGGCAAGACCGCCTTTCTGAACCGCGTTGATACGCGCACCTCTGCCTCCTTCATTTGAACCTCCAATGCATATATATTAGCTGCGCATGTTTCCAGTCTTTTTAGAACAGGGTCAATCTTCTTCTCAAAGGAGGCCTCCACAGCCTTCAGCACCTCCGCTGTTATTGTCTCCACCAGCTTTTTGGTGTCCACTTGGCAGAGGGGTGAAAACGACGGGGAGCCTTTACCGTTGCAGCTGGTCGCTCAGCGGAGGGTGGTTTTCTCCAGATTTGCCCAATTTTGGACCAAGGTTGAGCTTCTTCTGGGTGCTTGGCATCATATGAAGTTTGAAGGTGGAAATAAAACAGAGACTTTAACCGAATTAGACATATATAAAATCCTAAACGAATGCCAAGCTGTAGGAGCGGGCAAAAAGCACTCTGCCATTAACGTCACGTGACCCCCAGCTAACATGCAAATTTTTTGTAGGGGTGAGTGGAATTCTCAAAATAAAAGCTTTTCGAAAACCTGTTGTTCTGGGAATCCATCCTACCTCCCAAACCATCCTGTTGTTTCTGAGCATACGCTGTGCATGCGCTCAACACAAAACCCAAATTTGCTTCATTTTTTTAACCCATTGTGAATATTTCTTATGGTTAGGGTTAGGGTTAGGATTAGGTTCAGTCAGAAGCTACCATCAAATTCTAATACGGGTAGGACGATTTGCCATAGTAGGAAGGTTTCTCAGAATACTGGTCGTGGTCAGGTTGTGTGTCTGCTCTCCTCTGACGGTTGCTTCTCACCGCCATAAGCTGCTTCACGTCTTGCCTAGCAGCATGCTGGCAACCCTAAATGTATGCATAAAAGAGTCTCACATGCGCCCCCATGTGACAGTGACATGCAATAACTCAAAATATTTTGTGCTATTTTACTTTTTACCCCAGAGTTCTTCCCTAGGATTGGAAGGCTGTATATATATTTTAAAAATTCCCCTCTTGTCCCTGCAGGTATATATGTGTGTTTTTATGCCAGGTGATAGATATAGACACACAAAGAGGAGTCTGACTTTTGATTTGCTCTGTTTAAACATGCACAGACACAGACGTCCACTGTGGTCAGTTAGTCTGTTAGTGGTTGTTTTTGGGGTGGTACAGAATGCACGGGGTGTCTCAGCTTCTAATTGGATTGGACTGTGAAGTCTGCAGCTTTTTTCACACTGAAATGAGCACACTAAAATCCAGTCACTTGTGGAGTCCAGCCTGCAGGGTGGCTCGCCTGTGTCGCCCTGCAGATGAAATATGAAGGCATGTCTTCTCCGAGCAGGCGAGGGAACACTGCAGCTGTGGGAACATTAACAGCACTGACCTCACTGTCACCAGTTCAGAAACAGAGAGCTGCATTGATGCTGCCTCTCTCCCATGTGTCTGTTTGAAAGCCGCTGCTGAAGCAGATGAAAGAGTCAGTTTGTTTGTGAGGACTTCCGGCGCCTCACATAGAGCAGGACGTCATACAGTGACACCGAGTCCACATAATATCTGCATTTCCAGTGAAACCAGCAGCTCCTTCACACGTCTGGAACCTCCTGTCCCTTTATCACAGTGTAGATGCTCCCCCTGGTGCACACAGTGACTTTACAGCAATGGGTTAAACAGATGTGTGTTCATAAAGCTGTGTGAATGACTCAGGTGTGAAACTATAAACCAGGCTTGTCAGCAGCTTTGTGGCATTGCGGTTTCTCAGCATGATTTGGCTGTGAGCGCCTGAGCTCTGCTTCCTGTTTCCTGAGTGCCAAATTTAATCTAGAGTTGCATCATCGTCGTTGTCTCCAAACGCATTACAGTGAGGAAGAGAGACAGACAGACCTCATGTTACAACTCTTTGTTTCACTAATGGCAGCCGTTACTGCCTGGGCTGTGTCCAAAACTGTGACTGTTCCTGTGGAGGCTTCTTCTGTGCTTTGTGAAAATGAATAAAATCTGTGCTTTAACAGGCTTTGCTGGGCCTGGTTTTACCTCCTAAACACTCCTGAGCCTGGGACATTTCTTTGTTTTAAAGGAAGTAATCTTTAAGGAAGTAAGGAAAGGAAGGAAGGAAATGAAGTAATTATTTAAGAGCTTCTAACTCCATTCCAGCTATCCTCCCCTGTCGTCTTCTTAATGATTCGCTCCACGTTATTGGGCCAGGGATATAGTACAGTATATTTTAGTATAATTTACTTTTATTAAATGTTTTTTTGTCATCAGGCTGTGTACCAGCTGAAGCCTATTATTAAAAATGGCAAGTTTTCAGATCGCTTTGGACTCTTGTGGTGATCATACATTCATTCATCTAAACTGGAGCATGCTGTTGGTCCTGAAGGCTCATGTCTGTCAGAAAGGCTGTTTTCTGTAGCCATCGCAGAATCCTCCTCTTCCTTAGCCCGTGTTTTCTGTGGTGTACCACAGGGCTTTGTTTTGGGTCCTACTCTGTTTTCATCACACCTGCTGCTGATTTTCAGGAAGTTTGCTGATGAAATCCAAATTTATTTCCCGGTTATTTTGATGTCTCTGTTGAAGTGTCTACACAATATCAAAGACAGGTCCTGAAAAAAATGATTGTGGTGCCCCTCTGGATGATTTCACTGATGCCCTTGTGCCTTGTGTGTCTTATTGTTCTCTGATTGTTAGAAGTCTCAGAGTGTTTTCAGAGTGTCCTCTTTGTATTGTAGTCATGAACACTCATCTCTCCATTAGAAGGCATGACAGCAGGTTTACTCTGGATAAAGATTTTTTTTTTTTGCTTTAACCTGTGACTTAGACAAAGAGCACTGAGATTGCGCAGCCAGATGATGCGAGAGCGGCAGAGGACTCAATTGAAGGGTGGAGGGGATTGGGGCCTCGCAGACTCTGAAATATGGCTGCTGCCTTTCCTGCTCTCTCTACATCTGGCCCGACCTCTGCACACTTGTGAATCAGCAACAGGTTCATCCTCAGCCTTCATCAGCTCAGAGTCTGTGCAGCTGCTTTTAGAAATCAGTCTCAGATCAGTTCTGTGAGCAGCCTCCTCTCACTGCTGTTTCATAATCTGCAGCGTCAGCAGAAAGAGCTGCAGCGATCTGACACACACACACACACACACACACACACACACACACACACACACACACACACACACACACACACAGCTGCATAAGTGTGATGAATAACAAACTGCACCCTTCATTAAACGGCTCTGACATCACCATGCTTCCATTTTCTTATCCTGTACTCCTGTACCACTGTACCACCTGTCATGGAACGCCCTCGCTGAGGATACGCTCAGCGTGAATGCAGACATCGCTCTGATGATCAATAATCTGTCTTTACCTCCATCTTCAGCTGCTCTCCAACTAGCGTTTCCTGTTTCTCCGTCAGCGTGAGCCCGACTGACTCAGGGTGCTGTTTTAATGACACACAGTGTCTGTCTGTGAGGCGTTAATAATTATAATTGATATTGTTATTTGTACTCAGACTGCTTGAACAAACCCAGATTTGATATATTCCGTATATGGATGTAAAGACTGAACCTGCTGCAGCAGCTTTCCTCTGACCTCAGTTAAAATGATTCAGAATTAAATTCATTAAGCATATTGATTTTAAACCAAATTTAACAAGATTTTGCTGCTGAGTGCAAATATTTATCATTATTTGGGCTGGGCGATATGGCCTAAAATTCATATCGCGATATAATTTGAAGCATGTGCGGTAACGATATATATCACGATATGTTCTTTTCTTCTGTATAACGTATTTTCCACACTATAAGGCACACTTAAAATCCTTTAATTTTCTCAAAAATTGAGAGTGTGCCTTATGTATGAATTCTGGTTGTGCTTACTGACCTTGAACCGATTTTGGCGTGCAGAAATCTGCTAAAAATGTTTTAGTACAACTTTGGTAAGCCGCACTGCTTGATGGATTGTCAGAGCATTACGGCTGCCGTAGTGAGGAGCTTTGCAGAGTAATATGGGTCCAAAACTCCGTCTGTTTCAGGTCCCAAAGTCAAACAAACACTAAGAGTTAAAAACGGTCTAAATTCTTTCATCTTTAATTAAATCATCAGCGTTGCTGCTTTATGGGGTGTAACAATTAAGTTTTACATCCATGCATCCATGAAAACAGAATTTATTAAAAAGTTAACAGGAAGTAAGCTCGCTAGTTTACACCTAAACATGACATACCATGTTCTGACTGAGAGATTTTTGAAACTAATTAAAACGTACAGCTCTGCTATCACTTCCAACATAAATGAAGACAGAAAACTAAACAGCAGTGGCGTTTGCAGGGTTACTGAAGTTGGACTACCTGGTATATAATGTTGTGCTACGTGATTGCTAGCGACACAGCTATGTTAGCATAACATTAGCACAGTGAAGCTGGAGGATGAACGCTAACTTTTTTTCCACTCGATAAAAGTTAACGTGAGGGATTCTGGTGGTTAGGGACAAATGCAATCGCATAGCAGGATGCTGTACACGGGCCAAACTTCAGTCAGGAGATCAACTGAGATTATTCATCCACAATACGAGGTTAGTTATTAATATACTGCAACAACATGGGAATAGAGCAGCTGTGAGAGAATTCAACATTAATGAATCAATGTTACGGAAGTGGAGGAAGCGCAGTTTTTGGCTTTCCCCATATTTCAAGAGTGCTTCATCTCTTTGCTATGACTGTCGCCCGCCATAATTTCCAGATGATAATGGTTTTAGCCGCTGCGATGCTTTCGACCAAAACCGGCGCAGCTTGATGACATCATCAACAGGCGCTATCGCGATAGAGCGATATAGTCAAAATCTCTATCGTTGGCCAAATTTATATCGTTTCTATCGTATATCGTTTCTATCGCCCACCCCTAATCATTATCATTATTAATTTACCTGTTCCTTATTTAGTGGGTGTGGAGCTCTCTCAGGATGTTTGTTAACGTCAAGCGTCAAAAACATTTTAAACAGCTCAAAAGTGCTGAAAAACTAGTTCATGCATTTATTACTTCCAGGCTGGACTACTGCAATTCATTATTATCAGGATGTCCAAAAAACTCACTGAAAAACCTTCAGTTAATCCAAAATGCTGCAGCAAGAGTACTGACAGGGACTAGAAAGAGAGAGCATATTTCTCCTGTTTTGGCTTCCCTTCATTGGCTTCCTGTTAAATCCAGAATTGAATTCAAAATCCTGCTCCTCACATACAAGGTCTTAAATAATCAGGCCCCATCTTATCTTAATGACCTTGTAGTACCATATCACCCTATTAGAGCACTTCGCTCCCGCTCTGCAGGCCTACTTGTTGTTCCTAGAGTATTTAAAAGTAGAATGGGAGGGAGAGCCTTCAGTTTTCAGGCCCCTCTTCTGTGGAACCAGCTTCCAGTTTGGATTCGGGAGACAGACACTATCTCTACTTTTAAGATTAGGCTTAAAACTTTCCTTTTTGCTAAAGCATATAGTTAGGGCTGGACCAGGTGACCCTGAATCCTCCCTTAGTTATGCTGCAATAGATGTAGGCTGCCGGGGGATTCCCATGATGCATTGAGTTTTTCCTTTCCAGTCACCTTTCTCACTCACTATGTATTAATAGACCTCTCTGTGTTGAATCATATCTGTTATTAATCTCTGTCTCTCTTCCACAGCATGTCTTTTATCCTGTCTTCCTTCTCTCACCCCAACCGGTCGCAGCAGATGGCCGCCCCTCCCTGAGCCTGGTTCTGCCGGAGGTTTCTTCCTGTTAAAAGGGAGTTTTTCCTTCCCACTGTCGCCAAAGTGCTTGCTCATAGGGGGTCATATGATTGTTGGGTTTTTCTCTGTATCTATGAAGCGCCTTGAGGCGACTTTTGTTGTGATTTGGCGCTATATAAATAAAATTGAATTGAATTGAAATTGAAATTGAAAAGTGTGTCACAGTTAACTTTACATTAACGGTCATATTGTAATAATATGTAAAGTTATTGAGTCCATCAGCAGAGTGAAAATGGACTTCAGTACTACTAAGTAAGATGAAATAGGTTTTTGCACATCAATGTTTACTAATGTGTCCTTCCTACTGACACGTGATGATGTCACATGAAACACACACACTCGTGTTCACTCAGATTTCTGCTTTATTGATCGACATGCAGCATCAGGAGTGATGATCAAAGTCCGACATCAATAACTCTAAACACACGCTTCAGCTCCTCACGAGCAGCAGCATCCTCTCTGACGGCTTCAGTCACAAACCAAACAGGAATTGTCCGAATAAAAACTGCGTTACAGTTCCAGCTCGGCCCACCGCCACCCATGCACACGCAGGAAACATTCTCACCGTCAAAGTTAGGAACAAGAAGGCACCGCGACGACAAGGAGGGACCAAGCAGCCCAACTGTGGTTCTTAAATGCTAGGGTCAGAGGTCACGGTCTGTGATCCATGGTCAGAGGCAAGAGTGTTCTGGGGCAGGCTGAGGACAAAGGGCACCAGGTTGCCGCGGGACCCGGCGGGGGCTGGTAGGGCCTCGGGCAGGAAGCCGGGCCCCTCCTCGCCGACGTGGAACTGCAGCGTGCGGCTGCGGTTGACGCAGTAGATCCGGTCGCCGAGCACAGCGCAGCGGAATGGCAGTGCGTTCTGTAGCGGAATGGTGGCGGCCTCGAGCCACACCTTTACCACTGTGCTGTACCTGTGCACGCTGACCTCGGCACGTTCGCGGTCCACGTCAAAGCGGTAAATGAGGCCGCGGTGCGCGACCATGTCTGCGGAGCGGCGGTGGCTCTCATTGAATGGGCACTCCTCCCACTCATCGCGGCGGGGGTCGTAGCGCAGCAGGCGGTAGAAGAGCGACCCCCCCGAAACAAACAGCTGGCCATCACACGCCGTGGCCTCGTGCGCCACCGCGAACGAGCCTTTGGGCAGTGGCGCCACATGGCTCCATCTGTCGGCGCGTGGGTCGTAGCGCTCCACACTCAGCAGGCAGCCCCCACCCACCGCGTACAGCAGCCCGTCCACACCCACCAGTCGCAGCTGGCAGCGCGGCTCGCTCAGCGGCCGCACGCCACTCCAGCGCCTGCTCAGCGGGTCGAAACACAGCACACTGTCCTGGGCCTGTCCCCCCCGCAGCCCACCCGCCACGAACAGGTAATTGAAGAGAGTGCACATTCCAGAGCCGGTGGGCGGGGCCTCTTCCGGGAGGCGGGTCAGCTCCTCCCAGCGCCGCGCACTCGGGTGCAGGAAGAGCATGCGCCGCGGGCTGCGCGCCTCCTCCCCGCTCTCCGCCACCGCCAGCACCCCCTCCCCCGCCTCTAGCCCCGCCCACTTCGTCCTCCTGCTCAGGATCAGTGCGCGCTCCGCGGCGCTCAGACGGCCGTACAGCGCGGGAGCACGCAGCACCTCCAGGTAGTGTGCGCTCATGTAGTTGTACACGCGCTCCTGCTCATCCTCTGCGCGGTCCCGCTTTGCTCTACTCAGAAGCTCGTGGCAGTCCTGCACGCTGATCCGCGTTCCCTCGGAGGCTGAGCCGGGCTCGCAGCGCGTGTTCAGGTCCTGGTTCTGGTCCATGGCGGCTCTGACGGTGACGTGTCTGCAGATCACACCCTCGGCTGCTGCCTTTGTACAAAGAGCTCCGTGCCCGCGCGCACCCCCTCCTCTCTGGACTCCGTTCACGCGACAATGTCTCTGGACACCGTGGGGAGGACCGGGTGGCACGCCCTGCAGCAGTCCCGTTATCAGCGCCGTGAGAACGCGCGGGGTTCACCTGTGTGAGAACGCCCTCAGATACATGCTGCTGCACGAGCCCGTCTCTGTGACGTCATCAGCGCTGTTTGAGAAGGGAAAAAAATGAGACCGAGCGAAAAAAAACCGAGCTGGTTCTTTTCTGTCCCCCACGTCTGAGCTTCAGTCTGATGCACCAAACACAAACATTCCCACCTGTCTGAGGGGATTCTTATAATAATAATCCGACACTTTAATCTCATCTGAGGAAACAAAACTGGCAAAATAAATTAAAAATAAAGAATAAATTCAGTTCATTTGAGGCTGTACATAGCTACAGATACCTTGCGGCACTCACGATGTGGGACGGAGAGACCCTGCAGGTCTAACTGCTGTCAGACTCCACAATAAAGACTTTACAGATGACCACACACATGCAGACAGACAGACAGACAGACAGACAGACAGACACACACACACACACACACACACACACACACACACACACACACACACACATCTAATACACCTGATAGCCTTCGCCCAGTCTCCCTGATGTGCAATATTACAAAGTGCAATTTATCTGATGCAACATGAGCAATTCTCGGGTGAAACTATTACTGCTGGGCACAATGTGCAGTTTTTCTGGTGCATTTCTGATGCTGTTGTTATATTTTTACAGGTATCCTTATTAAATTTTTAGATTTTATGCTGTACATTCTTTGGACCATACATCTGAACATTTTATTTTACACTGCCAGGAACATTGTATTTGATTCTTTTTTATTTTATACAATTCTATTGTTTTTCTTAATTTTTGCTGCTCTTAACTTTGTACTGTCCACTTTCTGCCGTGACAACATGTGGGACTAATAAAGGTTTATCTTATCTTAAACAAAAGCTGAGCAGGTGGTGAAGCATCAGGTATGACGCTTTAGAGGTATGATGTCACCTGATAATGTCACACTTTCAGACCTGCAGGTCAAGGGTCAGGTGAGTTCAAACAGGCAGCATGAGTGATGAAGACATAAATCCTAATGATGGGGAATATCTGCGTGCAGACTGTTCTCCCTGTGATAACAGTCACACCTTGAGCAGCTGCTCAGGGTCTCCCCTCGCCTCCTGGTGCGGGCAGCTGACTTCACTGGATGACCTTCCTGTTCTCCGTCCATCAGATCCAGTGACAGGTGTGCCTGCACTTCAGGAGCTCACAGGTGGCTGTGTCGTATCTGATGTGAGCTCACCTCCAGTGGTGTGTCTAGAAACTTTTTGTTTGGGGGACCAGGTAGGGGCACAGATTTGGAGAAGGGTGGCAGATGTAATTGGCAGATAATGTTAAAAGAAATCTACCAAACCTTAACCATAATTCAATAACCCTATAGACCTAATAACTGAATCAGCTTTTAACTCTTATTAGAATGAGATTTTAACCACTATGGTGCAAAGTTTTTAGATACTGTGTTGATAAAGTACAAGAGATACAATCAGTGCTCTGTCAGTGTTTACTCAGCATTCAAGGACAGCAATATGTGCATAGTATTTTTCCTGACATATACTGCACATATGTTTTGGGCAAAAACATTTTTGAATATTAAAATACAAACGTTTTTAACATACAATTGGCAAATTAGCCAATGCAAAACTTTATCTGCCTATTAAAAAAAGAAGATAATCTTTTCACAAACTGTTGTTTGATTTTGAAACAGGAAAAAAGTGGGGAAAAAATGAAAAGACTAACATTTGAATGAAACCTGAAAGCAAGTAAATACTTTCTATGCTGCCTTATGGAAAACTTTGGTAATATTGATGTATGAAGAACAACACTGGCTGATGATGAAATACAGTCAGCTGGCATGGTAACACTGCCAGTATTAACCTGCAGGGCTGGACTGGGACAAAAAATTGGGCATTTTCACTACAGACCGGCCCACCAGGTATTAAAGCCATAAAGCCTTTGAATGAAAACAAACGCTGTTGTGACAGTGATGTACACTTGTTGGTATATGTATGATTTCTATAAATTTTACGTCAGATAAAAACTTTGTTCGCAAGATTCAGATAATTATTTAATAAAAGCTAGATATTTTAAATGATAATAAGAATAAGAAAGAAAACTACTTCTTTGTGCCCCCTTCTCCCTGTTGATGCCCTACCTGATCCCCTGGCAAAACTTTGCTAGACCCGCCCCTGCACAGTTACCAGCTGTCAGCTACATAAAAAAGGATCCTGGTGTTATTTGTCTCTCAGAAACAGTTCATAACTTCCCTTCAACTCATTCATGTCACCTAAAAGGTAAACCTGTTTCTCCATCACCTGTTCAGCTCTGATGATTCAGTGAGGACGTCTCCTGGTTTCATCTTCATGTTTCCCTCTCACCAGATAACCAAACCGATATCATGACCAGCAGGTTTTACAGCTGTGGCTCCAGCAAACATCAGCTGATACTAGAAATTAATATTAAATAAATTCTAACAACAGCTGATCAAGCTTAACGTGCTGCTCTGGTTTCCTCTTTCTGGTGCAAAGTGGGCGATAAACAAACAAGAGAGACGATCAGCTGATCATTGATCAGTTTCATGATTGAAGTAGTAGGAGAGAGAGGGGGAGAGAATGAGAGAAGAAGAGTCAGCAGACAGCGTAACGACAGAATAAATCCAGCTTTGTGTGTTTTTCATTGTAGCTGAAGTCCGGGACAAACTGCGTCTCTTCTCAGCTCAATACGAAGCGCGTAATATTTTCTCTGAATGAGGGACGATTCCATTTTTTAAGGAGCCGTTGGCAACTCTACTAATTAACCTTATGAATAAAATAAAGTTCACCATCAGTAACATCATAGCACCCACCCAGCTGTATAGAAACTCCGTCATGCTAGCTAGCACGCAGTACGAGTGATTGTAACTGACTGTAAAAAGTCAGCACAACGAAAATAAACTACACCTAAACTTGGTTTATATCTGACCCAGATAGACTGCAGGTCATAACTTCTTACCTGAAGTTCAGTTCACCTGACACTTGGACTGGCGGCTGCCTCTGGTCTCTCCTCCTCCTGCCTCCCCTTCCCTCATCCACCTGCTGGCCTCTGTGGAAGCTCCGCCATAGCCACCACCAAACAACTGACTTATTTTTACACATCGGCCAGCATCTGGACAATCCACCACCTCTCATTGTTTATACTGATACAAAAAAAAAGGTATTCAGCCCACCGGGCCACCGGTATACCCGATGGCCAGTCCAGCTATGTTAACCTGTTAATCTTTCGCCGAAAAATTGTTTTCTGCGGTGCCATCTTTCGTGCTTGGCTCTCCTACCTTTGCTAACATGATGCTCATAGTGCAGAAGCCGATGCTGCATTCACTTACACTCGGATATCTGAGCTTCACTGTGAAAACATAATCGTACATTTGATAATTCTTGGAATTTTATTGTTTTAACTTCGGGGTGGCACCTGGGGTGGCCAGTCTGGTTGGGGGGGGTGGCCTGTGCCCCCCCAGGCCATCCCGCTGGACACGCCACTGCTCACCTCTAAAGTTTCTTTTCACACACAGACCTCAGATCAGCCGATCACGCTGTGTAACAGGATCTCTAACAGGAATCTTAGTGCAGACCGCCCCTCCCAGGTAGGGATGGGTATCGTTTAGGTTTTATCCGATGCCAAACCGGTACTTTTGAAATGCTTAAACGGTGCTCGAACCGGTGCTTAAAGAATGGAGAACACAAACTTTGTCCAAAAACCTCTCATGTTTAGCTGTTTTTTTGTAAAAAAAAAAATAACAAAGTTAGACTTTTCTGCAGCTGTAGGACATATATGGTATCACTCTTGGTTGGAAGCAGTGCAACCAAACAAGAAGACAGCCGCATGTAACTACGACGGTGTTTGCTAGTTTACCTTACATGCATTAATGTAATAACGTGGTTAGCATACTCAACGTAAATTACACACGAACAACATTAAGCTACTCACGCAGAGAAGAACGGCTGCTGCTGCCATCATCATCCGTCATCATTTCTGCTACACTGGCAGGGCTAGAGGCCAGGACTCTCCTCTTCGGGTTCTTGGGGGATGTTGCTAACAGGCACCAGGTACGGTGCATTTCTCGGCTTTAAACCCCACCCCTCCCTGCCGCTATGCACAGTATCACAGTATCAGCATAATAGCACTTGTTGCAGGCTGCTGAGTTTGCATTTTTTGCTGTGAAGTACAGCCAGACTTTTGACCGCTTCGCCTTGGGCATTTTTAATCTGTAGCTCTGCTCTAAAAGAACGTACGTACCTGGACCCGCCTACTATCCTTGGAAACGTAAAATGATTGGCTAGAATCTGAAGTGTATCACATCACCGAAATAAAGCACCGAAATGTGCGCTGCTTTTCGGTCTGGTTACTACCATTTATGTCAGAACGGCACCAGATACCGGTAACCATCCCTACTTCCAGGTACCCTGGCCCCTCCCCCTTCCCACAGTGTAGAAACCTGCTGGGAGTTACCTGGCTCCAGGTGTGAGTTTGAGCAGACACAGACATGAGCTCATCATCTGAGCGGTTAGCAAGCCATTGGCTCCTCCTGCTGTTCAACACTCAGAGTCACAGCTGTGTGCAGATGTGCTGAACCTCGCTCAGAGAGAGACACAGAAAGCAGCAGCAGATAAGTTGTCAACACACACAGGTGAGCCAGGTGTGTCAATGTGTGCCACATTATGCTGATCATGGGTTCAAACTCTGAAAACACGTATGAAAAAAAATGTCTTTAGATGGGTAAAGACCCACAGTAACACAGAGAGACCCCAACAATCAGACAACCCCTTTGAACAAGCACTTTGGTGACAGTGGAGAAGAAAAACTCTCTTTTAACAGGAAGAAACTTCCAGCAGAACCAGAGATTAATAATAACTACTGATTAAATGCAGAAAGGTGTAGGACCATCACTTGGTCTCGGCTCTGAGCTGTGCCCTTATTGGACGGACATGTTTGGGTTCTGTGGGCGCTAGGGATGGGTATTGATAAGATTTTCACAATTCCGATTCCATTTTCGATTCTGTTTAATGATTCGATTCTTTATCGATTCTCTTAAAAAGGAGAACACTAAGGTCGATTAGCTTTGTTTTATATGTTCTCTTTGAACAAGATAGAAATTTAGGAGTAACATGGCCTTGCAAATCCAACAGTGAGATCTTGAGAGATCCACAGCCTATGGCTCTTCAATGGGGTGTCACAGGGTCCCCAGGAAAAAAAATTGTAAATGTAAAATAAATATTCTTCTGTAGCAATAACAAAGTATAACATAAATTATTCTGTAGCAATTACACAAGAATATCCAGTAATGTCCCTGCCTACAATTAAACACATTCAATTACCGAAAATCGGGGGCATCTGCTGTGGCAAATGGGTGCAAGCCTTTGACCACAAACTTAGTCACTGCTCGGTGAGATTCGTCTATCCTGGCCTGAAAGGAGACGCTACCGGTAGACTGCAGTGAGAACTGCCAGCATCTGAGCCAGCCAGACTCTGTCTGTCTCTCTCATCATTGTCACCTAAATGGCAGGTTTTGTAATGAGGCAGATCGCGCTAACATAATATGCACTGTTAGTTGATTATTTACCTGCCGCATTAACGGGAGAGGACGTGTAAACGTTACCGCTGCTGCTGGGTTGAGATTCACGAGTCCGGAGCGGAATTAAAAACACGACATTCATTTGAGGTTATCACGTTTTTTGTGAGCAAATGCTTTTGCATATTCGTAGTGTTTCCTCCCTTAAATGAAATATCTACTTTGCAAGTATTGCAAGTTGCCCTGTTGTCATCCGTTCTCGTAAAGTATAATCAAACTTTTGAGCGTTTGAGCCGCTTAGTCGCCGTGTTTCCTGCCAGGTAAATGACGCTCCGCAATGTAGTGACGTCATTCGGGGTGACTGGAATCGATAAGGGAATCAATTGCAAAAATGGCAAACAATTCCAAGGAACTGAAACAGTGGGAACCGGTTCTCAACAAGAACCGGTTTTCGATTCCTATCCCTAGTGGGCGCCATCTCTGCTGAGTACTTTTTCACTTTTACTAGTGTAAAGAAGTTGTATCACTACTTCAACTTTAATTACAGTATTTAAAACACTAGTATCTGTACTTCTACTTCAGTCCTGAATGTCGGTAATCTCGTCACTTCTGCTGACGACCCAGACTCACCTTTATTAACACTCACAGGTGTGAAACATCACCAGGCCACATCAGAGATGAGCGCTTCACTGCAGACACATTTAAGCTCCCCCTGTGCGCTCTCTGTGAGGTCAAAGGTCATGAGATCCAGCAGTTCCTGCAGATAATCAGAGCAGATGTTAGATCAGACGTGATGTCTGAGACTTGATTGGAGCTCAGGTTTGTTTATCACAGCACTAAAGTTGTTGTTGTCCTCCTCCTCCTCGTCTTCATCAGATTAAATATGGATGCTCTCGTTGGTTTTCTCGTTGCATCAGCCTTCGCCGTAGCTGACTTCCTGTTTGATCAGACGTGCCTTTAAAGCGGTGACAGCTCAGTTCAGCCAGAGTTCAGCTGATGCATTAGAATGAACAAATTTTAATGGCAGAACTCGGAGACGAAGAGGAAGACGAGCTGCTCGCTGTCCTTATAGCGACATCACCACGATGCTCAAACACAACCTTTCATCACTGAGCTGTCAGGAACCTGAAGTCTGCAGCTCAGACTGAAACGTCAAACTGCTGCTCCACTTCTTCAAAGACTGCTGCCGTCAGCACACAGAACACTCTGCAGACTCTGAATGACTCTGATAAATGGTGATGGCGTCCAGCATCAATGCTGAGCCGATCCAAATCGCTCCACATCAGAGGCTGGAAGCAGGCCGACTGCCTCACTGTTACGTTTTTATTGTTGCTGGACGTCAAAGGTGAAAGTGCTGGTCCAGCCTCAACGATTAAAGACGATCCACACAGAACCAAGAGGAGACACACTTCCACTGTCAGGACTCACCTATACCATCACTAAAAGGACAGAGGTCAGACTGTATGGAAAGGCAAGAGAGCCGGAGCTGCAGACACATCTGATTAAAATGACACAAAACCAAAATGGTGTCTTTGCCACAAACTAAAGTTTTAATGTGCCTGTCTTCTTACAGTAACGTGTTCGTGTTACCTGTGCAAACCTGTGAATATTCAGTCATAAGCTCCTCCCACATTTCTGACCGACAGGTGTCAGACTAACTGACTAACTCCTGAGATTTGCCTGTTTGTCTGTAACTGCACCACCTGAAGTCTGAACGCACCATCAATCCACCCACCTGTGCTGGACCTTCACCCTGCAGCAGCATCACTGGCTCGTACACTTCCTGGTTCAGCTCTGGTTGGCTGTTTGAGGTCAGGGCTGACGTTGGTAACCACTGGTTGCCAAGGCAACATGTAACGACTTGTCAGCGAGACTTTAAAAGTGTGACACAAACCGGAAACAGAGGATGTTCCCCTTCAAAGTAAATGCATCAGGATGAGCGATTTCGGAGTGTTCGCTCCCGACTTCCTGTGAAGTTTGCACTGTGTGAACATTCGGGGTGAGCTAACCAAAGTAACCTGCAACCGCCACACACAATCGGACTGACAGTTCAGCAGTAGCACCGAGACCATGGCGTGCTTTTACAGCGACTGTAAGTTACTGAAACATCATGTGGTTGTCATCTGTGACACTTCACAGATCTGGATCCCTTTGACATCAGAATCCGAATCTTTTATTAATACCTAATTTATGAAACAAATGAAAACTTTCACTGATCTTAAATGCAAAGACAAAATGTTACATAATCAAATCTGGAATCTCTGAAGCGGCTCTGCTTATATTAATGATTATTGTGAAATGTTTCCATGTATTTGTACTATTAATTATTAATAATGCTGTTTCCTTGTGTCTTTAAAGCCTAACCAGGGTCCAGGTCTCATATACATATGCACTGATTAAAGCAACGTTAACATATCGCTCCTGTAGTATAAATCAATACAAAAAGGCATCCACCATTTCCAGTTCTTCTTTGTGTAGTGTTAGCAGCGTGTTCCTCCAGATCATGGCAGCAGTCAACGGGTGACCACGGGCTTCGTCTAGCAACCACTCGCCAAACGGTCGGGGTCTGTGTGACTGAGACCTGGACACAGCATGTCTGTCCTCACATGTCCATCTTTAAACCCAGGCCATGATCACATCACGGGTCAGCTGTGTTCACAAATATTCCTCTCTGTGAACATCTGTCTGTGATGGCGGCGTCAGACACGCCACACAAATCTATGCAGTGACACAAAAACCATCAGTGATGCTGAGTGAAATCGTCTCTTTAAACCCAGGTCACAGTTTATAATCAACTGACAGCGAGCGTTTCCACAGCAATCAGGTCAGGTGACAAATGCTAATTACGAGCCATCAGTGAGGAAGAGTGGAGGAGGTGAGGTTGTTTCCACCTCCTGAACGACGGCTAATTTAGCAGAAACGAACTGATAAAAAGCTTTTTCATCTGTGTTGCCATGGCTGCGTGAAGCCTGGTCAAATGAATTAACAGGAGCCTTTGATTTAGAGCAGGAAGATTATTACTGAAAGGTGAAGAGAAAAAGTCAAGGAAACAGGGAAACTCCACTGAGCAGGAGACAAACGGACGCTCGGCCTCCGAGATGTGATTGGACAGAGGCCAATGGCTCACATGCCTTCAGAGGGAGCTGTGATCTAATCCTTTCAGGCCCTGCCCACAAACACTGAGCTGAGGCGGAGACTGAAGGTCAGTCTGGTGCAGATCTTTGGCGGTGCAGGTGGATGTGAACTTCACATAAACTAACATGTTTGAAGCAGAGCCGATGACACCTGTCTGCACACCTGTGGGCATGCTCAGTCCGGCCTCACGTCCTCTTGTCTGACATTTGTAGACGTTTTACCTCCTCATACTTGACCACTGCCACCGAGGTGTGAAGTCACATGACAGAAAGTGAAATGTCAGGCGTGTGAGAGACCTGGAGATGAGAGGAGCAGAAACTGTCGAGGAGTAGGAGGGGAGGAGAAGGAGGGGAGGAGGGCGAGAGGAGGAGGAGGGGAGGACAAGAGAAGGATAGGGAGGATAGGAGGAGGAGAAGGGGTGGAGTAGGAGGAGGCAGGCAGGAGGAGGAGGAGTGTTTCCTGAATGATGATGTCTCTTGTATGGAGGACTTTAAACAGGCGACCTGATGAAGCTGAGCTCTGTTGGGTCAGGTTTGATTTACAGACTGGCCGTATGCTGACGTGCGATTGGTAAGTGCTGCAGTGTAACGAGTCCACCAGCTCAGCCTGGAGCACAAAAAGAGTTCACCAAATAACAAAAACATGAGATGAAATCTTTGAATCTTTATTCATGTTCCTGATGCTGCCTCTGCGCCGACCCACGCACTCCTCTTTTTTTTTTTTTTTTTTTACAAATAGTTAGAAAACTGTACAATACAAAAACAAAGAAAAGGAAACAGACGGTTAACACGCCACATAAGCAGAGCGATTTCATCAATTTAAAGAAAAACACGAAACCTGATGAACAAAAACAAGAACACAATGCAGAACAATGCTTCATGCAGCCACTTCAGAAAGGGCCTGAGACGGGAAACGTCGTCCACTCTCGACGGACTGAGTCTGAATCTGAATGTGTCAGTTCCTGCTGCACGTCACACGTGTGATGGAAATCTGCAATGTGAAATTTTACATCCTCACAGCTGACTCTGAACTTTTATTTTGTATTCTTCAGAGAGTATAATGTGTTTGGAGGTGGGGTCATGTGTGGAGCTCAGAGTTTGATGTTCTTCGCTCTGTCTGAGAAAGCATCTGGGGACAGTTTGGAGTTTCAGAGACATCCTCATATGGCTGTAGAACTCGTGGACGAGAAAAGATTCCGATGCATCATGACAAGCTAACGTTTCAGGGTCCAACAGGAAGTGAGTGTGCATAAACGTGGCCGCAGACCATCGATCAGCCAACCACAAGTGACTGACAGTTTATAAGTGGGTGGGGCTTCAGTCAGAGATCTGCAGGTTTTACACATCAGTGTCTGGACCAGGGGTCTCAAACTTAAATGAGCTGTGGGCCACTCCTGGCACCGTCATCTCATTGGAGGGCCACTTTAGCGTTCAGGTAGTAAAAAAGAAACAAAGAAACAAGAAAACACCCACAAATATTTCTGAAAATGTAGTATTTTGTTTGTTTGTTTTTTTTACATTTCAGATAGTGTATAACAAGACAAAACTGCAAACGTGAACACAGATTCTTTTCCTCACTCTTAACTAACTAAAGCCTTTCATTGAACTACCAAATAAACACATTGGTCCTCTCTTTCTGGCCAGACACGTGGCAGCACTTCTGCTATCATTTTGTTCGTATTTAACAAAATAAAAATGCAGACGTAAGTATACACATTTGTTTTTGACTATCTCACTGAACTAACATAGTCAATCTCTTAGTATGTTTGCATTCTCTGCTCATATTGCCTTCATATTAAATCATTTTTGGCTTTTTAAAGAACTTATTTTAACATTACACTTAACAACAAACAAATCCTCCCTAACAGAAAAAAACTGAATTATATTTCTTCACATCAATATACGGACACCCCTGTTCTGGACGCTTCGACTTAAAATGGGCAACTTGTGATCGTCGGTCACGTGATTCGTGACATCACCTGACCGAGATTCTAGCTTTTATTCAGTGATTTTAAAATTGGATACTGTCAGAACATTGTTCTCTTTTAGAAACACATCCGAGTTGTTATTTACCGAGAGGAGACCATAGTGTTTCAGTGTTTCACGTCCCCTTTAATGTGTGTTTGTCTGTCTGTACATCTGTCATTTAGATACCATTCCTGCTCTGTGGTTCTGGCTGCAGTGCAGATGATGTCATCATGTATGTTGCCACAGATGTTTTACCTGCTGAAACATCTGTTTGAGTCACTGAGAACGTGAGCAGGCTGAACACAGGGTGGACGAGGCGGTTTCCTAAAACCAACTTCAGAGTTCGTTCACTTCAACTCGAGTGCTTAAGTCGTTGAGCGGGATCAAACCCACGGCCCTGCTCTGGGTTCTTCAGGTTTGAGGCTCGGGGGTGGAGCTTACAGGTGAACAGAGTCCATGCTGGAGCTGAATCATTTTTCCTAAACTCGGGTCTGCTGCACAACGGATGAATTCAACACCATAAAAAACACCACGACAAACAAGCTCACAGAGTCGTCGAGCTTGTGAATAGAAGGCACTTGATCTCCGATCAGCCATTTGCTGCTCTGCTCCTACAGGACATCTGCTTCAATCTTCCGTTGGTGAGTCAGCGAACCTTTCACACCTCCACCTCCTGACGGCCCCCTTGCGCAGCGTCACCTGCCGTCATCACGGTGATGTCGAAGCAGGTCTCCATCATGAGACGGGACTTGCACAGGTTGACGCAGTACTCCAGCTCCCCCGTGGCCTGAGCCAGAGCCTCTAGGTACTCCTGGGACTCGCAGTCCAGGTCCTGGTCCACGTCAACTGCAAACACGGAGAGAGCGGTTAGTTATTTAGATGCATGCGGGCCGACATTTGTACTATGACATCACCACGCTGCCTCAGCTGCTTGTGCACAGCATCTCTGAAAGCTTGGCCCGGTCTCGTCGGTAAGTTCAGTTAATGACAAACACATGAGTAATCTATTATATGAGTACCAGCTCCCTCCCGCTGCAGCTCATACTCACACTCTCCACTCCACCTGCTCGGGTGGAGCATCAGCCAGCTCTTGGCCTCTTCCAGCTCTGCCTTCAGCCTGTCGTGTTTGCTCTTCAGCTCTTGGATCTGCTGCTGCCGCTTCTCCAGCATCCTCAACCGGGCATTGAAGTAGAGCAGACCCTGAGGAGCGAGCTCACAGTCAGAGCCTCGAACTGCACACACCGGCTTGTAGGGGTGTGGACGAGGACGAGGAAGAGGAGGGGGGATTAGCACGAGGCTTCGAGACTCCAGCCTGTGTCTGGCTTTAATTAGGAGTCAGTGCAGTGCTAATCTGTGATCAGAGGAGGATTAAGGACAACTGAGGACAAACAGGTGACAGAGAGGTGGTTCAGACCTGCGCTTCATTACAGCTGCCCCTCAGAGAGCTTTATTCTGAAAATCCTGGGATGTTTCTATTGTGAAAGTCTGTAAATGTGGGCAGCTGAGCAGTAAAGAAAGAGTTGATCATCCAGATGATAAGTGACCTGAACATTAACTATGTGTTTATGTTTCATTTGCAGCAGCTTCTCTGTGACACGCAGCCAATGAAAAAGGCCAGATTCTCAGGTGAAGTCAGACTGACTGACTCCAGTTAGACCATCACAAATTGTTCATGTGGGGCCATGACACAGGCGTGACCAACCTCAGCGAGGCCCATGGGAGGGGAAAACCAGTGAAACCAGCGAATTGCTGATGTAAAGCCAACTCAGGTCTCCGTGTCAGCAGCAAGAAAGCCTTGTTTCATTTGGAGCTACAGGACAAGTTGGGATTTGGGGAAAGCATGCAGGTGTAAAATTTACATGAACAGATGCAGCAGGACAGGAAGCACCTCCGACGGGTGAAGCGAGCAGAATGAATCCAGTGTGAACAGGTAAACACAAAAAGCATGACAGGCAGACAGTGTGTGAGACAAAAGTTTGAGCACAGACAAGCGACACCACATGGCCTCCATGTTGGCGTCTCTACACAGGCCGCCAGTCAGACCGGCACCCTCTCTGAACTTTAACCCTGCACTCTCCGGTGGGATCACAGAGGTCCTCCACACCAGGACCGGTTCGAGTTTCATGTCATGGATGGTTTGTTTGGAGGAATGTAGGAATGAACGTGTAAAGGACAACTCACCTTCTCAACATCGTGGAACGTCTGCTGGGACACAAATAGAATAGAATAGAATAAACCTTTATTATCCCACGGATGAGAAATTTTGGTGTCACACAGCTCTTACAGTAAGGGAAAATAAAATATAAAAGGAAGACACAAGGTGGTCCTATAAACATAAGCAACCGAAGTCCATATATACAGGTAACAATGTACAGAATATGTATAAAAAAACTGAAAAATTGTACAGTGTAAGTATAAAAAACAAAACAAAACAGATAGAAGCCGATTATTCACCGAGCAGTGCTCTGGATATGAAGAGCACGTCACCTTCCTCTAATTGAAAATGAATCAGAGCCCGACAGGCCGCTCTGCCGAGGGTTAATGACCCGTTAACACTGAGAGAGGCGGCTGTCACAGAGACCAGACAAGCCCCCCCCCCCTATTTTAGGACCACGGTCTGCTTTATATATGTGATTTGGATAAAAATATAAAAAGCTCCTCTGAGTGCACTCAGACTGAGGCTGAGGGTCCAGATGAAACTCCACCTGCTTCAGGAGGCTGTGTTTGACTCATTCTTGTCAGTGCATCGCGGAGAAGTGAGTTTTTCCTTTCCAGTCACCTTTCTCACTCACTATGTATTAACAGACCTCTCTGTATTGAATCGTATCTGTTATTAATCTCTGTCTCTCTTCCACAGCATGTCTTTTATCCTGTCTTCCTTCTCTCACCCCAACCGGTCGCAGCAGATGGCCGCCCCTCCCTGAGCCTGGTTCTGCCGGAGGTTTCTTCCTGTTAAAAGGGAGTTTTTCCTTCCCAGTGTTGCCAAAGTGCTTGCTCATAGGGGGTCATATGATTGTTGGGCTTTTCTCTGTATCTATGAAGCGCCTTGAGGCGACATTTGTTGTGATTTGGCGCTATATAAATAAAATTGAATTGAATTGAATTGAATAGAAGTGGAGGGTTCTAACACGACCTCCACGTGAGGGGACTAAACTGGCACGCTGTGATGCTGAATGGCATGTGAGCAGCACGTCATTATTTAATCAGGTGAGGACTCACCTCAGATCCCATCAGCGCCTCCTTCCTCTTCTGAACACACTCAACGTTGTCAATCTCATACACCTTTATCTCAAACTGCTCCTTCAGGGTGCCGCCCAGCGGCGGCAGGTCCACCCACTGACCACCCAGCTTCCTGCCCAGGGAGGAGGTGTCCGGCAGGGGGGCAGGGATTAGCCGCCGCCGCAGGAACCCTGCAGGTGGAAAAGGAAAGGGATGAAATAACCCATGATCAGTAAATGCAGCAGACTGTGTGTCAGGTAAAGTTCACAGGGTGCAGGTGTTTCCAGCTGTGTAAGCTAACATCAGGGCCCGTCGGGAACCCTGCATTCGGAGACTGGTGTTTGAATGCTCACTGAACAGCTTCAACACAGCCAGCTGACTCACTCAGTTAAAGCTGCAGTCAGCGAGGAAGTTAGTCACACCAGGGCTCTGAGCAAGTAATGAGTCAGTGTCAAGGAGCCGGTGATGTCATTAAAAAGACAGCCAATAGCACTCAATAACAGGCAGGACTATCAAGGCCGTAACGCAGCTGTACCACATGGCCTTAAACCAGACCTGGGCATTTCACGGGCCGTGGCCCATGTCAGCCCAGGTTGGCCCACATCAGCCCATGTGAACCTTCCTGTCCAGCCCGCGTGACTTTCACTGATGTACAGATGCACGTGCAGGTAAATGTTTACTGACCAATCTGCGATGCTGCGTTTTTAACGAGGCCCAGACTAAAAACTCTTTATTCACTGAAGTCAAAGGAAAAGCTGTAAGCTCAGTCTGTGGTGTCATGTTCAAGAACCATATTTTAAATCAGCACTGTAGCTGGGCATGCACAAACTACAAGAACGTGTGTAATGAAGGGCGGGTGAAGGAGTCGCACGCTTTAGCACAGACTGGTGACTGTAGTTATGAACTGGTACCAAAGGTAGCAGCTAGCATGCTAATGTAGTAAAACCCTGTTTTTTGTGTTTTTGTGTGTGTGGAGTTTGTGTTGGAGTGTGTCAGGCGGTTGTGAGGACTCGGGGCTGCTTGGCAAGGATAAATGTCACATCCTGTGGATGTTTCTCCTTTACACAATTCAAGATTCTTTATTTGTCACATGCATCATGCAAGTACAACACACAGTGAAATGTGTCTTAAACTGCTCCTTTGACTGTGCAAGACATTATTAAACAATAGATAAAGAGTCAAATATCAGCCAGCTGTCGAGTCTTATCCTTTATTTACTTTGAATCTGTCCACATTGGCCATAAAAACATTTTTATGTGTAATATGTGACGGTGCCTTTAAATACCAGCAGCAGGTGGTGATGGACCTGAAGTCACAGCTGGAATGTAAACGCTCGCCAAACGCTAACAGAAAGCTGTTTGTCTGTTGTGAGGCGAGCCAGTGAAATATCACAATAAGCTCAATAAAGGTTGCTGATTTCAGCAGACAGCCCACGCAGCTCATTAGTTTTAATTAGCCTTGTCTTCTTCTGTGGTGCTTCCTCCTCTATCAACATCCATTAGTGCTGCTGATCAGGTTTTAAGGCCGCTGCTGTCCACCTGAAGACCTCACTCGTATTTTTAACGACTTTGTACACACGGCTGTCAAATTAGGTTCCCAAGTAAAAGCAGAAGCAGGCGTGTGCTCCACAAACAAAAAAACGTTATGGCTTATTAAAAACATCCAGGCTCACTGATGAGGATTCAGACATGATGACAGATCAAGGAGGAGTGGGTGTGAAGGCTGTGGAGTGCTGTGGAGTGGATGGGAGGATGTGTGGGTGATAATTGGAGTTGGATATGTACACTGGGAATTGTCCTCATGAAACATTCATGAGGCAGAAATAAGGCGAAATCCACAGGCCGATGGCAGACAGATCACAGGAGTGCCAATTCTGTATGCATCAGGCCGCCGGCTCGCCTGCCGCACGAATTGCAATCGGCTGCTGGGAGCTGGGACGTGGCAGTGGCGTGCCACATGATGTGCGCCCATGTCAAGTTTTTGTACAAAGACACCAGCTGAGAGATAATTTCACACGATATCAAGGAGGAGAGCTGCCTTTGATAGATGCTCCCACAGCAATAGCACCTGTACTCTCGGTGTGCTCAGCATTCATAGGAATATTGTAGCGAGCAGCCATCATCACACACTGATGGATGCTGGAAAAAGCCATAAATATGTTAATTCTTCAGCAGAGATGAGTTTTATTGCTCTTTCACTTTCTGAGTCAATGCATGGAGAAATAGTTGCTGAATATCAAATCTGAGATTTAAATTTTGGCCATCAGCTGTAATGATTTCACAGGTTATTTAAATAATATCTCATTGTGATAGAAAAGCTTCCAAGTTCCTCTGCACGAGCCGCTGTTTCATAAAACCCATAAACCTTGCGTTTTGCGTTTCCATAGCTGCTTAGATATACCGTCCCTTGGAGAGGAAGGGCTCGTTTAAGTCTATGTGAGCTGCCGTGAGGTTAACATGGGAGCGACCGGGACGGATCTGCTGACAGACACAAAGGGGGGAGGAGTGGCCAGACATCGGTGTTTATGTGGCCCTTGATGGAACAGCAGCTGACATACCACATAATGTTTACAGTAATAATGTTGGGCCAAAAAAAGGAAAAGCACTTATCTGCACTTATCTCACATATGCACACACACACACACACACACTCATACATCATGCTGCTTTTTGCACAATCCACTGTCATTGCTGCACTTTTCTATTGCACTGTTGTGGTTGTACTGTTGTGTCGGCACTGTTGTCTCTGTATTGTTCTCTTCTGTCTTTGTTTTCTTTTTTTGCACACTTGCACTTTATGTAGTCCTGTGTTGATTGTCTGTTTTATGTAGCACCATGGTCTTGGAGGAACGCTGTCTTGCTTCACTATGTACTGGCAATTGTCTTTATGGTTGGAATAACAATAAAGACAGTTGACTTGACTTGAAAAGACAATTTTAAAAAGACTTTAAAAAATCTTCAGCTTCCACTGAGCCTTATTCATGTCATATTTAGGTGATGAGCTTATTATATGCGCTCTACATAGAATTCTATGATGAGTACAGAGAAGTCAATGAGTTAAAGATTTTTGTTCTTCAGATCTGATCACTGTAAAAAAGGGGCAGTGCTGCATGGAGCAGAACCTAAAGTGTTACCTGTGTTACGTTACCCCATCTCTGGCGGCGGCATGCACTCACCGTTTCCTCTCTTCTTGGGCGATTTAGAAACTCGGCTCCTATTTGATGAGGATGCTCCACTCTCGCTCATAGAGTCGTGTGCCGAGGAGGTGCTGCCGGTTGTCTCGCTGTCTCGGATCATGCTCTCGTAGCCGCTGCTGCCCCCGCTGTGGTAAAACAGAGCGGTGCGTCCCATGGCGGGGGGCAGCTCCCCACTCAGGATGCTGCTGTTGTCACTGCCGTGCCCGCTGCTGTAGCGCTGTGGCCTCCGAGGCGCTGTGATCTTGCTGTAAGGTGATGGCAGCGGTGCGTTGAGGGGTGATCCGGTGATGCTACCAGTCCTGCTGCCAGGGATGTCGCTTCCTGTTACTCCAGCTCCACCACCAAACATCTTCCTTTGGCTACCTGAAACCAACTCGCTAATCCGGCTGTTGGCTGCCCTGCCAATGGCCTGCTTGGTGCCCATAATGGTGCCTTTTACTGTCTTGCCTCCGGTTCCAGAGCGAGATGGGGACTTTCCATTGGAAGGTAGGTTGGTGTTCCACCCAGCTACGTTCTCTGGCAGTTTGGGGGAGGAGCTCGGGCTCTTCGAACTGCTGGCAGACAGCGTTCGAAGTTTCAGTCCACCAGAAGCTGCTGCTCTTGATCCGCTGCCACTGCGGACCTGCCACAGTTTGCTGGTTGCTGCAAAAACACCAGCTGGAACTTGGGACGGAAAGGCCAATGTGGAGGTGGATGCTGGATCACTGAGTCTTGGCACTGATCTGTTGGATCTGCCATTTCCTCCAGATGTAGCGCCACTGTTCTCTCTGAACAGCTCAGGTTTGGACCCAGCTAAGGTTGGGCTGTCGCACCTTTCCAAAGACATTAGACTCCCAAAGTACCTGGAAGAATCTGCTTTGGCTCCTTGCGTCTTCAGGCTTGAGGATGTCCTTGCAAAACTGTGTTCAGTTTTTAAACTGGATGTCCTGTGGCTGAATGAACCAGCTTTGAGCCTGACATGCACTTCATCCTCTGAGGACTTTCCAGTGTTGCTGCTTGTTTTTAAGGCACTTGGAGACAGCACAATTCTTAATTTTTGTTCTTGACTCGACTGTCCAGACTTTGTGCTGCTTTTTTGTCCATTTGCCTTTTTTCCCAGGGATGAAAACCTCAGTGTACTGATCACTGAAGCAGCTTCTTGGGGGGTGGAAACGGTTCCTAGAGTTGTTGCGCCCCGAGTGAGTCGTGGCAATTTGATGAGAGTGTCTCCTCTCCTGCTGCTGGACTTCTCACAGCCATCAACAACCCTCTGGGCTGAAGAAGACATCTGTGTCTTTGGTGGGCGAGGTACACTGTTGCTGTTCCCTCCGGACCTCTTGGAGGAAACATTAGTCACACCACTTCTTGTTGGCTTACTTGCAGAAAGAAACTCTGCCTCTCTGGTATCACAATAACTGCTTCGCTGAAGCAAAACATCATCCTGCCTGCCTTCCTGTCTGCTACAGCCCACAGCTGCAGATGAGGTAGGCTTGGTTTTCCTGGGAAGACTGGAATGGGTGGCATGGCGGGGAATCTGTGTTGACACTGATGTGTTCAGGGTATTGGCTTTCACCTTCAGAGAACCTTTTAGAGATGCTTTGGATGACTCGGGGGAAGGAGGGCACTTAGTAAAAGATGGTTTGTTTGGGGTAGCAGGGTCGCTTTCCAGCTCTGAGAAACAGACACCGCTGTCATTTAAGGAGCTCCTAATGCCATGCTGTAAGAATGGCTGTTTATGGAATATACTTGGTGAGCTCAGCAGGGCAGCGTTGTCCATTGTTTTATCCCTCAAGTAAAGCCTGCTTTGTGAATGAAGACCATCACCTTCAGCTGATTCACAAAGCCATGAGTCAACAGACGGCTGCTTTTTGTTGTGGGAAAGCAAACCTTTTTGGTGTTCGGTGCCAACATCAGTGCCTGGTCCCACAGCTCCTTGTAGAGAGGTGTAAGCATCATATTCATCATTAATACTACTGATGATGCTGACCGGGCGAGAGCCAGCAGCTAAAGCCTGTGGAAAGCAGTCGGTGTTAAAGCTGAGGAGGTTGGAGGGACGGCCATTATCTGGGACAAGGCTGTGCGGGAGCTCCTCTATAACTGTGAACACGAGCTCGTCCTCTCCATTCAACTCCACGGGCTGCTGCAGAGTGATTGTGGTCCTCAGAAAGTCTCCGTCCAGGCATCGTCCTAACAGAGAGGCCCGGAGGTTGTTCACCTCTGTGGGGTACCTGCTTATGTGAGCAGCTCCATCTGTGTTTAGGTTAGGGCTTATAGATTTGGGTGGCTGGTCTTGCCTCATTGCTTGTTCACTCATACCGACAGGGGGAGTCCTGCCAAGAGCCTCCTTAGGCCGAGGTTCCGTCCTGGTTGTCCTGGGTAAGGACGGTGAGGCCAGTGGCTTGGGTACAGCTCCTCTGAGGTAGACTTTCTCTCGAACTACAGGCTCTGAGTCATGGGTTGGAGCCCCCCCTGACTTTACCACACATGGCTGAACGGGGGTGCCTGAAAGCTTCTCTCCATCTGCACTCGTCCTTTTGGACGTCTCGATGAAGCCACCAGCTGAAGGTAGTTTGGGCTGATCCTGATCTGATTTGTCTATGCATGTTGTCAGTGTGCTTTCTGAGAACATGTGGGACGAGTTCTTCTCAGATTTGGGTGGAGACGTTGCCTCTGTGGGTTTAAGAGGGCCACTCTGAGCCTTCAGCGCTACTGATTTCTTCTCTGTGCCGAACATGGCTGGGCCCTCGCTGCCATCAATGCAGTCAAGTCTCTCCTGTAGTTCTGCAAACGTGTTACACTTAAAGTGGTCACCGTCGGACTTGGGTGCATCTTTGACTCGCTTTTTGTTCAGGGACGGAATAATGGGAACGAAGGAAGGCGGACCCTCGTTGTCGCTCAGCTCTCGGTCTGAGATTGCCTTCCCTCCCGGCCCAACGTAGATGACAGTGTCACAGGAGTGCTCACTGCTGGAGGAATAGTCGGGATCACTCGAAAGTAGCAGCGGAACATCCGGGTCGAGGGCCACGGTCACAGGGTGGAAGGGTCGAAGACGAGGAGGCCGACAGGATGGGCCTTCCTCACAGGAGCTCTCCCCTCCAGATGAGCTGGAGGCATTCTGCGAATAAAAGAGAAATAATACAGAATTAACCTCCTAAAGAGAGCTGGAGCATGCAGCGATTAAACTGAAGGGAAATCATTACATGAGTGCCCATGCACTGTGTTACATTAAAATGAATGTGAGTGAGATGCATATGCTGCTAACTCTGGTTTCCAATCTTCAACATACGAATACAGCGTGTAAGTCTGCCTAATGAGTCCCATCTCAGCACACAAACGCTCATTCCTGTAGATACATTGGTATTGATTAGGAACTATCATCATTTAAGAACTATCATCCGAACGTTTCCCAACCAGAAACCGTGGGTGGATAAAAACATCCACGACGCTCTGAGATCACGCACCGCTGCCTACAATGAAGGGCTCGTCTCCAGTAATATGGACCTGTACAAGGCTGCGTCCTACAACGTGCGCAGCGCGGTCAGAAAGGCAAAGCGGAGCTATGGGGAAAAACTAGAGTCACAGCTACGACAGTGCGACTCTAGGAGCCTGTGGAAAGGACTGCGGACTATAACGGACTATAAACGACCAGCCTCTTCAATGATGAATGCCGATGCTTCACTGGCTGATGAGCTGAACACATTTTATGCTCGCTTCGATGCCGCAGCAACTAAAACAACAAACGGCTGCGCGCGCTCGGAGTGCACCAGTGAAGACAATGCATTCATCATCACAGAGCATGCCGTGAGGAACACCTTCAGGAGGGTGAACACCAGGAAGGCAGCAGGACCAGATGCAATCCCTGACCGGGTCCTGAGAGCCTGCGCTGACCAGCTAGCACTGGTGTTCACAGAGATCTTCAACCTCTCCCTGGCCCAAGCTGTGGTTCCCACGTGCTTCAAACAGTCCATTATTGTTCCTGTTCCAAAGAAACAACAGCCTGCTTGCCACAATGACTACCGTCCAGTAACACTGACTTCAATTGTGATGAAGTGTTTTGAAAGACTGATGAGAGATTACATCACTTCTTCACTTCCTGCCACCATCGACTCACTTCAGTTTGCTTACCGGACTAATCGTTCCACAGACGATGCCATATCTCACCTGCTCCACACATCCCTGAGTCATCTGGACACTGGCAGAGGGAATTATGTTAGGATGCTGTTCGTGGACTACAGTTCAGCATTCAACACAATAATTCCCTCTAAGCTTTTCACCAAGTTGACAGATCTAGGACTCAGCTCATCACTGTGTCAGTGGATCCTCAACTTCCTCACAGACAGACCCCAATCAGTGAGGGTGGGAAAACAAGTCTTCCCCTCCATCTCACTCAGCACTGGAGTGCCTCAGGGCTGTGTTTTAAGCCCCCTGCTGTACTCACTGTACACTTATGACTGTGTAGCCACATCAGACACCACCTCCATTGTCAAGTTTGCTGACGACACTGTTGTTGTGGGCCTGATCTCCGACAACATCGAGACGGCCTACCCGGAGGAGATTAGGATCCTGGAGAACTGGTGCCAGGAGAATAACCTCCTCCTAAACATCAGCAAGACTAAGGAGCTGATTGTGGACTTCACTACAAAGCAGGTGAGGAATTACAAGCCCCTCATCATCAGTGACACGCCAGTGGAGAGAGTGGACAGTTTCCGATACCTGGGTGTCCACATCACTCAGGACCTGTCATGGTCCTGCCACATTAACACCCTGGTTAAGAAAGCCCGTCAGCGTCTCTTCTTCCTCAGAAGACTTAGAGACATCCATCTGCCACTGAAGGTGCTCAAGACCTTCTACTGCTGCACCATCGAGAGCGTCCTGACGGCAAACATCTGCACCTGGTTTGGGAACAGCACCAAGCAGTTCAATTCAATTCAATTCAATTTTATTTATATAGCGCCAAATCACAACAAAAGTCGCCTCAAGGCGCTTCATAGATACAGAGAAAAACCCAACAATCATATGACCCCCTATGAGCAAGCACTTTGGCGACAGTGGGAAGGAAAAACTCCCTTTTAACAGGAAGAAACCTCCGGCAGAACCAGGACAGACAAGATCTGCAAAGAGTGGTGCGCTCAGCCGAACGCATCATTCAATCAGAGCTCCCTGACCTGCTGTCCATCTACACCAAGCGGTGCAAGTCCAAAGCTAGGAAGATTATGATGGACCTCTCCCATCCCAACAATGGACTCTTCTCACTGTTGAGGTCTGGGAAGCGCTTCCGCTCCCTTAAGGCCAAAACAGAGAGAATGAGGAGGAGCTTCTTCACCCAGGCTATTTGGGCCCTGAACCAGGTGTAGGACTGGACTCTCCCACACACATCACTATAAGACTGGACTCTCACACACATCACATCACCACACGCACCACCACACATTTCCTATAATCCTATAGGGGGTTTTCTCCAAGCATGACATCCCGGTGTACTTCAGACCCAGCAAAACACTCAGACAAAAACTGGTTCACCCGAAAGACAAAACGCCAAAACACAGACTGCCGTACAGTGCAGCGAGTATGCCGTACAGTGCAGCGAGGAATGCCCAGACCTCTACATTGGAGAGACCAAACAGCCACTTCACAAGCGCATGGCACAACACAGAAGAGCCACCTCCACAGGACAAGACTCAGCTGTCCATCTGCATCTTAAGGATAAAGGACACTCTTTCGAGGATGCCAATGTTCACATTTTGGACAGAGAGGACAGATGGTTTGAAAGAGGAGTGAAAGAAGCCATCTATGTCCACTGTGAGCGACCACCTTTGAACAGAGGCGGTGGTTTACGACACCAACTCTCTGCCATCTATAATCCAGTTTTGAGATCCCTTCCCAGACGCCTTAACGCCCACTCACATCCTGGGCCATCTGACCTCAGGAATTCGCATGATAAGGTGGGGCCAGGTTTCACAATGAACTCACCCGAAACTCTGGCTGATTGGGACCCACACCCAGTTCCACACCTTGGCTCAGGCGATTAGAGGATCATCAGGGGGTCCTTTTGTCCCTCTGTGGGGGGACACTCCCACCAGGTTTATATCTGGGACTCTCCACCATTTGACCTTAGAACTGAAGAAGCTTCTCGGATGAGAGGTGAAACGTCTTCAAGTAACTTAAAGAAGTCCAGACGCTTTTCTTTACAAGCTCCTTTGACTATAATCCTATAATTCCTATAATTTATAATCTTTATAATCTCTTTCTGCTATTTGCACTTTTTTTTTTTTATAGTAAATTCCTAAGTTAATTTGTAAATTTTGTAGTAACCTGTAAATTGTAAATACTGTAAAACTTTTTTCTGTCATTTAATGGTCGGGCATTGTACAGCTACAAGCATTTCACCCCCATGTCATACTGTGTATGGTTGTGTGTGAGTGTGACAAATAAAATTTGAATTTGAATTTGGAAAGTCGGTGCATTATGAGCACATGACACTCTGAACTCATTAATATAGATGTGAAGGGTTTATTGTTATCAGCCTCAAGAAATTAGTGAAAATTCATTTAGAGGCCAAAATGTATGGAAATCGCAAAGAATGGTTTGAAGACTTTGATAACTTTTAAACCTCAGTTTGTCCTTTGAATTTGTTTTGCCTTCAGTGTTATAGATGTTTAATGTTCAGAGACAAAGACTTGAGATTTAAGTTTGAGGTGCAGTTTTCTGTGAACTTCAACCTAACAACCATCAGAACCTAATCAATCTCATCCACATGTGAGTAAATGGTTTCTGTATTGGTGATATAACATTTGGTGTTTTGCACACTGTACCAGAGATCCGTGACCTCCGCCACAACGAGCTCCAGAAAGAAAACCTGAATAAAGATGAAGCACCTTCGACTTCTTCTTCCTCATGCGGTGGATGCGGGAGGCCAACTGCACCGTGGTCAACGTCTCCATGTAGCCCGCCGGGGAGTCGGAGATGTGAGCGATCATGGTGGTGCGGCAGTTGATGTTGCCCAAGGATTCGCGGAGCAGCATGGTGAGCTTGCTGTCCCTGAATAATACATTAAAAAATGCTTCGTTAGCTCAAGAAAAGGATGACGTGCTGCGGGCCTTATAATCCCCACGGGGCCGCAGATACCATTCATTACACCGCACAACAGTTTGGCACAGATAGGCAAAAAGGAATAGGAACGATCTCTCATTTCACATTAATGAAGTCCGCTTTGAACTACACGCCACATGTGATCCAGAGGCAGAGACAGACTGAAATGTTCATGAAACTCTGCCTTTGAAAAGACCTGGACTATCGCTACAGAAGATGGATCAAACACAGAATTTACATACTACAGTCTAAGCTTTTTCTCCTTTTTAACCCAACACAACTGAACTCCAGCCACCGACTGACCTAAAATATCACAAGTCCTCGTTTGGGGGTTTTCTTTGGTTCAACTTCCACTCACTAACTTCACTCATGTAAATGTGTGAAAAAAAATCTTATTAATGGATGTGACTGGAACATCAAACAACTCAAGGGTTGTTTGTCATTAAAAAACATGAAAACATAAAGATATCAAAGATTCTTCCATCGACAGGCTTGTATGTTAGTCTTTGAAGTCTGTGATAACTGATGAGATTCTTTGGTGCAGATATTCGCTCCATGAATAAAACACGTGTGATGCTGATGGCTTCACAAACGAAAAGAAAAGGGGACGAAGAAGCGAGGTGAAAGTTCACCAATATAATTAAAAATTAGCATCCAGAAATAAGTATTAAACAGAAAAGACCAAATGTGAGGAGCAAAAAAAGACTGAACATCAGTTATCATTACTGTGACTTATTCATCAGCATAAACAACCATTTAACACTGACTGAAAGCTCATTAAAGCTCACAGCTTGACCCCCACCCCTCACCCCCCTCACAGGGATCATTGATCCATCTGTTGTTTGGCTGCTGTGACTTTTGACCCCATTGAGCTCATCAAAATGCCCGTACCTGTAGGGAACGTGCTTGGCTCCATTGGCAAGGGCGAGGATGACATTTCCCAGCGCCGAGAGCGACAGACACTGACCCCCGCCCCCCTCTCGGGTCCTGCTGATGTCCGTCTCGCAGCTGCCCAAATCCAGGAGGTGAAGGCGACTCCGACCGGACACTGCCATGCAGATTGGGAGGGCTTTATAGTGTATGACACTGCCTGCTTAACTGCTCATTAGTTCTGAGACAACAATCTATTCATTAGTCTATAGACAGAAACATAATCAATAGCTTTGGCAATAACTTATTGGCTGCTTTGAATCATTTATCAGGAACCAAGCAGCCGTTAGGGTAAAGACATCTCTTCCTTATCTGTGAATGATAGGAATCATGTAAAATGCCTGTGGGCTGTGTGCGAGATGAAGTAAAGTCCTGCAGCAAATCTCAAGTCATCAGATTATGGCTCCAATACATTACTAACCAAATGTAGAAACATATATACGCCTGCATGCATGTGCAAATGTTAAAGAAGCTTCATCTGAACACGTCCCAACTGCATCCCGTTAAGCTTCAGTATCAGTCTGATCCGCTCAGTTTAACTGCCTGCTCATTTCATTAATTCAGAGTAATGATGGCGAGAACCATTAACCGGCCACATCAGCAAGATTTAGAAAGTGCTGAGCGCCACTGAGTGGATGCTTTTCCACAGCTCTATAAACACTGCAGGATGCCAAGCCATCAGGGCTCGTTAGACATGCAGATTTATTCCAGCATAAAAGCCCAATAACGGAGGAAGCGGCTCTGCTGACAGGTAGACATGGGTGGAGGCAGCGTTAGTGTAGCTGCTCTGCTTGTAAACGCTCCTGTTGAGCATGTTAGCAATTCAGCACCAAGCTAATTAGCAGCTACATGTTTGGAGTGTGGAAAAAAAGAGCTAACGGCTAAGTGAGCTGCCAAATTTCACAGCTGCATGGTTACTAATGGGGGCTTTTATTCTTGTCCCGGGGTCAGAGCCTCTAACCTGCTGCTGCTCCAAGTCCTTGCTGAGCTGATGAGTTTGCAGCTGGAGCGTGTGTGCAGGTCTTTGTACTGCTGGGAGGTTTAAGGATTATCACATCTCGCTTCTGCTGAACCAAATAAGCCTTTCAGACTTCATTTAGGGTTTTCAATGACATGCTGAGTACCAGTTTCTCTTCAAAGCGCCCTGCTTTTTCCCAGATCCACAGTTTGTATGGAATGAATTGCAACCTGGCCTTCACCTTCAGAAACGTCTGTGAACATCTCAACAGGAAGGGAGACCAAGCACAATGCTAACGCTAACCATGGAGGCACAAACTCAGAGAGCTCCACCCAGCCTGAATCTCTCAGCCATTTCATCGGAGCATGTCCAGTTACTTGTCTGACACCGTGTCAGAAGTGAACCATGTAGAGCATTAGTCCATCATGTATCTGCTTAACCTGCCATCAGTGTTCTCTTTGGTTAGTCTCAGCCTTCAAAACGTGGAGTCCACAAACCAACAGGTGTCAGACGAGTGAGGTGTATGTTCCTGATATACTATCAGTTCCGTCAGTGATCTCAAGTGTGAATTTTAAAGGGTTTAGGTTTTATTGCTTGAGGTTCTGCTTCCTGATAACAAACATACTGAAAAGAGGAAGAAGCTGAGAAACTGGGCCACAAATATGAGTAGAGTTTTAACGTCACAGCAACTTTTAATAATTCTGGCAAAATATCAGTTACGACCACGCACACACTCACTGGCTGCCTTGTTGCTCTTGTCCAGCCTCTCCTGGTAGAGGTGCAGGGTAAACAGGAAGTGGGAGTTCCTTTGGACTTCCTGGTTGTTCGGCATTCGGTTGCTCTTCCTTGCTGCCAGGGCAGCGTCCAGGAAGGATGCTGCTCGCTCGGCATTGCTCACCCGAAGTTCCATCTGGTTCTGCAGCTGATAGAAAGAGCTAATGAGATGCAGATAAGCTGGGACTGTGGCTGCACAGAACAGAGGCATGATTCATGGTGAAATGCTGCGGGCTAGCATGAAAGTCCATGTTTTCAGCTTCTGCTTGCAGGTGTACATGATGAAGATCCTGCAGTAAGAAAGAGCTCTTCTTCTCTGTTCATATAAAGCCAACTTAGATTTATATATACATAGAGTCTGTGAGCTACCACAGGACAGGGGGAAGAGGATGGATGGATTCACATTGAGATTTCACTGAGCTATGACCCTGATGGAAGCTGTATTTATCCAATATTGATGTCTTTCTCCTGACTCAGTTTAACATCAGGCACGATTAAAACACATAGGCATCTTGCAATCAGGCGCAGACACCACCAAGAGTTTACCCCATATTAGTCAGGCTCGGACTGAAACAAAGCTTTAAATCATTCTGCAGCACAGAAACCAGACTGTGATCATCTTCCTGCCATCTGCAGCTCTGTGATGTTCTTCTGGCTCAAAGTAGAAATCCTTCTTTACTCTTAGAGAGAAAATGAACGAGATAAAAGTTAAAGTAAGACAGAATGAGGTTTGATAAAGGAAAAAAAAGGAAGGATGTCAGAATGAGAGGAGAAAAAGAGAAAGAAAATTAAAGTGAGCGCAGATAGAAGGAGCCCGGGGAGATAAAACAAACTGAATGAGTTGGAGGAGGAAGGTCAGGACTAATTGGACAGATGTCAACAGTGAAGAAGTCTCTAGAGTGAACAGGAGTTCAGTGAGTAGGTCAGGGACAGACATAGAGAAGGAAAGGAGGAGATGGCGAGGTCTTTTGGAAAGGGAACGGCATGAGTGGCCTGGATGACTGGATGAACATATTGGATATCATGTTGAGCTGTAATCATTAGTTATATATCATCTAATCACAGTCCTCGGTTTATATCAGAGGCCAGTTTGTGTGATTGGTTAAAAAGTGCTCAAAGTTCGAGTTGTTTCCTGTACCTGGGATCCACAGATGGGATCTTCTCTCAGCAACACGGCGGGGCCTGGTGCCTCCTGGTGCCCTGCCGCCGCCAGTTCGGCCAAGAGGTCGGTGAGCGTCTCCTCGCGGCCGGAGATCTCCACAGCCGACACTCTGACTGAGAAACAAGCTCCGGACTTTTCCTTCCGGTCCTCGATCACCTTGAACAGCCAGGAGATCGCCGTTGGAGCCACACCCAGGCTTTGGGTGGAGCAGTCCCGACCAATCATGGTGTACGTCTTACCTGTGGAGGCAGGGTCAACTCAACAATCATGTGACTTTTCAGAATTATGTCTTTGTGTGTGTGGGTGGCGTATCATGTGTTTACCCAGGTGAGCATGCCCGAAGCAGAAGATGCAGCCGTCCGCGCCATTCACCACCGACTGGATGACCTCTGCCACCGTTCCTGAACACACTTCTGCCTAGAAGAGAGAAGCCAGCGATCACCTTGGAGTGCTGCCACTGTCGCAGCGCCTCATACATAATAATAAACACAGTACAGTATTTATGACAAGCTTTAGGTCAGAGATGTTGGAGCACTTGGTGTACCGAAGCCCGCTGCTGACATGCCAGTAACAGCATGGCAGGTATGTGACCTGCTGCAGGTAACCAGAGCAGGAAAAGTCACTTAGGACCAGCTGTGAGTGACAAAGTGAATCCTTCCCCATGTGGATGCCTTGACTTTAAAGCTGAGCTTACACACCTGAGGGGTGTCCTACAAAGGAAGTTCAACATATCCAGGCTTCCTCTGAGTTAGCTAACTCAACTAAACCTGGAACCTCAGTCAGAGATCATGGGTCTCATCACTGTGGTTATCAACTTTCTCTGTTGTGGCTCTCTGCTCCCTGTGAGCTCCACCTTCTCCAATCAGAGACGATATCAGATGAGACGATGATAAAATCTAACAGTAAAATAGTCTTAAAGATAAAAGTGGCAGAAACTGGTTAATCTGGTGATTTGTGTCACACAGCAGTAAATTCAAGATATGAATGGCAGTGAATGATGTGTCTGGGTATGCTCAGTGCTGCTGTTTGTTTCTAAGGTGATGGCTGCACATATAACATTCATATCACACTGAAAGCAAGATGTAAATAAGAGAATTTGTAAAAATCTAGTGCTTCCAGATGATTTTAAACCAAAGGAGTGTTCAGCGTTCATTACCATGGTGATTTAGGAGGTAAAAAAAAAGAGACAGCTCAGTAAATGAAATAAATCATCAGCAGGAATACATAAACGTGTAGAATTACAGGAAGAGTTCTGATAAAAACAAACAAACCAAAAAACAGTTGTTGTATATCTATTACTTAATTACTTTGATGGAGTTTGAGTATCTTGACTTTTCTAGTGCCTTAAATACAATCTGGCCCTGTCTGCTCCAGGAGAAAGTGAACAGGATGCAGGTGGACCCCTGCCTGGTCGCTTGGAACTCCAACTACCTCACTGACAGACCACAGTACGTCAGGCTGAAGGACATCACGTCTGACACTGTGGTCAGTAGCACAGGGGCACCACAGGGAACTGTGCTGTCCCCTCTTCTCTTCACCCTGTACACCTCTGACTTCTGCTACAACTCTGAATTATGCCATATTCAAGTGTGCAGACGACACGGCCATCATGGGGTGTACCTGGGATGATCAGGAAGAGGAGTACAGGAGTCTGGTGAGCAACTTTGTCAGACGGAGTCACACAAACTACCTGCAACTCAACACCTCAAAGACCAAGGAACTGGTTGTGAACTTCGGGAAGTCCAGACCAGGTCCACTGCCAGTTCAGATAGAGGGAGAAGAGGTGGAGGTGGTCAACACATACAAGGTGGCTGTGGGTCAGGTGGTAGAGCAGATCAGCTACTAATTGGAAGGTTGGTGGTTCGGTCCTTGGCTTCCCCAGTCTGCATGCCTTGGGCAAGATACTAACCCCAAGTTGCCCTCCGATGCGTTCATTGGGGTGTTAATGTTTATTACTTTGCACTTGAGTTTAGAAGTGCTTGTATGTATGCATGTGAATGGGTAAATGAGGCATGTTGTATACAGTGCTTTGAGTACTCCGGGAGAGTAGAAAAGCGCTATTTAAGAATCAGTCCATTTACCATTTACAAGTACCTCGGGCTCTGGGTCGACAACAAGCTGAGGTCATCACAGAACATACTGTTCTATGCTGTGGTGTGCTGGAGGAGCAGCACAGCAAAAAAGAACTACTCCAGGCTGGAAAAACTAATCAGGAAGGCTGGCTCTGTGGTCGGCATGAAGCTGGACACTCTGGTGACAGTGGCAGAGAAAAGGACATTAAAGAAACTGCTGGACATTATGGACAATGCTGGGCATCCTCTGCACACGGTCATAAATAATCAGAGGAGCCTATTCAGCGACAGATTGCTTCTCCCAAAGTAAAAAACCAACAGACTTAAAAACTCCTTTGTCCCACATGCCATCAAACTGTTTAACTCCCCGTTGGAAGGGAGAGGGAGGGGAGACAGGAGGACAAAGGATGACAGGAAACAACTGAGCTGTAGTGCTTTTTTTCACTGTGCAATATTTGCAGTATTTTTTTCTTACATACGACTGTGCAATAATCACTGTGCAATAGACTCACTCAAATGTGCAATCCAGTCGTATTCCTATTTATCCCTATTATATATTCTGTATTTATATGTGTGTTTATATGGTATATTTATGCTCATATCCTTACTCTCATTCCCCTTTATTGTATCTGTAACATGCAACTTCTGCTGGTGCTGTGCTACTGGACACTGAATTTCCCGGAGGAACTCAGCCGAGGGATTAATACAGTTTCATTGAATCTCTAATATCTAATAGAGTATCTATCTAATAGACTCCAATTTGTTCATGTAAATGGAGAGTCCTCTTCACACACTAAGGTTAATTATGGAGTTCCACAGGGTTCAGTGCTAGGACCAATTCTGTTTACATTATACATGCTTCCCTTAGGCACCATTGTCAGAAGACAAAGCATACACTGTCTCTGTTATGCAGATGACACCTAACTTTATCCATGAAGCCAGATAACACACATCGATTTGTTAAACTGCAGGAATGTCTTAAAGACATAAAGACCTGGATGACCAGGATTTTCTGGATTTTCTGCTTCTAGATGCAGATAAAACTGAGGTTATTGTACTTGGCCCTGAAAATCTTAGAAATATGGTATCTAACCAGATTCTTACTCTGGATGGCATTACCTTGACCGGCAGTAACACTGTGATGAACCTTGGAGTCATTTTTGACCAGGACATGTCCTTCAATGCACATATTAAACAAATATGTAGGACTGCTTTCTTTCATTTGTGTAAGAAGTGACTTTCACAACAACAATTGACTGTTGAAGAAACTGTTGGTGTGATCTAGTGCTATATACATAAAACTGAAATGAATAAGAATGAGGGAAGTCTCTTATTGGTGCACTTTGTCCAGCAGTCAGACACCTGAGCGTGGACTCCACACTGACCCAGGTGTTTTTTCTAATTCTCCCATAAAACTCGTGTTAAACATGAAACCATTATATCACCGATGCAGTCAGGTGTCTAAAAAGAGAGAAGATCTGCAGCCCAGCAGGCACGATGATGCTGAGTGCCATGTTGTTTGTTTGGAGAAGCTGAAAACTGAACATCATAAACATGTTTTTATGAATCTATCTGCAGGTTTATGTCACATCACAGATACAAACATTCTGCACTGACACTCACACACACACACACACACACACACACACACACACACACACACAGCGCTGTGATCTGTCTGCTGCTGTCATTGCTCTTTGTGGGTAAACAGCGTGCTGACACGTTGCTGATGAAGAGCTCAAACCTTCGTGCGTGCCCTGAATTTAGATTTTTATTCAGAAAACTCTGAAAGTTTCACTGTAAACTGTTCATTCTGCGTCACCAGCAGCAGGTCTGTGCAGCTAAATTATCAGCTGTAACGTTACCCACACTAATCCCCGGAAGAAGATATGGTAAAGTTCCTGATGCTGGAGAACTCACCTGGGAGGCGTCCTGCGAGAAGATGGCATCAAAGGTGAAGGTCTTTGGCGCTGAGGCTGAGGACCGTCTCTGGGCCGACGTCTCGCACAGCGTGAGCTGCTTCTTCCTGCCGTCGACCTTCAGGAAGGACATGGACTCCGAGGACTCATCCTGGACCGAGCAGATCCGGAGCATGACTCTGACCTGAGGACAGACAGGAAACATGAAGCACAGAGAAGACTGCTGCGTTCATCAAGTCTCTGGCTGGACAATGGAGTTGCATCATGAAACGTTAAACTAAGCCAGAGGTGCTCAGATAGTGATAGATGCTTGGCCTGAACGTGGCCACGTTTGCTACGCCTGCAGCCGTTCGTTATCTTGGGTACAAGCGTTCAGAGATATTGACACCGAGTTGGAAGGAAACTGTGCTTCTTTGACTTTGTTTAGTTAAACTTTCATTTGATTTTTTCTACCTGCTGTTTAGTTTTGTTTTCCATGTGGTTTTCACTGAGTTTGCGTTAGATCACCTGATTCAGATCACCTGATACACACCATCAACTGTTTGTGCTGAAAGAAGCTCAGAATCAGCCGTAAAGCCTGCAGAGACGTCCTGAGCTCTTCTCCAGGATGACATTTTAGACTCTCAGAGCTGGACTAAGCAGGGAGTCACACTGCTTTCCTGACCTTTGACCTTCAACAGCCCGTGTCCCTCAGCCTTCTGAAGGGTTTTATTGTGCTGTCATAGAACTGCTGAGCTGGTGGCGAGGAGTTCGAGTTCACAGCCAATAATGAGACGGAGCAGTTTTTAAACGACGAGTCTCTGCGAGGCAGCTCCTCTGTCACCACGGATACAGAAAGGAAGCAGCTTGAAAGTCACCATCTGATCCAGTCACAGCTAATTTTATGTGTTCCAGTCACTCGGCACTAGGGGTGGGTTTTGATTATTGATTTTCAGATTAAAATCGATTCTAGCTTGAATAACGCAATATCGATTCATTAAAAACTTGAATGAATATAAATTTAAATATAAATTTATTATGCCCAAAATGCCAGAATCTCAGGTTAAACCTCACAAAATTTTGACAACAACCAAACAGCTAAAAACGTAAATGAGAGCAGGTACATGGATTCTGCACAAAGACCTAAACACAAAGCCCGGACCTGCCGTCAGATCAGAATTTGTGATATGTCGGCTTTCTCGCTCGACTGCATGTGCATGGACACGCCGTCAGGGCTGAAAGCCGACAGCTCACAGATTCGGATGTGTCAGCGGGTCTGTGCATTGTGTTTACGTCTTTTTTTGCGCTAGATTATTAAGCTGTAGGCTATGTCTCTCTCCAACCAAATTTGACTGAACCAGCAGCAAAAGAAGATCCAAACTACGCTTCATATTTCACTTCACATTTCGCTTCACATAAACATCGTCATGAATTCTCTCTTTTGCTGTTTTGCTTCCACCACGGTAAAATGACACTTCATGCACAGCTCTCTTTCTCTCAGTGCACTTCAAAAACACTTTCCCATCTAAAAATCTCTGTTTTCTGCATTATTTGCTTGCTTATTACGCACAAGTCTACTGTTATGCACGGCGCTGTCGGCCGCTGTTTTTTTTTATTTATTTAACTGACTTCTGACAAGAAAGCCCCATTTCTTTTGTTCAATACTGAAGAAATGTAAACTTTTTAAAATTATGCGATATTGCAAAGCACTTAACTGTGTCTCTAATTAAACCTCTGTAACTTTTCTTTCACTTAAGCAGCATCAGGTAATGTTCATATGTAGATTAATGGTTTTCTTCTGTTTTTGTTTTTCTGCAGAATATTTTTAAGGTGGTTATCTGCTATAAAAAGACAGGTCAGGAAATTCTCCTTCATGTTTTTCTGTGTTTTTGCTTTGTTACTTTGACACAAAAGCATTTGCTGTGATGCTTACACAAATGTCAGTTTTCTTTTTAAAGATATAAAAATATGGATATGTACTGATAAATGATCATAATTATAATATTTCTGTCTTTCTGAGGCAAATTTCCCCGATTCAAATCAAATCGAATCGAATCATGGATCAAATCAAATCGGGACCTTGTGAATCGGAATCAATTCTAGAAATCAGTGACAATACCCAGCCCTACTCGGCACATTTATGTTCAATCACAAATGTTTTTACAGGATTTTTTCTTCATTTTTTCTTTCACCTGATCAGTAACATCCAAATAAAACCCTAAAACTGAAGCTCCACCTTCCTGGACAGTCTGTTAGTGCAGACGTATGATGTCATTAAAAATGCTCCAAAAAGCTCCAACAGCACAAACACAGCACAGAGGTCCAGTTTAGCTGAAGCTAGCAGCTACAACCACTTGTGTCACCTGTCAGTCAGAGAGGCCACACCCCTAATAATTCAAACACAGCTGTTATAGAGGGACACATATTTATAGAGACCAAACAGTTTGTGTATCAGGCTGTAAACTGTGGGCACTGACTTCCTGCTGCCTCTGCTGGACGTCAGAGGAAGTGCATGTTTCAGTGCAGTGTTGCAGAGCAGGCTGGGTCAGATCCTCGCTGTGATATTTTCTGATTAAAGGTACAGCATCAATAGATATCAAAGATAGTAAAGATAGAAAATAGCAAAAATCTGAAGGGCTGCTTTCAAACTGCAGAGCTTCAAACAGAAACAGCTCTGACCTCAGTCTGAACTCAGAGTTTGATATCACTCACGATGAAGTGTTTACACCCAGAATCCAGCTCAGGCTCTCTCGCCCACACAGAGAGCAGCCAGAGGCCATGGTGAGAAGTTTTAAGACATTAAAGAGAATAACTGCAGGTTCAGAGGAATGAACGCAGCGCTGAATGCAAATGAGAGAAGAGACGGCAGTCAGAGTGAACACTTCCCTCTGACTCTTCCTGTTTCCAGGAGTTCATCTAATGCAGTGTTGGGGAGTAACGGAATACATGTACTGCCGTTACGTATTTAAAATACAAAATATGAGTAACTGTATTCCGTTACAGTTACCATTTAAAAAGGTGGTATTTAGAATACAGTTACTTTGTTGAAATAAATGGATTACACGGCGGTACTTCCCTGTTTCATATTGTGGCGGGTCAGGACTGTTTGGGTTTTGTTTGACAGCAACGTTCTGTTGTTCCAGGCGGCAGCGTTACGGTTGCCATGGTTACAGGGTGGCGCTCTCTCTCTCTCTCTCTGTGTGTTTCCTGGGTGAGAGAGCGCTTTTTTGTTGTTGTGCTAAGCTAATAGGCAGAATGCTACAGGCATAGCTCTGAAGAATGTATCATCATAGGCAGTGTGCAGGAAGAATGGACTGCCATACCCGTTATGTGTCTGTGAGCGAGGGAGGGAGAAAAAGGAAAAGTACGAGTTGTCATCGAGCAAAAACGGGAGCTGGAAGCATGTAAATATAATAATAACCACTGCAGCCAAGAAGAGTGCCTGACGAGCCCAGTTGTAAGTAAGCTATTAAGACTTCACTGTATGCTGTGTTCATGTTTTCCTCCGAAACAATAAGTTGCGTTGGAGCAGCCTTTCAACGCCTCTCTCTGTCACTCGCAAGCAAAGTTGACCCAGACAACAAAGTAAAGCTAGTTTTCGGCTACGAGCCCGACACGGAACCCAACGTATTAGCCAGAGGTCCCTTTACTACGGTTCGGAGCCGCGGACCTTCAGTAACAGTAATAAAACATTAATGTAGTTGTAAACAGCATGATAATATATTAAGTAATCCAAAGTATTCAGAATACGTTACTCTCATTGAGTAACGTAACGGAATACGTTACAGAATACATTTTGGGGCATGTATTCTGTATTCTGTAATGGAATACATTTTAAAAGTAACCTTCCCAACACTGATCTAATGTCACTAAATTCTTACAAAGTCAAATCAAGAAGCATGTGCAGAGGAGGGAGGGTAGAGGATGGAGATGGAGTAGCAGAGAAAGCTCATGGATGAAGGAGTAAATGCAGAGGTGGATGCTAGGATAGGAGGAGATGGAGGCAGGTGATCTGCTGTGCAGACCATTAAAGAAAAAGAAGAAGAATACGAGCAGCTTCAGTTTTCTTAATGAGAACTTTGTGTTCAGATCAGAAGGAAAGAAGAAGGAGAAAGATGAAATGATGAGCTGCATTGTGAGTAGTTTGTAAGTGTTGGCAGTGAGTCTGTTAGTTCAGTGTAAGGTGCAGGAGCAGAGACGTATGATCCTCCTAACTTCACCGTGTCTCCTTTAAAATGCTCTTTCATTTCTGTCCTTGCCTCATTAACCGACGCCCACATGTTGCATTGGCAGGATGCAGATGTGAGCTCCTGCAGCTGCCAGCGGATGGAGATGAAGAAAGCTGAGCTGCAGCGAGGAGACATGGAGTCCCTACGTGCCTGCAGGGCTCTGAAGCCAGCAGCACACCCTGACCTGTGGGGACCTCACACAGAGCCCACCTGCTACAGGAGACATCACCTGACATCTGAATGCCAGCAGAGAGCTTCCTCTTCAGGATTCAGGCACACTTACTGCTGCAGTCACAGCAGCTGGCAGACTCTCAGAGTCATAGGAAGAGTTTAGGGGGATGATGAGGGCTTCACGTGGACGGAGAGTCATCAAACTCAAACACGTCAGTGAACCATGTATGTCTGCGAGTTCTCAGTTCGGTGCTTCTTTGTGTCAGCAGAGATGAAAGAGCACAGAAATGAGGAGCTCACGCTCATAACAGATATGATTCAATGCAGAGAGGTCTATTAATACATAGTGAGTGAGAAAGGTGACTGGAAAGGAAAAACTCAATGCATCATAGGAATCCCCGGCAGCCTACATCTATTGCAGCATAACTAAGGGAGGATTCAGGGTCACCTGGTCCAGCCCTAACTATATGCTTTAGCAAAAGGAAAGTTTTAAGCCTAATCTTAAAAGTAGAGATAGTGTCTGTCTCCCGAATCCAAACTGGAAGCTGGTTCCACAGAAGAGGGGCCTGAAAACTGAAGGCTCTCCCTCCCATTCTACTTTTAAATACTCTAGGAACAACAAGTAAGCCTGCAGAGCGAGAGCGAAGTGCTCTAATAGGGTGATCTGGTACTACAAGGTCATTAAGATAAGATGGGGCCTGATTATTTAAGACCTTGTATGTGAGGAGCAGGATTTTGAATTCAATTCTGGATTTAACAGGAAGCCAATGAAGGGAAGCCAAAACAGGAGAAATATGCTCTCTCTTTCTAGTCCCTGTCAGTACTCTTGCTGCAGCATTTTGGATTAGCTGAAGGCTTTTCAGTCAGTTTTTTGGACATCCTGATAATAATGAATTGCAATAGTCCAGCCTGGAAGTAATAAATGCATGAACTAGTTTTTCAGCGTCACTCTGAGACAGGATATTTCTAATTTTAGAGATGTTGCGCAAATGGAAGAACGCAGTCTTACATATTTGTTTAATATGTGCGTTGAAGGACATATCCTGGTCAAAAATGACTCCAAGGTTCCTCACAGTGTTACTGGAGGCCAAGGTAATGCCATCCAGAGTAAGAATCTGGTTAGATACCGTATTTCTAAGATTTTCAGGGCCGAGTACAATAACCTCAGTTTTATCTGAATTAAGAAGCAGAAAGTTAGCGGCCATCCAGGTCTTTATGTCTTTAAGACATTCCTGCAGTTTAACTAATTGGTGTGTGTTATCTGGCTTCATGGATAGATAGAGCTGGGTGTCATCTGCATAGCAGTGAAAATGTATGCTATGTCTTCTAATGATACTGCCTAGGGGAAGCATGTATAATGTAAACAGAATTGGTCCTAGCACTGAACCCTGTGGAACTCCATAATTAACCTCAGTGTGTGAAGAGGACTCTCCATTTACATGCACAAATTGGAGTCTATTAGATAGATATGATACAAACCACTGCAGCACAGTACCTGTAATACCTACAGCATGTTCTAATCGCTCTAATAGGATATTATGGTCACAGATTTCTGCTGATTGCAGATATCCTGCCGAGGGACAATGGCTCCTGAGAGACTGTCCCCCTGCAGCCAGCCCATAACCACATGAGCGAGGTAAAGCATCTTCACCAAACCTGAAGAAGTGCGGTTGATTCTTTCCGAGCTCCTTAGAGCTTACAGTGACCTGGTACCCTCCCTTCACCTACACCCCCACCGCTGACTTCAAGGCTCGACTCCATCAGCTGAGCAGGTAAAGTCCCAGTAGCTACATCCATCAGATCCAGACTAACACCACACCATCTCACCTTTCCCATCCCCGGCGTGTCCTTGACCTTTGACCCAGCTCGAAGGAGACATGGTGGGACGGCAGGCGGGGAGAGCTGCAAGGCCCCGCTGAAGCCCCCGGTGTAAAGCAGCGGTTCTGCGGACTCGCCGGGCGGGGAAGCGGAGCCAGGTGGGGACTTCTTCCTGCGGGACAGACTGAGCTTGTGAGCCGCCCTGAAGACACAAAACACAGAAACAGAGTCAGAGAGCACCGAGCTGCACCCAAACACATTGTTTAACAGGAAATAAAAGAAAACATAAAATAAGATCAGAGAGAGAGAAGAGCTGATCTGAGACTGAGTATTAAGAGATGAGTTTAAGGTCCATGTCAAACACAGGCAGAGAGAGAAGGGAGGAGGAGGCTCAAACTCTTCCTCCCGGAGCCTCCTCCCAGACAGATACTCTGAAAACAGAGCGTGTCATTATAGCCTCCAACCACCGGCAGGACTCACTGCCAACGTCACATTTACCAGAGAGAGAGAGAGAGAGAGTGTCTGTGTGTGTCTGTGTGTGACCGTGTGTGTCCGAGGGTGGAGCAGCAGCATCTCCTGATGGCTTGGAGATAGATGGAGCAAAGGTACAGCAGGACATGCAGAGAAAGAAAGAGGATGAAAAACGTCCCGCTCCCATCAAACTGCAGCGCTGCATCACAACAAGAGAGCAAAGCACTCTGCGAAAGTAGAGCCACCAGCGACCAGGGCCACAAGGAAGGCACCTGTGTTTTGGTCTTGGGTTGTTCCCCACTGCAGGGACCACAGCTGGCGGTCACACAGGTCACCTGATTATCTTATTGAATTGATGCTTTTGCTCTAAAGTTCTTTTTACATTTCAAACTTCTCTCAATTTTCACCTCAAGAAAATTCAAAGTAAGTAAAACAAAAAATCAACTTTGATTATTTTATTTGATCCCAGTCATGCAGCTCTCTCTAGGCTCAGCATTAGGATGCTAATGAACTTGCTCCGTGGCTCAGAATCATCAAAGCATGCTTAACATTCGGTTACTTCACAAAGAAAATGTGAAGCTCGGCAAACTTTCAAACTTTGAAGTTCATGACCTTCATGGAGAGGAGGATCATGGGTAAAAGAAGAAGCTTTAAGGTGCACCGCTTTCTCTAAAAATGTGAAATACGTTATTGACCTTGGTGGAGGATGCACTCTGTGACTGTCACAGATGTTGTAACCATGGTGATGAAGATACCGCCATAGAGTGTGCAGATCGTCCACACATCTGCTCAGGTAAACGTGAACACAGTTTATCTGTTTACGCACTGTGGGAGAGCCACAGCCTAATCGTTGTGTTTAACCAGGTACATATTAACCTGTGCTAACCCTCAGCATACCCGACATTCTCTGTGCACGTCACCTAACAGGAACTCATCCGCAGTGATGGCGGTTACGTCCTTCTGCGGCTGACACACTTCTTTAAAGGACTTTTTAATGCTAATGCTGTACTTCTACCTCTTAGATATGTACTTCTACCTCTTAGATATAGCGATACAAGATGGATAATGCACTTTTTAAAACTTCTGGAACCAGCTCCTTCATCTACTCGAGAGCGGAGCTGCTGGCTCTAAGAACAAAGGGACAGACCGGCATGCGACACAACATCCCGGCTGAGATAAAGAGGAGCTACAGAGGCTGCAAGGCTGGAGCGAGGAAAGCGGATCACCGGAGGCGATTCAAACCATCAATCCCGACAGTGATAATGGGCAACGTGAACTCGCTACCGAATAAAATGGACGAACTGTGTGCTCTGAACAACCACCGACTATACCGTGAGTGCAGTTTGTTTATCTTCACGGAGACGTGGCTAACCGAGCTAACGCCACAGGCTAACGTAGACCTATGCGGTTTCACATCCGTGAGAGCCGATAGGGACACGCAGGCCAGCGGAAAAAGCAGAGGTGGGGGACTCATTGTCTACGTTAACAACAGATACTGCAACCCCGGACACGTCTCCGTTAAAGTTTCGGTATGCCGTCCGGACCTGGAGCTGCTAGCTGTTAGCTTGCGGCCATATTATCTACCTCGGGAGTTCAGTCATGTGATCTGTGTGTGTGTTTACATCCCTCCGAGGGCCGACGCAACAGCTGCCTGTGAGAAAATACACACAGTCACAGCAAGACTCCAGACACAACACCCCGAAGCTTTCATTATTATATCTGGAGACTTTAATCATGCCACACTGGATTCTACTCTGGCTGCTTTTCACCAGTTTGTGAATTGTCCCACAAGGAGCAACAGGACAATTGACCTACTGTATGCTAATGTGAGAGATGCATACAGAGCCACCCCCCTCCCCCCACTAGGGAAGTCAGACCACAACCTGGTTTACCTACAGCCACAATACACACCCCTCGTCCAAAGGCAGCCTGTCACAACACGCTCCATCAGGAGATGGACCCCAGAAAAAGAGGATGCTCTGAGAGACTGTTATGACACCACAGACTGGGACGTGCTTCTGAGCCCACATGGTGAGGACATAGAGGGGGCGACACACTGTCTTACAGACTACCTCAACTTTTGTGTGGACACGGTCGCCCCTGCTAAGACGGTACGGTGTTACCCTAATAACAAACCGTGGGTAACACAGGAAGTCAAAGCTGTCCTCAACATGAAGAAGAAGGCTTTCAGGAGCAAAGTGAAGGAGGAGATGAAAGCAGCACAGCGGGAGGTGAAACGCTGCCTGAGGGAAGCAAAGGACACCTACAGGAGGAAGGTGGAGCAGAAGTTGGAGAGGAACAATATGAGGGAGGTCTGGAATGGTGTGAAAACCATCACAGGCCACAACACCAAGAACAGCACAGTGGGGGGGACTGTGGAGAAGGCAAACGAACTCAACAACTTCTTCAACAGGTTTGACCAGCCCACAACCCCCCCACCCTCACCCTCACCTTCACTACAGAGCCCTCTCCCCACTCTCCTACCTCCCTTGCTTCCCCCCCTTCCTGACACTATGATGACACCCCCCTCCTCCAATCCCTCTCTCAGCAGCAGGACATCTTCCCCCCCCTCCTTCCAATCATCTCCCAGTGTCACAGTGGATCAGGTCAGGAGACAACTGAGGAAGCTTCGCCCCAGAAAGGCAGCAGGTCCGGACAAGGTGTGTCCGAGGATGCTAAAGGCGTGTGCTGCTGAACTTGGGGAGCCGCTACAACAAGTCTTCAATCTCAGTCTGCGACTGGGGAGAGTGCCCACCCTATGGAAGACATCCTGCATCGTCCCGGTCCCCAAAAGGAACCGGCCCAATGAGCTGAATGACTTCCGACCGGTGGCACTGACATCACATCTTATGAAGACTCTAGAGCGGCTCTTCCTCAACCTCCTCCGACCACAGGTACAACAGGCCCAGGACCCACTACAGTTCGCCTACAAGTCGGGTGTGGGAGTGGAGGATGCCATCTTGTACCTCCTGCATAGAGCCCACTCACACCTCGATGGGGGAAAAGGCACGGTCAGGATCCTGTTTCTTGACTTTTCCAGTGCCTTTAATACCATCCGGCCCTGTCTGCTCCAGGAGAAACTGAACAGGATGGAGGTGGACCCCTGCCTGGTCGCTTGGATCTCTGACTACCTCACCGACAGGCCACAGTACGTCAGGCTGAAGGACATCACGTCTGACACTGTGGTCAGCAGCACAGGAGCACCACAGGGAACTGTGCTGTCCCCTCTTCTCTTCACCCTGTACACCTCTGACTTCTGCTACAACTCTGAATTATGTCACATTCAGAAGTTTGCAGACGACACAGCCATCATGGGGTGTATCTGGGATGATCAGGAAGAGGAGTACAGAAGTCTGGTGAGGAACTTTGTCACATGGAGTCACACAAACCACCTGCAACTCAACACCTCAAAGACTAAGGAACTGGTTGTGGACTTTGGGAGGTCCAGAGCAGGTCCACTGCCGGTTCAGATAGAGGGGGAGGAGGTGGAGGTGGTCAACAAGTACAAGTACCTCGGGCTGTGGGTGGACAATAAACTGGACTGGTCATGCAACACAGAGCACCTGTACAAAAAAGCCCAAAGCCGACTGTACTTCCTCAGGAGGCTGAGGTCTTTTAACATCTGCAGGAAGCTCCTGAGGATGTTTTACCAGTCGGTGGTTGCTGGAGTACTTTTCTATGCTGTGGTGTGCTGGGGGAGCAGCACAGCAAAGAAGGACTCATCCAGGCTGGAAAAACTGATCAGGAAGGCTGGCTCTGTGGTTGGCATGAAGCTGGACACTCTGGTGACAGTGGCAGAGAAAAGGACACTAAAGAAACTGCTGGATATTATGGACAATGCTGGGCATCCTCTGCACACGGCCATAAACAACCAGAAGAGTCTGTTCAGTGACAGGTTGCTTCTCCCAAAGACAAGAACCAACAGACTTAAAAACTCCTTTGTCCCACACGCCATCAAACTGTTTAACTCCTCTCTGGAGGGGAGAGGGAGGGGAAACAGGAGGACAAAGGAGGGGGGAACAACTAAGCTGTAGTGTCTCTCCACTTCACTGTGTAATACCTTTGTGCAATACTTTTTGTTAACAATCATACTTGAAATGTGCAATTCACTTGTATTTTTATTTTTATTTTTATTCCTATTTATTCTATTTATCCCCTTTGTATATTTTATCTATATATGTCTTTGTATTTATATATGTGTGTGTGTGTGTGTGTGTATATATATATATATATATATATATAATATTCTTGACTCTGTAACTTCTGTCGGTGCTGTGCTTTTTGGAAAACAAATTTCCCAGAGGAACCTACCCGAGGGATTAATAAAGTTCTATCTTATCTTATCTTATCTTAATGCAGATGTGCTGATGCTCTGACACCATCACCATCCACACCCACCCGTGATCTGAGACACGTGATCTATATCTACACAATTTCACGTGTTAGCTCGAATGATGGTGTTTCAGTGATGTCACAGGGTTAGGGATGACTCCATCTTCTCTGAGTGGATGTCTGACTCCACAGGTGAGCAACCACAATAGATTGGACAAAGGGTGGAATATGTTTAACAGCCCTGAAGGAGAAACTGAAGAGACATCAGAGACTCGTTGAAGCTGTTATTTTACACTCTATGCTTCACGCGTCTACAGTATCAATTACATCTGGACTTCATTTATCACCACGAGGACGTCTCTCCACTGCTCTCGGCTTTTGCCTTCCACAGAATTGTCAGTACCTCAAACATGAAGCTGGACTGAAATGAAATAGGATTTAAAAATCACTATTATTATTACTCACAGTTCCTTCCAATCCATTATCTGCTCAAACTTCTTGATCTTAAAGAGGAACTGGGACCAAGCTTCTTTTCGTCCTCATTCACCATTGTAAAGACCCAGATCTATTCAAACAAAGTGTTAAAACCACAGCTGTAAAGGAGGGACACCCGGGCCGCATCATCAAGGCTGACCTATGAAGCCTTCTCCAGAAAATAGATCCAGTGTCAAACCAGAAATCTATCCAAGATCGGCGGACACTCAGCTGATCAAGGAAAAACGCTGATGGTGGTCCATATCCATATAGTCCATTTTCACTGTCTCAGGTTTACCCAGATGTTTATCCAGATGTGTCCTCTTTTAAAGCGCTTAAGGTTCTTCTTTTGTTGTCCTTCTGCATTCAGCAGTAAACATCCACGAGTGTAACATTTCGTAAACTCTACAGGTAGAACAGGTGCCTCAAAGTCCGGAGAAGGTTTCTCCAAGGCTTTAATTCATTTTCATGCTCCCAACAAAATGGCTTTTCATCCACCAGTTTGACTTTCCATCCCCCCTGAACTCCAATAAACCACTCTTTAAAGCGAGAATCATTTTACTTTTGAAACAGGAGAACACTGTCCATGCATCCAGACAATGATGATAACATGATGTCCAACACGGTTTTTCCTAAACTCGCAGAGTTTCTTGGTTCGTCAATCACAGCATCAACAGTGTGTCTGTCCTTTCAGAGGGATTAAACATTTTAACCATTTCCATTTTCAACATCTGGTTTTTACCAAATCCATAAAGAAGTTTAGGGGTTGAACCTAAAAGATCTTTAAAACTACCAAAGTGCTGCGGAGGGATCCCAAACTTATGTTAATCCTAAAGCATTCAGTTGAGTACATCAGATTTATCACCATGTTCAGCTTTCAGCAGATTATTATTCCTACTCACTTCTGTCAAACAATAAAGATTCAGTCTGTCCGTCAATCAAAAATAAGACAGGAAACCAAAAAACTGCTTCAGGTTTTTCATGATTGTTCCCATTAAAGCAATAACTCACATCACATTTATTTCATGCATGAATGAACATCCTTCTGTCTTTGCTCCCCTCACAGGTCCAAACATATCCTCAAACTCTCCCAACCCCATCTCGCTGTCATCAATCCAATCATCCTGTGCTGAGTGATGTTCAGGTGATCAGAGTTTTTCTCACTAAAGTCCAACAACATGTGCCGAGTTCCTGATCAAAAATACATCTAACTGCTGAGATTCATCCAAAAATATCTGACAGTATTCATCTGTAAACCAGCACCTCGGCATCTCAACATGTTTTCCTCAGTTTGTTCCATATGGCTAAACTCCAAATCCATCTTTCCGTGTTTCGGACAGGAAGTGCAAATCTGATCACGGGACGTTTTCATATTGGTTGGAGCAAAGTTCTGCAGAGACTCCTGGAGGATGAGTTCACTTTGTTTTATGATTGTTATCAATCCGCCTGCGATGGTGTGTACTCCACAAAGCTGTGCATCCCTCCATCCTTCCCTCCGTCCTCACGCCCTGCAGCCAATCTGTAGAACTCGCCTCACTCGGTCCCAAATGAAGAGCCTCAGTCGGCTTTCCTTCCTTCTACTCTTTCCTCGTACTGAATCATTCTTCCATCTTTCTGACCCTGCAGCAACTCATTCTCCACACTCTCACTTTCCTCTCCTTCTTCTTTTACCTTTCCTTCTTCATTATTTCCACCTCTCCTCCTCTCTCCTCTCGTCATCTCTCCTCTCCTACTCTCTCCTCATTTCTTCCTTTTCAAAGCTCCACTTCTTTCATTTCGCCTCCTTTCTTTTCTTCCCTCCTTCTCCCACCTCTCCTGCTCATCTCCTCTTTCTTCTCTCCCGTAGCTCCTCAGTCTGTTCCTGCAGTATCGCAATGCCGCTCCTCTCCACCCCTCCCACCTCCCTCCTCCTCCTCTAACTCCAGGAGCGAGAGAGAGGGATGAAAGGAAGTGGCATCAGCAGAGGAGGAATAAAGGAATGAAACAAGAGGTGGAAATAAACGAGTGAATGAGAGCAGGAGGATTCCTGCCTCTCCCTGCCGTTGTTGCTGGGAAACACTGGCAAAGCTCCAGCCTCCCTCCTTCCTCTTCCTCCCCTCCCTCCGTCCGTGGGTCTGTCTGCCTTGCTCACCTCACCTTCCCTCACTCTCCTCGCTCACCCCCTCTCTCTCTTTTCACTGCCCCGCCTTCTCGGTGTGTCGACACACAGCAGCTGTGAAACCACTGTTCACCCCACCACACGCACACACACACACACACACACACACTTGATATGCTACATGAATACTTCATGAGATGACAGACACCCCCACTGCTGGACTTCAAAGACACTCCGCATGTGTGTGTGTGTTCGTGTGAGTGTGTGTGGTGTAACCTCTCTGAGAACCTGCAGGCTGGGTCACTGATATGAAACCACAGACTGACTGAAGGAGAGCAAACAGGAGACTTCCGTCTGTGAGGTGCAATCACTGATCAATCAACACAAATTAATCTATTTCAATAATTAATAAAAAAGTAAATGTTTTTTTTAAGTACAAAGGAAAAAAAAACTTTCAGTTTAATGTAAATGGGATGTCCAGTTGTCCAACACTGCTTCTGTGCACATAGGCTGAATGTGTGTGTGTGTGTACATGTTTAGACATCATTGTGAGGACATAAAATTGGCATGCTACTATACTTATGGGACAAAGTGTGTGTCGCCACAAGTTTGGTGGCATTTTTGAGGCTCAAAATGTAGTTTTAGTCTCAGGCCAAAGGCATTCATTTTTGATGGTTAGGGTAAGTAACTAGGGAAAGTAAAATGTCAATGAGATGTCCTCAATATCGTATGAAAATGAGTTTGTGTGTGTGTGTGTGTGTGTTCCTGTCTGGCCATCTTTGTGAGGACCTAAATCTGCATTCTACTGTAATTGTGAGAACCAACAGTCACTTGTAAGGACACACATGCCGGTCCTCACAAGTTTGAAGGCCTTTTTGAGGCTCAAAATGTGGTTTTAGTGTCAGGGTTACAATTAGGTTATGGTTAAGTTTAGGGTAAGGGTTATGGTTAGGCAATGATTTTTAATGGTTAATGGTAAGGGGCTAGGGAAACCATTATGTCAATGAAGGTCCTCGCTAAGATAGCTGAACGGGCTTGTGTGTGTGTGTGCGTGTGTGGGCACTAAAAATCTTTCTCATCAAATCTCATCACAATGTTATGCACACGTGCACGAGCCTTGTTCCAGCTTTATGAACGAACACCTGTGCAGACACACTGGAACTCTTCATTTGCAGGTAAAATGTGTAGCTTGCAGAGTATGACATGGAAAAAAAAGCGACGATGAGAGTGAAGGATTGTGGGTATGTAACCATCAGAGAGATGTAATCTCTGGAGCGTGTCCAGGCTCTGCCCCGGGCCTCCTCCTGCTAGGACATGCCTGGAAGACCTCAGTTCCCTCCTTTCGACCCTTCTCTATGGGAAAAGGAGTGCTCCCCTCAGCCTCCTGGTAGATCATAGATGCACATGTGGTAAGAGTTTGACAATCCTCTGTAATCGTGGTCACAAAGTCAGGTGTCTGCCCAGCAGGATGACAGCAACTCCACACCAGTATTTTATGGCAGAGGGGTAAAAAACCCTCCATAATGTAGCCAAACGGTGGTGACACACCGTTCCGGTCCAAAGCTGGTTGGCTGTTTCCTGAGCAGGAAAGTACATAGAGTTCACTGTCAGAAGTGAACAAATCAGAGCTGAGGAAAGCAGCATGAGGAGCTCAGCTGCTCTGAAGTTATATTTATCATAACTCCCCTTCAGGTCGTCTCAGGCCAGACAAACCTGCCAAAATGTGCCTGACAGCAGTTTTACTGTAGTTCCTACCTGCTGCTGCTCTCTGGGGACACGTTTGAATGCATGCCCAGGAAAACAAGCAACATGTGAGTGGAGAGATGATTATTGATCAGAGGAGGAGCTGGAGAGAGCTGTGTTATTGCTGCAGAGAGCGAGGAGAGGTATCAGAGCCACAGATCCATTTCCAGATCAATTCTCTGAAGCAGACGCCAATCGATAGGAGCAGCCCAAGGCCATCTGTCACAGTTAACCTGCAGGCAGGTAATGATCAGCTGTAGTCTCAGGTTCACTCACTGAACGATTAGACACAATTAAAAGAACCACGTCTGTGAGAGCGTGGAGCTAAAAGCTCAGAGGCTCCACCGCTCACCCTTCATATTTACAGTTTTTTTTATTATTGACTGTTTGGTTTCATCATCTTCTCTGTCTGTCTCCAGGTGTGCATGTTAGATTGACATCACCTTCTGACCAATCACAATAACACAAAGTGGCTCTGTTTAGACCTGAAAGACCATGAATCACCCCCGACTGCTAATCAGTAACATCCAATCAAAACCCTAAAACTGAAGCTCCGCATTCCTGTACACTCTATTACTACAGTAACCTAGTGGCAGGCATATTTTTGGTCACATGATGTCATTAAAATGCCTCAAAAGGCTCAAACACGTTCTAGACGTTCTAGACCTCCAGTTCAGGTGAAGCTAGCAGCTGCAGCCTGTGTCCACCTGTCAGTCACAGAGGCCACGCCCCTAATAATGCAAACTTTAGGCTTTATTCTAACATAAACAGGTGTCTTATGGTGTTATTATCGTTGTGAACCTGGTACCACCTTCAGTCTGACGCATGGTTTGAACACGAGGACGTCCTTCTCAATGTTCTTTTTTCCAGAATCCTCTGATGACTCTGTGATCAGACGCCCTCTGAGGCAGATGTTTGTCAGGCCCAGGGCCCTGCTGTCAGTGTGTGGGTGCAAGCTCCTTTGGTCCAGCTTCTCCTCAGAGTGCCGCTCCAAACATCATCTCGGCCCTTGTTATCCTGGACAGCCGTCAGCAGCTCCACCTCTGCACCACCAGCTTTTATCTTCCTGCCATACACCCCGCACTCCAGGCCGCTGAAGTCCGACTGTCTGACAGTGAGAGATAAACTCTGAGGCTTAAACCCAGAGAGGTGCAGCAGTGGCTCATTTGGAAGACGCTCCAGAGAAAACTGAGGTTTCTGTCTTTTATCTGCTGCAGGAACAGGGACAACAGTGGGCAGAGCTTTTGTGCTCAACCGTCACAGAATCACAAACAGTCGTGACAGCGATGACTTTAACGGGAATGAAATTGGCACAATCAGGATGGACTGCGGACAGTCTCATGCACTCCATGCGAACCGCTGAACCGCTGTTTGTTTCACACAGTTCAACATGTGATGGGACACATGTTGAACCTGCAAAATGTCAGGATGTTCATAAAGTTTATTGACAGTAGAATGCAGAAAATATGATCTTTAATCAAATATGAACTCGTTTTCAATCTGAGGGCAGTGTCATTGTCTTCAACATCAGTCTGTGAGCTGAGAGCAGCTGCTGCACTGTGAAACATTTAAAACATGTCAAACGGTTTCTCAATTTAGACATTTGACATGTTTTATAAGCTCTGTTGATAATAAATTATGAAATCTGGAAATCATCACCTTCTGTTTCTTTCAGTTTCACATTCATGATTACATGAGGTTACACAAGGGTAATTCTTCGGCATGAGACAGGAAACTGTGAGGCGGTCTGGACAGGAAGTCCTGGGGTGGGCAGCAGCAGGTACCAACCCTCCGTCACACTCATGTCTGCAGCACGGTCGGCTCACCGAGGACTTCAGGACTCAGCTCTCTCTGGATGTGGGTCACATTACTCCTCAGCTTTCCACTCTATCAACACACTGGGTTGAAGGTTTGATTCCCAGCTGAGGCCCAGGGGTGACTCTCTGCTCTGTGTAACCTCCTTACATCACTTCCTCTGTCACTCTGTATTCCATGCGTACAGGGATCAGGGACACGGGTCATTTTAAAGTCTCACGTCTGCAGAAAGCTCAGCCTGCCTTAGTTACTAAGTAAAGAGTGTCCTCCTCACAAACATGCTGAGCTATGAAATAAAAGCCTGAGACGATCCATATATCAAAGGCTGATCCGTGTCTCAGAGTGTCTGAGGACTGTGTTACTGCTGATTCCCTCCAACAGGACATGATAACAGAATCTAACCTAAGTGGAAGATGTTTACTTCAATGACTGCAGGTATTCTGGCTGTACTTGCGACTCTTCAGGTCTGTGGAGTCCCACAGGTGTTAAAGGCAGGTCTGCACACTAGCAAAGAGGACCTGGACAGGTCACCGTCATCGAGGTGGAGAGAAGTTTAAACTGTCCAGCGTGCAGCGTCAGGTGACCTGTCGCTGGTTAAACCACAAGCTCTACCTATCTGTGCTCTGACTCCCGAATGTCTTCACGAGGCTCTCCCTGCACAGAGAGCAGCAGAAGTTTGTGCTCCATGTTCACTGACTTTCTCAAAGTCAGCAGCAGCTGTGATTGAGTTTCACTGACACTGGAGCCAGTTAACCAGCAGTCCTTCTCCGGGCAGACTCTGCTGCAGCGCTGCGGCTCTGTTGGGTCTGAGCGGTTTGGGAGAGGCTCTGTTCTGGACAGGAAGTCGATATAAAAAGCTCGGGCCGCAAGCCAGAAATCCACTTTGGGGAACTTGACTCTAATAGTGGGAGCAGGTCTAATCCTCATTTTATTTTGGGGTTTCACTGGGAGTCTAAGCTGCAGGAGGTGTGGCTCTGCTCTGTGCTCCAGGCTCAGCGCCAGTCCGAACCTTCGGCCCCATGTCCACAGCGTCTCCATCACCTCCGACAGCACCACCTCACAGCACAGCAGCATCAGGTAGCCCTGACCGCTGTAAAGGTGCTGCATCAGGCTGAGCTAAGCCTACAGCTGTGACTGAGCAGCAGCAGTGAGCAAACAGCGAGTGGGGAGAGCAGCCCGAGGCTCAGGTGTCGTACCAGCAGACGGCAAGGAGTCGACAGTTGGAGGGGATCCCCGCATTAACATAGCTACGTTTTTGATTGGATGTATGTAATAAACACGAACACAAATAAAACGCTCTGACAGTGTTTTGTTCGCGCCCTGAACAGTCGGCTAGAAAACATTTCAGATAATTTGTGTGTCCGAACAGGAGGACACACCGCCTCCATTCCCTCTGTGACCCTCAACATCCAGAATGGGTCAGAATACCAGATTCGAGCAGACAGACGGAGTCAAAGCCCCCCTGACCCCGAACACCACCTCTGACAGCTTGGACAGGAGGAAAAGCTGCCAATTAGATTCTGCAAGGAGAGAATCTGAATCTTGAGCACTTTCATTGATCCCTGAGGGAGACGTTCTTACAGCAGCAGCATCTCCATGTAAATCCACACATGAGGTTCTGCTGTATGAGCTTCCCTCACAGGACAAACACAACTGAAGCCCACAGAGCTTCATAAGATTCACAGTTTTCCCTGCCGATAAGGAGCTCCCTCATAAAGCAGTGTTTTGGTTTGTCCACAGTGACCCAGGTTTTCTGTGAATTAACAGAAGTGTGAGCGTGTTTTATCGCTACAGTCTGAGCTACATTGGCTGTAATGTTTATTTCGTACAGTTTACATACAGAGAGTTGTGATGACTCTGACTGAGCTTACAGACTTCATCCAGTCAGACCACAGGAGTCGCCCCCTGCTGGCCAGAATGCAGGTCTAAAGCACGTTTGTATTGGTTAGCCACACTGATCTATGTGCAGCATGTGCTGCTTTGCGTCTCTCTGTCGTGTTGCGTTCACTGACCTGATCAAGAAGGCGGCAGCGGCAGACGGCGGCTGGCTGGTTTGGGTGCTGACGCTGTGGGCTGCTGGTTTAACGGGAACATTCTGGGCTGTACCCGTCACGGTCAGATGACCTCCATCTGCAGTCAGACCCTGACAGATGAGACAAATATCAGCCAAAACATGAAATCCAGCATCACCTGAAGTCTCCTTTTGATGTTTGTTCTGTTCTTAAATTAAATCATTTATTTTTTAATAAAACTCATCACATTTTCCATAATTTACATAATTAATAAAAGCAGGCAGTCTCCTTCAGACTGACACCAACTCACAGAGGATCCCGATGCCGTCAGACGCCGTCAATGCTGCACCTTTAGAGAAACATCTGTACTCAGACTTTGATATTTATGTTTAAATATATTTTTTGTAGCAGTATAATATTTATAGTAAATAATGCTGATATCCCAGTATTATTTTTATTCAGAGATCAGACTTCCCCCGACGCTCTTTATTTATCAGAAATTGCAGATGAGTGCCGTTAGCTCCTGGCTTCATCAGCAGCAGGAGGAGGAAGCTCTGGATGAGGAGATCATTAGTTAATTACCTCAGGTCGTTAGCCTGATCGTTGCCATCCAGACTTCCTGTTCTGCTCAAACATGGCTGCTTCAACCACTGAAGGTTTTTTCCGGTTCACCGTGCTTAATGGCTAGTCCTACTGGGCTAATGACCGGTCAGCTGGTCTGCTGCTATAATTACAGAGCAGCTTGTTTTGTCCTTTTGTGCTTTCATTCCAGGATAATGGAGCCACACATGAGTGTGATCTCAGAAACATCCAGCTCTTTGCAGCTGTAGTAGCACAGCTCCTGTCTCTGGCCTCAGATCCGTGGCCTAGTTATGGTGAATTACCGCAGTGGCACACTGGGGCAGATCCACTCTTCAGCTGTGTGACTGCGACACGCTCGGCTGGCTAACAGGATTACACAGAGAGCCGGCAACGGGATGAGCCAGCCCCAAGATGCCATCCTGAGTGAGACCAATCAAACACGAGGGCCACAGAGCACGCTGCAATTACCGCCTCACGGCTGTGCAGTGATGGTTTCCATCCAAGTTTGGAAGAGGAACAGACACGGCGAAGGTTTAAAACATCAGAGCAAAGAAAACATGCTCTGTGACCTTTCACCTTCTGCTTATGTCATCACTGTCATCATGTCACACCTGTGTGAAGGTTTAATGAGTGAATTATTGTAACTGTGCTGAACTTGACCTTTGACCTGTGGGATATGACTGGCTCTGAGGCATGTTGTGTGTTCAGGTGTGTATGTGGCTGAGCAGGATCGATAAAAATCATCCATAAAATCATGTGACACTCGTTTTCATTGTCTTCACCTCAGCTCTGACTCTGTTTCTCTTTCTCTGTGTCACCAAGTCAATGTTCACCCTTTTCACAATAAAAGCCTGGTCTACTAAAATAACACCTGCTGAAAAGCAGCCACTGAAATGCAGTGTTAAGGACATAACATCATCACAACCTCTCCTCACACTGTGATCGGCAGCCATGTTTACTCCTGCCCAGGCGTAAGACTGAATGCCAATCATGGAGCTGAGATAATCCTGAATATGATTGTCTGAGTTATTATACAAGAATCCATGAAACAAACGATCCAGATCTGAAGAGGTGCATTGTGTCATCTGTGGGACTGTGAGGACGTATCCCCGTGGATGATGACGACCTCGGCGAATCGTGGCGTGACATCTCAGAACGATCACATCACTGCTGTAGGAGAAGGAGTAAAACGGAGCTGGTGGAGGATCAGAGGCCGCCACGATTAAACTCAGCATGCTGATGGCAACTAATGAGGTACATGATGAAGACCTGGCTTCCTACCGCGCTTTGAGAGTTTTTAGTCCCGCTGCCGTCATCACGCTGTCACAACTGCTCCATCAAACACCTGAGACTAACTTTGTCTTTTTCCAAAGGTTGCTGCTGAAGGTTGGGAACACCGGAGAAACTAGAAATTTCAGTCTGTTATAACTGCAGCTGACACACACACACACAAAGAGTTGTAGCCTGACTTTACAGCTGCATTAGAATCATGTGCAGTGTTGGAGTCAAATTGTTAAATGTCGTCATTGTGTTACTTAAATTTGTAAGTCTTAGTTCAAACTTATGGAATGCCAGGACTGCCATAATGAATTAATTAAATACACCATTAAATTATTAATTAAATGTGGCAATAATTAATTAAAATTGTAAATAATTAAATTAAAATGGGAAATAATTAATTAAAGTCTTTCCAGTCACCTTTCTCACTCACTATGTATTAACAGACCTCTCTGTATTGAATCATATCTGTTATTAATCTCTGTCTCTCTTCCACAGCATGTCTTTTATCCTGTCTTCCTTCCCTCACCCCAACCGGTCGCAGCAGATGGCCGCCCCTCCCTGAGCCTGGTTCTGCCGGAGGTTTCTTCCTGTTAAAAGGGAGTTTTTCCTTCCCACTGTCGCCAAAGTGCTTGCTCATAGGGGGTCATATGATTGTTGGGCTTTTCTCTGTATCTATGAAGCGCCTTGAGGCGACATTTGTTGTGATTTGGCGCTATATAAATAAAATTAAATTGAATTGAATTAAATAAATATTTTTGATGCATTGAATTAATTAATTATTGCAACATTTAATTATTTATTTATTTAACATTTTAATTAATTATTGCCACATTTCAATAATTATTTAATGTTGTATTTAATTAATTCATTTTGGCACAGTTGACTCCTTCAGGTCTCACCATGAAATAATTTTATCTGTCAACCTCATTCATCAAACCCAGGGGGCGGGGTTAACGCTGATCAAGTCAAAACCATTGCTTTGGCCTTGTGGCCACCGTTGTTAGCACACAACAACCGGCATGTTGAAACTAACAGAACTGAACTTTGAAAAAACCTGTTTGTGTGTCATCAAATACCGTTTTAATATTTTTTAGCCGAGAATGTAGTGGCTTAATCTTCAGATGTCTGGTCGGTTTGTCAAGATACAGCCTCTTTGCAAAAGTGCTTTGATGATTTCGGAGATGTCTGCCCAGCCCAGTCTGAACATCAATTGCAATTGAGCTGTTATCACCGCCAACAAAATGCAGGTCCCAGTACACAGCTGCCATAACCCCCGCAGTACACTGACTTCATTTACTGAGGTTATATTTATTGGGTTTTTATTTCCTGATGTTTATTTGTGTCATACCTGTTTCAATTCTACATTAAAAACATGTTTAAGGAGGAGAGAGTGCAAATAAATCCGATTAACATCTGATGTTTGGGTTTTTGTTCAATAATGAGCGTGACTTGCATATAAACGCATAAAAGAAATAACATTGGTGTTTCCGTCATGTAGTAACTGCTAGGTTTAACTGTACAAAGGTTGTTCGACACTATGAAACACATACAGACTTCATGATGTTCAGCTAATATTTTTAATGTGAATATTAATCATGAGGGTAAACGGCCCTGTACACCACGGAGCGAGGTCAGCATGTCCACGATATCTTCAGCTCTCTGAGTTAACACACAGTTTCCCAGCTGACTAATCTAATGGTCATCTACGAATAATTCACGGGTCATATCAATATGATTTAACAGAAAATCATCCTTATTACTGCCAACTATTCCAGAGACGTGAAAATCTACAGCATAAAGAACAAAAAAATATAGCAGTCTAATGCAACAGAGATGTAACAGAGATGTAACAGAGATGAACGCGTCAGTTTGTCACAGATCAAAGTGGAATGAAAGTGATTGGTTGAACAGGTGTTCGTGATCTGTGTTTTCTGCATTTTCATCAGCGTAAGAGACTCAGCAGCAGATTAGAATAACATTTGTACATTTAACAAATCACCAAATTAATACACAGAAGAAATGATCAAACCTGTTCCGACAATTTGAGTTTGTATTCCCTCACCTGCAGACTCGCTGCTGTTTAAATGTTTGAGAGAGAAGATTAGATATAAAAAAAAGTCAAACATAGACTCAGTCTGAGTTCACATTTGATATGAGGCCAGGACGTAAAGTGGCTGTGCCCTGTTTTAAGATCATATATGTAAAATTGTTGTCTGACCTCTGTCGATCCGGCCACTCAGAGTCCGTGGTTACCATGGTTACTGCATAAGTAGCTGTAATTTAAACAGCTGGCACTGCGGAAACCTACATGAGTGTTTATGTTTATCATTGCAAAAGAACTGTCTGAATGGTTAACTGAAGTTAACTTATAAATTATAGTTAAGGAGTATCACAGATACCGCCCACTGAGCTTTGTGACTGTACACCACTACACTGAAATAAGTGTGACAGAAAAACGGGGTATTTTAAAACTTTACACCACCACTATTACTGCCTGTGATTTGAAATGCATTCTGGGATACCTGGCTTCCCCAAGTCCACACAAGCAATCGATTATCTAGGATCGACCTGTCTTGACTTACTTTGCACAGCAACCAATCAAATGTTAGAGAAGCTGCAGTGGCAACCCCGCCCACTTAGTTTGATGGGTGAGGCTGACAGATAAAATTAGCTCAAAGTGAGACATGAAGGGGACAATAGTGCCATAATGAATTAAATAAATAAATCGGTAAATAATTAATTAAAACTGTCAATAATTAATTAAATGTGTCATTAATAAATTAAATATGTCAATAATTAATTACATGTGTCATAAATATTTATTTAATTAATTATTTCTCATTTTAATTAATAATTGCCACATTTAATTAATTATTTAATGGTCTATTTAATTAATTCATTATGTCAGTCCTGGCATTCCCTACAAACTATATATATCAATGACATTCTTTTGTTTCTGTTGACTTTCCCAGCCTGTTGAACGGTGGGGGAGGCTATAGTGTTTTATTATGAGACATCCTATGTGAGAGTTCTGTTTTCTTGTTTAGTAAGCTTCCTGCTTTTATGACCCTTTGGTGGGCAGGAGGTCACACAAACGCACCCCAAACACAAACACACACGTGCACACACATACACACATAGTACCTTTTAGAACCCCAGGGGGGGTTTAGGGTGGTGCTTGTGTGTACTGTAACTGTTTGTGTGTAACAGAATAAAAGGCGGCCCCTGCTTAGCAAGTGAAATTGATCGATCGCTGATCGTCTTGCTTCCTTGCGTCGCTAATAGGAATACGTTTCTACACCAGCGGGGCCTGTGGAAGCGCAGACCCAACATGCAGAAAAAAATGTGAGGCTGAACCCTTTGGTTTCTGAGTACAGGTGTGCACAGGTGTGTGTGTTTACAGCTGTGCACAAGTGAGTACAGGTGGAGCCATACTGAGCAAACTGGTGTGAGATAACTGAACAGTTCATATGGAGACCAGCAGAGAGCGCACGTTTGGAGAAAATACAATCCTGACCCAGGTGACCCCTGACCCTTGACCTCTGTGGTTCTTCTGAACAACTAGCTAAATAGGGTGCTTACCGTACAGTGTCGGAGCTCAGGTGTGCAGCAGGAGACCCTCCACACCCCCTCCAGGTTCTGAGATGGGTTCAGGGGAAGGGGCGTTACTGTGGCGAGCCCTTTAGCTCCGCCCCCACCGAGGTAGGTGCTCTGCACTATGCTCGATCTCCACGGGGCTCCTCCCTCCTGCTGCTGCTTCTCGTGCTTCCACCTCTGCTGCTTCACTGGCAGCTCGTTGCAGACCCAGCTGCTCTCTGAGATTGGGGCAGCGCTGGAAGTGGCAGGGCGTGGTGCCATCTCCCTGCTGATGCCCAGAGCCCGCCGCAGAGCGAGTTGCCTCAGTTGCTGGAAGGAGGCACCGCATACATCACAGTGGGCTTCGATAGAAGTATGGCGAACACGGCGAGGCAACTGGAGACACTGGAGCTTATTAAAGAGGAAGGAGGCATAGGCCAGGTCCTGGAAGAGGTGAAGAGAGAGAGGACAGTCATGTGGAAGGTTGGACAAAATAACAGGAACACCAAAATCCAGTTACTGACACAGCTGAGGACCATGAAGAATTAAAGCTGGCAGAAATAATCTCGAAATAAGTTTGTTAGCTCACTGCTGGTACAGCTGAACGACAACATGAATCAAGAACCAAAAACTGTCAGAGCAGCAAGCTTGGAAAACCTACACACACACACACACACACACACGTCCGGTATTCAGATCTTGTGGGGACATCTAATTGACATTTTGCTTTTCCCTAACCGCTTACCCTAAACCAGTCTTTCTCAAAGAGTGGTACGGCACACAGGCTGTCTCTGGTGCTATGCGGAAAATCTCAATTTTTTTTTAAAGATTAAATAATATACTATTGTGGAGGTATGCAAAGATGACACGAGAGTTCCCGAGGCTTTTCCGGGAGGCGGAGTCAACCAGAAAACGTGTCGCTGAGCGTGAGTCCTCTATAAAGAGTAGCCCTTCCTTATCGCCAGCGGTCGTGGCCGCTACGGAGCGCTGGCGGGAGAATTGGTAGGGCCGCGGGAGATGCCGCCAGTGAATCGGAACTATCGCCTTGATGCCAAAGCTCCTGGTAGCCAGGAGAATGCGATCCGCTTCTTCTGCAAGTGAGTGGTAATCCTTCGCGGCCAGCAGCAGGTAGTTGGGGAGGCCAGCTCGCATTGGCACCTATCGTAGGAAAACGTGAGTGAAGAGGAATCCGCCGTCATCCGTTCCTAGCAAGGACAGTGTGCCCTCCATAAGCTTGAGTGCGGTACCATCGCCCAGGCCCGAGAGAGAGAGGAGTTTCTCGGTTACTCACACACACAGCTATGTTAGCATAATATAAACACAGTGGAGCTGGAGGATGAACACTAACTTTTTTTCCACTCAGTGAGGGTTCCCGATGGTTAGGATCAAATGTCAGGAGAACAACTGCAATATAATGTACTGCAATATAATAATACTGCTGAGCTGTAGTTACATCGTAAGGTTTTAAAAACTGAGCTTGAAAATGAATAGTGATGATAAAAACTGAAAGAGGCCGTCGGTGATCACTGACTGCAACTAGGTTTCTTCGGGTCATCACTCCAAGATCCCACCTGTTGCAAATGTTTTAATGCAGTACAGTTGTTATTATTATCACATGTCACATCCTGTTTAGGATATAAGAAATAAAATTGTCTTGTGTAAATTGTATGTGGTGTTAAATAGGCCTATTCTACTGTACTTTAATGTCGGTCATAGGGGTCGTACTTCAAGAGCCATATATTTTAAGAGGTTGTACTCATTGTGAAAAGTTTGAGAACCACTGTCCTAAACCTAACCATAATCTAACTGTAACCCTGACACTAAAACCAGAAGTCTCAAAAGAGTCTCAAAAATGTCTTCAAACTTGTGGGGACGGGGATTTAGGTCCCCATAAGTGTGTAGTAAAGTAAACTTCCAATTTTTGGTCCCCACGAGGATACGAATACATGCTCATATGCACACACATCCACACTCTCACACACACATACACAGCTGTCAGCCTCAGATTTACAGTTGGTGTGTCAGGGTATGACCTCCTGTTGACTCGAGTCACTGAGCATCAATGGAGGTTGGCGCCCTGCATGATTGGAATAACTTCACATGACCAATCAGACAGCTGCAGCCCAACAGCCCGAGCTGAAGAGCTTCACCCCAAAATCAAATGTACACGTTTCCTCGGCCCTGCAGCCGTTTGTCCTGCTGGCTGCTGCGGCAAGCTCCATGTAGGAGTTGAACTGTGTTCATGTTCACGTGAAGAAATTTCTCTCTTTGGCCCAAATAAAGAGTCTCTCTCTGGAGTCACTTTCAGAAACCAGCTGCTCCGACACAAACAAATCTCTCTGACTTCTGACCTCTCCCATCTGCTGCTGCAGAGCAGCTGGCAGGATTTCAGTTAAAAAAAACCTCATCAGCAAGAACCACTTCTGAACTTTTACAGCCTAATGAGAGAGAGGAAGTAACAGAGGAGGCTGACAGATGGAGAGAGCCAGATGAGGTAAAATGGCGAAAAAATATGAAATTAACATTTCTCATCAAAAAGCAACTTCTTAAAATTATTAAAAAGATCATCCAGTCAGAAGCTTTCACGTAATGTGACCATGTCCAGGAGATGCACAGCTCAAGCTGAACAAGATCATTGCAAACAGACACAGAGCAGAACCTCATGAACCCACCTGACTGAAACACGCACAGCAGGAGCTGTAGGTGGAGCTTCAATCATGACATCATCACTGAAATCATCTGGAGCTCAAACTCTTTGTAACGTCAAACTATCAAACCTTTTCTACCTGCTGACACCTTACCGCTCATCACACACACGAAAAGCCGACACACTTGCAAACAGACTGACAGACCGATCCCAGTTCCCTGGACAAGCTGACCCTGGTACACACATGACAGAGGACTGTTCCACGAGCTGGGACCCTGCATCTGCAGCAGGCCCTGTGCTGATGTCACTTCCTTTTCTCACTGTGGTCAGTCACAGCTGTGGCTGCATGCTCACACAGGATATCTACGTTTTAAATATGATGCATGAAATCCCTTCAAGAGTAATACCTGCTCTGAAGCTGAGGTGGAGGTGTTGGAAGTAGTTTTGGAGGTGGAGGTGTCGAAGGTGTTGGAGGTGAGAAGATGTAATGAGGTGAGCTCACTCAAAGTGTTTCAGGGTGTTATATTATTGACCACCAGGACCGCTGTGTAGCTCCTCAGGAGCGCCCTTTACTATCCGAGCATGCTCCTCACGCTCACTTTAATCACGTGATTCATAGTTGTTATTAATCTCTGGTTCAACAAACTCAAAGTTTTCCAGAAGCGCTGCCTTCGGCAAATATTATGAGTATCACTTCCAAGACCCCGAAACGAAGACATCCGACGAAGATGCGACAACCAACTGCCAATCGAGGGGCAAATTCAAGAAGAATCTCTGGTTCTCTTCCACAGCATGTCTTTTATGCTGTCTTCCTTCTCTCACCCCAACCAGTCACAGCAGATGGCCGCCCCTCCCTGAGTGATTTTGGTCTTACTGAGTGAAACATGAAGTCTGTATGTTCTGGATTATTCAGAGCATGCTCACTCTGGCTAACTACCTGTCAGTCACAAGTCATCAGCCAATGAGAGCGCTGGCTCACAACTGGATCCACCGCTCAAGGATATTGCAACATCCATCTTTGATATACAGTCTGTGGTTTAAAGTTTATCTAAAGACAGAGTGAAGCTGCCCCTGACCTTCTCTAAATCTCTGCAGCGCTCTTCCCCAGCACAAGGCCACACTGCTGCTTCTCTGTGACAGAGCTAAAACGTTTTAGACAGAACAGGTCACCTACTGATCGGAAGGTTGGTGGTTCGATCCCTGGCCCCTCCAGTCTGCATGCCAAGTATCCTTGGGCAAGACACTAAACCCCAAGTTGCTCTCCGATGCATCCATCGGAGTGTGAATGGCTGTGTCCGAATTCAGGGGAAGGATGCTTAAAATGCCATATTTGGAGGCAATGACGTCACGGCGACGAGACGAAGGCTGTCCGAATTCAAAGAGTGCTCAAAATGTGGCGACAAATGCGTCCTACTGGTCGTGTCCAAATTCATGGGCTGCATCCTCCTGAGGACCCGGCCTTCACGGTCTACGTGGGCCGGGTCCTCAGAAGGTCGGGTAGGCCGGAAGTAAACAGCCGTGAAATTGGACGGTCTAGCCTTCTGATTAGCATCACCGCTGTCTCGGTGGAGTTTAATAAACTCAGCCGTCTGCTCCTTGCTATCTAAAATATAACAGGACACTGGCGTAAATTCTCGACTGTCTCACACTTCTGTTTAATCAGTTTTCTATTTGACGTTTAGTCAGCTGTGTAAAAACCAAGGAGGAACCCACCCGGGGGATTAATAAAGTTTTATTTTATCTAATCTAATCAAATAACTTTAATCTCAGCCAAACCGATTTACTCACGAACAAACAAAACACTGAAAAAAGCCCAACAATAACATTTTTAGGTTGTCTAAGTGACTTATATATTACGTTTAACCCGAGCAGCGAAAGTCCGCAGTGATCTGAAAATGATGTGCCGGGAGTTGTGCCGTTCTCGGCCGCATCAGTGACCCTCGAGCTCCCGGCTTGCTATCGAGCTGGTGGGTAGCAGACGTCTCCGAAAACGTCAAAGCACTTTTGCAAATATGCGATATCTTGATAAACCGAGCAGTTATTTGATGTTTACACAGCTACTTTCTCTGAAAATATGTTAAAAGTTTATTTTGTGACCCAGAAAGATTAGTATGAGTAATTTTTAAAACTTAGTAGCGGCCCCCATTGTTGGAAACTGGAGTTTGGCTGGGGCGCGCTATGAATTCTGGGATATGGTAGGCCACGAAGGACACACCCGACCCATCCTTCAAATTCGGGGAAAAGGAGGACGCATTTGTCGGCTGCATTCGGAGGAGTCTACGAATTTGGACAGCCTTCGGCGCGTCGCTGTGACGTAATCGGTCTACAAATGCGGCCTCAGGAGGATGCAGCCCATGAATTTGGACACGACCACTTTGCCCTGAATTCTAAGGATGGGTCCGATGTATCCTTCATGTCCTACTATATCCCAGGATTCATTGCAGGTCATACAGGAGATTTGTTTCCGATAACGATGGGGGTCGAAGCAGGAGAGGAAAACACTTTCAAATGTAAGTATATGAAAATCTGGTTGTACAAAAGTTAAGTTTTTATAGCGGTTGTGTTGTTAAGTTTTGGGCATCTGCATAGACATGTTTCTTTTAATTAAAATAACCGTAAACCAGCTTGTATTGCGGGTCCTGCGGTTTTTCATGTATTGCCGCTTACATACAGCTAATTTAGATTTTTTCGAATTGGTGATATGTTATGGGGAACAAAGACCAAACGGCTTAATTTATTAAAACAAGGAGAAAACGATCACCTCTTCACTGGGGTGAAGAATTGGGCCGCTACAGCGTGGAGATACAAGAATAAATCAATGTACACATCATATTCATATGAGTACGGTCCTATTAACCTTCATGCTGTACAGCAGCGGTCCCCAACCTTTTTTGCGCCGCAGACCGGTTTATGTCAGACACGGAGCCTTTAAGGTATCGCGGATGAATACAACCACATAAAATGATCCGACCCAGACAAAAACTGTGGTATTTTGTAAATATAATAATAAACGTGAATGTACTGTGTAATTGTGTAACTTTATTAGCAGCGTCCTCCTGAAAATGCGCCAACATTTAGAGTAACATCCTCCTCTCTGCCGCTTAATGCTCTCTGGTCGCTATGGTAACCTGTAAATATTTATTTCAAAATAAGACACACAGCTACAACAAGGGAAAGACCCAGGGAAACCGAGTCAACGATAATAACCCTGAAAACCATAAATTTCACAGCAGAGCCTCAACTCTCGTGGCCAGGTACCAAACGACTCACAGACCGCTGCTGTACAAAACCTGTGATGTCCAGACGGTGTTCCTCTGGTGTTCTGCTGTAAAAACTTTTGGGTTTAGGGATTAACATAGTTGCCATGGTTTCCTTTCTTCTCTTATTTGTTGTGTGTGATCAGGACAATTCTGGAGAAGATGGGCCTGCAGGGGAAAGTCACCCCCTTGCAGGCCAGAAGACATGAGATAACTTTAAAAAATACAAAGTACATATGTGTGTTATCAAGAAGATAATTCTTAAGAACACAAGTTAATAAATGTGAAATTACTAAGAGTTGTTGTGGTGTTTTTATTTGCCTGATGTCATTTTTGGTTTCCTCTGCCTTTAGGATTGCAAGTATTCAGGCTCAGGAGAGAGAGTCAGTGGGAAGCCCACTGCTGCTACTTGGCCCTGGTTTGCCCTCATGGATGAGGTGATAGGACAGATGCCTTCCACTAAGCCTCCTGTCCTAATGTCCTCTCTCCCTGAGGACACCCCAGGGCCAAGCACAGCAGTGGGTGACCAAAACGACAGCGATGACAAAGCGGGTCAGCCACCTACAACAGGGAGAAAGAGGAAAAGAGACAGGAATGATGAGCTGCTAGACCTCATCAGAGAGGACATGAGGGAGCAAAGAGAGGCTGAGGAGAGGAGAGCAGGGAGAGGATGGACAGACTGTGTTCACTTCTAGAAAGATTTGTTCCAAAATGCGTTATGTATTGAAAAATTGATTTATTTGAATATATTTGTTATATTGTTATATGTGTTGCATTAGTTTAAAGGTTTTATGTTATTAATAAATTGATTCAAATAAACAGTAATTGTCACTGAACTCAATTTGATTTACAGGCATTTTTAACATGTATGAGCATAACGCTAACTTTGAACAATATTACTTGGATATTTATTTGATAGCAATAAAGTAAATAACAAAAACAATTAAACAAGAATATTTCAAATACACAGTATGTAAAGATGGAAAAACACTATTTTCAGTTGTTCAAACAGGATTAAGCTGAGTGACCTGTTCCTGGACCGTTTCTTTCACAACTGTAATAGATTACAGGAAGTCTCTGGCAGTGTTGCTGAATCTGCCCGAGCAAGATCAGACATGGATGGGGTGCTGCAACTGAGACCTGCGGTTTGTCTTTTCTGGTCAGCGAGTGGAGAATCACACAGGGTGGTCTGCAAAGAGAGCTTTAGGATGCTTCCTCCCACTGTCCACTGCATCGTCCAACCACAGGGTTTGCAGGGCTGGCTCACTCGTGGCTGCCACACCACTAAGATGTTTTCAAAAATATGCAAGCAGGAGATGGTGGATGCTATACTTGTAACTCTGTAGCAGACAACAGTTTGATAAAGTGCTATGTAAAAAAACCAAACAAACAAAAGATTAGATTCTATACGTTTCAAAGATATTTAGTTTATATATTTTATATGATACAGTACATGTGTAAGAATGACCGATGTTGTGCCAAAAAATGATCGTCTGCCAAAAACTGATTTCCGGTTTTTGCCCTAAACTGATTGCTCGTATGTAACCTGCTATAAATAACTTGTTGTTCTATAATATGTGAAACATATGTCAAATGTATCCCTCATTAATGATATCAAGTCACCTTGAGCCACCAGCAACATTCCTGTAACAAGGTAGAAGCTGCAATCAGTTTTTGGCAGCGACTTTTATATATCTTTTATTAATCCAGTTCACAAACAATCTTGTTGACATTACAAATTTATTTTTAAGAGTAATCTGGCCAAGAGGACAGCAGACAGCGCAACAAATATATCAATTGTACCTACATTAGAACCACAGTTATAAAGATACTTGAACAACAGGTAATTTTGTATATATATAACCCCTTTGTAAACCACGTTCACCGAAGTCTATTTACCAACATCCATAAAGATATTACACACGGAAACATTGGAAATCAGTTTTGGCAGGCGAACACTTTTTTGGCACAACGCTGGCAATAATTCAATTATCCGTGTAATTAGCTAAGTAATTCCTAAATGCCTGTAGATTAAAGGAAATTATTTTACCTGGATATGATTGTCTCTGATGAGCCTAAGGTACAAAACGTGCGGGCGACGACGATAAGGTTTTTCTAGCTCCTCAAGAAATAAAATTGTCCACACAACGGAGCAACATTTGTGGGTCCATTTTAAAGTTTTCGCGCTGTGGCGCTAGCGACGGAAAAACACGCAAGTAAGGGCGGAGTTGAAGACTAGGAGGCTGTCCACAGCCCATCTGTTATGTTGGATGCTCATTGTTTGTTCAATAAAGTTTCTATGGAGAAAAAAAAGGGGGCTGTCCACAGCCGCTCACTTCCTGACTACCCGTCTGTCTAAGGACACTACCTTGTGACGTAGGTAGGTAGTGTCCTTATGAGCATCCTTCCCATGAATTCGGACACAGCCAGAAGAGTGTGTGAATGTTGTTAGAAAAGCACTCAGTTTAGAGTCAGTGCTTGGGGGAAGAGTACTTTGAGTATTCCGGGAGAGTAGAAAAGCGCTATATAAGAATCGGTTCATGTACCATTTACCATGAAGCTCATGTCAGACCTGGTTCTGCCACACCTACATACTGTATTGATATCTGTGATTTTCACAGACAGAGGTCAGAGGAACAGATCCTGACGGAGAAGAAGAGATTGTGTGGTTGTAGCTGCCAACAGTCTAAATGCTGAAGAGTCAGCGTCTCTCCAGTGGCACATATTTGTCTTTATTCTCTTAGAGAAAACTGATTTTCCTCCTCCAAGAATTAGAGCACATTAATCAGTGCTCTAATTCTCCCGCGAGGCCGTGAGAGAGTTTTCAGAGCTAATGGCTCTTTTGAGCGTGTTTAAAGGCAGGAGCTGAACTCACCTCCCTCGCCGCTAATTAACTCATTAATCATCAGTGTGGCGACAGAGGAGCGCCTCCTCGCCGAGATTCACAGGGACCCTGCAGGCGCGTGCTTCAAAACAGTCCTGGCTGTAGCTGTTGGAAGTTGGTGAAGCAACCTGCAGCAATGCCGCAGCATCAACAATGCTCTGCTTGTGTTGTTGTTGTTGGTGGTGATGTGTACCGCTGGCAGCGGGAGAGCTGCAGCTGTTGAATGTACTGTTACAGCAAGTACAAGTGATTATTGTAATCACATGTACTTGCCTGGGGCTCGGTCACTATGGCACAGCTGGATGCTGGCAGAACTCAAGCTCCGCGGCTGCTGAGTGACCCTTCATCTGGGGCTCTCCTCAGCTCTTTCTGGGATAGTGACGCGGCTGCCCCTCTGTTGGTCTTCCTTGGTCTCTTGTGTTCTGAGGGCCTCTGGATGTCTGGAGTTTTGATCTCCTCCATACCTGCTTCATGCCCTGGTGGACAGGGCTGTGGCTCCCCACACCCTCTAGCAGATGATCACATGAAGGAACCTTTTAAATACAAGCGTGCTCATGCTCACAGGTGTACACACGGGTGCTCACACACACAAACTACACCCTTTTTGGCTCCTACGTCAAAGCACACTGTGCGCTGTCGATCTTACGTGCTGCACAATAATGTTTAATATTTAGTATTTACTGTTATATTCCCATAGATCATCGTAATGTTGTTTATTATATTGCTCTCTTTTTCTTCTGCTTGTTTTCTTTTTTTCTTTCTCAACAGGTGATCCAGGTGATTGAAATACGGTATGTATTTTTTGTCTGCTTATTTTGTTGTTTTTTGTTTTTTGCCCTTTATCACCGTCCCTCTTCTCTGCTGTTTTTCTTTCCCTCTTTCTTTCTCCCCTTTCTTTCACAGTCAAGTCTGTCCCGTATTTAGCAAGTGAAAATAAAATAAAATAAACAATAAAAGGTGAATCAAATAGACTGGGATGGTCCATTTGGTAAAGTAAATCCGTTGGGCATCTTTCTTCGCCTTTAGACCATAATTCTGATGGCAAAAGAACCAAACGGGACAGGCAAAAAAAAAGAAAAAAAAAAAAGAAGAATAAATAGTGATGCAAAGCATTAAGCACTAGTAAACAAATTAAAACAAACAAGTACCGTTGAGAAACTATAATACAACAATTACAATTAAAATTCTCAACAAAAACAACTGGTGAAAATATAAATAATATTTAAACCACTTTATCACCAAAGCAAGGCAAGTCACGTGACAACGCAATATCTAAGCACAAGAGGGGGGAGGGGGAGCAAAGTGTGCCTGCTCTGTGCTGACACAGCCGCGGTGAGTCCGGCGACCTGGCTGTTTCGTCTTTGCCGAAAGCACAACATTGCAAACAAGAGCGGAACTTAAAGTAAAGAATCAATCTCACCAGGCTAGTATCAATCCGATACTTATGCCGACTTGGTATTGGCATACAATTGATATTTGGATTGATCCGCCCACCACTAATCAGCAGTGCTAAAAACAGTTTGTCTTTATTACAGTCAGATTTTGCACTTGTCTGATTCATTAGAATTTAATTTTTATTTGTTACATTTTTATTTTGTTGCAAGTTAATGACATTTTTTGACAGAAATTCAAATGCTTATCAACAAACATGAATTTTACTGCTCATCTGTAACCACCAATTAGCTGGACAGTGATAGTCTTCCTTTGAGCTTTGAGCTATTTATTGTGATTGGATAGTTAAAGGGACATTTGATCTCAGCAATGCTTTTTAAAAACAATAAGAGTTGTCCTCTGTGGTTTGTGTGACAGTGTGCAGAAGATTTCTTTTGTCAACATTCATGCTTTAAGAAATATTTCAGCTTTTCTTCCCAAGCAATCAGAGAGACGTCAAATTATCAACCTTCACTCAGGAAAAGATCAATGTGAGCCCAACCTGCTTTTTGCCTTTCAGTAAGAACACACACACAGACACACACACACTGATCTGTTAATTAAGAGTAGCTGGCAAATTAATCAGAGACTGCGACACATGACTGAGTTCATCACCAAGAGAAATGAAAACTGACAGTGGGTGAAATGATATGGGGGTTGGGCCACACAGAGGGCACCGTGGATCAGTGTTCACACAGAATGCTTTCAGGATTTAAGGATGAGCTAAAACGATCTTGAAACTGAAGCCAGAGAAGTTTCAGGAGCTAGAAACATGTAAACACAGAAACACATGAAAACAGAAACGTGAACACAGAAACACCTGAAATTAGAAACACGTGAACACAGAAACACATGAAAATAGAAACACGTGAACACAGAAACACATGAAAATAGAAATGTGAAAATAAGAAACACATGACCATAGAAACAGAAGATGGTAAATGGACTGGTTCTTATATAGCGCTTTTCTACTCTTTCTGAGTACTCAAAGCGCTGTACACAACTTGTACATTAACCCATTCACACCCATTCGCACAAGCACATCTTTCTAAGTGCTTTCTAAGTAACATTCACACACACATTCATACTCTGATGGATGCATCGGAGAGCAATTTGGGGTTAGTATCTTGCCCAAGGATATTTGGCATGCAGACTGGGGAAGCCAGGGATCGAACCACCAACCTTCCGATCAGTAGATGACCTGCTCTACCACCTGAGCTACAGCACAGAAACATGTGAAAACAGAAACATGTGAACACAGAAACTGTCATGGTCCTGAGCCTGTGGACTCAATGGTTTTGGTTTTTATTATTATCTTATGCTTCAGGTTAATTCTTGTTAGGATTCCTTGTTATTAAGTTTGGTTTCTGTTTTGTATTTTGAGCTCCTTTTGTTCTGTGTCTCTGTGTCTCTGTGCCTCCCCTGGTCCCACGTCTCTGTGTTCCCTCCCCGTTGCCATGTCTGATGTCTTATGTTAAGCTCATGTCTGTGCATACCTGTTGTATTTCCTGTTTTACTTTGATAGTTCCTGTCCCTGTCATTGATAGTCCCCAGCTGTGGTTTCCTCTTGTCTCCCATTCCCTGATTGCTCCTGTGTGTATATAAGCCCTGTGTTTTATTCTGCTTCTTACTGGTCATCCTGTGTTCCTCCCAGTATGTTTTCCTGTGAGTTATGGTTTCAGATTTGTTGGTTAGATTGTCCCCATTTAGGTTTGTTCTTAGTTTCCGTCCATCCCATTCTCTGCTCTGTCTGTATTATCACCTCATGTAAATAAAGCCCACTCTTTGCATCATTAGTGCCTGCGATTGGGTCCTTTCCCCTTCAACCCTACACGACTGCCACCGCAGCTGTGACAGAAACATTTGACCATAGAAACACATTAAAATGGAAACGCATGACCATAGAAACAAGTGAACACAGAAATATGTGAAAATAGGCACACGTGACCATAGAAACGTTGAAATAGAAACACATGAACACAGAAACACGTAAAAATATAAACATGTGACCATAGAAACACGTAAAAGTAGAAACGCGTGACCAAAGAAACGTGAACACGGGAACACGGGAACACAGAAACACGTGACCATAGAAACGTGAAAATAGAAACACGTCACTACAGAAGCAGAGTTTTATTCTCTCCCGCTCTGCTCTTCTCAGCACAGGAAATAAAGTTGAGTAAAGCCTTTAACTCGTAAGACCTGATCTCTTTAATGACATGCATTTTTAATTTCTCTTTGCTATTTGGGCAGATTGGGACCTGATTAATTTAAAAACAAAGAATTATCTTTTGGATGTAGGAGATGTTCCTTCCCTGCTAACCTCAACTAAACCTCTGACAGGATGTTCGCAGGGCTACGATGTGACTGTGTATGAATGGATATGAATGTAAATTTGTGCATCTCCAGTCTTTTCTAAAAATAGAAAAGGAGAAACCTCAGCTGCTCTGAAGCTGTGAAATCTGTCTGTTTGTTCACAGCCTCAAAGAAGAACCTTAGATGTTTGATTGAAGATCACATATTTTGCATGTTTTCTGTGAGGGTGAAGATGTTCCTGTTACAGCTGGTGGGGTGAAGGATGGAGTCGATGAGCGGGTCCTGCAGAGAGCATCATCATGGTAAATGGGCTGGTTCTTATATAGCACTTTTTCTACTCTTTCTGAGCACTTAAAGCGCTGTACACAACTTGTACATTCACCCAAGCACATTTTTCTAATGTGTGTGTGAATGTTTCTAAGTAACATTCACACACACACACCGAGGGATGCATCAGAGAGCAATTTGGGGTTAGTATCTTCCCCAAGGATATTTGGCATGCAGACTGGGGAAGCCAGGGGTCGAACCTTCCGATCAGTAGATGACCCGCTCTACCACCTGAGCTACAGCCACCCCATCAGTCTCAGTCGGTGCCGGGCTGCATTAGCAGCTCAGCGTGGACTCCATTTGTTGTCTCTAACAGATCTGGGGCTTCCCTCTCAGGAGGTGGAGCTTCCTCTGCCCTCCATCACACAGTCATTTATCTCAGCAGGCCTCCTCGGGGTCTCAGACTCTGAAAGAAATGGTCTTGTAGTCCGCATTTCAGAGCATTATGTTTCAGTGTCTGTGTCCCTGCAGTCAGACAGCAGGGTGGAGCTTTCACTGACTCTGATGCTTATTTAGAGCTCCTCAGGCTGAGGATCAAACTTTGAGAAGACGCTCAGACTCCAAATCAGAGCTGCCGGCTGCTTTTATGTGCAACACACAAACAGCCTAGAAGTTTCTCTTTAAGCCGTTCTTTCATGCTCTGAAAATGATGTGCAGCAGTGCCCCCTGGTGTGTGCATACAGGAGTCCACAGTGTGTTTGCCTATGAAACCAGCTGCTAATTAATCAAACCTATAACCTGAATCATAGAAATTATTATCAGCTTGTACGCTCTGAGCATCAAAAACAGAACACCATGCAGAGAATCAATTAAGTAAACTGGGTTTATATATTTAATGATGGAAGAACTTCATTAAATTACTATCCTGCTCACATGACCCGTTTGAAAGCATTAAATTGGGTTTTTAAAGTCTGAAGACCCGAGCTCAGAGTTTATTCTCCTCAAAACCTGCAAAACTCCCATCACCATCATGAAGTGAGATATGTGCTGTGGTGATGATCAGGATAATCTTAGGCCTGAATGCACAGGCAGAAGTGACGCTCAGCACTTCCTGTCGGGCTCTTGAGGTCAGGCTTATAAAGCTGCTGCTGACACAGCACATCCTCAGGGCTTTTACTGGAGCGAGACCTTTAGCAGTAGAGCATACCGTAATCAAACAGGATTCAGGATTAAAGCAAATGTGAAAACTTGTAGAAATTTAGTTCTAGCGCAGATTTACGTGAAATCAGAGAAGAAACTGATAAAATTGTTTTTGCTTGCCATACCCATCACCATGCCCATCACCATGCACGAACTAAATCAGTCTGACACCAGGAGACGTTTCCGGGTGGCTAACTAATGAGCTCCGGATAGGCTAACAGGAAGACATTAACAGGAATATGGAGGTTGAGGGTTAAATTGTTCACATTGAGGGTCCCTGATGGGCAGGAAGAAGACACAAACGATGCACCGAAGTCCAGCAGAGAGAACGTCTGAGGCGATCCATCCGCAGCATGAGGTCAGCCATAAGTCTGCTGCTGATCCTCATGTCCACACTGAGAAGGATTCTTCGGATATTTAGTGATCGGGACACCATGAGTCCCATGGCTGCAGTTACATTGTACTTCCTTTAAACTTGGAGCTAGAACGACCGCAGAGGAGTTTCTGTTCAATAAAAGAGACAAAGAGACGAGAGGCTTGTCCAGTGCTGGAGATGCTCGGATCGGAAACACTTTAATCCGTCGGACTGTCAGTGAACAAGGCTGTTCTAATTCAGCTAACACAAACTGGCGGTCAGTGCTCATTTTAAGGATTTCAGTATTTACAAGTAATAATTTACAATTTTTCCTTCCATACATGATCTAAATACTTCCTGCATACCAGGAGAAAATTATTTTCTCTGGATGTAATATATACTTAAAATACACATAACAACGAGATGGAGGGGGAAAAGAGATTAAAGAGGCGAGTGAAGAAACACAAGTGATTCAGACTTTGTGATGTTATTGTGTTCAGCAGAGCGAGCAGCAACTCGGTGACCAGAGAGATCATCAGAATAATCACAGCTACCCGCTCTGCAGAGCGAGCGAGAGCGAAGACCAAAGCTCGCTTGGCCCAATGGAGACGTGAGCCACTCTGATGTTCATGCATTGATATAAAAAAAAAACCTGACAAAGGAGTTCAGTGTCAAACATTCACCAGGACAGGAAGTGGACCTCCAAATCTCCCAATCAAAGTTCATAGCAAATACAGAAACATAAACTCCATCAAACTACATGAGCAAAGGAAACGATGAGAAGTCTGAGTGGTCGGCGTTATCAGAGACCGCAGGCCTGCCTGCATCGACATGCACTCAAATACTGACAACAAACTGAAAACAACTACAGAACAGGTGAGTGCAGTGGTCACACACAGGTTAGAGTCCCTGTGAATCCTGGAGCCTGGAGCCAGCCTCCTTTTAATGGGAACGTTTTTCCAAACATCAATAAAACCACAAACTGTAGCGTGTGGAACATACAGGATGTATATGACGTATCTGTGTGTGCCACAGAGTTTAATGTTTATTCATGGGAGCCTGTGGTCACGCCTCAAAGGTGACTGTGGCTCGCCAGGCGCTGTTATTCGCCCTTGCCACAGGCCTAAAGAGACATTCAGAAACTACATCAGTGATGTCCTTGCACTGGTGCCGGGTTTCATGTTGGGTTTCACGAGACACGTGTGTGCATATGTGTTTCTGACCTTCAGCGCTGCGGTGTCGGCCAGAGCAGCAGCCTGTCGGTTCAGCTGGGACGCCATGATGTGGCAGCGCTGGCACAGTCTCCGTAGCTCCTCCTCCTCGCCATAGCGGCTCAGCTCGCCAGCCGACAGCGAGCCTTCGGGATTGGGCCGAGATGCGCAGCTCCTCCTCAACTCCTCCTCTTCGTCCTCTCCTGCAGAATGAAGGCGTTTCCTGCAACAGGTGGAGCCCAAAGGAAGAGGCGTGTCCCCCTCCACCACCTGCATACAGGTGTGCATATATACATTTAATGTGGAGTGTGTAGAACAGGGCATTCAGAGACACAGAAGTATAAGGGCATAAATACTGAGCACATGTGACAGAAAGGGAGCAATAGACTGTTGATCACTCATACCAGTAGAAACCGCCTCTACTTTCAGCTCTAACTTTTGTCTTGTCTGTTGGTGTTGGGTTTTCTAATTTCAATAGAAAATGTCTTTAATCCAAACTGACCAGGTAAGCTGTGCGTGAACAGCGTTCCACTGAGAACCCAGGAGTGTGGATACCTGAAGAACAGAAGAAACCAAACCCTCGGCGTGCTCGAGTCATGTGGCATCCTCTGTTGAAACGAGTCGGGTTTTGGTCAGAGTAAAATGGATTGTTGTGATTGCAGGAGTCGTCTACAGCGGCACATATTTATTCTGTTGTTTATCAAAATATTTATTTTGATAATTAATTAAAACAAAAACAGGGCAATCAGGTTGTTTTCATCAAGCCAATCAGAGCGAGACATGAAAGCTGCTTCCTCTTCAAAATAAAAGTACAGCAAAGCAAGTTTGACACATTTATACGTGAATTATACTTCTGTGTGAAATATACGTCGCCATAACCAGAACGCCATTTTAACCCTACGCCGTAACCTGAAATGCACCTTGGGAGAAAAGCAACTCCACACCAACATGTACCGAAAAGACTTGAGGATCAGTTCGGACTGAAGTTAGTCTGAATCAAGCTTTAGAAATGATGCCAAGCACATTCAACATTGAGCTCAGCGTAGACCTAGGACAGATGTTTGTGCTCATCTGTCTCACGTGTAGCAAGATCAGAGTGGTTTGCGTTGTGTGATACTCACCGTATATCTCCTGTAGTCCGGCCCGCGTCCCCGAGCCATGTTCCAGTACATCTCTGCTTAACCAGTGCTCAGTTATGAACTTTCTGGCTTGATTTTCCTTCAGCCTCTGAGGAAATCTGTGCTTCCACTGCAGAATAAAGGGACACTGGGTGAGCGCGGGCTGTGGGTGGAGAATGATGTTGCTGAAGCGTGAACCTTCACACAGTGGGACAGGACAGGCTCTGACACGGGCTTACATAACGGCTCATCAGCACACTTCAGCTACATAATGCTGATGGTGCTCTATTCAATTCAATTAAATTCAATTCAATTTTATTTATATAGCGCCAAATCACAACAAATGTCGCCTCAAGGCGCTTCATAGATACAGAGAAAAGCCCAACAATCATATGACCCCCTATGAGCAAGCACTTTGGCGACAGTGGGAAGGAAAAACTCCCTTTTAACAGGAAGAAACCTCCGGCAGAACCAGGCTCAGGGAGGGGCGGTCATCTGCTGCGACCGGTTGGGGTAAGAGAAGGAAGACAGGACAAAAGACATGCTGTGGAATACTGCTTAGATACCATATTTCTAAGCTTTTCAGCGCCGAGTACAATGACCTCAGTTTTATCTGAGTTAAGAAGCAGAAAGTTAGTGGCCATCCAAGTCTTTATGTTTTTAAGACACCTAACACCACCCACAGGAGTTTAAAGTGGGGTGGAGGTCAGTGAGTGAGGAGCCGGTCCTGAGGTCTTTACACCAGGTCCAGGATTAACACCTCTGTCTCGACTCTGCAGGTGGGAATGCCTTCAGGTTCTTGTTCCTTGGTGGTGGGGGTGGGAGGAGCTGGAGACGACAGACAGGTTGGTGTAGCTGCTGTGAAGCTGTCACTGACTGAAAGCAGGTGGGGGTGAATGTAAGTGGCGGTGAGCCTCCTTTGACTTGTGTTTCCTTTTTGCCCTTTTATTTAAGCTGTAGCGTTTATTAAAGTGTTCATTCTGCAGTCTGAAGCTGAACCTCAGTGGATCTTTTTAATTGCTTAGATTAGTGAAATGAATTAAATTCTCTCCTCAGCTAAAGATGAAAGCAGCCCGGCTAATTTCAGCAGATTACTGTTGAAAAACAAGACTGAGTGGAACTGGAGTCACAGAATAAATATTTTTTATGTCTATTTTTTATTGTAAGCAGTGGCGGTCCTAGCCTGTTTGGCGCCCCGGGCGAACACTCCCTCTTGCGCCCCCCCCCCCACACACACACACACACACACACACAAAACATATTAAGGATTGTACATTAACATAAAATTGTTGTCGGAACCATACTGAATTTCACCAGAGAAACACACACTTATGAAGAGAGAGAGAGTATGCATTATATGCAAACGGCTACCAAACAGCCATCATAATTCGTCATACAATGAGAACAGGACAAATCAACAATTGACAATGACTAATTACTATTCAAATCTGTAACTTAATGTATTGTTTGGAGTTTAGTCTGTTACTGTTACTATTTTTACTATTTCTTCTTGGAGCAACAGTAATCCACATTATTTCCTTAGGGATTAATAAAGTATTCTGATTCTGATTGTTTCAGGATGACCTGCCATTATCCAATGACACATCTGCTTACCTGTATCTTTTGCTCGTTTCTCCTCCTCTTCTTTTCTCTTTTTTCTAAACTGAGCACCTGATGGCTTTGAACTTTTCTTATCCATCTTCCATTGGTTTTCATTTTGCACTCCAGTATGAACACCCATCCCTCAACCCGAGGATCACCACAACATAACCTAATAGACCTACACCTTAGTTCACAGATTCACTTTGTCTAAGGTGTATTTCTGGGATTTCACACAACCCAGGATTCAAATCATGAATACATAATGGACTTATATATTCAACATTATGAATGAAATGTGCTCTATTTGGAAGCAGCCGGCCCCTCCCCTTTCGACGGGTTGTGTGTGTGACTTTAAATAATCAAACTGTAAATTATAAATTTTAAATTATTATTGATCCTTTTATCCCTAGTCCCCGGTCTCGGTGGGGCGGTGGGGAAGCTGTGGCGGGGGCGTGGTTTGCTGGCCTGCTGCAGAGGAGGGATGACACAGGCTGTATCCCAAATTTAGGGTCTGCAGCCTTAAAGGCCGCATTTTAAGGCCAATTACGTCACAGCAACGTGACGAAGGCTGTTCCAATTCAAAGGCTGCTCAAAATGCGGCCTGTCGCTACCCGATCCGTACCGGAAACCCTTACGTCACTTCCTCTCTTTGCCAAAATTGCAACATTTAATATATTTGAATGACACGGTTAGCGCCCAGTTAGCTCTTAGCATTTCTCAACTGCTCTGCCTCCTTTTCGACTACCGGGACATTTAAACAATGGATAATCCGTATCCGCAACAAATTTTTGCTTTTCTCCTCAACAGAGAGCGTCCCCCGATTGAACAACAGCGCCGTAAAATAAGAAGAAAGGTGTCTAATGATAGAGTTAATAATACAGACTTTGTAATGTGTCACGTGAAGATTCAGCAGCCAGATGAAGTGTTTACTGGCAATTGACAGTGATAGTGGATATCATCATCACTATTCCAACAATCCTCTCCACACAGACAAGCATAAACACACTCGATTATCACTAAATCAAATTTAACACACGTTTGTAATGACGCTAATTCAGTTTACAATAGGGTTCATTCACTCAGTCAGCAGGTGGCGGTATCCTCGTACACTGGGGAGTAAACTGCCATTAAACGAACAGAAAAAGAAGAAAACCCCTGCACATGCGCGGTACGGATCGGGTAGACCCGATTTGTACGGTCCGACTTTGCACATGCGCAGATCCTGATCTGTCACTATCTTTTTAATTTTTTGTTTTTGTCTACATTATATTAAATGTTTCATTATCGGAAACATTTTAAGAGATACTTGTTATACTTAACATCTTAATAGATACTCTGACCTGTAACTATCGTAAAATGCTTTGACCGGAAGTAGACACCTTTCGCGCATGCGGGGTACCGATCGAGTTTCCGGTACGGATCGGGTAGCGACACGGCCCTCAAATGCATCCTTCATTTCCCTGAATTTTAAGGATGTGGCGGTGTAGACTTCATGGCCCAACATATCCCAGACTTCATAGCGAGGTGGTGGCTGTGGATAATTTTGCCGAAAAAAACAGTGGAAGCGGAGCGGCCGAAGAGTAAACATTCAAAAGTAAGTGTGGGAGCCAAGTAAAGATAGTTCATATGTTTTAGTATTTATATTTCAATGTTGTTAAGCTTGTTTGTGTAATTAATAATTTAAGAAGTAAATGCATGTTTATGGTGGAACTCAAATTATTTTATTGCTGTGTTGGCTTGGTTACGTAGTACCATGAATACATGTGCCTTAAAGACTCGTGTTTATAGTAAAATCCGGGCAACACGGATATATGCAAATTAGCGCATGCGGTGCGGGAGGGGGGAGAGAGAAAAAGAGTTAATACAGCATAAGTTATACGCGGCAGCAGGGTAGAACAGAGCCACACGGTTTTCCTACTGTAGCAGGTTATTTTGTTGAGGATAAGTTAAACCTGACCACTCCTGTAAGATGCAAACTGTGGAATAAATTTTTTGTTACATCTTTTCATATCGGAGTCCCGTGGAGTTCTTTTTCCTCTTCAAACTGACGTACGCGAGTGAAGCACGGGAAAACTGGTCTCACGGCTTATACATTTTGTAGGAAAACCCGCTCGTTGTGGATTAATTCAAGCGACTAAGAAGGAAAAAACCCAAGCTACTGCAGCGACAACAAACGTGAGTAAGTGGAGCTAATTCACGAGGAAAAAAGTGCTGAGTCATGGTGGATGCTGAGCTGTGTGGTAGCCAACCTGCATGATTTCTGGATGATAAAATAAGGATTTTGTTGTTGCTATTCGGGAAATTAATAGCATGAATGAAGAAGAAGAAGACACAGTAGCAGAAATGGAAGCTAGGGCGGTGAAAATCACACCTAAAGCTATGGAGGAAAGGCTGCAACGTGTTATCAATTTACGGAAGGCCAAGCTAGCCAAATGAACAGGCACAGTGAAACAAGTGCGCCAGTTGATGGGAAATGAATGTGATACCAGCCTAACAGAAGCAACACAGTTAATGAAGGAGCGGTTTGGAGAGTTTTGTGGTTTGAACACAAATGTTAAAGAGGTGCTCCAGCAAATCCCGGAGGAGGATTTAACTAAAGACCAGGAAAAATGGTTTGAACCTAAGGCTGATTCCTTTAAGGATTTTGCAGAGACAGCTTCGGCTTGGATTGACAAGATGGCCATGCGCGCTGTGGAGGCTGAAAAATGCAATGAAGATGTGGATCCATCTGACAGCATATATGCATCTGTCTCAAAACGCAGTGATAAGGCATTTTCAGAACGTGGCTCCTGCGCTTCGTCATCGGTGTCGTCCACACGCATGAAGGCAGAGGTGGAGCGAGCTACCTTATTGATTAAGGCATCGTCTTTAAGACTGAAACGCTTGCTGGAGGAAAGGGAGGCTAAGCTCCAAGCTGAAAAGTCGTGCATCCAAGGCATCCAGTCGTGTATCCACTCGGGATGGAATGAACTCCTACGTGGCATTGCATAGAGTTGGAGATTTATTTACTTCACAGCAGTCAAATAGTCCTTTCCCCACGTGGGAAAGACAAGCAAAGAAGAAGAACATTCTCCAAAATGCACAGCAAACACACACTGTTACCTCCCAGCCATCACAGACACCAAGTGCTCTACAGGATGTGCTCAAAGTGCTAACTAAGCAGCAGAAGTTAGCTACGTTGCCCCCGCAGAACATTTCTGTGTTTAAAGGGGACCGATTGGAGTATCGGCTGTTCATGCGGGCATTTGAACATGGTGTGGAGGATAGAACAGAGAGTGACAAGGATCGATTGTACTACATGGAACAGTACACAAGTGGGCAACCACGAGAATTGATACGGAGTTGTCTTCATATGGAACCTACACATGGATATCAAAGGGCTAAGAGACTGTTGGAAGAGCACTTTGGAAATGCCTACAAGATATCAGTGGCATACATTCACAAGGCTCTTAACTGGCCAACCATCAAGTATGATGATGGAGAGGCTCTGCATGCTTTCAGCCTCTATCTTACTGGATGTCATAATGCAATGATGAATGTGGAATACATGGAGGAGTTGGATAACACGGCCAACATGCGTGCTATCCTTTCCAAGCTTCCGTACAAGCTGAGAGAAAGGTGGAGAACATTTGCTTGTGGGGTCTTAGACAAGGCAAAACGCAGAGTCAAGTTTGCAGATCTGGCGGAGTTTGTCAATAAGCAGGCCAAAGAAGTTTTGCATCCATTGTTCGGTGATATAAAGGACGGCACCTTAAAGGTCCACGTTAGGGGGCAAGTGGATGAGAGGTTGCAAAGGAGAAGTGGAAGCAGAAAAGGATTCACCACAGCTGCAACTATCACCACTACACAGGACTTACCCTCTAAAGAAAGGAACAAGGTCAGCGGAAATCAGGTGTGTGCATTTTCTAAACCCTGTCTCTTCTGTCGTGGTGAAGAGCACACCATGGAACAGTGCAAGAGGATGAAGAAGTCACTTTTAGTTTTCTCTGGTCCCCTCCCCAATCAGACCAGGAGTGACATGTTTAGCCGCATGTTCTCCTTAAATTGCTGGCTGTCTGAGTGGTGTCCCAGAAACGATGTGGGCTTCATAGATAATTGGCAAACCTTCTGGAGGAAACCTGGTCTTGTTAGGAGAGACGGCATCCATCCCACTTTGGATGGAGCAGCTCTCATTTCTAGAAATATGGACAAATTTATTAAACCCCCCAAAATATGACTATCCAGAGTTGGGACCAGGAAGCAGAGTTGCAGTCTTACACGCCTCTCTGCAGCTTCTCTCCTCCTGCTACCCACCCAAAAATCCATCTCCATAGAAGCTGTGTCAGCTTCCAAAAAGACAAAAAACAAACTAAAAACCAGCAACAAACAACTTAAACATGAACAATTACAAAGAAAGAACAATAAAGTATCCACATCTGAACCAAAGAGTAAAACAGTGAAATGTGGATTATTAAATATTAGGTCTCTCTCCTTCAAGTCTCTGTTAGTACATGACTTAATAATTGATCAACAAATTGGTTTACTCTGCCTTACAGAAACCTGGTTGCAGCAGGATGATTATGTTAGTTTAAATGAATCAACACCCCCGAGTCATTCTAACTACCAGAAATCTCGAAGCACGGGCCAAGGGGGCGGTGTGGCAGCAATTTTTCACACCAGTTTATTAATTAATGAAAGACCAAGACAGACTTTTAATTCATTTGAAAGCCTGATGCTTAACATTGTCCACCCCAGCTGTGAAACTGAGAAACCAGTCTTACTTGTTATCATCTATTGTCCACCCGGGCCTTACACAGAGTTTCTGTCTGATTTCTCAGACTTTATATCTAATTTAGTTCTGAGCTCAGATAAAATAATTATTGTGGGTGATTTTAACATCCATGTAGATGCTAAAAATGACAGCCTCAACATGGCATTTAATCTGTTGTTAGACTCAATTGGTTTCTCTCAAAATGTAAAAGAACCCACCCACCACTTTAATCACACTCTAGATCTTGTTTTAACATATGGCATAGAAACTGAACATTTAACAGTGTTTCCTGAAAACCCTCTCCTGTCTGATCATTTCCTGATAACATTTACATTTACAATAATTGATTACACAGCAGTGGAGAGTAGACTTTATCAAAGTAGATGTCTTTCTGAAAGCGCTGTAACTAAGTTTAAGAATATAATCCACCCACTGTTATCATCGTCAATACCCTGTACCAACATAGAGCAGAGCAGCTATCTGAACGCTACCCCAACAGAGGTCGATTATCTTGTTAATATTCACCTCCTCACTACGTACGACTCTGGATACTGTAGCTCCAGTGAAAACTAAGGTCTCTAATCAGAAGTACCTGACTCCGTGGTATAATTCTCAAACACGTACCCTAAAGCAGATGACTCGTAATCTGGAGAGGAAATGGCGTGTCACAAATTTAGAAGATCATCATTTAGCCTGGAAAAATAGTTTGTTGCTAAGCCAGAACATCTTACTATTTGTCACTGATTGAAGAAAATAAGAACAACCCCAGGTTTCTCTTCAGCACTGTAGCCAGGCTGACAAAAAGTCAGGGCTCTTTTGAGCCAACCATCCCTTTAACGTTAACTAGTAATGACTTCATGAACTTCTTCACAAATACAATTTTTATCATTAGAGAAAAAATTACCAATAATCATCCCACAGATGTAATATTATCTACAGCTACTCTTAGTACCATTGATGTTAAGTTAGACTCTTTTTCTCCAATTGATCTTTCTGAGTTAACTTCAATAATTACTTCCTCCAAACCATCAACGTGTCTTTTAGACCCCATTCCTACAAAACTGCTCAAAGAAGTCCTGCCATTAATTAATTCTTCGATCTTAAATATGATCAACCTATCTCTAATAATCGGCTATGTACCACAGGCCTTCAAGCTGGCTGTAGTTAAACCTTTACTCAAAAAGCCATCTCTAGACCCAGCAGTCTTAGCTAATTATAGGCCAATCTCCAACCTTCCTTTCATATCAAAAATCCTTGAAAGAGTAGTTGTCAAACAGCTAACTGATCATCTGCAGAGGAATGGTTTATTTGAAGAGTTTCAGTCAGGTTTCATCACAGCGCAGAAACACCTTTAGTGAAGGTTACAAATGATCTTCTTATGGCCTCTGACAGTGGACTCATCTCTGTGCTTGTCCTGCTAGACCTTAGTGCAGCATTCGATACTGTTGACCATAATATCCTATTAGAGCGATTAGAACATGCTGTAGGTATTACAGGTACTGCACTGCAGTGGTTTGTATCATATCTATTTAATAGACTCCAATTTGTGCATGTAAATGGAGAGTCCTCTTCACACACTGAGGTTAATTATGGAGTTCCACAGGGTTCAGTGCTAGGACCAATTCTGTTTACATTATACATGCTTCCCTTAGGCAGCATCATTAGAAGACATAGCATACATTTTCACTGCTATGCAGATGACACCCAGCTCTATCTGTCCATGAAGCCAGATAACACACACCAATTAGTTAAACTGCAGGAATGTCTTAAAGACATAAAGACCTGGATTGCCGCTAACTTTCTGCTTCTTAATTCAGATAAAACTGAGGTTATTGTACTCGGCGCTGAAAAGCTTAGAAATATGGTATCTAACCAGATTCTTACTCTGGATGGCATTACCTTGGCCTCCAGTAACACTGTGAGGAACCTTGGAGTCATTTTTGACCAGGATATGTCCTTCAACGCACATATTAAACAAATATGTAAGACTGCGTTCTTCCATTTGCGCAACATCTCTAAAATTAGAAATATCCTGTCTCAGAGTGACGCTGAAAAACTAGTTCATGCATTTATTACTTCCAGGCTGGACTACTGCAATTCATTATTATCAGGATGTCCAAAAAACTCACTGAAAAGCCTTCAGCTAATCCAAAATGCTGCAGCAAGAGTACTGACAGGGACTAGAAAGAGAGAGCATATTTCTCCTGTTTTGGCTTCCCTTCATTGGCTTCCTGTTAAATCCAGAATTGAATTCAAAATCCTGCTCCTCACATACAAGGTCTTAAATAATCAGGCCCCATCTTATCTTAATGACCTTGTAGTACCATATCACCCTATTAGAGCACTTCGCTCTCGCTCTGCAGGCCTACTTGTTGTTCCTAGTATTTAAAAGTAGAAGTAGTAGCTTCCCGTTTGGATTCGGGAGACAGACACTATCTCTACTTTTAAGATTAGGCTTAAAACTTTCCTTTTTGCTAAAGCATATAGTTAGGGCTGGACCAGGTGACCCTGAATCCTCCCTTAGTTATGCTGCAATAGACGTAGGCTGCCGGGGGATTCCCATGATGCATTGAGTTTTTCCTTTCCAGTCACCTTTCTCACTCACTATGTATTAATAGACTTCTCTGCATTGAATCATATCTGTTATTAACCTCTGTCTCTCTTCCACAGCATGTCTTTTATCCTGTCTTCCTTCTCTCACCCCAACCGGTCGCAGCAGATGGCCGCCTCTCCCTGAGCCTGGTTCTGCCGGAGGTTTCTTCCTGTTAAAAGGGAGTTTTTCCTTCCCACTGTCGCCAAAGTGCTTGCTCATAGGGGGTCATATGATTGTTGGGTTTTTCTCTGTATCTATAAAGCGCCTTGAGGCGACTTTTGTTGTGATTTGGCGCTATATAAATAAAATTGAATTGAATTGAATTGAATTGAACTTCATAAGGAAAAGATTGACTTCATGCGAACTAAAGGACTATGCTTCAGATGTCTTAAGCAGGGACACATGAGTAGTTTGTGCAAAGAAAAAGCAAGTTGTCAGGTTTGTGCACAACTGCACCCCAGTGTTGCACATGAAGACTAAGCCCAGTGCTACAGGGAAAAGGGCAGCTTCTGAAGTGGAATCATTAGAAAGGGAAGACCAAACAGAGTCAATCGTGAATGGATTTGTTGAAATGGAAGCACCTGCTCACGATGCAGAGAAAACAGAGCACATCTTGGCAATAGTTCCAGTCCAAGTGAAACCTAAAAGAGGACAAAAGGTGACATACACTTATGCTTTTCTGGACCCTGGCAGTACTGCTTGTTTTTGTACTGAAGAGTTAATGCATGAGCTTAACTTGTCTGGCAGGAAGACAAACATTTTGCTGAAAACAATGGGAGAAGAAAAGGTCGTCAGTAGCTACATTGTGTCTAGGTTGGAAATAAGCAGCTTAGACAGTGATGACTTCTTTGAGTTGCCAGAAATGCTCTTTCTCAGGACTACGTGAACAGGTGGACCTACCTTCAGCAGGTGTCTTTACCTAGGATTGAAGCAAAGATTGGACTGCTAATCGGGGCTAATGCACCTAAAGCTGTTGAACCTTGGCAAGTTATAGCCAGTGAGAATGGCGGTCCATATGCTGTGAAGACAAGGCTTGGTTGGACCATCAGCAAACCCCTCCAAGGAAGCAGTTCACAAAAGGCAGCATGCGGACTGATTCAGGTTGCAGCAAACCGCATATCAGTTAGCAAATTGGATGAACTCTGGGACCGGCAGTTTAAAAGTGACTTCCCTGAGTGTGAAAGAAACAAGAAGCAAGAAATGTCAAGAGAGGATTTGCAGTTTCTGGAGATAGCGACTGTTCGGTGGTGTTGGGCCAAACGGACTTTAACGTTTGTTTGAACGAGCTGACGGTTCACTCGTTAAGCTGAAAGAAATATGCTTTAATCACAGGAGTCACACATGTGTCCACTGTACCATCTGGGAACTCTTCTTGTTTAGCACTCGTAATAACACAATCACTAAATCCTCCTTCTCTTGTGCTGTTTTGTAGCAGTGTATACACCTGAGACTGTCACCTGTCTGTCTGTCCTGCACTCTCTCTCTGTTTCTTTCTCTCTGATTGTGTAATAAAAGTCTGAACATGTATTTATAAGTTACACTTGTGTTTGAATTCTGCAGCTTATCACACATTTGATTTCCATGTGTGACAACTGCAAGTGTCCAGAGTGAGGACAGACTGAGGGACCCACTGCTGCACATTGGGGTGGCTGTAGCTCAGGAGGTAGAGCAGGTCACCTACTGATCGGAAGGTTGGAGGTTCGATCCCAGGCTCCTCCAGTCGGCATGCCAAGTATCCTTGGGCAAGATACTAACCCCAAGTTGCTCTCCGATGCGTCCATCGGAGTATGAATGTGTGTGAATGTAGTTAGAAAAAGCACTAAGTATAGATAAAGTGCTTGTGAGAATGGGTGTGACTGGGTGAATGTGGCATGTTGTATAGAGCGCTTTGAGTACTCCGGGAGAGTAGAAAAGCGCTATATAAGAATCAGTCCATTTACCATTTACATCATCTGTGAGGCTTTGCACCCCTGATGATCCACCAGGACAAACTCAGCAGTGTGTGAGGAAGAGGAGGAGGAAGATCCAGCAGCAGCTGAGAGATGGAGAGAATAGACAGACTGTTCCCTGTTTGTGAAGGACTGCTAGAAAAGTTTAAAATAACTGTCTGTCTTGAATCAGTCTTATTAGGTAATGTTCAAATCATTTTATCATTCCAGTGTTTTCAGTGTGGGAGAAAGTACTCAGGGCCTTCAAGTTACACACTATGAAAGGCAGAAACAAGTTTAATATTCAGAAACCTAAAGTATGTATCAGCAGCAGAATGGAGCTAAAAATAAATGTTTGTTTCAGTTCTATGAAGCTTTGAGTATTTTGGTTTAGTAGTACTGCTGTGTTTGTTGCATCATATTGCTGTAATTGTTTATATGCTTTAAATTTTCTGAGGTAAGTTGATCTATAGTGTTACATCATATTCTATAAGGATGTTCTGTCCTTTCCAGCACCCTGGCATAGACTTTCCCAGGGAGGCTGAGGAGTGTGATCCCCCTGTAGTTGGAACACACCCTCCGGAGGGAACTCGGGGCGGACCTCACAACACCAGGGCCTCTGCCACCAAGTTGTTTAACTGCCTCAGTGACCACCAGAAATTGGCCGGTCATTCCCCTCATCCCCAGCCTCTGTTTCCTCCTCGGAAGACGTGTCAGTGGGATTAAGGAGGTCCTTGAAGTATTCCTTCCACCGCCTGACAATTTTCTCAGTCAAAGTAAGCAGCACTCCGCCAGCACTATACACAATGGAGGTAGAGCACCGCTTTCCCTTCCTGAGACGCCTGACGGTTTGCCAGAATCTCTTCGAGGCAGTCCAAAAGTCTTTTCCATGGCCTCTCCTCCCACACCGAGTTTTTGCTTCAGCCACTGCCCGAGCCGCATTCCGCTTGGCCTGTCGATACCTGTCAGCTGCCTCCGGAGTCCCACAGGCTAACCAAGCCCGATAGGACTCCTTCTTCAGCCTGGTGGCTCCCTTCACCTCTGGTGTCCACCATTTGGTGGTGGACACCAGAGGTGAAGCTATGCTTACAGAAACCTGGTTGCAGCAGGATGATTATGTTAGTTTAAATGAATCAACACCCCCGAGTTATTCTAACTACCAGAAATCTCGAAGCACAGGTCGAGGGGGCGGTGTGGCAGCAATTTTTCACACCAGTCTATTAATTAATGAAAGACCAAGACAGACTGTTAATTCATTTGAAAGCCTGATGCTTAGCATTGTCCACCCCAGCTGTGAAACTCAGAAACCAGTCTTAATTGTTATCATCTATCGTCCACCTGGGCCTTACACAGAGTTTCTGTCTGATTTCTCAGACTTTATATCTGATTTAGTTCTGAGCTCAGATAAAATAATTATTGTGGGTGATTTTAACATCCATGTTGATGCTAAAAATGACAGCCTCAACATGGCATTTAATCTGTTGTTAGACTCAATTGGTTTCTCTCAAAATGTAACAGAACCCACCCACCACTTTAATCACACTCTAGATCTTGTTTTAACATATGGCATAGAAACTGAACATTTAACAGTGTTTCCTGAAAACCCTCTCCTGTCTGATCATTTCTTGATAACATTTACATTTACAATAATTGATTACGCAGCAATGGAGAGTGGACTTTATCAAAGTAGATGTCTTTCTGAAAGCGCTGTAACTAAGTTTAAGAATATAATCCAGCCACTGTTATCATCGTCAATGCCCTGTACCAACACAGAGCAGAGCAGCTATCTGAACGCTACCCCAACAGAGGTCGATTATCTTGTTAATAATTTCACCTCCTCACTACGTACGACTCTGGATACTGTAGCTCCAGTGAAAACTAAGGTCTCTAATCAGAAGTACCTGACCCCGTGGTATAATTCTCAAACACGTAGCCTAAAGCAGATGACTCATAATCTGGAGAGGAAATGGCGTGTCACAAATTTAGAGGATCATCATTTAGCCTGGAGAAATAGTTTGTTGCTTTATAAGAAAGCCCTCCGCAAAGCCAGAACAGCTTACTACTCATCACTGATTGAAGAAAATAAGAACAACCCCAGGTTTCTCTTCAGCACTGTAGCCAGGCTGACAAAAAGTCAGAGCTCTTTTGAGCCAACCATCCCTTTAACGTTAACTAGTGATGACTTCATGAACTTCTTCACAAATAAAATTTTTATCATTAGAGAAAAAATTACCAATAATCATCCCACAGATGTAATATTATCTACAGCTACTCTTAGTACCATTGATGTTAAGTTAGACTCTTTTTCTCCAATTGATCTTTCTGAGTTAACTTCAATAATTACTTCCTCCAAACCATCAACGTGTCTTTTAGACCCCATTCCTACAAAACTGCTCAAAGAAGTCCTGCCATTGATTAATTCTTCGATCTTATATATGATCAACCTATCTCTAATAATCGGCTATGTACCACAGGCCTTCAAGGTGGCTGCAGTTAAACCTTTACTCAAAAAGCCATGTCTAGACCCAGCAGTCTTAGCTAATTATAGGCCAATCTCCAACCTTCCTTTCATATCAAAAATCCTTGAAAGAGTAGTTGTCAAACAGCTAACAGATCATCTGCAGAGGAATGGTTTATTTGAAGAGTTTCAGTCAGGTTTCAGAGTTCATCACAGCACAGAAACAGCTTTAGTGAAGGTTACAAATGATCTTCTTATGGCCTCTGACAGTGGACTCATCTCTGTGCTTGTCCTTCTTGACCTTAGTGCAGCATTTGATACTGTTGACCATAATATCCTATTAGAGCGATTAGAACATGCTGTAGGTATTACAGATATTGCACTGCAGTGGTTTGTATCATATCTATCTAATAGACTCCAATTTGTGCATGTAAATGGAGAGTCCTCTTCACACACTGAGGTTAATTATGGAGTTCCACAGGGTTCAGTGCTAGGACCAATTCTGTTTACATTATACATGCTTCCCCTAGGCAGCATCATTAGAAGACATAGCATACATTTTCACTGCTATGCAGATGACACCCAGCTCTATCTGTCCATGAAGCCAGATAACACACACCAATTAGTTAAACTGCAGGAATGTCTTAAAGACATAAAGACTTGGATGGCCACTAACTTTCTGCTTCTTAACTCAGATAAAACTGAGGTCATTGTACTCGGCGCTGAAAAGCTTAGAAATATGGTATCTAACCAGATTCTTACTCTGGATGGCATTACCTTGGCCTCCAGTAACACTGTGAGGAACCTTGGAGTCATTTTTGACCAGGATATGTCCTTCAACGCACATATTAAACAAATATGTAAGACTGCGTTCTTCCATTTGCGCAACATCTCTAAAATTAGAAATATCCTGTCTCAGAGTGACGCTGAAAAACTAGTTCATGCATTTATTACTTCCAGGCTGGACTACTGCAATTCATTATTATCAGGATGTCCAAAAAACTCACTGAAAAGCCTTCAGTTAATCCAAAATGCTGCAGCAAGAGTACTGACAGGGACTAGAAAGAGAGAGCATATTTCTCCTGTTTTGGCTTCCCTTCATTGGCTTCCTGTTAAATCCAGAATTGAATTCAAAATCCTGCTCCTCACATACAAGGTCTTAAATAATCAGGCCCCATCTTATCTTAATGACCTTGTAGTACCATATCACCCTATTAGAGCACTTCGCTCCCGCTCTGCAGGCCTACTTGTTGTTCCTAGAGTATTTAAAAGTAGAATGGGAGGGAGAGCCTTCAGTTTTCAGGCCCCTCTTCTGTGGAACCAGCTTCCAGTTTGGATTCGGGAGACAGACACTATCTCTACTTTTAAGATTAGGCTTAAAACTTTCCTTTTTGCTAAAGCATATAGTTAGGGCTGGACCAGGTGACCCTGAATCCTCCCTTAGTTATGCTGCAATAGATGTAGGCTGCCGGGGGATTCCCATGATGCATTGAGTTTTTCCTTTCCAGTCACCTTTCTCACTCACTATGTGTTAACAGACCTCTCTGTATTGAATCGTATCTGTTATTAATCTCTGTCTCTCTTCCACAGCATGTCTTTTATCCTGTCTTCCTTCTCTCACCCCAACCGGTCGCAGCAGATGGCCGCCCCTCCCTGAGCCTGGTTCTGCCGGAGGTTTCTTCCTGTTAAAAGGGAGTTTTTTCTTCCCACTGTCGCCAAAGTGCTTGCTCATAGGGGGTCATATGATTGTTGGGCTTTTCTCTGTATCTATGAAGCGCCTTGAGGCGACATTTGTTGTGATTTGGCGCTATATAAATAAAATTGAATTGAAATTGAATTTGGTTGGATTACCACCACGGCAGGCACCAACCACCTTGCGGCCACAGCTCAGTGCAGCAGCTTCGGCAATGGAGGCGCTGAACATGGTCCATTTGGACTCAATGTCCCCAGTCTCCCTCAAAATGTTTTTGAAGCTCTGCCGGAGGTGTGCGTTGAAGATCTCGCGGACTGGGGCCTCTGCTAGACGTTCCTAGCACACCCTCACTACGTGTTTAGGTGCACCGGGTCTGTCCAGCGTCCTCCCCTGCCATCTGATCCAATTCACCACCAGGTGGTGTTCAGTTGACAGCTCATCCCCTCTCTTTACCCGAGTGTCCAGAACATATGGTCGCAGGTCTGGTGATATGATTACAAAATCGATCATCGACCTGCGACCTAGAGCGTCCTGGTGCCACGTGTACTTATGGACACTCTTATGTTCGAACAAGGTGTTCATTATTGCCAAACTGTGATTTTCACAGAAGTCCAATAACAAAACATCACTCGGGTTCAGATCGGGGAGGCTGTTCCTCCCAATCACGCCCTTCCAGGTCTCGCTGTCGTTACCCACGTGAGCATTGAAGTCTCCCAGCAGGACAACAGAGTCTCCAGGTGGAGCACCTTCCAGCACTCTACCCAGGGACTCTAAGAAGGCTGGGTACTCTGAACTGCCACTCGGCATATAAGCGCAGATGACAGTCAGGACCCGTTCCCCGACCCTCTCATCCACCGGGAAAAACCCCAACGTACCAGCAGCAAGCCGAGATTATATTAGAATACCCACCCCAGCCCGCTGCCTCTCACCAGGGGAAAATCCAGACTGAGACAGAGTCCAGCCCCTCTCCAGGAGACTGGTTCCAGAGCCCAAGCCATGCGTAGAGGTGAGCCCGACTATATCTAGCCGGTACCTCTCAACTTCATGCACTAACTCAGGCTCCTTCCCCACCAGAGAGGTGACATTCCATGTCCCAATTGCCAGTCTTGGCAGCCGGGGATCAGTCTGCCAGGGCCTGCGTTCCTGGCCGCCGCCCGGCACACAATGCACCTGACCCCTACGGCGCCTCCTGCGGGTGGTGGGCCTGCGGGAGGATGGGTCCATGTCCCCTTTTCGGGCTGTGCCCGGCCAGGCCCCATGGACTAAGGCCCAGCTACCAGACACTCGCCCTCGGGCACCCTCCCCAGGCCTGGCGCCAGGGCGGGGCCCTGGTAACCCTATCCCAGGCAGGGTAAACTGTTTCCTCGATGTTTTCTTCATAAGGGTCTTCTGAATCGCTCTTTGTCTGGTCCCTCACCAAATGGACCAATTTGCCATGGGAGACCCTACCAGGGGGCAAAAGCCCCCAGACAACATAGCCCCTGGGATCCCTGGGACACACAAACCCCTCCACCACGAAAGGTAGCAATTCTTTTAATTTTATTTCTTGTAATTTGGACTTCATTATGGACTCTTACAGGACATGCCCTGCAATCAGATAACAATAATGAAAAAGTTGGAGTTGGAGAAAAACTGGATGCAGAGAGTCGTTTTACACCCTACACCCTTCAACTTTTAACACCAAAAGAGCCATTTGCACCCGGGTTCCACGCAAAAGAAAACATTGGGAGCTGCAAATACTTTTTGACATCTAAAATGAAGATAACACTGTATATATTGTTTTTTACCTTTATGCTTTGTGTGAACAACTAAGGTGTGTTGCTTATGAAATCCATGAAGTGCTACAGAGAAAATTACATTTTATTTATGTAATTAACACGTTTTAAACTCTTAAAGAAATATAACAAAAGGAAAGACACCCAGCTGAACTAAAATGATCCATGTAGCAAACAAAAACTGTTGTGAGCCGCCACCCTTCTCGCCTTTGGGATTTTGGAGCCTTGAGCTAACTTTTAAAAAACAACTGGAAAAAAGCACTATGCTGCTAAAAGATGAAAAATAGATATTTGCCAAATTCTGCCTAAATATGCATTTTACCTGCTTAATGTGTGTGGCGGGGCGTGGTCTGTAGCGCCACTGCAGGGGAGGCGGACGCACCTGAGCGGGACCCGCAATCACGCCTCGCCGCCTTTACGTCTGTGCTATCTATGCTGTTGTGTTGGCGTGTGTCAGGCTGTGAGCTGCAAAGCTACAGCCGGCTGTATGCGTACAGCAACCGTGTGTGAAAAGTGGTCAATAAAGAGATGCTGAAAAGCGTGTTCATACAAACATCATCGGGTCTGCCGTGGTATGTTTACAATGAGACTTCTGCTCCTGAACCTCTGCGCACAGCGTCTGCAAATGGGGGCTGTACAAAGTCACTTTCATCTTTACGCAGGACTGTAAGCTGTCATCTGTGAGGCGTGAACGGTGTTTGTTTTTAACATAGTTCACGGTGGAGAATAGCTGCTGACATAATGTGGATCCGAAGATCCATAATTGGCCTACCTGGGGTTGAAAGTCTCGATAAATGCACGGCGTTTCGGCGGGTACACCGGCTTCCGCAAGTGTGACGCTTATTTTGAGTGATAAAAAAATAATAGAATATAATTTTATTTTTATATTTCAATATCACAATAATCTTCCAATTTAGAACTGCAAGTTAAAAAAGAACTAACATAAATAAAATACACTTCCGCTAAATCTAATTTATTTTCCCAAACCACGCGGAGCCGCACTATAAGGACTAAAGAGCCGCATACGCTATGGGCATCCGCATGCTCCGGACCTTTCCACTGTTAGACGTCCTGCAGTTTAATAGATGCATGAATAAGAAAATACGTCCTAGGTGAAAAAGGGAATAAATCATTGTCTCACTCTCCTTTTGTGATTGGTTTATATGGTCGACGTTATATCTGAACTAATCTGATGAACGGCTGATATTCTGACTCTGAGGTTAGACATTTAGCTGCTGATTGGCTCCATCTAGTAGCCAAACAATAGAACTCCATCATCTGCTGTGAGCAAATATTTTTCTGCAGGTTTTGATGATATTTTACACTCTGCAGTTATGAGGGTGTGATGGCGTCCTGAGTAGGAGGGAGAGTCTGAATCTGCAGCAGCTTTGGCGTTGGGGTTCACTGTTGATGAAATGAATAATGCAAACAATGACGATAGCTTTTATTAATGGATCTGCTGTTGAGATGGCCGAGATTGTTGAGATGGTCAACAGTGTGAAGTTCCAGGGTGTGCACATATCAGATGGCCTCTCCTGGAACCTGAACACCACCACTATCCTGAAGAAAGCCTAATAACATCTTCACTTTCTTAGGAAACTAAAGACGGCCAGTCTCCCTCCTTCCATCCTCACATCATTTTACCAGGGAGCCACTGAAAACGTCGTCTGCTGCCACATCACTATCTGGTGTGAGTATAACCGGTGTGTTTCTGCGTTGTCTAGGGATGGGTATCATTTAGGTTTTATCCGATACCGGTGCCAAACCGGTACTTTTGAAACGGTGCCGGTGCTTAAACGGTGCTCGAACCGTTCCTTAAAGAATGGAGAACACAAACTTTGTCCAAAAACCTCTCATGTTTAGCTGTTTTTTTGTAAAAAAGATAACAATGTTAACCTTTTCTGCAGCTATAGGTCATATATGGTATCACTGTTGGCTGGAAGCAGTGCTTAAACAATGGAAAAAAACCCAAAAAACTTTGTCCAAAAACTTCTTATGTTTAGCTGTTTTCCACTTTTTCTTTGGTCATTTTAACCTTTTTTGCCTGGCAAAAGTGCGCCGACATTTTTGGAAACGTCTGTTACCCACCTGGTAAATAGCTAGCCGGGGGGTTCAATGGTCACTCAAGCCGGCGAGAGCAGCAGACTCTCGACTTCATCGTTTTCAGACCCCCGCTGTCTTTCGCTACTCAGGTTAAACATGATATATAAGTCACTCGGATAACTTAAGAATGTAATTGTTTGGCTTTTTTCAGTGTTTTATTTGTTCCGGAGCAAATTGGTTCGGCTGAGATCAAAGTTATTAGATTAAACAAAACTTTATTAATCCATTGGGTGGGTTCCTCTGGGATTTTTACACAGCTGAATAAATGTCAAACAGAAAACTGATTAAATGCGTGAGCTAATTGTGAGTTTCTGGTGTGTGGAGAAGTTTTAACATGGCACACATTTGGTTACATAAGAAGAAACTTATTATGTGATGAGACAACAGGGTTATGCTGTGTGTTGTGTGTGGCTGATTGGATGAATGTTTGAGATTAAACTGGCTGTTGATTTGTCTTTTGGTACTAAGTTGAGCCTGCCAATTGGGTTGTTACGATTTATCCCCCTGGCATGAAGAACATGTGTCGTGACTTAACAAGGCCTTTCTTTCCTTTGCTTTCCTTTATTTTCTTTCTTTTTTTTTATTTTGTAACTTTCATGGTGCATGGAAAGTTTTGTTTGATGATCTCTGTTTGAGCAGATCTGCACGATTAGAACCGAAGTGCTATATGACTCATCGTCGAGAAAACTGTTGCAAAGTGAGCTTCTCCTAAATTAAAATGGGCTTAGGAGAAAGCCACTTATTGGGACATTTAGAAAATGAGTTCCTGTCCAAAAGGATTCAGCGAGGTAATCCGATCTAAAGTTCTTCTTTTTCTTTTTGAAATGACGTCATTTTGCTGAGGGTGGAAATCAAATGTGGCGATAGTTTCCACTATCAGCAAAGAAAGAATCACTGAGTGAATGAGTGAGAATTTTAAATAAATGGGTGTGTTATTCACTACCTTGTGTTGCTCACAGAGATTACTGTGAGAAAGAGTTTATACACCTGCGCAGCGCTAACATTTACATTTCTTTTTAGAGCAGATGGTTAATCATGTGATTTGATCATGTGATTTACAGCAGGACACAGCTTAATGATGTTTTTCTACCACAGGATTACTGAGTTTTTATGTGAAGGAAACTGTGGTTACAGGCTATATGTTGATGATGAAATTACACTGTGTTGTTGAGAAAATGTGAATGTTATAAGGGAAAAAGTGAATACAGTTTGAGACACTGTGTTTGTATCTTTGACAAATTCCAGTCTGGCTTTCGTAGAGCTCATTCTACTGAAACAGCCCTTCTTAGAGTTTCCAATGACATTCTGATGCAAAACAATGCAGGAAAGTGTTCTGTACTCCTAATGTTGGACCTCACGTCAGCCTTTGACACCGTTGACCATTATATTTTGCTTGAAAGGCTGAAATACTGGGTTGGTGTATCTGGGTCTGCCTTAGAGTGGTTCTCCTCGTATCTCTATGAACGATACTTTTCTGTGGCGGTCTCTAAGTACAGGTCATCTTCCACATCCCTGTCCTATGGTGTGCCACAAGGTTCTGTGCTGGGGCCCTTATTGTTTTTAATATATCTACTTCCTCTCCAGCATATTTTGAGCCCCTTTGAGGACATTTGCTACCACTGCTACGCAGACGACATCCAGCTATATATATCTTTTAAACCTGAAGATGTTTAAAATCTCCGTCAAATCTCTGGTTCGGTCATGCTTCTATCATTTAAGAAACATTTCTTTAGACTTAAGTTTTAGAGGTAGCTGAAATTACTTCGTGACAAATTAAAATACGTTTAGGCAAATGAAAACACGTTGAGACAAAGAAATTAAAATAGGTTGGGTTCGCCGAAAGGAGCTGAATTAAACTTAGGTTTTAGAGGTAGCCGAAATTACTTCGTGACAAATTAAAATAGGTTGGGTTCGCCAAAAGGAGCTGAATTAGACTTAGGTTTTAGAGGTAGCCGAAATTACTTCGTGACAAATTAGAGCGCAAATGTCTATATGTGTGTGTGTCTGGAAGTAAGTTGACTTCCATTTTTGTTTTCTTTGCTGAGGCTCAAGTACTGGTGACAAAGGAGAACGGTTGAGTTTCATCTCATAAAACTGATACCGCCTCACCGTTAGGGTGAAGTCGAAGGCCGTATCAGTAAACCACTCTGAAGTCAAGCGTGCCAGCGACGGCCCAGCAAAATCTTTGAAAATGGAGAATAAACAAGCGAAATTAACACCTGATGAGAAATGTTTAGAAAAACAACAAGCCGGAGCAGGACTAATCCAAAAGAAAGGGAGAGGAATGCATAGTGGAAGAGCAAGAGGTAGAGGCAGAGCTACACACACACACACACCAAACAGTGGCTTTAGCACTACATGCTGGAGGTGTGGAAAAGAGGGACATTTTGTACGTGACTGTAAGAAACAAAGAAGACAGTAACTCAGAATAGGATAGCAGCTCAGGTGAAGAGAGCAGTTCAGACTAGGAAGAACGTAATAATCCCTCACCAAGTGAAAATTAGAAATCAAAGTAGTAGTAGTTTAAAAAGGGTTGGAAACAGACCCGACTGAATAGATATAAATACAAGAGGAATAAAGTAAAATAAACAAAAGGCTAAATTACAACTTATCTTTAATGTATTCATACTAATAATAGCAAGGATAACAACCTGTAAACTGGTATTAATGATGAAATAATATTAATATGAAGAGGCACCTCAGTCAGTTATGATGTGAGGTGGATAATTGTTGAAAGTAATCTGCATTAAGCTTAGGGTTGCTCAAATTCAGCACAATGACATATGAAGTAAAATAGGTAAATATTTAAACTAATGATGTGCATAGAGGCACTTGACCTGTTTGAAAAACTGTCATCCTAATATGAGCCATTGTTGAGATATAGAGCACACCTATGAAAACAACTAATATGCTGAACCCTGTATGAAGCAGCTGAAAACTACATGATGGAGAAGCTGAATTGAATATGAAAGTGCAAGTCTTTGCCACTGTGGGGCAACACATTACACATTATCAGATCAGGAGCTGGCTGAGAACTCTTCAAAGAGAGGGAAACAGAACTATGATAACTATGATAACTGGAGTGTGCAGTGTTTCCGTGAGCAGTTTTCCTGCATCTTGACTCATGTGTGTAGCGTGTTCATAGCATCAGCATTATGTTTTTGTTTATTTGTTTTGTTTGGTTGAAAATAATTCAATAAATTTGTGATCATATTTATGGATCACCATGGCACATGCCATTGGCCAAATGATTTATATACGCAGATGAAAAAGTGAGTGTGAATGTGTCTGACGTCATAGTGTTTTTGTGCGCTGTGTAAAAGTAATTGCCTCTGATTGTGAGAGTGGTGATTCTGCAGGTCACCAGCTATTTTAAAGAAAAAAAAAAAGAGTGAAAAAGAGACAAAATTTACATTGTAGATGAAAAATAATCATAGGAAAAAGGTTTTGTGTTGATCAGCCAAGAACAACTACAATCTCATTTTCTGCTTTTAAGAAAGGACAGTTCACAAAAACAGAGAGAGAAAGATGTGTGTTGATTAAGCAGTGATAATAATAATGAAAATGTCTTAGTTTGTCACTTTCAGGTGACAAGCAGACCTGAATCAATTTTCCACATGCAGCGGTCGGAAGAAAGTTATAGTTTAACATCATTAGAAACATTCAGGCCAAGTTTCTGGCTAACTTATTTACAGCACCATGTGTCTCTCAAACTCACAAGCGAGCTCTCACTCCTCCCTGAAGACAAGGAATGCAGCTCCAAAGAGCAATAACATGGCAGATAAAGAGACAGCAGAAAAGTCCTGAGAAAAGAGTCCCAGCAAGCAGCAGCAGTGTGGACAAACAGCATCAGAGAAGAAGAGCAAACCCATCATCCTGCCTGATTGGATGAATGGCACTGTGTTCCCAACAAGCTGCAAATTCACTGTGCATGTGAAAAAAATGTTTGAGGAGAACTGAGGAGACTGTTGGAGTTTGACATTTGCCACCTTTGGAGAAAATGGCAAGAAGAAACAGTGAAACACAGGACAAAGCTGAAAGAGAACTGCCGGCTGTTGGACTGTTGAAGTGGGAGAGGACAACAGTGAGAGTAAGTGAGAATGCTGGTGTTTAAAGTGGGAAATCAAAATTTGGGTTAGCAAACCTGGGAAAAACAAAACTGACTGCTTAAGTGGGAAATTGTGAAGGAGTCTGAAACACTGCAAAAAGAAACATACAAAATCACACACACACAAGCAGAACATGCATTAACCCTACTAACACTTCCAAACACAAGAGAGCTCATGAAGATTAGACAACATCTTGAGCATGTGAGTCTGTTTACCATCTTGTCCAAGTCACTTAGTGTGATGAGAAGTGATGCAAAGATCAGTGGACTCATAGCACATCAGTTACAAAATGATTAAATAATAGCAGAGAAATGTGTAGGAAAGGCAGCTTTAAGAACATGCTCTGGTGGATATGCAGCTCCACAGACATGCATTAAACCTGCCTAATAACACGAAAACACGCATGCAATGCGTGTTTTCGTGTTCTTGTTATCTCTCATCAGTGTTAAAATAGTGTGAATTTAACAGACACTTGTTATCAAATGCTGAATTTATCCAATGCAAAAAATTGACTCTCTAGGTTGCAGGACAACAGTTTAACTTTTGTGGGAAAAAAAGATTCTGGTTTGACCAACCGGTGATCAGACAATAAATTTAGTTGTTAATATAGTAATTTGGGAGATGCTTCCTGTTTGATTGATGCAGCACAAGTAATTTACTGTATGAGGGAAATTCTATTTTTGTGATAATATTTTGAACATGCATTTCTGTTGTCCTGTCATCTTAGTGGGTTAATAGCTGATATGCGAATTAGTTGATCGTTTTTAGATTAATGAAAGGTGACTGAATTCTAGCACGAGTGAATGGGATGTGTTGGAGTTTGTTAGAGTGGAGACTCTAAAACACTGAGTTTCCTGTTTTGATGTGTGAGTGAATCCTGTACCTAGATACACAACTCTGAATACATAAGAACAAACTTCTTTTGTGAAATAGCTGATGACATGTCTCACGTTTTATGATGACGGGAAAAAAGAAATACTGGATAATATGGATCTGTGGCCCAAATGAGTGAAAGGCACAGACTTGGGGATTAAACTCATAACATATTAGGGTTATGTTGTGTGTTGTGCAGCTGATGGTTGGTTTGGAGTTAATCTAGCTGATGATTTTTCTTTTGTTGTGAAGTTGAGCCTGCCAATTAGTATGATGGTATGATAAACCATGCTAATGGTATGATTTACCCTCCTGAGATGAGGAGCTAGTGTCATGACGTAACAAGGCCTTTTTATTTTGATACTTTCACAGTGCACTGAAAGTTTTGTTCGATAATCTCTGTTTGAGCAGATCTGCACGATTAGAAGCGCTATACGATACGTCGTCAAGAAAATTGTTACAAGTGAGTTTCTCCACATTAAAATGGGCTCAGGAGAAAGCCACTTATTTGGGACAATTAGAAAATGAGAGTCCCTGCCCAAAAAGGATTCAGCGAGGTAATCCGATCTAAAATTCTCCTTTTTCTTTTGAAATGACGTCATTTTGCTGAGGGTGGAAATCAAATGTGGCGATAGTTTCCACTATCAGCAAAGAAAGAAAGAATGGATGAATGAATGAATGAATGGAAATAAAAACAAACTGACTGACTGGTAAAACCTGACAAGACTTGACCACGACTCAAAGTTAACCTCCACCTAGACAGGCCAAAATGGTGGATGAATTTATGTGTTTCTTTTTACAGGAGCAGAAAGATGACAGCAACATCCGAGGTTGCATACCGATTTAACTTTTAAATGCCACTTTCTGTGTCTGTGAATCTACCAGGGGTGTGTTATTCATGGGTTTGTGTTGCTCACAGAGATTACTGTGAGAAAGAGTGTATACACCCGCGCAGCGCCAACATTTACATTTCTTTTCTACAGCATTACAGTTCTTCATGTGACTTGATCATGTGATTTATACCAGGACAACTAGTTAATGTTTTTCTACTACAGGATTTCTGGGTTTATGTGTGAAGAAACTGTGTTTATAGGTTATGAGTTGGTGATGCTGTTATACTGTGTTTCCTGTGTTGAAAACTAGTGTCACTTCTTTCCACAGCTATGGATGGCTAACTTTATGGTCTTTTTATGGCATCTCTGGAACCTGTCGACCTGTGTCTGACCACAGGGATGGTCAATGTGTATTGCTAATGTTTGTTTTTCTAAGAGTACATGTAGGGGATTCAGCAGAAGCGAACAAGTGACATGAGAAAAACAAATAAGAGATGCAGTGTTTATGGAAATAATTGTAGTTTACTGATTTGAAAAAAAAAAACCTGCACATGATACTTGTCTTGCTGATGTTGAATGCTTTATTACTCTTATGATATAGTTGTTTACAAGTGTGAAGTTTGATTTCACTTCCAGATCTTGTTTTCCAGGCCATGATGGTGTGTATGCAGGCTCCTGGCGGAGCCAGTTTTTAAGCAAACTTAATATGCAAAACACACTAACAAATTTTATTGCAGGATTATAGGTCCGGGGTGGTGCTGCTCCAGAGGAGGAGATGCCCTGATGTTGCCTAGGACATGATCTAGCTAACCTTTTTCTTTAAGACAGGAATCTGGTTTTGATGAGTTGACTCATGGGAGTGTCCGTGCGTCAAGAGGAGGGGTCCAGGATTAATATGAAACAATGAATTAACATTAAACTATGTTTTATATGATTTTTGCAGCGATTTGTGTGATTAACAGTTCATTCAACGGGTATTAAGCCTATGCAAGTGGTGCATCCATGTTCAGATGAGGCTTTGATGGCCTATAAGTGAAGTTCACTGAACTAAAGAATGTGGTTTGATGATTGTTGACATGCTCTCCAAATAGAAGTTTTTCCTCCTAGCAAGGAAGTACAGGTGCAGCAGTCATCTCCTGAGAAATCTTCAGAGGTCCAGTGAGAAGCGAGAGCCATTTCAGGCATAGCTGACAGCCCAGGCAGTGGTTGAGGTCAAAGGTCAAGCTGGTTGGGGCCCATCATGAGATCAGACTTTGGAGCCACAGCAAGGACCACGAAACTGCGTTGGAATGAGAGCTGTGCCAAGGGTGATTTCCAGAGGCAAACAGAGGAGATTGTGGACAACAGACGGGCACCTGAAGGATGAGGGGAGCGTGCCAAGCTCCATCAACAGCGCAGGGGGAGTCCGAGGATGACATCATGATTCTGTGAAAAGCGCAGGAACCAGAAGCTATGGTGGTGATGACAGCAGTTTCCTATGAACATCACCTAATGCTGTGTCACTGTACTGTGCATACGATGACACTCTGAAGACTGCTGGGATCATAACAGCAGTAAGATAACTGGACCCAGCACCCTTTCCACAGAGGGGTTTTTCTGCAGAGGATGGACAGTAGAAGAGTCATAAATATTCCTATCGCAGGACGAAGGCCTAAAGTGAGGTGATGGGGGTTGATAGAGGCCATTTCAAGTGCTTCTGACCACTCCAACTGCCTGCAAAATAGCGGAGAGACCCTCCTGGATACATCAGAGCAACTGCAGAAAGGTTGAGGTCCCAGAGGATTCCACTTCCTTCACAGAAATCAACTAGTACAGGAAAGTTTCACCCTCACTTGGTTGCTTCAGTGGCGAGGGGGAAGTGCTGATTGGGCGCCCGTAGGGAATTGCTCGCACTTCAACCTCCAGCCATTGGCCAACTCTAGAGTAACCAAGTAGTAGGGTGTGATGGACCTGTACGTAGCCATGGGAAGGTGGACCCTCCTGGTTACCTTGACTACGACGCTCACCTTTACAGGACAAAGACAGAATCGGCAAATACAGACTATTATGTCTGTTCCCATATGCCCAGCACGTCAACACACCCCACACTATATGTGTTCCTGGACCAACTTCCAGGAAAGAACTACTCCATGATACTAGCAGAGAAAGGGGGACTTTGTGTCCTCTTCAACAACACCTGCTGCACTTACATAAAGACGATGTACATTCATCAAACATGACTGACGCCCTGAATGCTTTGAGACAAATCCAGCAGGCCCAAAATCAGGACTATGTAAGTGATACAAGCAGTGTTGGGGAGTAACGGAATACATGTACTGCCGTTACGTATTTAAAATACAAAATATGAGTAACTGTATTCCGTTACAGTTACCGTTTAAAAAGGTGGTATTTAGAATACAGTTACTTTGTTGAAATAAATGGATTACACGGCGGTACTTCCCTGTTTTATATTGTGGCGGGTCAGGACTGTTTGGGTTTTGTTTGACAGCTATGTTCTGTTGTTCCAGGTGGCAGCGTTACGGTTGCCATGGTTACAGGGTGACGCTCTCTCTCTGCGTGTTTCCTGGGTGAGAGAGCGCCTTTTTGTTGTTGTTGTGCTAAGCTAATAAGCAGAGTGCTACCGGTATCGCTCCGAAGAATGTAGCATCATAGGCAGTGTAGTCCGTGCTGCGGGGAGAATGGACTGCCATACCCGTTATGTGTCTGTGAGCGAGGGAGGGAGAAAAAGGAAAAGTACGAGCTGTCATCGAGCAAAAACGGGAGCTGGAAGCATGTAAATATAATAATAACCACTGCAGCCAAGAAGAGTGCCTGACGAGCCCAGTTGTAAGTAAGCTATTAAGACTCGACTGTACACCGTGTTCGTGTTCTCCTCCAAAAACAATAAGTTCCGTTGGAGCAGCCTTTCAATGCCTCTCTCTGTCTCTCGCTAGCAAGGTTGACCCACACAACAAAGTAAAGCTAGTTTTCGGCTACGAGCCCGACACAGAACCCACCGTATCAGCCAGAGGTCCCTTTACTACAGTTCGGAGCCGCGGACCTTCAGTAACAGTAATAAATCACAGCAATAGTACATTCACGTAGTTGTAAACAGCATGATAATATATTAGGTAATCCAAAGTATTCAGAATACGTTACTCTCATTGAGTAACGTAACGGAATACGTTACAGAATACATTTTGGGGCATGTATTCTGTAATCTGTAATGTAATACATTTTAAAAGTAACCTTCCCAACACTGGATACAAGTGACTGGTTTTCTTGGCTTTACACTGGCTCCTGGTTACAGGTGCTAAAAGGACTACTCATCGGAGTTGGGATATTTCTACTTTTATTTTGTGTTTTTGTAACGTGTATACTGCCATGTTTAAAACTCTTGATTAACCGCATAATATTTTCCACTGTTGCTGCATACATAGCCATGACAAGTGATGATAATGACTCCGACCTGTTGGAACATGAAGACTTTGTGTGACCAATGACGATGTGACAGAAAATGTACAACAAGATGTTACATACTGATATCTCATTTTAATTTATACTGACAACAGGAGGGAATGTCAATGGAAAATTGTACTTAGTAGTCAGTATAATCTTTTAATGATATAAGTTTGTATATGGTAGAATACTGCATGTAACCATTTGTGTTTATTGAAAGGATGTCTCATCCTAGGAAGTCTGTAACATTCCAGGGTGTTCTGGCTTTCACCCCCAAATCCTAGGAGCATGGGAAAGTTCGTACCTTGTTTTATTGTTTTACGATAGGATTAACGCAGTTATATCTGTTTCCAGTCTAAGTGGTTTTGGTTTGATGAACTGCTGGACTTCCAGTCCAGCAGGTTTAGGGAAGTCACTTATGGGGTCACACTCTGACCACACACACACACCACACACACACCACACAAGCACCCACTGAAGTGTATAAATAAAGGACCAGGGCAAGTCCTCAGGGCCACTCTCTGAGACTCACTCTTGGGGTGTGAGTTCTGAGAGATGCCCTTGCTAGCAAGAAATTCTGTGTTTCTCCTCTCTGATTCTCTACTGAAAAAGTGTTTTAGAATATATCTCTTAACACCCATAGTATCTCATACTGAACTGGAGATTGTTATTCATTCATTCATTTCATCACGATTGGACTACTGTAATTCACTGTTTACATGTCTAAACAAAAACTCCCTTGAGCGTCTGCAGATTGTCCAAAATGCTGCAGCAAGGCTTCTGACAAAAACATCGAAATACTCTCATGTAACACCATTGCTTATACAGCTGCACTGGCTCCCTGTTGAATTCAGAGTCCATTTTAAGATTCTGGTTCTGACATTTAAGGCTCTTCAAGAACAAGCACCAGCGTACATCATCGAACTTTTACAGCCCTATGCCCCTAGTAGTAGTAGTCCCTGAGGTCTTGTGATCAGGGCCTACTTGTTATTCAGTATACAAGACTGAAAACCAAGGGTGATAGAGCTTTTGCTACTGTGGCCGCCAGACTGTGGAATTCTCTTCCTCAGAACTTAAGATCTGCAGACTCAGTGATTACTTTTAAAAAAACAGCTAAAAACACATCTTTTTAAAATTGCATTTTGTTAACTTTTGACTGTTTTTGTTTTTTTTTACCTTGTAAAGCACTTTGTGATCTTTTATCTAGAAATGTGCTATATAAATAAAATTTTAATTACTTACTTACTTACTTTGAAACCAGTGTTACTTTTTTCACAGCAGAGTGTTAACTTTATGACCTTTTACAGCACCTCTGGAATCTGGATGGCCGACACCTGACAATCAGGATGATCTGTGTGTTTGGCTAATGTTTGTTTTTCTTTAAGAGTGCTTGTAAAGGATTCAGCACAGACAGACAAGTGACAATTGAACAGATGTGCAGTGGTTACAAAATAGTTAAATGGGGTTCATTATCTGACTATTGGGCTCATGGTGAGTGACAAACGTAAGGAAAGTCACTGATTAAAATGTGGAATGACGTTGAGATGTTAAATGATTCTCGAGGTTCTGGGTGGGGGGCTGTAGTGTCTTATTGCAGATACATCCTATCTGGAAGATCTGTTTCTTGTGATGTTGCTCCTGCTTTTATGACCCTTTGGTCAGCAGGAGGTCACACACACACACACACACACACACACACACACACACACACACACACACACACATGACATATACATACAATGCCTTGTCTTAGATCCATGTGGGTGTTGCTTTGCTGTGATATGTTTTGTGTGAACTGTTTCTCAATAAAAGGCAGCAATCGGAGGCCGGATTTGGGGTCATTTTCGTGGTGGACACAGACAAGGCCTCCCTTGCGAGTAATCGATCGATCGCTGACTGTCTTGTTTTCTTTCATGATGAATAAGTCTCTAAAACCAGCGGGGCTTGTGGAAACACAGACCCAACAATATTGCTTACTCTTGTTGCTACTGTAGCTTATAATTTCCCCTCTTATGTAAGCTTTAAATGCTTCCCACCTAATACTAGCTGTGGTTTAATCGTTATTTATTTGAAAATATTGATCAATGCAAGTTTCTATAAATTTGACAAATGATGGGTCCTTTAACAAAAATGTTTGCATCCTTTGCACCTTGATCAACTTCACCCAATCTAATTGATAGACATACTGCTGCGTGATCACTAATCACAATACTGTTATACCAACAGTTCTCAACACAAGGTAGTAACTCTGTAGAGATAAGAAAGTAGTCTATCCACGAATGACTTCGATACGAACTAGAATAACATGAAAATTCTCTGTTATTTGGATTCCTTGTCCTCCAGACCTCATTTATTCTCAAATCTTTCATATAGTTAAAAAGTATTTTTCTAGTCTGGTTATGAGTAGTGTCAGTTTGAGACGACCTATCCAGGATAGGGTCCAAGGCGCAATTGAAGTCCCCTTCTATGATATAAAGGCCCTCCAAGGTTGATATTGTGAGAAATAGATTTTCATAGAAGGATGGGTTATCCTCGTTGGGGCCATAGATATTTATCAGGTTTATTTCGTTTGGATCTGTAATCACTCTCGTAGATGAAATGGGATTGACTTATGTATAAGAGTAATGACTCCTCTGGCATGTCTAGTAAAAGAAGAGTAATATACCTGACCCTGCAATCCTTTGGTTAATAAATGTATCTCTGATGCAGTAAGATGAAATTCTTCTAGGAAAATAACATTTTCCTACAAGAAAATAATTCTAGAGTTAAAATGTTTTAGTTGGTTTAATACTTGTTTCAGTTTAACTAACTTCCATATCCCCCTAACGTTCCAGGTCGTAATGTTAACGTTCAAAATGTTTTCTTTAGTTGTCCTCTCCATAAAATATTGTCAGACTGTTTACTTAAATAAACAAAGCAAAGGAAAAATTGAAGAAGCAGGTTTGCACATACATTCACACACTCACACATACCAGATAAAGAACTTGTAAACAATTTCTGATTGAACATTTGCAATTCCTTGTTGGAAGGAAATGCAAATGTTCAATCATTAGAAGCACCAGTTCCCCCCTCCCTTGAACAAATTATTTGGAGGGCGTTAATCCACATCACTGAGGAGTAACTAGTCAACGCGACCTCTCCAAAACCCCATAAATCAGACAGTGTACACTAACCATATAATGATACTGATTTTTCCCCATAGTAAAGTAAAGTTTACCCTTGGTAGGACAAAACAAAACAAAACAAAACAAAAAAGACTTAGAGCTGTTAATATATAACCCAAAAACAATTGCGATTAAACTTGGAACGAATATTTATGTTAACATAAGATCCACATAAATTCAAGCTCAAAATTTTATCTGTCTCTTGTCAGTGACTCAATTACTGGTCGGTTATGTTGAAGCAGAGGCAGTCTTATGGAGTGTGTTAATGGTTAACCTGTTGTTAACCCCACAGAGCTGAGATGTACTTTTGTATATTGCATTATAGTTGAGCTTCCCCAGGCTGTGTAAGTCAGGCTTCCACATGATTCCTCTGATATTATCTGTCAACGTTGGTGAGTTTAGACAGCGAGTGAGGAGTACTGTCACTGTGCTTGTTTTTATTACTAAATCATTTAAAATTAATCAATCTATACCTCTAGTTTTCATGTTTTGATATTATTTGCTTGTCATCCTGTGAAACAATTGATCGTTCAAATACCAGGTATAGCTGGTCCAGAACCAGCAGAACCAGCAGAACCAGCCCTCAGTGAGTTTGTTTCTGGGATGAATTTCTGATCGGCAACTGATTCTAGCAAAGTTTCCCGCCACAAGGTCAGTCTACCCACAGACTTACTGCACGATGAGGCTAACAGATGCCTGTGTTAGGCCGAGACGCTCTGTGGAGGACAAATCTACTTTCTTACTAATGTCTTTTCAATGCTGAGCATATTAGCCTGTAACAGAGGGAATAAATGGGCTAAACTCAACTAGAAGCACCAAACTGGATACCCAGCAAGATTACCAGTCTTCTAGCTTGTTACTTGCCACAAGTGCACTGTGCCACCTACCAATAGAAAGGAAAAAATAATGTGCATATTTCCATGAGAGAAATCCCACGCCTGGACCGCCGTTGACTTTGCCAGACCCGCCCCTTTCAGTTACCAGCTGTCAGCTAATTAAAAAGAAGATCCTGGTGTTATTTGTCTCTCTTAAACAGTTCATAACTTCCCTTCAGCTCATTCATGTCACCCAAAAGGTAAACCTATTTCTCCATCACCTGTTCAGCTCTGATGATTCAGTAAGGACATCTCCTGGTTTCATCTTCATGTTTCCCTCTCACCAGATAATCAAACGATATCATGTCCAGCAGATTTTACAGCTGTGGCTCCAGCAAACATCAGCTGGTACTAGAAGGTAATATTAAATAAATTCTAACAACAGCTGATAATAATGGATTGGATTTATATAGCGCTTTTCAAGGCACCCAAAGCACTTTACAATGCCACTATTCATTCACTCTCGCATTCACACACTGGTGGAGGCAAGCTACAGTTGTAGCCACAGCTGCCCTGGGGCCATATTGCGCCATCGGCCCCTCTGGCCACCACCAGTAGGCGGTAGGGTAAAGAAAATAAAGTTCAACATCAGTAAAATCATAGCACCCACCCAGCTGTATAGAAACTCCGTCATGCTAGCTAGTACCCAGTAGGAAAAAGTCAGCATAACGAAAATAAACTACACCTAAACTTGGTTTATATCTGACCCAGATAGACTGCAGGTCATAACTTCTTACCTGAAGTCCAGTTCACCTGACACTGGGACCTCGCCATGTGTCTCTCCTCCTCCTGCCTCCCTTTTCCCTCATCCACCTGCTGGCCTCCACCACTTGCTAATATTACTGAATCTGAGAAAGCTCCACGATAGCCACCACACGAAATAACGACTGTTGGATTATAATATTATTTTATGCCATGTTAGACCCCTAATTAAAGATTGTGAATTATTATGTAGTTTTAGTTTGCATTATTCTCCTGAATTAGAAGAAGGTGATAACTATTACATTTGTTAAACTGATTTGCATTACATTAGACTGCTGATTTATTGTGAATGAATGATATTGTTTTATGATGCATTATACGGCTGAGTTATAAGATATACTGTTCGCAGAAAGTCATCGCCTTATTTGTCTGATTAGAAGAGAACAGAGCATGCTGCCCCATCTCAGCAGGAGCAGATAAACAGGGAGCCAAGGTCATAGCTTAGGCGCTGTGTGAGAGAAAGAATGTGAATGTTTAGGCTTTTATGATTAGGTGGGGGCCACTAGAAGCTATAAGAGTTTGATCAAGGCTCCACCATTTTGAGATCTGATGCTGTCTGCTGTATGGTGTCCATCTCCCACGCGTGTGTTCAATAAATCATCGTTTGACTTGACCTGGCCGGACCAGTGTTGTTATTTTGGTTTTTCCTCTTGTATCCATCCCCAATATTTGAATCCGTAACAGTTTTGGGGGCTCGTCCTGTGGTATTGGGATGGAAGTTTTGGAGGCTTGGACGGTCCGAGGTGGTCAGACGGGAAGACATTATCCGGCAATCGAACTGAGTGGACCGGCGCCTTTATAAAAGAGGTAGGCAAAGGCCTGTTGATTTTATCCGAAGTGTGCTGAATTGGACGATAAAATTAAATGTTGATTCAGTAAAAGTTGCCGGTGAGTGTCTGTTTTGATTTTGATGAAAAATCTCATGAGAATTGAAGCTGAAGTAATGATAATTAAAAAGCAGTTGGACTGCTGAGAAATATTAAAAAGCAGTTGGACTGCTTAGAAAAGGTAATGCAGTTGGACTGCTGAATGAATTTAGCTTGATAGGGAATTGGTCATTTAGTGGGTTAAAGTCCCCATTGGTCATAGGTTGGACCTGCGTCAGTCATACTCTTGTTTTAGTGTGTTGACTGTTGTTTCAAAGTATTATAAATTTTTGAGAGCGGCAGTTGGACTGCTGAGAAGCACAGTGCTCAGAGGTAACGCTTGCCAAGGCCGGGGACACCTAGGCCTTATCCTCTTCGAGGGATAGTCAGTTGGTCACTGTGGAGCTTGGGGCACTCCAGAATAGCTAGTGGTTGGACCACTTTACCGTTTGGAATGGTGTCTGTGCTTTTTTGGGCAGCAAAGGTTGGACCTTGGGTGTTGGACACTTTTAAATTGAGTTAGGGACTTTAGAGATGAGGCCAGAAACTGTTGGACAGATACTGGTTAATTGATCACAAAAAAGTTGGACTTTTTCGGTTGGACCGTTAACTTAAATTTGTCAAAATTGTTAGGCGCTAAAACTTTCAGGCCTGAGAGTGATTGTAAATATAAGACGTCTTTATTAGCTATAAAATAATAGAGTTGAGTGTGAAACGAGGCTGTGTGTGACGACAGCACGCTGCAGCGCTGCGAGCTATTTTTAGACGGTGTGTGAACATGCAAATGAGGTGGCTGCTGTGAAGCCCACAGAGGACTTCCTGTTTAGCGTATTATTGAGTTTTATAAGTATGATTTGCAAACAATGATACATGCCTGTAATTAAAACGCTGATTTTGCTGATTATAATATTACAAATAAAGTTTTGAATGACTACGGTGAATGTTTGATGTTTGGCTGGGTTTTGATATAGGAGAGACGGCTTTGCAGCTGCTGGGGGTGAGTGAATGTTTGACCGGAAATCTGCATGCTCATAAAAGGCAACTGCCTGACTGTGTGAACTATGCACCAAGACAGAGAGTAAAATCTAAATCTCACAAGCAAGCTCTAATTCCTGGCTGAAGACATGGAATGCAGTTATTTAAGGTGGGAAATCAAAATTTGGGAAACAAAATTAAAAACACACACAACTAGAGAAATGTATGAAAAAGGTATTAGAGAAATGCCTTGTTTGAGAAAAAAGTTAAAATAACCCACCCACAAACGCACACACACGCAATGAAGAAACAGCTTACATTCATGAACACGTGAAAATTTTCCAGCAAGGTTAAAGCAGCAAAACTTAACATACACCTGTTGTTAAATGATAAAGTTTATCCACTACTAACAAATAAACTCTCTGGGTTGCAGGACAACAACTTAACTTCAAAAAAGAAAGACACTGGTATGACAAACCAGTGATGAAACAACAAATTTAGTGGTTAAAAGAGTCAAATTGTGACATGTTTTCTTCTGATTGATTAATACAAGTGATTACTGAATGAAAGAAAATTCCTTTTTTGGGCTATTAAATATGATCTTAAGAATTTTAACATGTACCTGTGTTGTCCTGTCAACTTGGTGGGTTATGAGTTGATTATATAGTGAGAAAAAACAAAAAAAAGGGGGGGAGAAGGCTGACACAGGGCCTGGCCCCTCTCTGAATAACACAGCCAAAACAACATCATTTTCCTGTTCGTCTGTTTTTGTTTTGTTTTTGTTTTTTCTCTTTATGCTTAATTACAGGCTGCTTTGTCGGCCCGGAAAGCCGAGGCTGACCTGGACTCCTGCTCTCCCCTCTACCATCTTGGCTCTCCCCTCTACCATCTTTGATGTGACCCTGACCAAATGCTACAGCAGCTGGACCCACAACAACAGCCTGAGAATGTCAACAGTGCTGCAGGAAAACGATCTCATGCAGCGGAGACGGAAAGCGTTAAATCCAAGGCCCGTTTCACTACACGGGGGAGATTTCCAGACGGCTTCAGCTGACAGAGCTGTGACGAGACGCCTATTAAAAAGTGAGGCCGAGCAAAAGAATGCTGACCTTAACAACTCTGCATTAAAACTGTGCAGGACTGTGACGGACCAACACGGATGATCGGGCAGCAAAAAGGGCGTGCCAGAGACAGGAGGAGTAACTGAGGTCAGGAGGCACCTCAGAATGGACAAAAGCACCAGAAGAACATAAGCTGAAGGCACAGGTGTCGGGGCTCGGTCAGGAGCTGACCTCTGAGAAGAGCCGGACAGCAGGGCTGCAGAAGGCTGTGGAGCAAAGCAAGGAAAACATCAATAAACTTCAATCTGACGTGTACGGAAAAGACTCTGAGGTTTCTGCCCTCAGTGAGAGCTCAAGACATCAGAGCAGAAACTGAGCATGGCTCAGGAGGAGCTGGTTGCTAATCGAACCCATCGGTCAGGCTTGCAGTCCCAGATACAAGACTTGAAATGAGGCCGGAGCTTGCTGGAGCAAGAGGTCGCCAAACCTGACGAGAATCTCCAACAGCAGGAGCAAACCCTGAAGGAGCAACAGAAGCAAAAGGGTCAAGTTAAGGAGGAGCAGGACAAGGAGAATTTCATTTCAATTCAATTCAATTTTATTTATATAGCGCCAAATATATACAACAAAAGTCGCCTCAAGGCGCTTCATAGATACAGAGAAAAACCCAACAATCATATGACCCCCTATGAGCAAGCACTTTGGCGACAGTGGGAAGGAAAAACTCCCTTTTAACAGGAAGAAACCTCCGGCAGAACCAGGCTAAGGGAGGGGCGGCCATCTGCTGCGACCGGTTGGGGTGAGAGAAGGAAGACAGGATAAAAGACATGCTGTGGAAGAGAGACAGAGGTTAATAACAGATATGATTCAATACAGAGAGGTCTGTTAATACATAGTGAGCGAGAAAGGTGACTGGAAAGGAAAAACTCAATGCATCATGGGAATCCCCGGCAGCCTACATATATTGCAGCATAACTAAGGGAGGATTCAGGGTCACCTGGTCCAGCCCTAACTATATGCTTTAGCAAAAAGGAAAGTTTTAAGCCTAATCTTAAAAGTAGAGATAGTGTCTGTCTCCCGAATCCAAACTGGAAGCTGGTTCCACAGAAGAGGGGCCTGAAAACTGAAGGCTCTCCCTCCCATTCTACTTTTAAATACTCTAGGAACAACAAGTAGGCCTGCAGAGCGGGAGCGAAGTGCTCTAATAGGGTGATATGGTACTACAAGGTCATTAAGATAAGATGGGGCCTGATTATTTAAGACCTTGTATGTGAGGAGCAGGATTTTGAATTCAATTCTGGATTTAACAGGAAGCCAATGAAGGGAAGCCAAAACAGGAGAAATATGCTCTCTCTTTCTAGTCCCTGTCAGTACTCTTGCTGCAGCATTTTGGATTAGCTGAAGGCTTTTCAGTGAGTTTTTTGGACATCCTGATAATAATGAATTGCAGTAGTCCAGCCTGGAAGTAATAAATGCATGAACTAGTTTTTCAGCGTCACTCTGAGACAGGATATTTCTAATTTTAGAGATGTTGCGCAAATGGAAGAACGCAGTCTCACATATTTGTTTAATATGTGCGTTGAAGGACATATCCTGGTCAAAAATGACTCCAAGGCTCCTCACAGTGTTACTGGAGGCCAAGGTAATGCCATCCAGAGTAAGAATCTGCTTAGATACCATATTTCTAAGCTTTTCAGCGCCGAGTACAATGACCTCAGTTTTATCTGAGTTAAGAAGCAGAAAGTTAGTGGCCATCCAAGTCTTTATGTCTTTAAGACATTCCTGCAGTTTAACTAATTGGTGTGTGTTATCTGGCTTCATGGACAGATAGAGCTGGGTGTCATCTGCATAGCAGTGAAAATGTATGCTATGTCTTCTAATGATGCTGCCTAGGGGAAGCATGTATAATGTAAACAGAATTGGTCCTAGCACTGAACCCTGTGGAACTCCATAATTAACCTCAGTGTGTGAAGAGGACTCTCCATTTACATGCACAAATTGGAGTCTATTAGATAGATATGATACAAACCACTGCAGTGCAATACCTGTAATACCTACAGCATGTTCTAATCGCTCTAATAGGACATTATGGTCAACAGTATCGAATGCTGCACTATGGTCAAGAAGGACAAGCACAGAGATGAGTCCACTTTCAGAGGCCATAAGAAGATCATTTGTAACCTTCACTAAAGCTGTTTCTGTGCTGTGATGAACTCTGAAACCTGACTGAAACTCTTCAAATAAACCATTCCTCTGCAGATGATCTGTTAGCTGTTTGACAACTACTCTTTCAAGGATTTTTGATATGAAAGGAAGGTTGGAGATTGGCCTATAATTAGCTAAGACTGCTGGGTCTAGAGATGGCTTTTTGAGTAAAGGTTTAACTGCAGCCACCTTGAAGGCCTGTGGTACATAGCCAATTATTAGAGATAGGTTGATCATATATAAGATCGAAGAATTAATCAATGGCAGGACTTCTTTGAGCAGTTTTGTAGGAATGGGGTCTAAAAGACACGCTGATGGTTTGGAGGAAGTAATTATTGTTCCGTTGGTGGGTCTTCACTCCACCAACGGAACTGCACCTCTGTGTCTCATTAGGCGAAGCTCGTCATGGCAGCAGTGCGCAAGGAGCTGGTTTGGAGCATCAAAAAGAACCTGTATAAGCTTTCAGGTGCAGAAGCCTATCAGCTCGCAAGGGACCTGGTCACAGACAGCCAGAGTAGTGAATTAGAGTCCACTGATGAAGAAGGTTGTGTGGATTGCATTATCAACTATATGCAGTCAGATGCTTTGTTAAATTCTGAGGATGAGGGAATGAGTCAGTTGCTGGTGCTAAATGATCTCGTATGCAGTATGGTTGATAATCGTGGCCTATTGAACACTGCTAATGGGGTGGCACAGCCACTGGAGTCACCAGTTGTTAGTGCTAAGACTGTCGAGCGCACTACAGTGACACATGCTACCTTTGGCCAGTTACCACCAGTTACTAACACTCAACAGCATACCACCCCCTTACTTTCCATCCCCAGAGAGCCTACAACATCACAGCATACTGACTTTGGTGCACAGGCTCGCACCACCAATCTGAGTCCAACCCAGCCTAGAATCATAAATGATGAGCGGGGTCGAGAGCCACAGAATTTTAGAAATGCAAGTAACACACACCCTAGTGGGGCACACAGTATAGGTGACCCAGCAACACATGCAGCAATATCTCACCCCTCACCACATGTAACCACTGAGAGAATGGTTTCCTTAAAGGACCTCTCTTACCTTCAACGGAGGGAATTTAAGGTACATGGTGGCCAAATTGGGGACCACAATGCTGACATAACTTATAGCAGCATGTGTAAACAGATAGATGAAGGCATTAGAGAGGGTTTCACAGAGGCTGAGGTTATCCGGTCTGTACTGAGAATTGTAAAGCCAGGTGTCTTCAAGGATATGCTCATCAACAAAGATGAAATCACTGTGAATGAACTCAAGGGCTTTCTCAGATCACACCTGGGTGAAAAGGCCAGCACTGAATTGTTCCAAGAGCTTATGTGTGCAAGACAGAGTGAACAAGAAACCCCACAACAGTTCTTGTACCGCATGATTGGACTCAAACAGAAGATCCTGTTCCAATCAAAACAGGTCAGTACAGACATTCGCTATGAACCCAAAATCATTCAGGAAGTCTTTCTTCACAGTATCTACCAAGGCCTGGGCACAAAACATACTGACATCAGACAGTAACTAGGCCACTCCTTTCAAACGGCGACGTCACTGATGAGGAGATTCTCAGCCAGGTTATGAAGATGATTAGCGATGAAAATGAACACCAGTGTAGGCTAGGTCATGCCCCCCGTCAAAAAACAACACATACACATAGTGTCCAGGTGGAAGGAGGAGATGTGAGTGCAAACAGTGGGGATAATGAGACGATCCAACAGCTTAGTGCACAAGTAGAGGCTTTGACTAACATGGTTGCGACTTTAATGGGCCAACAAGCGGCAGCTATTCAAACAACCCAATCAAAGACTGCACCTGTCCAAACACCAGGCCAGGACCAATTCCATGGCACTCAACCTTCAGCTGCAAGGAGAGGTAAAATACCCAGCTGCACCAAATGTATGCAGCAAGGCTCAGAAAACTGTAATCACTGCTTTGTGTGTGGGGATGCCGGGCATAGGGCAATTGGCTGTTTAACCTTCCTCTCGTGTTAGGGTCGTCACCGACCCATTTTAAATTTCAAATGCATAAAACAAATCACAAACATTTGTTTATTGTATCAAGGCTTTTTGACTTTGTCAGGAACCTCTATTTCTACAAAATAAAACAAAAAAAAATATTTTCACTAAATTATAAAATGCCCTAGTTGAAATTATGACATTTGTGTTGTTAGGGTCGGTTTCGACCCAGGTATAATATTATGAGTATAAAGCAATAATTAAAGCCAAAACTGAAATCATAAGTGCACTGTCAGCTAAAACATTGACAGCAAGCTCCTCTCCTAATCATATGAGCTTTAGGGGATTCTTATTTTGCGTGTTTTTTGCAGTATACTTGCACAAAAACAAAACAAAATAAAGACGGGACATGTCAAGACATGTGAGGTGAATTCACTCATTTGAGTGGCCATTTGACTTCCAGAGTGCACATTTACAATTTGCAGCATACAAAAATTAGAAGAAGATTTACAGTGAGCCAAGTTCTGCATCATATTTTTGGTGAAAATGAAGGAGAGGACACAGAGCAGCATAGCGATTCAGATGGGCAGGTTTCTAGGAGGAAGACAATGTGGACTATTGTTGGGTCTAAATCAGACCCCGCTGATCCCAGAACTTATTCCCATGAAAGAAAGACAAGGCAACAGCGATCGATCTTTTTACTTGCAAGGGGGGCCTTGTCCGTACCTTAGCACATCACAAAATGACCTCCCCGACTGCCCCCTCTCGCTCCCTTTTATTGGCAACGTTCACACAATAAACAATAGTTTACAACACGTACCTTCCCCACGTAACCCCCCTTGGTTACAAATGACAAGGCACTGTGCGTGTGTTATGTGAGAATGTGTGTGTGTGTGCGTGTGTGTGTGTGTGTGTGTGTGTGTGTGTGTGTGTGTGGCACGCTGCTGATCAAAGGGTCATATAACATAAAAGCGCAGGAACATCCTTGGTCATGAAGAGGGCAATCTCCCCTCACCCTAGATAACACAATGAAGCCCTACAAAGGGGAGGAAGTTTACCACATCAAACAGACCTTCACAGAGGGTGTTCCTGTGATCAGAAACACTACTGCCCCCCTCCCAGAATCTTAAGGATCTGGGGAGGGGAGGACAGAAAGGATTCTTTAAACCTATGTACAAATGGCAAACATAAGAATGACAATATTTAACAATTCACCCTGACAACTATCATCCAGAAGACACAGACACATCTGATCATTTTCTGGGCAACGATGTCACTTCACACATTTGATATCATTTTGATTCAGGAGTCCTCAGATTTGAGACCAGACCGAGGTCTGACAAGCTTGCTCCCATCAGGGATGTCTGGGAGAGATGGGTGCAGCTTCTTTCCCTGATGTTCATCAGCCAGAGGTGACAGTGGATGAACGTCTTGTCCACTTTTCGAGGAAAATGCCCCTACCGGCAATACATACCCAGTAAGCCAAGGAAATACGGCAGAAAAATCTGGGAAGCCTGTGATGCAAAAACCAACTATGGCTAGAATGTACAGATTTTCACAGTCAAAGCTGCGAGTGGCATCCCTGTGAAGAAACAATGAAAATGTGTGGTCTTCGATATGACCACTGGACTGCAGGATCACAATATCAGCTGTAATATTTTATTTTTTACCAGATATGACCTCGGACAAGAACTTCACAAAGGGAACTTCACAAAGATGTAGCTGTATCATTGGGAAGTGATAAAAAGCCCACAATTACCCACGATTATATCCAAAAGAAAGGAGGAGTGGACTTTTTCTTTTTTTCAGTTTATATTAAAGGTCTACTGCTAAAAAACAACAATTTTTTTTTGTCTTTTCTTGATGTAAATATCTATGGGTCGAAATTGACCCGTAACACCATAGATGTCATTTTAGTAATTAATCTTAAAATGAAAAAAATCAATAAAACAGATTTATTTAAGAGATGTGTCCTATACCCCTCAGTAATAGTCAGGTAACACAAAAACCTTTTATTTATTAAAATGATTCTCTTGAGGTTAATTTTACAATTTTTTTTTGATCGAAATCGAGGGGTATAGTGACAAAAAAAAGACCCACAGGCCCACACCAAAAGTATTAAAACCAACATTTTCATGGATAAGGAAGCCTAACAAGATAACCAAGAGATGAGAAACAAATTGGATGATCACTTATTGTTTTTAGTGTATTTTATAACTGATTTAATTCACGGGTCAAAACTGACCCGTTAACATAAGAGATGATAACAGAAAGCTAACACAAGAGGAGGGTTAAAACGAACCAACCAGCCGGGAAACGGGAGCCGGTCTCTGTTGAGGGACAGACAGAGACCATCCCAAATCCCCAGTCCCACTCAGTAATGCCCACTAGCAAACTGAGACATCTGAAGGGAAAGGAAAAAAAACGCTGCAAAAAAGAAAGCCAGCCCTCCCCACCGAAAAGCCAAGCAGTTACTGACAGTACAGCCCGAACAGTGCCATTGATTGGTAAAAAGAGCCTACTAAATTGTTTTGTCAATGGCTATGCTGTGACAGTACTATTTGATACTGGCTCGCAAGTGAGCATCATTGATAGATCCTGGAAGTGAGGCCCTTACAAGAACTTCTTGATCCTGGGGAAAGCCTTGACCTGTATGCAGCAAATGGACAGCCAATCCCATATGATGGGTGGGTGGAGCTAACAGTTAATCTCCCGGGGAACACCGATCCCAACCTTACAATGGAAGTACCCTTCCTAATCAGCCAGCTCCCCCTCCCCCAGCCACTACTGGGAGCCAATGTCCTCCAAGGGATGATTAATAGTCATAAGTGTGATGCAGATGCACACACTATGATCCTCAGCCTTCTCCGCAAAGCCCTAGGAGTGGAGGAAGAACAGGCAAGAGCCATGGTCAACTTTATCAATCTGCAGAAAGAGTCAAACCACAGTATAACCACCATTAGGGTAGGGAAGGAAAATGTTTATGTTCCACCTGGTAAAACGGTAAACGTGCGATGTAAAGTACCATCTACCTTTGACATTTCCTACCCTGTTGTCCTGTATGAGCCACTAGAGGATAGCGCCACGCTAGAGCAGCTTAGTGTGGGAGAAGGATTGCTAGAAATCAGTAACAACAAACAACCATTTGTTAGAGTGCCAATTTCCAACCACACAAACCAAGTAATCACTCTGCGAAAGAGGTCCCAACTTGGCTCCATCCAACATGTTGCCAAAGTTCTTGAGCCAGGCGAACAGGACGTTGGAGATGGGGGTCCAACACAAGCTTGTGTATTGAAGGCTGAAGTTAATGTGGCCTCTCCTGGTACTCCCTCTGCTGACCTGTGGCGGCCACCGGTTGACCTCAGTCACCTTAGTTCAGAACAGCAGAGAATAGTCGAGAAAATGCTGAATGAGGAATCAGCTGCTTTTGCACGGGACAGCAGTGACATTGGATGTATACCCTCTCTCCAAATGTCAGTTAGACTCAAAGATGACACCCCAGTCCAAAAGGCTTATGCATCAGTCCCAAAGCCGTTGTACAGGGAGGTTAAAGAATATATACAGGAGCTGCTTGTGAAGGGGTAGATTGTAAAATCACACTCGCCATATGCTGCCCCTATTGTTTGTGTGAGGAAGAAAGACGGATCATTGCGCCTGTGCATTGATTACCAGCTCCTCAACAAAAAGACTGTGCCAGATCGGCACCCCCTCCCCCGCATACAGGACCTGATTGACTCACTCGGAGGCTACAGATGGTTTTCCATCTTAGATCAGGGTAAGGCTTACCACCAAGGCTTTATCGTGGAGGGGTCCAGGCACCTGACTGCATTCACCACCCCATGGGGCTTATATGAATGGGTCAGGATCCCGTTTGGCCTTTCTAATGCGCCAGCAGCCTTCCAAAGAAGCATGGAGGAAATGCTGGAACACTCAGAGATGAATGTTGCATCCCTTATCTGGATGATGTGCTGTGTTTCTCCATGTCTTTTGAGGAACATGTTGAGGTCTTGCGGCGTGTACTTCAAGCTCTGCAACGTCATGGAGTTAAGCTCCGTCCTGAGAAATGTGAGCTACTCCGCAAAGAGGTCAGGTATGTAGGCCGCTTGGTGTCTGCAGATGGAGTGAGGATAGATCCAAAGGATCTAGAGGCAGTACAGGCGCTAAAGCAGAAACCCCCCCAAACAGTCGGTGATGTCAGGCGGCTACTGGGTTTTCTGAGCTACTACCGGGCTTATGTGCAGGACTTCTCCCGCATAGCCAGACCCCTTTATGAACTGCTCAAGACAAACCCCAGCCCACCTCTAACTAATCTTGTAAGAGCAAAAGTGAAGGGGCCGCAGTTATCTTCACGGACTCCAGTAGAGTGGGGCAGTCAACACCAACAGATTCTTGAGCGTCTCATAGACATTCTAACAAGCCCACCAGTGCTAGCCTACCCAGACTTTGATCACCCTTTTATACTGCACACAGACGCGTCGCAACAGGGCCTAGGGGCGGTCCTGTACCAAAAGCAAGATGATAAGATGAGGGTGATAGGTTATGGGTCGCGCACACTGACTCCAGCAGAACAGAATTACCACCTCCATAGTGGGAAACTGGAGTTTTTGGCCTTGAAATGGGCAGTATGTGAAAAATTTGTCGACTACTTGTACTATGCACCCCATTTCACGGTCTTTACAGACAACAACCCCCTGACCTACATTATGAGCACAGCCAAGCTCAATGCTGTGGGTCATCGCTGGGTGGGGCAGCTTGCCGATTTCCATTTTGAAATCAGGTATCGGCCAGGCAAACAGAACATTGATGCAGACACCCTTTCACGCTGTCCACTTGATATCAGTGTTTTATGGATCAGTGCTCAGAAAGACTACCAGAAGAGGCAGTGTGTGCCACTTGGGAGGGAACTAGGACGGCCAAAAAAGGGGATGTAGCATGGGTGGCAGCCCTCAACATAACATCACAACACCAGACACATGCAGACACTGAAACATTTCCAGTCATCAGCTGCAAAGAGCTTTCAGATGAGCAGCGGAAAGATCCTGTTATCAGCAAAATGTTAGAGTTAAAGGAGAATAACAGAGATCTAACTGATGAGGTTCGTAGAACATTGGACAAGTCCACAAGGAAATTGTCACGAGAGTGGAGTAGGCTGCAGGTGGAAAATGGCCTACTCTATAGGAAGACTCCCAGCCGAAAGCAGTTAGTCCTGCCTGCCATTTACAAACAAACTGTCCTCTCACACCTACATGACAACATGGGGCATGTTGGCGTGGAAAGAGTCCTTAGCCTAGTAAGAGATCGCTTTTATTGGCCCTTTATGAAGAGAGAGGTTGAGGAATATATCACCAGACGATGTCGTTGCATTAAGCAAAAAAAGCCAGCCTTACCTGACAGAGCACCTATGGGGAGCCTTACATCGAGCTCACCCCTGGAGCTCGTATGCATTGACTTTTTGCACCTTGAGACCAGCCGGGGTGGGTATGAATATATACTGGTTGTAGTCGACCACTTCACCAGATTCACACAAGCATATCCCACTAAAAACAAGGCTGGAAAGACGGCTGCAGATCGAATCTTCGGTGACTTCATCCTGCAGTTTGGTTATCCAGCTAAGCTTCACCATGATCAAGGCCGGGAGTTTGAGAATGAGTTGTTTAGGGCTCTCAGACAACTGTCCGGTGTAAACCATTCTAGAACTTCCCCATACCATCCACAGGGCAACCCTGCAGAGAGGTTCAATCGAACTTTGCTACAAATGCTCAGGACGTTGGGCGAGAAAGAGAGAGAGAACTGGAAAGATCACCTGTCTCACGTTGTTCACGCATACAACTGCACCAAACATGAGTCTACTGGGTTTTCTCCATATTACCTCCTTTATGGTCGCCATCCACGTCTCCCCGTTGATCTCCTCTTTGGATTGGTAGCTGAGGACGAGGCCGACACTCCAAGTGGATATGTAAAACGATGGAAGGAGAAAATGATCGAAGCATACAAGATAGCCAGCACGAACAGCCAACATTCGAGTGCCAAAGGCAAGCACTATTATGACAAACAAAACAGGGGTGTAACCCTACAACCAGGTGACAGGGTTCTCGTTCGCAACGTTGCAGAAAGGGGAGGTCCATGCTAACTGAAACCCTATTGGGAGAAAACTATCTACATTGTCAGAGAGCAGGTTGGTGACAACCCAGTTTATAAAGTCAGCCCTGAAAACAGAGGTCACCATACTCGCACCCTCCACAGAAATTTGTTGCTTCAAGTTAATGATCTACCAGTAGACATTACAGATGTTTTCATGCCTGATAGGCCGCCAAGGGCAAAAGGAAAGTCAAATCAGCCACGTGAAACGGTCGACCAAAGAGAGGCTGGTGATGCAAGTGGATCTGAAACAGATGAGGAGGCACCTTGTTACTGGCTGCGGGTACCCAGGGAACTATCAAGGACCAATCGGGACATTTCTAATCAGGTCCCAGTGAGTGGGCCATTGGTTAGTCCTGAGACACCTGGTGACATGCAGGGTGGAGATGTTCCTATGGGATCAGAGTCTGACCGAGTGAGTGTAGGAGAGATGGAGCAAGAGAGAGAGAATGACATTTCACCCTCTGTTGAGGAACCAGAGTTTTGCAAAGAGCAGCTGGCGCCCCAGACCAATGACTCCAGTGAAAACACTCAAGGGTTTCAACCTGAACCTCAGCCCGCACTAAGGAGATCTACAAGGGAGAGAAGACCTGGCCAGATACTGACCTATTCTTCCCTTGGTCAGCCAACGTACCAGCCACGTCTTGCTGTTAGTTCTATAGGTGTACAGCCAGTGTTTTATATGCACCAGTATCCACAATCGTACTGGCATTCAGTCCAACCCATCCATATGATGCCTGGTGTACACTCCGCTCTCACTTACCCCATCTGCTGCTGAGTTTAAGACGGACATAGGACCTTGTGCACATATAGTGTGGGGTATTCAGAAAATGTAGAAAATCATTGCACACCCATATGTATTTGTAATATGTGTGTATATTGAGTGAAGAGTTAAAGCCTGATTCAGAGTTAATGGAAGTTTGCACTGTTAATTGCAAGTGTCGGGAGCCACTTTTGTTTGTAGGGTAGTGTGTGGCACACCCAAAATGCATGGCCACGTTTGTGTTAATCATTTAATTTAATTTATTTAATTTGTTTATCAGTTATTTTCTGTGGCTATTAATATTCAAAATGACTTTGGTAACATGACCAATTTAACCTGTATATTATTTTGTCACATGAACTGTACAGAAGGTACAAAAAAATGGAGCAACACCTCAGGTGGAACTATTATTTTAAGGCAGGTGCAACCCAGTTGCTTTAGGGGGATGGACTTCCGCCCACTATTCAGATGCAATCTGAGAGGCAAACCGAGTGCACTGTCTTCATTGCTCCTGAACTTGGTAAAAAAAATACTACCACTGTTTGTTACATAGCAATGTTTCATCTCCATGCTAAGTTGTAAAGAAGTAAGACAGTACCTGTAACACTTATGGGCACCGCCGCGTGTGGACCCGCATCAGTGTGGGACAGCGGGGTCAGGCTGCGCAGGCCGCTAGCAGAAACGTCGCGATAATGTTTTGTTATTGTGGGTCGTAGCGCCCAGAGCATTATCTTGTAGGAAGGTCATTCATATAGATTTATTTTCTTTTCATTATGAAGGTTGGTACACCCGCACACTTTACTATTTTATATAAAGTTTATGATACAAAGATGTTTTATTGCTAAAGTGTCATTGAGGTTTGGAAAGTATAAAGCTGTTTAATATGTGAGTGTTAATGACATGTAAAATAGAAAGAAGTTGCCCATGTTATGCCAAAGAGAGTTTCATCTTCAGTGTGCTGTAAATGATGTGTGTTTATTTTTGCTCAATTTCAGTATTCAGAACCGGTACAGTTGTCCACTTTAATTTCAACCAGATAAAAGTGTGGTTTGTTTTAAATACAGTTGTATATTGCTGTAAATTCACTGTAGATCACAGTGGCTTTCAATTGCTTAAGCAAGGGCATGTATGTACTTTTGTTTGACTTTCACTGAGCGATCACATGAAGCACATGTAAAATAGTGGAAAGTGTAGAGTGTGAATCCATTTATTTTTCTACTTGTGACTTTGGAAAATGGACAGATATGGACACTGGGACTGAAAGAGTCATGCACACATATATATTGTTAATGTTGTTCATGTTTATTGAAACTTGAATAAGAGATGCAATCTGAGAGGCAAACCGAGTGCTCTGTCTTCATTGCTCCTTAACTTTACCTGTATTTGCAGGGATTTCTTCTTTGTTATTGTGGCACCATTTATGGGGCCCGTAACATATGCATGTGACTGGACTGTGATGGACTGACGACTAAAAGTTTTAACTGACTTGATACTGAGACAAAAACGGTACCGACTTTAGGATTAGTAAATGTCCACAAACAATTCACCCAGCCTGTAAAAGAAGGGTGGATGTTTTGTCTTGCTTTGTTTTGTTTTTGCAGGAACAGAAGGATGACAGAGACTAAAGGGGGAGGCTGTAGCTTCACATGAGTGTGAACTGTAGACTTAACCCTTTGGTTGCTAATTTTGAGTTACTGATGTTTGCATTAAGAAAATTGTGTTTTATTAGCTGTGTTTCGATTAATGTATCACATTATATTGTTGGGAATGTTAAATGCTAAAGTGAAGAAAAGCTTTGATTTCACTCATGACTGAACATGTTATTATTAACCACAGCAGGCCACTGTAAAAAGTCAATTAACTTATATAGAGAAAAAGAAAAGCCAAAAAACTATTGATGTCTATGAATAACAGGGGAACGATAGACTTGTCACATTCAAAATAGAGTTATGTAATGACAAACACTGGTCCATGCCATTTAGGTTCTCCATTGAAATAGTCAATGTTGGGTCTAAGTCAGACCCCGCTGATCCCAGAACTTATTCCCATGAAAGAAAGACAAGGCAACAGCGATCGATCTTTTTACTTGCAAGGGAGGCTTGTCGGTACCTTAGCACATCACAAAATGACCTCTCCGACTGCCCCCTCTTGCTCCCTTTTATTGACAACGTTCACACAATAAACAATAGTTTACAACACGTACCTTCCCCACGTAACCCCCCTTGGTTACAAAGACAAGGCACTGTGTGTGTGTTATGTGAGAATGTGTGTGTGTGTGTGTGTGTGTGTGTGTGGTAGACCTCCTGCTGACCAAAGGGTCGTAAACGCAGGAAGCTTACATCAAAAGCACAAGGATGATAAAAGACTACAGCCCTACAGCCCCCCACCTAGAACCTCGAGAATCTGGGGAGGGGAGGACAGAAAGAATTCCTTTCACAGAATTAAAACAATGTACAAATGGCAAACATAAAAATGACAATATTTAACAATTCACCCTAACATTTCCCTCCTGTTTGTCATTTTTATGCTCCAAATTATTCCTATGTAGTATATTCTAGCCATGCACCTCATGCTTGACATTTTCAGCGCAGGCGTCATTTTATACACAGGCTTCTGTCATGTCAGTAATTTCAGTCATGTCATATTGTTATAAAAGTACATAATTAACAAATGTATTGGAAATCATCTTAGTTAGCATTGATCTTATACAAGGTAAAATACATCCTATACATAAGCAAATCAGTATCAACAATACAAAAACAGGAATTAAATTTTTCAAAAGAGGATTCCACCAAGGACCAGACATTAACCAACCTATCCAGCCTTATGGTGCATCTACTCCTGTCATGTAATTCATTATGTATTTCTGCAAGTAAACAACTGAATATCAAAAGTCAAACAAGAAGAATCATCATTCTCAAAAATCATATGTCACTACAATCCAACTGTATACAGACATATGCATTCAAACACATCAGTTGACTTCATTGTTTGTCCATGTGGCTCTCAGCTAACTTCAAAGCTGTAGCCTGGTCAACACTCCTTTTTATGACTCCTATCAACCCCCCAAATCTCACTGTAGGCATCCTGTGGGGGTTAGAGTCAACTGGTGAGTTATCTGCATTTACAACTCTTCTCCTGTCCTGTTGTCACCACAGAAAAAGCTTTGTAAAGGAAATTGGATCAAGCTGTTTTGATCTTCTTGGCCCAAAACCTCAAGTGTTCATGATGTAAATGTAGACAAAAGGCTTCTCTGTTTACATCCGTCTTGCAGAATACAAAAGAATAGGTGATGTTGCAAAAATTCCATGGTTAATCTTCAACTTGGACTAGTCCATTGTCCTTTATGCACATAGGCAATCGGCCTGTTTCCAGTTCGTTTAGCTGTTCAATGTCCTGCAGTGAGTCAGATCCTTTGAGTCAGACTAGCAGGTCTGTCGTATCAGAGCAGTTCACCTTCCCGGCTACTGGTGAATTAACCGTCCATTCAGGTTCAGAGCAGTTGAAAAGTTGGCAGTGTTCCAAGTATGTTTACTCCTGGATGTGTTGCTAAGGCAACCAAACAAACTGTCTCGCTCTCAGTGATGCTATATGGCCACAGTCCAGAAGAGTGTGTAGCCAGTGGCATCACAAGCATAACCATTGGTCTCGTTCTTTATGTGAGCGGTTGTGTTCATAAACTGCCACCAGTAGTTGTTGAAAACCCATGTGGGTACTGGGTGTGGTTTGCTCTGTGCCAGTGCACTCCCTGTCATCCCACTCTGGGTCCACAGGCTCAAGAAGATGCACAGCACATTCCCAGCCATTCTGATGAGTACCTGTGGCTCAGTTGGTTTCTTCACCGGATTGAGACGAGGGGCCCTGGAGGCTTCCCCCCCCCCCCTTTGTACCCGGTCTTTCTGCCACTTACTCCGAGCTGGCCTGGATGTGTGTCACCTTCTTGCAGTGCGCTTGATGTATCCATGTATTCCTCCTGGCAATCTTCACTGCTGTGGTCGTTGTCAGCAGCACCCGATAGGAACCTTCCACCGCGGACTGGACCAGCACTTCCTCTCCATGGCCTTATCAACATCCAATCTCCAGACTTCAGACTCTGCTCCTGCGGAGAAACAGAATCATCTGGCAGATCATTTGTTCTCATGACTACTTTACTTTTAAACATTTCAAGCATTTAATCTGCTAATATGCTCTCTCTTCTGTTCTTCTATCATCACTACAGAAGACTAGAACTCTAAATGCTCTAACATATATAATCTCAAAGAGTCAGACCGTTCTCTGTTGGAGGAATCCTCATGTATATCTTAATTAATTCTATACCATCTAACCATGTCCTGCCTGTCTTCCTAAGTCTTAACTTTACTGTTCTATTAGTTCTCTCTGCCTACAAATGCAAAAACTTTTAAAGTATTTAATAATCCTAGAGTGAGTATAACCTACTGCTGCCATCATTCCCCCTGTGGACACATTGCAAAGCCCATGGCTCAAAATAGCAGCAGTCTTATACAAATTATTAGGCAATATTGGTTTATCACACAGATGATAAACACCAACCTGCAAACTCGCTCCTTCTGTAAGTCACAACTGTTTTCCTGCTGTAGGTGAGTGGCCTGTCTGCTGATGTTGTACTGCCAAAATGTTAACACCATGTTTACTACAGCTGCCTCTTTTGCGATGTTATCTGCAAAAACATTCCCTAATGCAACTGGATCTTTCCCTCACATGTGTGCTGCACATTTACAAACGGCAATTCCACTGGTTAATAACACTGCCTCCAGCAGATTTTGCAAGAGTTTGGTGTGTTCTACAGGTTTCCCTGTAGAGGTTGTCACACCTCGTCTCACTTACTGCACTACAAGGAAATGTAATGTAGCAAATACACACTGGCTATCAGGGTATATTGTCTCTCTGCAGCTTTACACGCTTCCGTTAAAGCTAGCATCTCTGCTGCTGTAAAACTCAAACCATCAACAAACCAAACCTTTCCCTCAACGAGTGGCACAGCTATTAAGTCATCCCTCGACTTACACTTCTTCTCCACGTGCTCTCTACACTCATGAGAAGTGCCCTCTTCTTTCGTTGGCAAAAAGGGTTTGACGAATTCAGAATTGTGCACCACTTTAGGGTTATGTATGGTTGTGAGAGTAATAGTAACATTAAAGGCAAGTGTCTTGTAGGTGACAGAAATGTAAGTTTAGTCTGCAGTAATAGACATCTACCTCGTGTGGAACTAACAATGTCAAAAGGTGAAATAAACTATTTCCTGAAACATTGGACAGCTTAAGCTGCTGCACACACTGATCTCACGCCTGGAGGTAAAGCACAAGCAACTAGAGCTAATCCTTTAGGATAGTAAGTTACTGGCTTCACTTGTGGAACAAGTGCTGTTAGTTATTTTACAGTCACCTGGCATTTGTGCTGTTCACAGAACCACAAGTCCATCGCTGGACCTCCTCTGCGCTGTCACTCTTTGGAGCTTGGCACGCTCCCTCAGGTTCTCATATTCCAACGCTCCTGGAAGCCCAGTATCACAGCTCTCTGCGCGATGCTGCTGTGCTGAAGGTGATCTCTGATCCTCCTGAAGAATCTCTCCAGGCCTCAGCTTCCATCTTGTGGGCGATCCTCTCAGTCACTCCTTCTCGTTATGGCACCTCACGACATCTACAAATTAAAAAATGACACTCCTCTCGCCACACGGCTTTTGCCATGTGTCAACTCCCCAATGAGACATGTACAAGAATGTTGCACAGTCTCCCTAAAACAATCTCCAGGGTTTGTCCCTTGGAGCAGCTTCACTCCAAGCTGTAACCCTGTGTAAAAACATTAGTCAGCAATTAAATGTTTTGCTTGTTTAACTCACAGCTTCAGCCTGTATCCTAGAAGACAAAGTCTTAAAGGTAAAACAACTTCACATTTGCAACCAACTATAGATCATAAGAGTAATAAAGTATTCAGCGTCACAGAGACAAGTATCATTGCAGGTTTATTCTAAACTCATTAAACTCCTACTTTTTCCCATAATTTGTTCCAAATCATTTAACATCTCAATGTCATTCCACATTGTAATCAGTGACTTCCCTTAAGTTTGTCACTCACCATGAGCCCAATAGTGGTCAGGTAATGAGCCCCATGTAACTATTCTGTAACCACTGCACATCTGTTCAATTGTCACTTGTCTGTCTGCTGAATCCTTTAAAAACATTCTTAAGGAAAAACAAACATTAGCCAAACACACGGTTCATCCTGGTCAGGTGTCGGCCATCCAGATTCCAGAGGAGCTGTGAAAAGTCATAAAGTTAACACTCACTGTGGAAAAGTAACAATGGTCTCATCACAGTATGTCTCAAACTGTATTAATTTCTCCCCTGTAACATTCACATTTTCTCCAACATTTTCTCAACAACACAGTGTAATTTCATCATCAACATATAGCCTGTAACTACAGTTTCCTTCACACAAAATCTCAGTAATCCTGTGGTAGAAAAACATCATTAAGTTGTGTCCTGCTATAAATCACATGATCAAATCACATGATTAACCATCTGCTGTAAAAAGAAATGTAAATGTTAGCGCTGCGCAGGTGTATACACTCTTTCTCACAGTAATCTCTGTGGGCAACATAAGGTAGTGAATAACACTCCCATGGTAAATTCACAGACACAAGAAATTTTAAACTAAAAAGGTTAAATTTGCAGAGTTCACATAGTCATGTGACCCAAGTTTCCTCCTGTGGTCTCCTTCTGCTCCTGAAACAGATAGACACACACAGAGATACATCCACACCTTTGTCAGGTGGGGGTTAACTTCACACAATGGTGTTAAGTCAGTCAGTCTTGTCAGCTTCCCCATTTATTTTAAAATTCTCACTCAGTGATTCTTTGCAGATTGTGGAAATTATCGTCGCATCCGTTTCCACGCTCAGCAAATTGACGTCATTTCAAAAAGAAAAATAATTTAGACTGGATTTCCTCGTTGAATCCTTTTGGACAGGAACTTGTTTCCTAATTGTCCCAAATAAGTGGCTTTCTCCTGAGCCCATTTTAATTTTGGAGAAGCTCACTTTGCAACAGTATTCTCGACGACGCTTCGGTTCTAATCGTGCAGATCTACTCAAACAGAGATCATCAAACAAAACTTTCAGTGCACCATGAAAGTAACAAAATAAAAGGAAATAAAGAAAATAAAGGAAAGGAAAGGAAAGAAAGGCCTTGTTTAAGTCATGACACGTGTTCTTCATGCCAGGGGGATAAATCGTAACAAGCCAATTGGCAGGCTCAACTTAATAACAAAAGACAAATCAACAGCCAGTTTAATCTCAAACATTCATCCAATCACACACAACATACAGCATAACCCTGTTGTCTTAGCACATAAGTTTCTTCTCATGTAACTAAACGTGTGCTATGTTAAAACTTCTTCACACACCAGAAACTCACAATCAGCTCACTCATCTAAAACCTCTCATCAGCATTCTGTTTTCTCCTCTATGATGCAACCATCTGTCCTCCTATAATATTCAGTCCACTAGTCTATGTATCACTTTCATCTTACTAGTGACTTGGACAAGATGACAAACAGAATCTCATGCTTAAGATGCTGTCTGGTCTTCATGAGTATCATTGTATGTGTATATGTATGTAGGGTTAGTATAGTTAATGCATTTTCTGTATGTTTTTGTGTTCCTCTCTCATCACACTTTCATTAATCTCATCACTTCTTAAAACATCACACATCTCTCTTTTTTTCTTTTTTTTTTATACTGTGTCAGGGATGGATATGTGGTCGTAACGTTTGTGTTCACTAACTTTACTTTCTGTTTCCTGCCCTGCCTAGTCTGTCTTAGACTCGATGCTGCTCCTAATGCCTCTCCATACTCAGCCTTTAATTTCTCCTCCACCTCTGCCTCTGCTCTCTCACACTCTTCTCTGACTTTTCTTTCTGCTAACATTCTTGCTCTTTCTAATGCTTTTCTACGGTGTTGTTCTAAAGTAGTTGCAGTGGATTGAGCTGTGGTTTCATCCTCAGGTTTTACAACTACTGCTTGCAATATTGCTCTTTTAACATTCTGTGCTTCTCTTCTCTTTTGAGCCTGCTCCAGCCACAACTTAGCAACTGCTAACTGCAATTCCTTCCTCTGCTTCACTTTCCCTGTTTTACCTGCTACACTTACAGCTATTCTTTCTACAAGCACTTTACACTTAACTTCCACTAATGTCCATTCAAATCCATATTTTTCACGTCAACAACCTACATACTACGTGCTGCCCAGTAAAAATTTCTCCATAAATTTTACATCCCGTTCTAAGGCAGACTTACACATTTTATTCCTCATTATGACAATTAATTTAAGTTTGCGGCAGGTAACACCTTACCTCAAAAATCCAGGCTACGTGTACACAACAGGTCACAGAATTAGTTAACACCGTTTAGGTTTCCTTCTGTGTGGCTGCGTACACCTACTGGCAATCACACACGCATACGTTCATTCACACACTTTTTAAGGCCTATAATCTTAAACTCTCTATACCGCGGCGAGCTCTTTCCTCCTTATACATTGGTGGAGAAACCATATACTCAACGCCCTTATCTGCGGAGTCCCTTTTATTTTATAGAGCTCTATCCTCCTTTCGGCGGAGAAACCGACCTTACCCTCCTTAAATAAATCAAAAAGATTAAAACAAAAACAAAAACACTGGCGGAGAAACCAGGCAGCTTGCGTCTACACGCACAGCTAGCGTGCTTCTGGACCTGCGACCTATCCGCACAGTCACAGAGCCGCTTCCTCTAGGTTCGCATGGACCCGTGCAACCAACGCACTCCTGTGCTCGCGTGAAACCGCGCAGCTGCGGAGCCGTTTCTTTTCTTTAATAGCCTACGACCTTCCTGCACAGCTCTCATGGACCTGCGTCCGAAACGCACAGTCCAACGCACTCCCGTGCCCGCGTGAAACCGCGCAGCTACGGAGCCGTTTATTTCTTTAATAGCCTGCGACCTTCCCGCACGGCTGGCGCACTCACGTACCTGCGAGAATCCGCACGGTCACGTAGCCGCTCTCTATTGTTTTAGGTTCGCGTGAAACCGCGCAACCAGCGCTCCCCTGGACTCGCGTGTACCCGCGCAGTCTCAGTGACGCATTCCTATCTAGAATTCCACATTCATTCACACGGTTATAGAGACGCTCTCGGTTTGCTTACTGTTGTGTTGCGTTTCGTTCACAGGAGAGTCCCAGAATCCCGTCAGTCGCCGTCCATGAGGGGAGTTCAAACGCAATCTCGCCGGCCTGGTCGCGACTTTAACACTCCAGGGCTTTATCAGGCGTCCTACGGCCTGGCTGTCGACAGTCTGCGGCGTGTCCTCGCTCTCCTCAGTGTGCGGCAAAAATTCTTGGGATCCGGCTCGAAGGACCAAAAAAATGTTGTGTCTAAGTCAGACCCCGCTGATCCCAGAACTTATTCCCATGAAAGAAAGACAAGGCAACAGCGATCGATCTTTTTACTTGCAAGGGAGGCTTGTCGGTACCTTAGCACATCACAAAATGACCTCTCCGACTGCCCCCTCTTGCTCCCTTTTATTGACAACGTTCACACAATAAACAATAGTTTACAACATGTACCTTCCCCACGTAACCCCCCATGGTTACAAAGACAAGGCACTGTGTGTGTGTTATGTGAGAATGTGTGTGTGTGTGTGTGTGTGTGTGTGTGTGTGTGTGTGTGTGTGTGTGTGTGTGTGGTAGACCTCCTGCTGACCAAAGGGTCGTAAACGCAGAAAGCTTACATCAAAAGCACAAGGATGATAAAAGACTACAGCCCTACAGCCCCCCACCTAGAACCTCGAGAATCTGGGGAGGGGAGGACAGAAAGAATTCCTTTCACAGAATTAAAACAATGTACAAATGGCAAACATAAAAATGACAATATTTAACAATTCACTCTAACAGTCAATAATTTAGAAAAGTAGGATAGAACTGACAGGGGTATGTGCTGAGATGTGGTGCTGCACAAGAACAAGAGCAAAATAAAGAAAAATTATTGTGTTTAGCTTTGATAAATTAAAATTAAAATGTACCATCACACTCAGAGGATCAATATGAAATTCAATATATGCTAATTTTGTATGAAGTATATGACTGATAACTGTTCTGTCCTGAGCTTTTGTTTTTACAGCACCCACTTGACCACACTAACAGTTTCTCGCCACCAAAAGGGGGTACTTGCAAAGAATAGGGAGGAATAGCATCAGAAGTGGGAAAGGTAAGCCCCGATGGGGGTGATAACATCATTAATTTCACGTATGGTCAAATTCTTAAAATTTCACCCCAAACATGAAAAATTCTTCAAACATTTAGAGACAGAGTGGAGTTCTAGATAAACATAATGTAGCAAACCACATAAGGATGGAGCGTTGGAATCAATGAGATGGTGAAAAAACACGCAGGAAAAAGGTTGATCATGTTAATTATGTTTATTCCAGTGTGCAGAGATTGGCTAATCTGACCAGGAAATGTTATAAAATGGATTGTCGGAACAGTCAGCGTTAAAGTCACCTTTGACAGTCCAGACTAAGATGGCGTTGGACATCTTCAGGGCGGGAAAGGGTTGGTGTGACCAAGGTGTGGTTTGGCTTGTTGTATGTATATTTCAAGATGATATGGCTCTGGATGGACCAGTTACCAGGGCATGGAAGGAGGATAGACTCATTAAATGAGGAGAAGGAATTTTCTGGGATTGGAGATCCTCTGGGTGAGTGGTTGACTAAAAGCATGCATAAAATAAAAGTCAATCTTTTGTTATTGATTTGTAATAGATTGATAATTGGCCACGTTTACAGCTGTGTTGACATGTTGTGGACCAGGGTTTTAATAGTTTTGCAATTTTCATTAGTTTTTATTTTTATTTAGTTTTGACTTCAGATTTTCAATTTTATATCAGTTTTAATTAGTTTTTACCAATTGTTTGCTAGTTTAGTTTAGTTTTTATTTTTTTGAAAATCCTTAGTTTCAGTTTAGTTTTGATTAGTTTCAGTTATAGTTTTAGTTGTGTTTGCAATAATTAAGTGTAACAAAATCCCAGTTTCATCATATCAGTCATTCTGCTCATCCTTGGGTATGTTGCTATTCCAGCTACCATACTGCACCCTGGACAGGTCGCCTGTCTGTCGCAGGGCTAACACACAGAGACAGACAACTCACATTCCCACCAATGGGTTCTTTAAATAAATAAATAAATAAAGGCAGATGAACAACCATTGATACCAGGCAACTATAAAATGTATATCTTGACCCCAATGAGACTATTAACTCTCGCAGCACTGGGTGTTCAAAATTTTGGTTCAAGTGAATTGATAAACTTTTTGAAGGCAATTGACTCACACAGTTATGTAGATATCCCCGTCCTGTTGTCTCAGGATGCATCATGCTGCCTTGCCTGGGGTTAGCTTCTGTTTTCTGGGGATGAGGGTTGAGTGTGCTCCCTTACCTTCTCAAGGTAAGCTAGGTTAGCCTTCTTGTGTGAGCTTTTCAAGTGCACTTTAAGGTTTGTGGGATTTTTTTCCCTTTAGAAATGTCCCTCATAATTTGTCGCTTTCCACTACAAGACACTTGCTTTATCCAAAACACAGTCATATTCAAAGTAATCCCAAATTGGACTCTGGCTCCCGACTTTTCCTGACATGATTCTGCGCGTGGACGGAGCAGCAACACAGACGACTCGACTAACGTACTTGCCACCTGCTGGCATAATTAGACAGCAAGAAAAAAATCTGTAAACTAAACTTCATTTTCACCCTTGACTACTGTATGACACGCACACATCAAGAAAACTAAAGATATTTTTGCTATAAATTCAGTTAATTTTAGTTAGTTTTGTGATTTTATTGTGGGTGATTTTAACATCCATGTTGATGCTAAAAATGACAGCCTCAACATGGCATTTAATCTGTTGTTAGACTCAATTGGTTTCTCTCAAAATGTAAAAGAACCCACCCACCACTTTAATCACACTCTAGATCTTGTTTTAACATATGGCATAGAAACTGAACATTTAATAGTGTTTCCTGAAAACCCTCTCCTGTCTGATCATTTCTTGATAACATTTACATTTACAATAATTGATTACGCAGCAGTGGAGAGTGGACTTTATCAAAGTAGATGTATTTCTGAAAGCGCTGTAACTAAGTTTAAGAATATAATCCAGCCACTGTTATCATCGTCAATGCCCTGTACCAACACAGAGCAGAGCAGCTATCTGAACGCTACCCCAACAGAGGTCGATTATCTTGTTAATAATTTCACCTCCTCACTACGTACGACTCTGGATACTGTAGCTCCGGTGAAAACTAAGGTCTCTAATCAGAAGTACCTGACCCCGTGGTATAATTCTCAAACACGTACCCTAAAGCAGATGACTCGTAATCTGGAGAGGAAATGGCGTGTCACAAATTTAGAGGATCATCATTTAGCCTGGAGAAATAGTTTGTTGCTTTATAAGAAAGCCCTCCGCAAAGCCAGAACAGCTTACTACTCATCACTGATTGAAGAAAATAAGAACAACCCCAGGTTTCTCTTCAGCACTGTAGCCAGGCTGACAAAAAGTCAGAGCTCTTTTGAGCCAACCATCCCTTTAACGTTAACTAGTGATGACTTCATGAACTTCTTCACAAATAAAATTTTTATCATTAGAGAAAAAATTACCAATAATCATCCCACAGATGTAATATTATCTACAGCTACTCTTAGTTCCATTGATGTTAAGTTAGACTCTTTTTCTCCAATCGATCTTTCTGAGTTAACTTCAATAATTACTTCCTCCAAACCATCAACGTGTCTTTTAGACCCCATTCCTACAAAACTGCTCAAAGAAGTCCTGCCATTGATTAATTCTTCGATCTTATATATGATCAACCTATCTCTAATAATCGGCTATGTACCACAGGCCTTCAAGGTGGCTGCAGTTAAACCTTTACTCAAAAAGCCATCTCTAGACCCAGCAGTCTTAGCTAATTATAGGCCAATCTCCAACCTTCCTTTCATATCAAAAATCCTTGAAAGAGTAGTTGTCAAACAGCTAACAGATCATCTGCAGAGGAATGGTTTATTTGAAGAGTTTCAGTCAGGTTTCAGAGTTCATCACAGCACAGAAACAGCTTTAGTGAAGGTTACAAATGATCTTCTTATGGCCTCTGACAGTGGACTCATCTCTGTGCTTGTCCTTCTTGACCTTAGTGCAGCATTCGATACTGTTGACCATAATATCCTGTTAGAGCGATTAGAACATGCTGTAGGTATTACAGGTATTGCACTGCAGTGGTTTGTATCATATCTATCTAATAGACTCCAATTTGTGCATGTAAATGGAGAGTCCTCTTCACACACTGAGGTTAATTATGGAGTTCCACAGGGTTCAGTGCTAGGACCAATTCTGTTTACATTATACATGCTTCCCCTAGGCAGCATCATTAGAAGACATAGCATACATTTTCACTGCTATGCAGATGACACCCAGCTCTATCTGTCCATAAAGCCAGATAACACACACCAATTAGTTAAACTGCAGGAATGTCTTAAAGACATAAAGACTTGGATGGCCACTAACTTTCTGCTTCTTAACTCAGATAAAACTGAGGTCATTGTACTCGGCGCTGAAAAGCTTAGAAATATGGTATCTAACCAGATTCTTACTCTGGATGGCATTACCTTGGCCTCCAGTAACACTGTGAGGAACCTTGGAGTCATTTTTGACCAGGATATGTCCTTCAACGCACATATTAAACAAATATGTAAGACTGCGTTCTTCCATTTGCGCAACATCTCTAAAATTAGAAATATCCTGTCTCAGAGTGATGCTGAAAAACTAGTTCATGCATTTATTACTTCCAGGCTGGACTACTGCAATTCATTATTATCAGGATGTCCAAAAAACTCATTGAAAAGCCTTCAGTTAATCCAAAATGCTGCAGCAAGAGTACTGACAGGGACTAGAAAGAGAGAGCATATTTCTCCTGTTTTGGCTTCCCTTCATTGGCTTCCTGTTAAATCCAGAATTGAATTCAAAATCCTGCTCCTCACATACAAGGTCTTAAATAATCAGGCCCCATCTTATCTTAATGACCTTGTAGTACCATATCATCCTATTAGAGCACTTCGCTCCCACTCTGCAGGCCTACTTGTTGTTCCTAGAGTATTTAAAAGTAGAATGGGAGGGAGAGCCTTCAGTTTTCAGGCCCCTCTTCTGTGGAACCAGCTTCCAGTTTGGATTCGGGAGACAGACACTATCTCTACTTTTAAGATTAGGCTTAAAACTTTCCTTTTTGCTAAAGCATATAGTTAGGGCTGGACCAGGTGACCCTGAATCCTCCCTTAGTTATGCTGCAATAGATGTAGGCTGCCGGGGGATTCCCATGATGCATTGAGTTTTTCCTTTCCAGTCACCTTTCTCACTCACTATGTGTTAACAGACCTCTCTGTATTGAATCATATCTGTTATTAATCTCTGTCTCTCTTCCACAGCATGTCTTTTATCCTGTCTTCCTTCTCTCACCCCAACCGGTCGCAGCAGATGGCCGCCCCTCCCTGAGCCTGGTTCTGCCGGAGGTTTCTTCCTGTTAAAAGGGAGTTTTTCCTTCCCACTGTCGCCAAAGTGCTTGCTCATAGGGGGTCATATGATTGTTGGGCTTTTCTCTGTATCTATGAAGCGCCTTGAGGCGACATTTGTTGTGATTTGGCGCTATATAAATAAAATTGAATTGAATTGAACAGTCATTATAGTTTTAGTTAGTTTTCCTTTTTTTGTTTTTATTTTTATTTCCGTTAACGAAAATGTTTTTTCACTTCTAGTTTTCGTTATTTCATTAGTTTTCGTTAACGATAATAACCTTGTTGTGGACGTAGTCTACTTCATGTTTAAGCACTCTAATTAACAGATTAGAAATAGTGACATTAAAGGAACAATATGCAGTGCCACCCTGTCAGATGCCAGTGACGGTGGGGTTCAGTGATGAATCAGGTGAGCTGGATTCATGGCTGAATCAAAACATAGATGCCCCAATAATGACCAATTATATTATTATAATTATATAATTATTATTATTATAATGATAATGACCCAAAAGGTTTCCAGATTTTTTTTTTAGAGAACCCGTGAGAAGCATGAATCATTATTTCCATGTTTAAGCATTAATCATTGAAATGAACTGAATAGCGTTTAGAAGATAAAATGCCTGTGCCACGAGAAGCTGAGTACCACACTGGAAAGGAAACCGTGGGACGGTAGGCGGAAGGAAACACATGATTTTTGTGAAAAGGGGGGGACACAAGTTAGAATTAGAAATGGCTAATTTGTTTTTGATGTCTTTTATTAGAATGAGTGGTTTTAATCATTTTCATACATACCTTGCAAATGTGCTTATAATGAGTTGGCACTCGGTCTTTTGAAGGTCATAAGCTTCGTTCGGCGATAGTCCGGACTGATAAAGTGTAGGAAATGCCAGTGCAGCGGGCTAAATGCAAACACGCTTACACACACATACACTAAATTAGGATAAGTCCTTGGGACATTCTGAATATTCTAAACCAATTCTGAACCACCAAAAGATCAGTAGATAACAACATTAGATTGTTAGAGCTAGGAAGAGCGGTGTTTTGGTTTTCTGTCTCTTACAGAGAAAGGAACAGACACCAGACGAGGTCACAGATATACGAGGATCCTTCGCAGCAGAGACAGACACAGTGACTGCTGAAACACCAACTGGGTTCAAGTGTCATAGCATTTTGGGCTCCAGCTAGTCACCTCAAAAGGATGGATCCCATAAACACAGAAATAACCATGAAGGGGTTGGCGGAAATCCAGGAACACCAGACCAACAAGGTTCGAGAGGCTCTTGGTCAAAAAGGGGAACACAGCTGTGACCCCAGAATACACAGATCATTGTTTGAAATCGGGGCAGAATAATCCCCCTAATCTGTGCAACGACTGAAGGGTTGTCTAACCCCTGAGGTTGAAGAAAGAAGAGCATAGGATCACCCGACTGGAAGACACTGGTGCCTACAGCAATAAAATAAAGGCTAAAAGCTCCTCAGACAGAGGTTCTAGTCTGAGTATGTTTGAAGGGTATAAGGTAGCACCGAAATAAAGCTGTGGGAGAACTGGGGAGTGATGGGAGTGTCATTTGTACCTACTATTGTTGTTGTATAGTATAGTTATAGTGTATAGTGTATAGTTTTTCTGGCATCTGAACTGTGCAAACACAGAGGTCATCTCACATATGGTTCACCCAAAAGGGGGACAAAGGGCTTCAGGGGTAAGAAGAAATGAACCCGGCAACACTGGATTGCAGGGTGTAAGTGAGCTCTTTAAGTTTAAAGAGCTCAACAGGGGGGATGTTGGGTTATAATATTATTTTATTTCTTTTTGTCATCATCGTTTGACTTGACCCGGCCGGACCAGTGTTGTTATTTTGGTTTTTCCTCTTGTATCCATCCCCAATATTTGAATCCGTAACACGACCCTATCTAAATCCCAGTAACGGTTAATGCGTTGCTGACTTTGGCATAATAACTAGTTACCGTGCTCGTTACCACAATAATAACGTAGTTACTGTAACACATTACTTAATAACGCGTTAGTCCCTACACTGCTTATTACTCACCAGACTATGTTGTCGCCGCTGTTTTTTTTTTAAACTTACCTCCAACAAGAAAGCCTCATTTCTGCTGTTCAATACTGAACAAATTTAAACTTTTTAAAATTATGCAAATTTGCAAAATGCTTAGCTGTGTCTCTAATCAAACCTCTGTAACTTTGCTTTGCTTCATGTATACATTGAGTGCTAGCAGGAGGGGCTATACGCTTACCTGCTGCTCTCTGGCAGGTAGATCCATGCCCTCCTGGGTTTTAAAGGCACCTTAGAACACACATGCATCAACACTACATATGAGCGAGCGGAGGGAGGTTTGGAGTCTTCACACACCCCCGTTCTCTGCGGCCTGCTGGAGCGGGGGGGCTAGGAGAAGGAGTTGGCCGTCTGACTGGGGTTTGGAATGTGGGGCCTCCCTGCTGCTGCGGAGTCGGAGCGGTCTGTTTCTCTCCACCCCAGGGAAAAGGGTAACACCACCTGGGTCTGGGTGCAGTTTCCCCCTCCAGGGGCAGAGGTACCTAGACCCGGGGCTTAGAGTACGCTTGGGGAGTGTGATTGTGTGTACAGTGTCTCTCTATGTCTGTCTCCACGTTGGGTGAGTGTTGAGTAATTGCATATGAGAGCATGAGGGTGGGAATGGATGTTTGTATCTGTGTGTGCCTGTTTGTCTTTGTCCATATGTCAGGTCGGGTATCAGACGTCACCTCTCTGGGGACATCTCGGGCCCTCCAAGGTATGGAGGCCTATCTCCCCCACCACTTCCCCTGCCAGTGGCAGGTGCCCTCAGACATCGTTGCGTTGGTGGTTCTTTGTGTCCGGGAATGGGCGTCCAGGTACACACCGGCTCACTCCTTGGTGGCTGCTTGTCGGGGCCTGGAACCTGGGGCTCACTCGGGCCACTTTGGAGGTGGGGTGCCCTCGGCCTCTCGGCCTGGGGCGCGGTCACTCTGGCACCGCTGGCTGCCGGCAGAGCTGACGGGCACGTCACTGCAACCCCCCCTGGCTTCTGCTCCGCGGCTGCTGAGTGGATGTCTGGAGTTTTGATCTCCTCCATATCTGCTTCATGCCCTGGTGGACGAGGCTGTGGCTCCCCAGACCCTCTAGCAGATCATTACATGAAGGAACCTTTTAAAAACAAGCGCATTCATGCTCACAGGTGTACACACGGGTGCTCACACACACAAACTACACCCTTTTTGGCTCCTACCTTAAAGCACACTGTGCGCTGTCGATCTTGCATGCTGCACAATAATGTTTAATATTTATTATTTACTTTTTTCTTTCTCAACAGGTGATCCAGGTGATTGATATATGTATTTTTTTTGTCTGCTTATTTTGTTGTTTTTTGCCCTTTATCCCCGTACCTCTTCTCTGCTGTTTTTCTTTCCCTCTTTCTTTCTCCCTTTTCTTTTCCTCATTCAAGTCTGTCCCGTATCTAACAAGTGAAAATGAAAAATAAAATAAACAATAAAAGGTGAATCAAATAGATATTACGGCAAGGCTGGGATGGTCCATTTGGTAAAGTAAATCCGTTGGGCATCTTTCTTCGCCTTTAGACAATAATTCTGATAGCAAAAGAACCAAACGGGACAGGCAAAACAAAATAACAGAAAAAAAACAAAAAAAAAAACCCTTTGCTCTGCTTCTCTTCGTTTTTGACTGCACAATATTTTTAAGGTCATCTGATATAAAAACCCAGACCAGGAAAACCGCCTTCATGTTTTTCTGTGTTTTATCCTCAGTTACTTTGCAACAAAGGCATCTGCTGTGATGCTTACACCTTTGATAAAGTCTCACAAGTATCAGCTTTCTTTTTATAGATATAAAAATATAGATATGTACTGATAAGTACAGAATTATAATATTTCTGACTGTCTGAGGCAAAATTTCCCAGATTCAAATAGAATCAAATCGATTCAGGACCTTGTGAATCGGAATCGAATCAATTCTAGAAATCAGTGACAATACCCAGCCCTAGTGTAAACCTTACACACTGGGTGTGTAATAAATGTCTGTACAGGCTTCTTTTACAGTATTGATGACAACCATCATCAATTACTTCGTGTCATTCTGTCATACTTAAAAAAAACAACACAAATTTAACATCAAATTATGGCGTGCACAGTGTTTATCAGCACGATAATTCTGGGTGAGTAATGTGAGAGGAGCAGTCTGAGCGCTAACGTTAGCTGGCTGCACGACTCTGAGCTTCTTCAGTATGAAATCGAGCCTGCATCCATCAACCAATCAGCAGAGTCGTTGTGACCGACAGGGATGCTGCAGGAAGAGAACTGTGTGCATGACACCAACACATAATACTGTGTACATGTAAAGAATGTACACGCTTTTTCTTCTATATTTAGTTTTAATGCAGAACAGATGTCATACAAACACATTTGTAGACACACACGCACACATTTATAGAAAGACAGGTGATGTGTTTCTATTTACATCTGATCAAATAAATAAGGAGTACATGACATTGTCACATGACTGTTAACAGTGGACTGAGGAGCAGGATATGCAGGTGGGAAGTCACATGTTGAAATCTGCCATGTGCCTCTGAACAAAATGCTAGCAGCAGAGTCCAACACATGACTTATTAGGAAAATATTGACTTACATAAAATATGATGAAATACAACAACAAGGCACAAAAACTGAAATTCCTTTAAATATCAATTATTAAATAAACTACTAATGACTTTTACAGTTGAATATTTATGATTGTTAACAGGAAAAAGAACTTGGCCACAAAAAAAAAAATCATTTGTACTTCACGTATTTACAGTTTAGTAATTACTGGACAGTTAATAAATCCATCACCTGTGTTTATTAATTTTTTTTCTAATGAGGCAGGTTTGGGGCTCCGTGCACTGCTCTGGCTGTCGTGAACATTTACTCGTGGTTATGTCTTTAAAGTTCTAGTCACTGGAAGGAACAGTCTGACTTTAACATGGTGACCACAATCAATCAGTGTGACCAGAAGCTGATGATCAATAACTGACACTGTGTGCAGGTATCAGGTGCGTTCATGTTGGCTTCACTGAACAGTCTTCTAGTCTCAACAGTCTGAATCTATAGCAGGCGGATCCAGGAGAGGAAGTCCTGATCATGACGAGGCCTCTCACCCCAGCCCTCAGACACGACCAGCTTGGTCAGCTCCTCACTCTACAAGTTACCAACTCACAAAGTGCAGATCACAAACTCTGAGGGGCTTTTCCTCTTCTTTTGGAGCCAACACATCCCCCTACAGACAGTCTAAACGCAGCCAGTCACAGAGAGTTCGATATAAAGTACCGCTCCTTTAAAGGACGGTTTGGTCTTTGTGGGATTAACGGAGGGATTAAAGCTGCCTTCATATCAAGCAGACATTAACACAAAGAACAATCTGACCTCACCGAACGGTGGCGTTACCAACACCCCGCTGCTCCGGGTGGTCCAAATACCCCAACCAAGCTCTGGTGATTCAGAGGTGACTGTTCAAAGACTCATTATCACCAAGGAATGGGTGGTCTCTGATAAAATCACCATCAAACAAATGAAATATGAAGGCCGTAATTTCTGCAACAAGACCTCTGACAACAAAGAGGTGAGTCTGGTGCTGACAATGTAGACCTCCATATTTTTAAAATCCAAAAATCCATATTCTGAAATTTAAAATCAGTGATCGAGTGCTGCAGTAATTCCAAACCACTGCATCAGTCTGACCTCTGAGTCACAAGAGTTGGGGCTTCAGGGAGGTCAGGTGAAGAGGTGAAATGCTCGGCACACAGCACACACTCAACCTGGTCGCTTTTTACACCGGGAATGAACGTGAGTTTAGTGGTTAGTCCTCTCACAGTGGAGCTTTAAAGTTTAAGTTTAAGTGGCTGCAGTTTGGAGCTTTAAGCGATCCCTTAGTGTAGTCCTGATTCAACCTGGACAGAAAATGATGTAATAACCCTGTGCAAAACACGGCATCCTGCACAGAAAGGTGCTGCCATCAAGATTTCCAATAAGATATTTACATTTCTCAGATAGCAGAAAGAATTCTAACTGCAGACTTTATATACACATATGATAACTTCTTTGTTTTAATATTTCACCCCCCTGAACATTTGTGCCATTACCACATGCTAGAACAGCTTTTCCTTTCATGCTCACATAAATTAAATAATTATGTCATCGTTAAAACTTGAGCAGCTTGTCATTGTTACATCTTTGGTTATAAACTGAGAGTCGTAACATGTAGAGGAGAGCTCGGACAACTCTTTCTTCAGCTCAGGCTCTGAAACCTTTCCCTCAGGTTCTTCACGATGCTCTGCTGACCTTCCGCCTTCGGTCCTGAGGTTGATCCTGTTTTCTGGGAAACATCTTGATCAGCAGACAATGCTGTGGACTTGTTCTGCTCGGTTTTGGCCTTCAGTTCCTCCCTCTGTTGGTATTCGTCAGACTCCTGGTAGGCCCGGCACCGGTCGATGACAGCCATGATGGAGATCTTCTCTCTGCTGGTGGGTGAACGGATCTGGACGTAACTTTCATCTTTTTTGTCTCTGGCTGTTACTTCTGGCTCTGGAAGCTTCTCCATGACAATGATCTTGTGTTCGGGGTCGTTTGTTAGGGGGGCCTCAGCTGCAATGTAGTAACCGTCGTTTGCCACCTGGTCCTGGAGCTTTTGGAACTCACTCATCTGAGATTCACTCAGCCGAGGATCCAGGGAATTGGCTCTGAGGAGCCGTCTGCTGCGTTCCTCCCGGCTGGCATTTCTGTGAGGCCTTTGTGAAGAAACCCTTCTGGGAGCTTCATCAGCGAGGAAGCGGCCTGAGGAGCAGCTGGAGTGCCTCCTCAGACTGCTGTCGAATTGCTCCGGGATGGATTGACTCCGACTGACTGCGCTCTTCTGGGAGCAGCTGTTGGCGGAGTACTTGGAACGGAGTTCCTGGACATCGGGCCAGTTGAAGCCTTCGAGGGGAGGAGGTGGACTGAGGGGGCTGCGAGAGTGAGGCCGGCCCGAGGAGACGCCCCTGGAGTTTCCCGCTGAGCTGGAGGTGAAGCCGAGGGTTAAAGACCTCATGTGGTCTACGGGACTCAGCGGCAAAGAAGTTGCCTGCTTATGAGAAACCAGCGGCAGAGTCAGGCTGGATTTACCTGCCAGAAAAAAAACAAAACAAACAAAACATATTTAAATCAATCTTAAATTTGATCGTTACAATGTTCCGATAACTTACAGAAATGATTAACAAAAGCCATAATAATCCATAAACATATGTTTGGCTTCTACATAAATCAAACAATGGTACCACATGCAGCTGTGATATTTTACTTCAGCTTCAGGAAAGATGAGCTCATCACTTTAGGCTGTTCAGATTATAATCTGCCCCTAAGCAGCGCATTTTACCATCTTTACCTGAAGGTGGCAGTACAGTGTTATAACTACATGTGGTACCATTGTTTTTTTGTTTTTCTTTTCATGCAGCGGGCGCAGACTAAGCGTGTGTGGGCAGGTTGGACTGATCGGTTGCTCAACAGGAAATGGTTTATTTAAAGAAGCAGAGTTTGCTGAAGGCAGGGCAGGCTCAGGCTGAGCAGGACTGAATATATACCCAGTTTTGCAAACACACAGAACAAACATTTACAACAATTAATCTCTTAACATCCAGCAGGTCGTCGAGCCCGTGCAGGACTCAGAGTATGGTCAGGGTTAACATCACACTTTTCCCATACATGGTATAAAAAAAAGATAAATTTTTAATCCAGTCTCTCCTGTGTGTTATCACCTTACAGGTGTACTATCTGATTTTCTAAATTAAAATTTCATATAAAATGGATAGGTTGACGATCGATAACCCTAACTGTACCACAAAAGGTCACTGACGACCTGGTGAATGTCAAGAAGTCAAAAGAGAATTAAATACAGTTTCTGAATTGCGTTGGTTGAAGATTTAGTGGTCCTATGGTCACATAGACAATCAATAGATAGATTTCCTTGAGGATTGCTGGTTTGAAATGTTAAGCAGCGTGCAAAGTGACGTACCCAAACCTTCCCTCTCCTCCACCACACGGGCTAAGCTTTTCTTTCCAAAGAGGAGACCCTGACTTCGCTGTCGGACCACCGGACTGGAGGTTTTGATTCGCTGACTGTACTGACGAGCCAGGTGGAGGACTTTGCTTGCCATCTTGTCCACTTCGACCACCTGGTCTGAAGCGCTACTGGGGTGGTCCTTTTCTGCCTCCACCTTCAGCTGGGTGACATGAGGCACTGGAGCCCTGAGGACGGCGGCCTCTTCCCCAAACATCTTTAGCGTTTCCCTCACGCTTCCTGTCCGGTTCACCTCTGAGGCTTTGGGCTTGAGGGGCATAGGGCTTGTCGACTCTTCTTTGATTGTTCTGAGATCAGAAGCTCTGCTTTCTTGGGAAGAGTTTTTGGTTGGGAAAGAAAGGCCGGAGATCCTGGAGGTTACTGCAGCTTCTTTGGTTCGATCCTGCCCTCCATCTTCAGTCTGGGATTTTTTGATGTCTCGCTCCATCGCCTGCCAGATCTTAATCATTTCAGATGAAGGTTTGAAGTTTTCATCATCAGAGAGATTATCCTGCACACTTTGAGACCTGGACCTCTGGCTGCCTTCTGAATCTTCTGGATCAGTGCTTCTTTGTTCAGACTTCAAAGAGTCCAAAGAACCACTACAGCCCATAAGATCCTGGGTGTTTTGGGGTAAAGCAGAGTGTGACTCTGCATAAGTAGGGTCCACAGTGGAGGTGGAGGAGGTCGAGGTGCTGTTGAACCGGCTGACGGAGCTCCTGACCAACCCAGATGGGATGTATGTGAGGCTCTCTCTGCGCCGAAGACTGAAAGTGGCATCTTGGTTTTCAGCATTTTCATAGTAACTCTTGATTTTCCCAATGAGCAGCTGGTCCTGCTTGGACAGCGTGGAGTCCCGTCTTCGCCTAATGCTTCGGTCGCTGTCAAAGAGACTGTCATCTCGAGGAGACAACATGGTCAAATCGGACCCACCGAAGGTCTCTGCAGGATCGGCAACAAAGCTGCAGAGCCGCGGAGGTCGGTCGTCTGCTTCGGCACTCAGGCTGAGGCTGCTGCCACTCCTGCTGGGTAACCGAGGTGAAGGACAACCGAGTGAGCAGGCATCATCCTGGGCCACGGTGCCTCGCTTGATGCTGTTGGTGAAGTGCTGGGCGATGGCGCTAGCTTTGTCCAGGACGGAGGACGGGAGGATGCTGGCGGCTTTGCCTTCCTTCTCTGCTGTCTCCTTCTCGTTGTCCTCATCATCAGAGGACTCCCCACTGCTCAAGGTCTTCAAATCTGAATCAGGTGTAGCTGAGGATGGCTCCTCTGTGGGTTCTGGATCTACTTCAGGTTTCAGGTTGTCTGACTTTCGACAGGAATTGGAGATGTTGGAAGGGGTTGGATCAGTGAAATGTTCTGGTTCTGAGATTGGTTCAGACATCTTCTCCTGTGGTAGCTTCTCTACAGCTGGCTGGACAGGACAAAAATACAGAAGCAGTAATTAGAGGTGGGAAATACAGCCATGATGCAAGCGATTACGACCACCTGCAAACACCCCCCACCCCTCAAAATCAACAAGCACTGACAACCCAGAGATTGGGTGATCTGGAGATGGCCTCACAACTGCAAGTCAGCGACTGAGTGTTACTTACCTGCTTAGGTGTCGGCTCGGTGCCACCTGGCTCTTCTTCTTCAGGGAGTTTGTTAGAAATGTCTGAAGAGACGCTGCCTCCCTCTGTCTCCTTCAGCAAAAAACAAACAGAACAGGAAGTCAAGAAATGCTGGAGGAAAAGAAAAGTTTTTATAATATGATTTTAAAAAATCAAACCAAGAAGTCATTAGTGTCGTTCATGGAAAAGCTGCTTACTCGGTTTTAAAGAGTGTCTGTTATTATTGTGTGAACTGAACCTTTATTTATTACATGATACAGACCAGCCATCAATGCAAATCAATGCAAATCAATGCTGTGAGAGGCAGCAGCAAATGTCCAGTTCATCCAACCACACCTAGAAACGCGGGATCACCAATCTTCAATCTTATTCATGCTCACAGCAATAAAGACAAAGATGGATGTAAAGCTGCAGGACGAATGTTCGAAGCTCCCAGAGAAACAAAAACAAAAACAACAACTTTTAAACTTTGCAAAGATAAAAAGCCAAAATCAGTCAAAGAGCTGTTCTCATTCTTTAATATGACAGGAACAGTTTTTGGGAAGTCCTTGTTTGTTTGTTCTCCAGAGTCGGGTGTTTCAGTGCATACAGACAACCTTCACTTAAAGCCCAAATGTTTTTGCTTTACATCCGCCAACAACTGCTCACACTGTCAAGGCAATACACCAGACAATTACATCCACGCTCTTTGGTTCTGTCCACCAGTGCAGAAGTTTTGGCACGAGATGTGTGAAACTTATCAAAGTGTCTGAAATGTAAAATTCCAACCTCCCCTTTAGTATGCTTGTTGGGAAATTTGGATGATGTCACTACAGAAACGAATACAGTCCACATGGTTTTTACTGCCCTATGCATCGCCAAGAAAACGGTCCTCATGAACTGGAAAAATAAAAATAATCTTAATTCTAGCCAATATAGAAACTATCTAATAGATCACATTAGTCTCGATATAGCCTCTGCCACCACATTAGATCAATCCCTCTGGGCTCCTTTGATCAGCTCCATCACCTAGCAGGGGTAGGGGGTCGTGGTTTGGTCCCGCCTTGGCTATTGTGGTTGATGTGGAGGTTGGGACTGGCTTAGGGCACCTGGAGGACCCCTAGAGACGTTATCCCTGGAGGGCTTAACCTGGGGGTTGTGTTCATAACCTGGTTAGTGGCTCTGGTCGCTCTTAGAGGTTGTTCTCCTCGTGGCTGCGTGCAGCGGGGCTGGAGGATGGTCTGTGCTGGCGGACGTAGGTTACTGGCCTGGTGGCCTGGCTGCCCCTGAGTGGATCCGGGGCAGGCGTGGGGGATTTGGGGTTCGGGGGTGCTTCGCCTCCGCGCTGGGGCTCTGGCTGGGCCTTGGGGGCTTCGGTCCTCGTCGGTGTGTCGCCGAGGTTGTGGGCGGGTGGGTGCACGGGGGCTCAGCCCTGGCGCAGGGGGCCTCTTGTGCATCGGCCTAACTGGGGGGCTCTTTAACTGGCAGGGAGGTTGTTCCATCCTTGCAGGAGTCCACTCTGCAGATGGGGGAGAGACATAGGAGAGGTGGAGAATAAACTTAACATGGGTGTCTGTTGTCTTGTGTAGTCTGGGAGATGATTGAATGTTGGGGTGGGTACAGTTTCCTCTGCGGTGGGGTAGGGTGGGCTGCCCCGGGTCCTGTGGGGCTTGGCGGTGCTGCTGCCGTAGGCCCCGGTCTGGATGGGCCTGGGCTCCCTTGCCTTGGTGGATACCAGAGGACGGGGGTGCCTACTGGGGTCAGCGGGGGAGCTGGCCCTAGGGAGGGGCATCCTCCCCTCCCTTCTTTTCCTCCCCATCCCTGGCTACCTCCCTCTTCCCGCTCCACCACACCGACCCACACAGGTAGGGCCTTGGGGTGCGGGTGTGTCACCAGGGTGCAGGGGAGACATCCCCCCCCCCTCTGTCCTCTTCTGGCCACCTGTGCCTCAATTTTATCTCACAACTTAGACATCCACATTACTTACACTCTCATAACACACACACATATATATATATATATATATAGGGCCTTGAGGGTGGGCACGTTAACAGTGTCCAGTAGACGGTCTGTGTATTCAAACCTACCTCTGGCGCCGGTGCCCACCTCTCAATTTTAAATCCATGTAGACATTGAGGGTTCTCGGGAGGGGCCGTGCTAACACCTGCTGTTCTCTGGCAGCAGCACCATGCTCTCCCTTGTTTTAAATGCACTTTAGAGCAACACGCAGCAACACTACACATGAGCGGGAGAAGGGAGGTATGGGGTCTTAACACACCCCCGTTCTCTACTAGCCATCGGGGCGGGGGGGCTGGGAGGAGATGCTGGCTGTCCGACTGGCCTCCCTGCTGCTGCGGAGCCTGGGACGGTCTGCTTGCCTCCACCCCGGAGGGAAGGGTAACATCTCTTGGGTCTGGGTGCCGTTTCCCCCTCTGGGGGCGAGGGTACCTGGACCCGGGGTATAGAGTATGTTTGAGGAGTGTGATTGTGTGCACATGTCCATTTATGTTTATCCCTATGTTGGGTGAGTGCTGAGTGTTTGTATATGTGTGCATGAGGGTGGGAATGCATGTCTGTGTCTGTGTGTGCCTGTTTGTCTGTGTCTATATGTCAGGTCGGGTCTTAGACTCCACCTCTCTGGGAACTCCCAGGCCCTCCAAAGTGTGGAGGCCTATCTCCCCTCACCACACTCCCTGCCGGTGACTGATGCCCTCAGGGGTCGGTGCATTGGTGGTTCTTGGTGTCCGGGGCTGGGCGCTCAGGTATGTACCAGCTCACTCCCGGTGGCTACTTGGCGGGGCCTGGCGCCTGTTGCTCGGTCAGGCCTCTTCTGGGGCGCGGGGGGCCCTCGGGCCTCCGGCCTCTGTGCCTGTGGCTCGGTTCACTCTGGCACAGCTGGTTGCCGACAGAGCCGGCGGGCACGCCGGTGCAGCCCCCTCTAGCTTCTGCCCGGTGGCTACTGGGTGACCCCTCGTCTGGGGATCCTCAGCCCTTCCCATGAAGGTGGCACGGATGCCCCTCCGGTGGTCCTCCTTGGGCTCTTGCCTCCTGGGGCCTCTGGATGTCTGGGGCCTGGATCTCCTCCATGCCTGCTTCATGCCCTGGGGGACAGGGCTATGGCTCTCTACATCCTCTTGCAGACCATTAGATGGGGAAACCATTTGAATACAAGTGCGCCGATCCACATAGGTGTGCACACGGGTGTTCACTGTTCATAGACATAAACTACACCTTTGTTGGCTGCTATTTCCAAGCACATTATGCGCTGTCGGTCCTGCTTGCTGCACAACAACATTCAATATTTAGTATTTACTGCTGTTTACAATTAGCTAGATTAATGCGATGGTGTTGTGTTTAGTATGTTGCTTTGTTTTTTTTCGCTTGTTTTCTATTCTTTTTCTCTCAACAGGTGATCCGGGAGATATTTTTTTTTCCCCTTTCTCACTGTCCCTCTCCCCTTCTGTTTTTCTTTTCCTTCCTCTTTCTTTCTCCCTTTCCTATCCCTCACTCATGTCTGTCTGTAACAACTGAAAATAAAATAAAATAAATAATAAAAACAAAGGTCGATCAAATGGACCAATACGGCAATGCCATTGTTAGAAAGCCCACTGTTTACACGTTATTTGCTTGGTTGAAGTGTTGTGGTTTGTCGATAGATAGTGTTTGCGCTGTGGAATTTGATATGTCCTACGTCATTGAACTCACCATGTCTATGCTGACGCTCCTTGAATGCACCACTCTGTGCCGTGTGCTGCTAGTCTGCCTTTGTAGCTGCTGATAGCCAGCATTTTTCCTTGTGTCTTCTCACCAGTATCTCGTGGGTTTTGGTTTATTGCTGTGTGTGAATGCCAGAAGGTGGGTTCTGTTTACATGATGTTGTGTATGTCAGCTGCTATTGTGTGCATTTGTTCCCTCGTGGCTATGCTAATGTAATCCTATGCTAATACGCTAATATGCTATGTAAGCTACTAAGCTAGTTAATGCTAATTATAAATCTTGTGTAATTGTTGAAGTTGTTATAGATGTGAGTGTTGAATACAGTTCCTTGTGCTATCTCTGTGCTAGAATAATGTCTAGATATGTTGAATATTTTATGTGTGCTGTACTGATAGTTGCTTTATGTATCATTACTACAGACCACAGCTGAATAAATCTCCTAAACTTGGAAGCTGCCTCCGTGTTCTTTAACCGGAACACACCCACCATACCTTGCCGCTCTAAATCAAATCAGCTAAACTCCCGGAGACAACATTCTCTCCATTTTAGCCATGATGATCCATTTGGCAAAATAAATCCATTGGGTATCCTTGTTGGTCTTCAGACAACAATTCTGACGGCTAAAGAACCAAATGGGACAGGCAAAAGGAAAAAAAAACAACAAAAAAACAAAAAACATTTGATCCAAGAAAAACTGTCAGTGTGCCTCATTAACCTGCTCACATTTCACATTTCTGTTTACAATAAACAACTTCTAAAGTCAATGTCCCCAACTGAAGGAGGCACTGAAGGAGGTACTGACGGAGACACTGCAGGAGGCACAGAAGTCAATGAGATTATTTCTCAGTGTGAAAATGTAGAGCACTCGTGTTGTTGGAAAACATAACAGAAAATGCTTTTGTGGTTAAAGGAGGTTGTTTTTCCCGCTGCTGTGGAATAATGTGCATGCCCGGGATTGCTACAATACAGCGCTGGTGTCCTGACCTGGTACTGATGTCATTCAGACATCAAACTGATGTCATGATCAACAAACCAAATAATGTTCCAGACACTGACCACAGTATGGCCTTCAGTGAAAAGATTACGGTGGGCAGCTGGATATTTTTCAGCTGAAGCACTTTGCATGAGGTATGTGGCATGGACCTGTTCTTTATTTCCACCTTTGAAAAGCAAACATGGGACATAATATTTGGGCAGCTAGCTCAGTGACTTTGGGCTGTACAGACACTGTGAGCTGCATTCATATCAGCAACCAACCTAAAAACAGGACCTGGTCACTCACCTCCTCACACAGACTCTCACAGACTTCTTCCTAAGTTACACCTGTTGGTGTGTGAATTAGCTACAGTAGTAGGTTACCCTGGATATTTATGCACATTTCTGCTTTTAATAATCACAAAATAAAGTGCTGCACCACTCTTTGCCATAATAAGAATAATAACGGCATAAATCTCTTTCGGGTTTAGATGCTCAGTTTGGTCAACTTTTTTCTATTGTAGGAAACATCATCTTCAAATGTTTTGTTTTTAAACACCAGAGTATGTATTTATTCAAACAGCAGAGGACCCAGGATGGAACCTTGTGGAGCTCCACGTGTTAGCTAACCAACTAGCCATCAGAACAAGAGCATACTGCTTGTTTTTAAGTCTCTTATAATGGATTAGAACTAGTAGAACTCTTAGGTCAGGTGATAAGTTGCTTCTGATTGTTCCTAGAAGCAGACTAAGACACAGAGGTGACCGGGCCTTTGCCATTGCTGTGCCTAAACTTTGGACCAGTCTGCCTCTTCAAATGAGGATCTCTCCAACACTCAACATTTTTAAATCCCGTCTGAAAACACATCTTTACTCCCTAACTTTTGACTGTGACTGAGTTTTTGTTTTGTTCTCGTTGTGTCTTTGTCTTTGTTTCACTTTTTAGTTTGTACAGCACTTTGGTCAACTGTGTTGTTTTTAAATGTGCTTATAGATAAACAGATTGATAAGATTCACAGAGCTTCAAGACTTTAGAGATGATGACTGAGGTCATGAGTGCTCATAAAACCTCAGCATCTTTCTGATTTGATAGATGTGAGGTTTTAACAAAGCTGACGCTTCCAGTCTTTGTACTAATCTAAGCTAAACCTTTTGCAAAGAAAGTGACCCATCTGAAACAATCTGACTCAAGGAAAACAAAAAACAATGAATTTCATCCAAACATTGTCAGTTCCTTTAAACGCTGCCCCATGTGGTCACCCTGCGATAGTTAAGTGTGTTGAACCCAAGCATGCAGCTCGGCTGGTGTTAGATGCCCATGCAGCAGTTACTTTGAGCTCCACAGCAGCATCCTTGTAGCGCATTACAGGGGCTGTGGGTGATGAAGACTGGGCTGGCACCGGAAAGCCTCACCGTCCCCGCGGCGGAAAAGAAGGCCTGGACAGTGACGTGCCAGCAGGAGATGGCAGCGAGCACGGAGCTGGCAAAGTCGTCTACCTGCTTGTCCTCCAGCAGAGCATCATCCAACTGACCCGCCTCTTCCACGCTGCACAGCAGGCGCTCTAGTGAGTCCTTCCTGCTGCCGAGCTCCGCCTCCTCCTCCGTGACAAACTCCCCCAGCATGCTGCTGCTGACGGCGGCCCGCAGAGAGCACCTGTCATCTGAGCACTGCAGGACGTCACACACTATCATGTTTCTGCTTCCTAAAACTAAAATGTGGCTCTGACAGCAGGACTGACCCTCAGTAACCCTTACCGAAACATCGCTCATAAGAACACATCAGAAAAATCACAGAGTCATAAACAGAAGAAACAGTCTTTAAATCTGAGCAACAGCAAGCAGGTGTGTGTTCAATGAGTTTGGGTCTTACCTCCAGGAGCGCTGAGAGTCCAGCAGGGGATTCAGCAGAAGAACAAGAGCAAAAAGATTTGTTAGACACAACAGCTTTACCTGTGAACATCTGCAGCTTTAATCAGCCCAGAGAGCAACAGGCCTCAGAATCCTCACAGTGTTTTCTACCACGCTAACCCTTATTAGGTCCACAGCGGGTCAATCTGTTAGAGTCCAGACATTTTATTGAATTTTGCCTGAAATAAACATTTGCAAAATATTATAAGAGATAACCTAGAGGTCCAAATGCATGTCTGAGAAGGAAATCTAAAACCTGGGCAGAATACAACCTAAACAAAAACGTTCCAAGAAAAACTACTATGAGGACAAAAGTCACAAAAGTGGACATACTGATCAAAGATTTATCAAAATCGATTTCAATGAAATGACTTTACCTTTATTGCTTTTCAGGGTTTGTTTGATTGGCTCTGGAGAGGAAACAAAACTGGTCGTTACACATCAATAACAACAAGATACCTTGATCAGTAATCCAGGTAATCTGATTACCTGACTGTCGGCGGCCCTGACGAGCATCTCGTGGGAACTCGTCAGAGTGGCAGGATGTGGCTTTCTTCAGGCGCTCAGGACTGTAACGGTACTTGGAAGGATCTACAGGGAAGCAACAACAACACAGAGGAGCATTTCATCACATCCTTATTAATCTTTGCTTTTATTAATCTTCTACAGCAGAAGAGATGTTTACTCACAGATGGAGTCCATCTCCAGGATAGCTTCTTTTGCCTGAAACACACAACTAACCATTACTGGTGTCTGCACTGGTCACCTGGAGCGATATGGGTGAGTATACTGATGTTTCTGACCTTCTGTGGGATGATGGCTTGGTGGTTTTCCACAATGATGCGTTTGATGTGATGAGCCCAGAGCTTCTTCTCCTCCACCGTCTTAGCCTGAAACATTAAAAGACAAAAACATGGAGTGAACTCCGATCCTCTCAGGCTTAAATATGTTGGCTGGCGGGTGGAGGTCGACTCACCTGGACGGTGTGAGGCTGTTTGGGGTTTTTGTAATGCATGACGCTGAAACTCAGGGAGTCTTTGGCGTTTTCGTTGAGCGTCAGTGTGGAGCACTGAAACCAAGAGACAGAACTAAGAATCAAACCTGCACTTAAACCAAAGACCTGAAAACCTGCAGCTCTTAGATGTTTGTCTGCTGCCACTCACAGAGATGTGCGTCTTGTAGACATAGTGTTCGCCACGACGTTTGGTGATGAGCAGCACCCGGTCAAAGAGAAAGAGCGTTCTTTCATTTCTGGCTCGATGGACCTTGAAGTTTCCCTCCAGAACTAATTCTCCGTATGTGGTGAGATCAGGACCTTTCCAGTTTAGCAGCAGTGACTGAACCTCCTGAAGAACCAAACACAGAAACACTCAGACACTCCTGCCTTTGGTTGTTTTGGTTTGTTTTTAAGGAAGGAAGCCCTGAAACAACTTTGTAGAAAAAGGAAGTTCAACCTTTCCAGATTTAATTTCCTTTATCAGAGCAATTCAGTGCAGGGCTTCCTGTTTGAAAATGTCACCACTGGGAGCAAACTCTCTCTAAACTAAAATAAATAGTTCTTATCTGGGACACACCTCTCTTACATTTACCTTCTGATAAGAACTTCATCTGCACAGCCTAAAAGTTATTTTCTATAATAATAATAATAATAATAATTATGTATACTTTATTGATCCCAGTGGGGAAATTCCTCTTTGCATTTAACCCATTCACCATTGGGCGCCCGGGGAACAGTGTGTAGGGACGGTACCTTGCTCAGGGGTACCTCAGGGTAGCCGTTCAGTGGATTCGAACCCTCAACCTTCCGATCATGGGGCCGCTGCTCTACATACTGAGCTATCACTACCCCAATATTTTCTTTTCACTTTATAGCCATAATTACAGTGTGTATAGAATAAACTTTGTTTTGCCATTAGTTACCTGGAGTCGGACGGCGTGTTCGTGTTTTCTCTTCATGTCATTAATGTACCATGCCACTCCCGTCATAGTGTAGAGGGCCTCCTCTACCACCTCATAACCGTCATCGTCTGGGTCAAAATGCTTCTCTATCTCCTAAAGAAAACCATTACAAACACCAACAAATCAGCATAAAGTCATGTTCAGTTTAACCCGTTCATGCATGAATTATGACAACCTCAATCTGGATATTTTTCTTAAGTATTTTTATTCATCTTTAGGCATGAAAAAAAAAGAATTTTGAACTTCATTATTTTTTAAACACTTAGGTGGACAACTGTGTATGGAGTGACACATCAGTGTCTAATGTATCAGTGTCTAATGTAGTGGTTTATGTGCAAGTATACCATCAACACTGACACAAATACCTGAAAACAGCCTTTGAATAGCTGTCCACTGTAGTGACCACTATGCATCAAAAGGTTAAAACATACAATTTTATGCAGATGATACCAATTTATTTATGTAAAATGAAAGTGACACGATCACACTGTAGCTTCAAACCAAATAACCAAAAAGTCTGACAAATATTCCCCAATACATGCTTGAAAGTATATATAGTCTAAAAAAATAAAAGAAGACTCCCAAAAGGTTGATTCTGTTCATCTGGACGTTTTCAGTGGGAGAAATCATCACTTATCCAAGTGACTTCTTCAGTCTCAGCTGACTGCAGGTTTCCCCAACTTTATAAACAGTACCTTTGCACAATAACTGAAATGTTCACTGAATGAACAATGGGCTGTGAGGTCAGTTCGTTGATCCTTAATATGAAAATTGTCATGACCATGGATAAACAACCATTAATCAATGAACACTGATCAAAACCTATTGGTCAATGGCCACAAATACCATTCACAGAGAGTTCGGGAATGGCTGCAATCACAGCATTGTAAGATGGTGACAGATGTACCTTTAGGCCCCCTCCTCAATTCAGAGATGGGCTTTCCCTTTTCATGTGGCCTCCTTGACTCCCCGCTCAAATCAGCATTCCTCCCTGTCCATGATGTGTACATCCTCATCATTAAAAAGAAGACTCAGTCTTCTTTTTAATGAAGACTGAGGGAGTCTTCATTAAAAAGAAGACTCCCTCTCAACCCAAACCAATCATCCACATCTGGACGTTTTTCCCAAATACTGTGGATATCCACTCAAACTTCACTTATGTGTTGCTCATATAGTTTTCAGTTAGTTGGCTAACAAAAATATAACTAAGAAGATAACTTCTGCTTTCACAACAGGAAATGTCTGAAGACACTTTAACTCTGACCGAACCTCCGGGAATCCGTGTGAGTCTTCGTGTGAAATGTGATGTAAACGTGGCCTCAGACATATTTGCTTCATCTCAGTCCTCTGGTCTATTTCTACAGGTTTGGCTGCAGGTGTAACTGGTTGTCAGGTGTGCTGGTGTGGTACCTGTAGCAGCAGGTGGTATTTAAGGATCCTCTGAACAGGTTTGAGCAGGTATGAACCCAGAGGCAGCGAACGTTTAAGCGAGGACTGGCGGTCCCGGAAAAATTTGGCAAGAGATTTGTTCCTCATGCACTCCGTCAGTGCCGCTACCGAACTGCAACAGGAGAGAGGAGACAGACAAGTGTGGACAGGTCAATGTGAATGAGACAAGGTTTTTAAAACGTGCTCGAAACCTGACGTATGGGAAAGCAGTACAGCTGCTGTAGGGCTTACTTTGGATAGTTGGTGCAGTACTGTGTGTAGATGTCAAAGTACTCGCTCTGAAATACAACAAACCAAGAGTTTTATCAGCCGCTGCTTGTACGAACCATCCTCACCCAAATCCAATCAGATCTGGTCTCACCTTGATGACGAAGCACCTGGCGATGGCGACGGGGTTGTTGTCACACTGGTCGAGATCCTGAAGCAGCTCGCTGTGAACAGGAAACACTGTCACCGTGGCGACCCCAGCAACAACAACGCTTTGCATGTCACCAGGAGCAAACCAAAGGAAACCTGAAGTTTTTCTCTCGTTTCAGCAGTTTCCTTCTTACTTCTTACTTCAGAGTCTGAACCCTAACGCTCATTTTAATATTTCATGATGTTCTTCTAATGTTTTGGAGTTTTTAACCTTTAACCATGAAGGCAGACAAGAAGGAGGGAGGAGAGCAGATGAAGGACATGCAGTGAAAGTCTCTGTTACCTTCTACTCGAATGACTCGACTAACACTAAACCAAAGGCTGACATCATGGCGGTCATGGTTATTTTTATATATACAATCTGGTTTGTGTTACGGTGTTCGTCTGTGGCTGCACCGTTCAGGAGTGAAAATGGGTGAAACGGTTTGTTCATATTTAACCTGCTGAATCGTTCCTAAACATGAAGGCACTCAAAGTCACAGCAAACAGAGCACTCCATGCTGTGCAGCAGGACAGCGCCGGTCTACAAAGCAAACTTACCCCTCGACAGGAAACAGAGAGCGCTGACATGGGGGAGACGTAACATCAACGTTAACCGTTTTAGACAAAATATCGTGCTGTGATAACGGTCACATTAAACTTTATCTTCTTCACCTGTTGAACTCGTAGATGTCCTCGATGTTTCCAAAGAGAGCGCAGACCAGCTCAGGACGGATCGACAGATCCGACTGATCGGACTGATCGATGATGTGAGCCAGGTAGTCCTGCAGGACAGGAGGGAGAGGTTAGTAGAGTGGACGGAAGGAAGGAAGAGACAAGCAGGGAAGAAGAGGATAAGAGGAAGTGACAGAAAGGTCAGGGGTCACTTTTTAAAAAGCTCAGCGTCAAATAAAACACCCTTTAAAATAAACTGGAATGTTTCCATTTCTCCAACAGGAGGCAGACTGAACGCTCACTGAGCTATACCACAGTAATCTGATTACTTCTGGCTTGATCAGAGATGCTTTCTGTTTGATTAAAAAAAATATATATATATATATTCCATATGTTTGGTATTTATTATTGAGGTAAGTACATAAACACATTTATTGTTTTAAATAAAAGTGATTACGTATTTATTTATGTTTATTTTTATAAACTGAACTTTAAAATCTGTGTGTCAGTTTATGTTTAATGTGTCAGAGTTTACTTGATTTTTAAATATTTTAAAAATGGAGAAAACTCATATGTCTGATGTGTTTACTGATTTCATATTAAATATTCTATCTCACTTAGAGCTTTTTTAGGAAACCTAAAACTTGTTATTATTTTATTGTAAGGACAGGTCTTTGTTATTCTCTGAAACCTTGGTAAATAAATCATAATAAATATCTGTTAGAGTATTTCTGTCGTATCCGTTGCTCCTTCACTGGTTTGTTTTCCTACGTTTTTTAAACAGCCTGGTTTGATTGAGTCGTACTTCAGACACTAAAACATGTGCGTGCAGCTCGGTGAGCCTGTTACATAAGCAGCTAATCCCATCACTGCAGAACGTCTTAGCTTGTTAATTATAGTCTGACACTGAGTCATGGCCGGGGTAACAACTGACACCGCGAGCTGTCCTCTGTACGTGGAGATGCGTTCAGGAAACGTGTATGTTTCACGAGCCCAAAATGTTCAGACTAAGAAAAATGGGTCAATTTTTGTCCTGCGTGCTTTCAGAATAGAAATGAAATGTTTGAAGTTCAGACAGTTTTACCTTGGTGAGTTTAGATTAAAACTAAAGGATGAGAAGCTCATGCGTCAGCAGCTTAAAAACCAAACCCTGTCCAGCTCCTTGGTCACTGATCATCGTTTGAAAATAAGACGCCGAGGATGGAAGTGTTTCTACTTCATGTTCTACACCATGGAAATGATCCTGGGATCATCCACCGCCACCCTCTGTGGACATCCAGGTGTTTTCATGAGATCACAGACTAGACTCTCAGAGAAACGCTTAGCGCCTGAAGTTACTTTAGAGTTAGTTTCAGGATAAAGCGTCAAACCATCAGCGAGCGTGATCAAAGCAAACCTGACTCGTCCTGAACCCGCCGCTAACGAGCAGCGATCGATGTTCCAGGTATTCGGCAACAAAATTCCAGGAACTCAGGAGGTGGTCCTGAGTTAAACTACCAATGAGAATAAAGGATATGGTTGGACGGGTGGCTACCTAGGCAACCACAACGACCAACCATCCACAGCGACAAATTTGAGCCCGTAGAGCCCACACCTGTTACCATGACACCTATAGGGTCACGCAGTTAGGTAACTCACCTCCACGATCATGCGCAGATCTCTCACATACATCCTCTCTGTCTCGATGATCTCCATGACGACGCGGTCTAGGTAGGTCAGCTGAGGGTTGGGCGCCATGCTGGCACCGATAAACGGTGAAGCCGGCTGCCGGCGGCTCAAGGTATGACTCGCCTTCCAGTCTTTGTTGTTGTTGTTTTTGTTGTGAATGAAGCTCCGCCCCTTCCTGTTGGGTTGGGGGCTCGACCCCTGGAGGTCTGCAGCGACCTCCTCGGGGCTCAGGTTAAGGTTGATGTCAGGGTCGGAGGAGGAGCTGGTGATAGATGAAGGCAGGGCGAGGTTGTCGTCTCTGGAGGATCCAGACCCGGAGGACAAAGTGGAGATCAGGCTCACGGGGCGCCGGTAAGATGCCAGCAGGTCGGAGGAGTCGGAGGGTGTGGACGATGGAGCACGCTCATCGCTGCTGATGGAGGCGGTGGACAGGCGGGAGGACCCTGAGGAGGGGAGGGAGAGAGATGATGTCACTGATAGCAAACTTCTACATCATCACCTTTCACAATAAAAGCACTGAGGTTTTTCCACTGTCAGAGTGAGGGCAGAGTTTCACAATAAAAGCTTGTGTAAGGAGAGGTTAGAACATGATGAATGTTTGTCCGCAAAGACAGATAAAGCAGTGTGTCATTTTGGTCCTGGAGTCTGAATTCACTTTGAGGAAACACTCACGCCTCACATCCACAGCTGCAAACATCTGGACAGGTTGTAGCCTATTAACCACACCTGAGGAATGTCAGGAATCCAAATGTGTTTAGATGTTTTTACAGTGAAGAAACAGTTTGTACTGTGTGAAGCAACTGAACGAATGAGCAACATTTCAACATGTACATGCGGGCTGCTTGGCTGGGAATTAAATGTTCAGGAACTGACTCATCAGGTGGTTCGAGCTCCGGGAGTTTCAAAGTGAAACGCCTCAAACGCCCATTTCTTCCATCGACCTATAGTTCCTCTGGCATCCAGCATAGGCAGCAGTGAGTCAGTCCCCATTGACTCCCATATTATCATAAACATGTTTACAGCCTGTAAACAAACACTTTGATCTATCTTCAAAACACCTGTAGTCTATAACTCACCTGTTTAGTGTATGAAGACTGAGAGTTTGCATTATCAGGGGCGTGGCCTCTATGACTTACAGGTGCATGGTTACACAGATGGGTGTAGCTGCTAGCTGTCTTATTTGTGCCGTTTTATCCTTTAGGATGAGTTTCATGATATCATCGTGACAATAACAACATGGCTGCTGTGCAGTTACTTGCTGATGCTGGCAGATGTTTACAGGTATGACACTGTGAGAAAGTGGAAGCTACACATTCGTGTTTCATGTATGTAACCAGATTCTCGGATCAGGTGTTCAACCATCGTCCAACCAGCCAATCACAGCAGGTTCCCACAGACTCTTTCAGTGAAATCAGCATGTAGCAGATCAGCGATAGTCATTGATTCCTCTTTGATTATCTGGTTTAGCTTCATTGACAGATTTCTGGGAATCGCATACTGAGAGATTTGGTTGGCGCACGTACCGGCTAACCAGTCCTCTGAGGGTTTGGCTAAATATCTGAAGAGCAGCGACACCGACAGTCCACCTGAGACACAGACACACACATTCAACATGTGGACGACAACAGTAGGACAGCAGAGCGCTCCTCAGACAGGAAGTTCCTGCTGCCACCGTCTCTGATGTTCCTGTTAAACATACACAGAACTGTCAAACCTGACTTCAGAACACAGACAGAGCATACTCCCCAACAGGTGGAAAAGCAGGCACACAAAGGCAGGGGGTAACCAGCTTTGGACCTGTCCCAGGGCTCGCAAAATCGCTAGCCCGACGTCCCAGGGCTAGCGATTTTTCCAGTCGGGCTACCAAAATCTAACTCAGCCCTGCCCGTCGGGCTATCATGGAAGGATATATGTCTATGCTTTTGCATTCTTTCGCCAATGTAGCTGAGTAATTATGTCATTGGCATCGATGAGCCACTGTCAATATGTGACAAATTGAAATCGCGTTTAAATTTGCGCTTGCTTTTTGCTTTCACTTTCATTTTGCGATCGCGCAAACGGTGTGTAGAGAGCAGCAGCACTGATTGGTGAGTGACGATTAATTGCGCACCAATTCCTCTGACATCGTCTTATCACTCATTAGCTTACTATTCAAACGCGACAAGTGAAATCTCTCGCAGCAAGCTTAAACATGTGAGAGGTTGAGTGCGCAAAGAATCGCTGACCGTTATGTAAGTACGTGTGTAAAAGCAGCAGGATTTACGCTGGTATTTTAGTTCTGCTCAGCCAAATAAGACAGGTCAGGGTGAAGAAGGGGCAGCCAAAGAAAAGCCTACCACAAAACGGAAAAGTTATGACAAATCAGACTATGGGGCAAAAAGAAAGCGCAGCTTTTTTGGTTTCATGGACAAAAGAATTTCTGTGGCTGGAATATGACAAGCTAAATAACATGATGTTCTGCCAGGTGTGTTGTGAGTTTCATTTGATTTCTGAGTCGACAAGCGCCTTTGTTACTGGGACCAGTAATTTTAAGAAAGACCCCATCAGAACCCATGAGAAATGCAAGAAATGCATTATTGCCCAGTCAGCAGTATCTTTCCTAGAACAAACAGCAATTGCAAAAAAACATACTAAAAATAAACCAAGCACAACAAGAACTCCTGAAAAATCTGTTTAGAACTGCGTGCTATATTGCAAAGAGTGAACTACCACTGGCAAAATTTAGCAGTCTTTGCAAACTTCAAAAAGCAAATGGCCTAGATCTTGGTTCCACTTGCCTCTTACCCGTGACTTCAGTGGAAATTTCAGATTCAGGATCTGACACAGGCTGATTTATGTTCTACACAGTTCTTACAAGTTCATAGAAATTTCTGTTCAATTTGAACCAAGTATTTGAGTTGATGGTTGTAGTTCTTATACAGTTGTTGTGATTTGTATTTTAACATTTTTTTTGATTACTTTTTGTTTCCGTTACAATATTATACTTTAATGTATAATATTGTAAAGGAAACAAAACATAAAAAAAAATTGCTTTCTTTTTTATTCGGGCTACTTAAATTTATTTTGGGCTACCAAAAACTGAAGAATGCCTGCCCGAAGGGCTACCAGAGATTTTGAAATATTTGCGAGCCTTGTGTCCTCTCTGCTTCGCTGCACACACATTACAAACTGCACTTGAACACAACAGCTCAGGTCTGAATCATTTCAAACGGATCTTCTGTCCAATACTCAACAAACTCAGACACAAACACAGTTTCCTGAATTTCCTTCAGAATAAAAGTCAGTTAAAAGCCTTTAATGGGAAGCTGTGGGTGAAGTAAATTAACCCTGCAGGACTTTCAGCGGGAGGATCAGACGGACCTCTTCCGGCTCCGAAGAGCAGCTCAGCCGGAGGGTTTCACGCTGTGTTCACTTCACTCTCCCACATGACAGGAATCTCAGAAGCCAAAACACAAATCCTCCTTGAGAGGGAACACAGGAGGAGAAGGAGGAGGAGGGGAGGAGGAGTGCGTGTTTGAATGAAAACAGCTTCTCACACACACACACACACACACACACACAGAGAGAGAGTGGTCCGTTAGCTCTTTGGCTTCCTGCCATTCTGCAGCCAGGGAGGTGTTTACTCACCAGGCAGGAAGGGAGTGAGTTTATGGATGTGATAAGAGGCCTGGTGGGCCAGTCACAGCTCAGAGTTTACATTCAAACACCTTCAAACACACACACAGGGTTGACCTTTGACCTCTGCAACCGTTGGACCAACAGGAAGAGCAGCTTTTCTAGGACCCTGACCAGAGTTTGAAACCAGAATAAAAACTCAAACAGGAGAGAAATGAGCTGAAAACATCTGAAACCTCTTCACCTGCTCCGTTTAACACCTGTGAAGAAAAACGTGTTTGTTTAAAAAAAAAATAAAAAAAATAATCCACTCCGCTCATAGCTTTAGCACTAATGAGCTTTATTCAAACCTCTGACACTAGAAAACAGAAACAGTCTCTGAGACCTCACTCCATCCAAAATGCTGCATCAGGAAAAAAGTCTGAGATTTTCAGGGACCATCTGACGGCGACTCACCAAACCAGCGGCGCACAAACACTCGTCTGAGCCGCCAATCCTCCTCCACACTCCTGAAAGAGATCTTCACCTGTTCCTCTGAGCAGAAACACCTGACCACAGCTACATCGCCTCCTCCTCCTCCAGTCAGACTGCGCCACATGCTCCTCTGATACCCCATTGAACCTGAATGCTGGCCTCAACAAACGTCCTCAAAAAAAGGCTCAAAAACAAAAAGCAGATGAAAGAGAAGAGGTTGAGTTTTCCTGCAGCTCTAAAGTGCCCTGAATGCCCCACATGTGTAAACTGTGACTGCAGAGCTGAACAGAAACATGAGGAGGAAGAGGAGGAGGAGTTACAGGAGGAGGAGAAAGGGCAGACAGCAGGAGGAGTTGCTGAGGGGAGGAAAAGATTTAAAAAGAGAGGAAGATGAAGGTCCTTCCTCCTCTCTATTTGGGTTCAAATGAATAAAAAAATATATATATATATAAAAAAGAATCACAAAGAAACGCTAGCAGAGGGAGGGGCTACAAACTGACCTGACATGAGCCAGAAATACACTAGAGGGTGTTACCGAGCAACCACAGAGACTCGGGATCTGATCAGAAACATCTGAACAAACACAAGAGCTCACGATTTAATGATGACACACAACAACACAGACACACAACACAGACATAAACAACACAGTCACAGACACACAACAACACAGACACACAGGCAGCAACAAGACATCACAAAACACAACATTACAGCAACAGATACACAGGCAGCAACACAACAACACGGCAGAACCACGGCAACCCTCGCCGTCGGCTTTGATTTACTCGTCGCTCGCAGGTTGGCCCTGCCCCTCTGGACAACTTTAATCACTGTACTCGACTGAGTGCCTTCCTCTGCGCCTCCTCGCACACTTTCTCTTCAGCTCTGTTCAATGGGACCTGAAGTGCAGTCTGAAGATTACCCAGCTGCACCTGAACTCATCACTGATGTCATCCGTTTCTGTTCATAAAAAACTTTATTAGCATCATCATTTATTTTAGGTCCTCTTTTATTTCATTTTAAAGAGTCACATGTTTACTGGGGACGGAGCCTGAAACACATCACTGAGTGTGATTTTATTTCAAATACAAACGGAGCTCCGCCTTAACCTGCTAGGAACTGGCGTCCACATATGTGGACATCACATTTGTGGGATGTCTAGACCAAAATAATACATTTTGCTCTACAAGGACTTGATATCCAGTTACGAAGACAGTATACTGCCTCTGTTCTATCAAAATTTAAAATGAATGTCCTCCTATGTGGCTCTCATTTCTCTCAGAAACAAAAATCAGGTAAAAAAAAAAAAAAAAAATCAGCGGGGCTGATGACAGCAAGCTGGGCGGTGAGGTGAACACCATAACACGTACAGGCCGCATCAGGTGTCAGGGTTCACCACCTCACAGCAGGTCTCAGCACACTCACACAGGAAGTAAAGGCACCCTCCTCAGCGACCTGCACAAGTTTTCATTTTTCAAAATAAAAGTCTGCAAGGCACAAAAATACACCTTTTTCAGTCTGACAATGAAGTTTCCCGTCACACAGTCTCTCATCATGTCTGTCTTTTATTATTTAAAAGCATGATGACCTAACCTGTTTCAGTGTGAGCCTGACATCACCGCGCTGCAGCTGAAGGTCTCAGGTTAGTGTCTGTGGCAGAGGAGCTGGAACGTTCTGCGTGAATCTGTTTCCTCTTTCTCTGGATCACAACAGATGTGTGATCGTGTTGAAACTACAACACGGACCACAGATCACCTGACCTAAGTGATGCTCCATAAGTCACAGAATAAATTGTCTCACCATTCCTACAGAGATGATCTGGGGGAACTCATTACCTCGATTGGTCAGAGGGGCCGATGCCGCAATATGGCAGCCTCGCTTATGTCAGTCTGCCCCAGGGCAGCTGTAGCTATAATTGTGCTTTGCCTGCACCAGTGTGTGAATGTGAGAGTGAATAATAGTGGAATTGTAAAGCACTTTGGGTGCCCAGAAAAGCACTATGTAAATGCAATCCATTATTATTATTATTATTATTATCCCCTCCATTTCCCAGCTGACCTGAAGTAACCACAAACCCTGATTAGCAGATGCTGAATGAAAACACAGCGATTCACAGCGTTTCCATGAATCAAACGTCCCTGCAGCCACGAGACGTTTAGGGTGTGAAAATTCAAAACATATTATGGAAATGGAAATGCTTTGAATGAACATTTACATGATCTGAGTCACGTTTGTCCTCTCCAGCACGCTGCGTAGCTATGAATAATTGGACATCATCTTCTCCTTGTCGCTCCTTCAGCTCAGCGAGGTCAGAGCTGAGATGCGTCTTACTTTCACTAACATTGAGCTCCTCCATTTTGTTTCGGTCTGTTTGTTTATGTCCTGAAGCGTCTCGGGGGGGGGGGGGGGGGGGGGGTGAAGGGGGGGGTGGGATAATGGCCAACTGTTCTTGAGACACAACGGAGCCGTTTAACCACAGCGTCTCGCCATGATGCCACAGACACACGCCACTTGTAACCAGCGGGGGTGGACAAAATATCAGGAACAGGAACAGATCAGTGCTGCAAGAAGCGTGACGCTGTGAGTCGTGAACGGCAGAGTTACGGTTTGTACGGTTCCTCTCACACATGTACAAGAAACATGTGTGAGAGGAAACAGTGAGTGAAGCATTCATCACATTGCATTGAAGGTCCTGATCTGTGCAGCTTATCCTCTTTTAGAGGAACCTGACAGGTTTAGGAACCTGTCTGGTTCCTACCAGACAGGACAGAAACAATCTTGATCTTCCTGAAGATCCTTCAAACCTCACACAGCTTCAGCCCAAAGTACTAAAACTTTTTATTGTTTGTTGTGATGAAAGAAAAATGTGTGAGTTCAGACAGCAAGGGTGCTGCTGCTGCACAAGTCAACATCAACTAAAAACCTTAGTTTCCTGATATGTTATTTTTATTTTGATTAGGTTTTTTTTAATTTGCAGACGAACACAGTACAGGAAGCTGAAGAGCTGACTGGCTAAATCTGTCTCACGTATGGCGTTCCACAGGGTTCAGTCCAAGATCCTCTGATGTTTCCTGTTAAAATATTTCCTAATGTAACACTCAGTACTTTGTTTTACTGGTTTATAAAAAAAGAAAATCTGACATCTGAGATGACTCATGATTGGCTGCTTTCACACAATAACTTAGGAAGTGGTGTCTGAGGATATGCATCACTTCCTGTCAGAGTGCTGAGTCAAACAGCAGGTAAACAAAACATCTTCCCCCTCTGCGGGGAAGAGAGTAGGATTAACGTGGAGCGTCATTGTTCCTGCACACCTCGAATGCCTCACTCTAACAGGAATAACCCCTCGTTTCCCATAAGCCCCTTTCACCTCCTGAACCCCGACCACGAGCACGCAAACACAATCTATAATCTGTCGGTGTGATCGATCAGCAGCTGCACAATGAACAAGTACAGTGACATTTAGACCTACAGATTAATCATCTCCTTATTGATAAGCATGTTTCCTCAGCTGGAGGCGTGTGTGTGTGTTAATCTGGAGTAATGGGGATTAAAGTTGTGAGTTAATCCATCACAGATTACACACTGGAAACAACAACAGGAGAAGCAGAGCTGAACACTGTGGACCTGAGCCACTGTAATCTGCACAGGTGAGTTCACTTTAAAACACCAGCAAAGTATAAACTACATTCCGCACAGTGGCCATACTCTCAGGTACGCCCAAGACTACTGGCCTCACGCTACCTGTTACTCAGACTCACACCTACTGACAAACAGCTTTATTTGACGTGTTTTTCTTAGCTGATGTCGGTGAGCCTTGTGGCCAGCCGTCACTCACTTCTCCCGTTTTTAATAATCTGGGTAAACGTTGATGTTTCACACTGTGATGAGGCTTTCAGTGATTACCGTGCTCAGGGTTTCTGTTATTGAAGAACTTCTCTGATATTCCAGTTTATTCATGTATGAGTATTTAGGTCAGTCGTCCACCGAGACAAACCTGCTGCACACACACTGAGGTCTGACAGACAGCAGCTAGCACATGTTTATACCAGCGTTTCATGAACATGAACATGCACAGCTCTCTAGCCTCACGCTTACTCCACTGTGTTTACAGAGAAGTTGATGGTCCACTCTGATCATCACCGCTGGTCTGAGGTGTTTGATTCTGTCCATGATGGACCAACACCTGCACTCTGGTTATGTCTGTTCCTCTGGGCTCTGTTCAGGTGCAGCTGTGCTGCCCTGTTCTTTCACAGAGGAAAGGCTTTCTCCTGTGAAGTCCTTCCAAGCAGTCGTACCCGTTCAGTCTGATTCTCAGAGTGCTGTCATGAACTGTGACCTCAGAGTAGCAACGATGTGCTGAAGTACGTTGTAGTTTCTCCACCTCAGAGCACATCAGTAAGATCCAGCGAGTGCGAACAGCTGGACTCTAAACTTCACCTCCTCACACACAGGAGCCAGTCTGAACCAGTCCTGTGTGGACCAGAACTGCCTCAAACCAGTTTAAACAAAGCAGCATGATGATGTCATCGCGATAACCCCACCACCTATCTTATGCAACACATCAGCTGGTTCCCATAGTGATTAATAGGCAGGTGACTTGAGATCATGTTCAAGTCTGACACACACACACACACACACACACACACACACACACACACACACACACACACACACACCTCCTGTTGGGATCAAAAATAATCAATAATAACTACTCGGCAGACTGAATCTAGAGACTTCAGTTCCCATGATGCTCTGGGGCATGGCTGCCACATTCAACTGGTTTGAATCACACAATCAGGTTTAATCAGCATGTTTTCTACCTGCTGCTCCTACACGGAGTGATTTGATTGGCAGAAAGGTAACCTTCACACAGTTGTTTCTACAGCTGATCCAAGTCAGAGACCAGATTCCTCTACACAAACACAAACAGCTGAATCACCTCTGCAAAAAAAAACATCTCTCAGCACTTCACCCTTCACTTGCAGAAACACCTGAGCTTTGTGCTGAAACTCTAGAATCCCAGCCTACCTTAGAGGGAGCGAGAAGCAGAACCCAAAAGAGGATGTCTCCAGACCGAGTCTCCTCAGGACTGCCAGGTCTCACTGATCCACCTGCCGCCCTGAAGACAGGGGGTGGAGCCTAATCTAATTAGCCTCAGAGTAGCGTGGAGCACCAGATGCCACGTGCTGGTGACTGACCTGCCCCACCCCACCACCTGCCCTCACACACACAAATACACGTCTCATTTTGATATCTTAGTGAGGACATCTAATTGACATAATGTTTTCCTGCCTAAACCTAATCATAACCCTGACACTAAAACTGCATTCTGAGTCTCAAAAATGTCCCATGGGGACAACCGTTTTGGTCCTCATAAGTAACTGTTTATACAAAGACACACACCCTTACCCACACACACACAGTCTCTTTCATTTCTCTTTGTTCAGGTTTAGTTTTAGAAACTTCATCACTCTAATTTTTTATTTATTTTATTTGTTATATTATTGAAAATCAGATTATTGTAAATATTAAATTTTTTTTAAAATGTTTTAGTTGTTTCTTATAATTATTTCAGTTATTTTTTATTTTTATTTATGTAGGGACCTTTATTTATGTTATTATGTTTTTTTAATTTATGTTTTTTCACTTTTTCCAATTCATTTTAATACTTTTACTTTGCGAACTATAATTTTGTACATTCAGTGTTCTTCATTCTCAGGTTTTTACGTTATTGTTTACAGTCATTAAATTAATTATTAAAAGATTTGTTTTTATTATTGATGTTTATTTTCTTTTTATCATGAGTCGGTGGATGTTTGTTGTTTGTGAACGTGGCGGATTTTAAACTTGCTTCTGCTTTTTCACTTTTTGCTCTCCTGCAAATCGGAGCACCACGCCTCGAAGGACGCGGCGTTCACTTGCAACTTCGTGTGCGTGCAAACAGGAAACAACAGGCCTGACGTCACTCTGAGGACAGACACCCTTTGTCCTCCAACAGTGCCGCCGGCTCGCTCCAGCACGCAGAAGAAAGACGCCTCACATCCACTCTCGCCAACAAAGACTCATCTGTGGTTGACCAGGGCCAGAATCAGGACCGGGACCAGCAGATAGTCCTCAGGTCCACCTGAGGGAGTCTCACAGGGACACCCTTCTACAAGTTAAATAAAGTTTTTGCCAACTGGAGCAGCTCCAGAGAGTGCCCCTACAGAACGGGAAGTCCAGATGTGTTCAGGGAGCTCATAATTTAAGTCAGAACTAAAACCAGGGTCCAAGAGGAATAGGAAGAGCGTCTTACCTTCATCCATGGGGAGATCTGAGGAGGAGCAGAGAGTTCCTTCAGGCATCACCTGCAAGCATGCACGCGCGCACACACACACACACACAGGAGACTGATGAAGACCTTCAGCTGTTTAACATAAGCGGCAGCAGTCAGTACGTGCGGTGATGGAGGAGGTCATGTGATCAGACTCACCTGAGTGTGCAGAGTGATGATGAAGGCAAAACAGAAACCGAGCAGAGCGAGGACTGAAGAACCGGACCGACAGAAACCTGCATAGACATCAGGAAGTGACACAATTCAGAGTTCACCTGTGATGCATCCACTGATTCCTGTGTGATGATTTTATGTTTAAAGCTTTTGAAGCTTCCTGTTCACAAACTTATTACAGTTGTTATTTTTACTGCTCATCTGACTGTCCACAAACTCAAATATGAACATAAGCACCAACAAATTCAATTAAAAATAATTTAAACAAAATATAATATAGTAAATAATTGAATTAATGACTGTAATTTCTTAGGTTAACAAAATGACTTGTGTGAAGAAAAAAGAAAAAAAAACAGGATTTAGAAATGTATTTATTCAATGAATTCACATTTTTACTCTTAAAATTCCTACAAAAATAAATGAAATTTTTAATCATTAAATCTGAAGTCTTTCAGCTAATTTCAGTTATTGGATTTGGTTGATTTGATGAATCTGGATTATTCATCAGAAATAATTCATTAATAAAATGATTTTTTTAAAAAAGAAAAAGTCTCATTCCTCAGGCAGAGACAGAGCATGTGCAGACTGCGGCACCGCGCAGGTATGAACCTTGGGTGGTTTCCATGGCAACACATGAACGCGCACTGGTCAACTTTCCTGACATGGTTTTCTAGGTGAGCCTGATTTGAATAAAGTTTTGCTGTTTATAACTTTTAGATGAACAAAAGCTCAAAGTGTTTATGAAACAAACACAAACAACCAAACATAAAGAAAAAAAGGCAGCAGCGAGGATCAGCTGTGATCTGAGCTCATTAAAGCTTGGGCAACGCGGCTGTTTCCTCCGCGCGGAGCTCCGTTTAAAGGCGTCTAATTTGGTGTTTTCTGATTTTCTCTGCAAACATGTCTGAACTTGATCGTGTACTTTTTCTGAAACATCTGGGCCCGTCGATGTTTTCGGCTCCTCGTGTTTCATCACACAGCCTAATCTGGACCGATAATCTGTGAGCAGTACAGACTTGCTCCCTGGTCTGACTGCTCCGACCGACAGCTGTAAAAGTTGAAACATCCAGGAGGAGACGCGGTGTCGTAGATTTGAGGTGCCCCCGCTCTCATCATACCCCCACCCCCAAGTGTCTGTAATAGGATTTGCGTTGATCAGCTCGTCTTTAAATGTGAAAATTTCCTAACGGACTTATGACTGACAATCAACACCTACACGCTACGTGCCTTTGCTGTGATGAAGAGGATCTGAGCTGAGCCCGGGCTCTTCCTCTGAGGTAGAACACTTCCGCGAGCACAGCCTGGAGAGTGACCCAGAGCCCAGGCAGGACTCGGAGCTGCTCCCGGAGGAGTTTGAGAGCCAAAAAAGTTAAAGTGTGGACTCACCTCAGCCTCATTTACAGCCGCCACAGCCCTGCAGCTGCCCCCAGCACTTTACAGGAAAAATAAACTCTGCAGCACGGCTTCCTTACGGTCTACGCCGACTCCCGCTGCGCATGCGCACGCGCTCCCTTTGAAAAGTAGAAAAACGACAGAAACTGCGCTGACGCGTAAAATACACCTGAGAAGCGGAAGGTGAAAGAAATGAAAGACAAAAGACACACGTGCATTAATCAGTAAGAAGAGGACAGAGGAGAACAGAGAGTTGAAGGGTGAGGTTACTACCTGTCAGCGCAGGTGCCTCTACATTTGGATGGACCGAAGGTGATAAGCTTAGTGCTGTCCCTGTTTTACTGGAGAATGTTATCACACATCCAACATCGCCATAATAAAACACATCAGAGCTCTGCAGGTAAATACAGGAGGAAAAATAGATTTGCATAAACGCAGCGTGTCATTCAAGCAGCAGCAATGGAGGCTGAAAACGAGCCTCATCTGCATTTCTACGTCATCGATTGAAAATACGCTGCGGAAGACATCAGCACAACCTCGTTCAGCTTTCAATTTGAAATCTGTGTGTTTCAGTAAGATTCAGTTATCCCAATCACAGCAGCACAAACAAATCATATTAATAAGAAAATAATTCATGAAGTAGAATAGCTCAAAAAATAAAAACATAAATAAATATGACAACCCCATCAAAATAGTTAAATCTTAAAAAATGAGAGAAAAAGGAAAAGAGTAAAACACACGAGCACAGACACACACTGTAAATGTGTGCACGGATCCGACACACCCAAACTGCACTGACCACTCGGGGGCAGCAGAGCTCCACAGCACCAGAGGAACCAAATCTGTGCACTTGTTCATTACTGGCTTTGAAACATGTTTGATTTTGATGTATTCGTGTCTGTGTTTTCCTGTTCGGTGGACTCGGACCCTCACAAATGTTTCCTCTGATGTTAGTAACAGTTTTAGTGCAGCAGGCTTCAGATCTGCCGATTAGTGAACTCAGACACATTCCTTCAGGTGGAGATTTGAGTCAGTGACTGCTGTGCGAGTCTGCAGATGTCTGTGACTCACAAAACCGTCGGTTACAGAACAGCGAGTCTAAAACAAGTCCCAACCTGTCCAAGGGCAGAAGAACAGCTCGTGACTCCGGCTGCAGCAGTGTCGAGTGTAACGTCTGAGAGCGCAGGCAGAAAAGTTTTCACCTCCGTTCTGGAGTGCAGTCTGACATGAGGCATGAGATTTGGTCTGATTAAAGTGAAATCCGCAGGCCGAGCTCTGGATCTCGACCCTGACCCACATCCACGCCTGTCACCCTGTCTGTAATCAGTCCAGACTCGACTTCCTGCAGCTGCTGGTTTCCACATTCTTCCACCCCATGATGGCTCTGGGAGATGTTCATTGGCTCCTGGTTCAATCCGATGTTTCAGCGAAATTGCTGAAGGACAGTGCTGATGTGACTAATGGAAGGAGTTGTAGTGATGATGCGAGAGGCGGGGTTTGGGGCCAGCTGCAGGTATGTATGGGCCTGAGAGGAACACCACAGAGAACACAGTTCGAGTCATCGATGTAACAAAGGAGTGAAAGAAAAAGGCAGTGCTACTGGTTGTGACAGGGGCCCAGAGTTGCACCCCCGGTGGACAGCACTTTGTACGAGGTCTGCAAACGGGCTGCTGCCAAGCTAGGCATCCCATGGCCAGCCGCCCAGGATGCCGAAGGGGCAGAACGCGACCTGTATGATGGCAAGAGGCTCCCACCAGCCTTGCCTCCATCGAAGCAGCTTTTGCCAGCCGTCCCGGCCTGCATGAAAGAAATGAGTCGCTATTGGTCAAGCCCTTTTAAAAGCAAGCTTCCGACCAAGGGCTGCTCTAAGCTTGAGATCCAGGGGATGGGTGAACTGGGGCTGACCGAACCCCCAGCAGTGGAGCCTTCAGTGGGGTATCACCTTCACCCTAGCCGCAGGGCAATCTCAGCTTCTTCTAGCATTTCTTTGCCCAACAAGATAGATCGCCTCACGGCATCTATTTATCAAAGGATGTACAAATATGCTGCACAGTAAGTATGCTCGCTTAATGCAGTCACACTGCTATCAGAATATCAGGCAGAAATTCTGTAAGACATGGGCCGTCAGCTTGACTCTGAGTTCTCCGAACCCAGCCCTCTGGGATGAAATCTGCGTGGTTAATGATCTCATTCTTCGCTCCTCCAGGGAAGCAGTCCAAGGGTGTGGCCGCGTTATGGGCCTTGCAGTCTCAGGTGAGAGAGCCTTGTGGCTAAACCTGTCAGGCCTAGGTGATGCTCAGAAGGCTGAGGTCATGGATGCAGCCTATGACCCAACCAAGGGTCTCTTTGGCCCAGCCCTGGAGAGAATGAGAGAAACAAGCACCCGCAGAAAGCAGGAGGGAGAAGCATTCAACCTCTGCTTACCCAGAAAACCTAACTCTCAGCCCCAGCAGGTGCCAAGAGCTGGCTTTGCAGCAACAGCAGCAGCTGTGAGAGGGAGACAGAGTGGGGTCAGAATGTAGAGAGGAGAAGGAGGCTAGCAGGGTGCCCACCAGGCCAAGGTAGAGAACCGAAGACCTTGGGGCAAGCATTCCTTTGCAGCAGTTGCTGCAAAGAACAAGCCGTCACACCCCAGAGAGGGGAAAAAGAAGCGGTCAGCCTAGCACACCTGCAGCATTCTGTGTCACCCCTTTTTTCTCCCCCAAAGAGAAGGAAGGTGTTAGAAGGGGTAACCAAATCACTCCAAGGTTCAGGGTCTCCGGAAGTTTCCAGTTCACCAGGAGCACCCTCTCAGTCTCCTCCTCCAGTTCAGGGAGGACAGACTTGTGGACAAATGGCTCAGTGTCACCAAACACTCCTAAGCACTCTGTGTCACCAAGCACTGCCCAGAGTCACCAGACACTTCACTGTGGTTTGGGGGTAACAAAAGAAAACGTGCATTTCTGCAGCCAGGCAGTTTGCCAGGGGCAGAAGGTCCCCCCAGTTTCAAAATAAAAACAAAAGAAAATCACTGCAATTTGTCTTTGTTCCCAGCGGGGGGAGCTCACGCTCTTCCCGAGGGGGAGAGCCCCAACTCCTTCCGGGAGACAGGGGTGACTTCACGCTACCGCGTCTTCAGAGGCCTGCTCGCAGCGCGGCTGGAGCGGTGGCGTGCATGTGCAGTTCATCCCTGGGTCTTGTCAACCATTTCCCATGGTCACAGACTACAGTTTGCGGCAAAACCACCGAGATTCGGTGGAGTGTTAGCTTCTGTGGCCAGTGGCGATTCAGCGAATATGCTGGAGGAGGAAATATTCTCCCTGTTACACAAACAGGCGATCAGAGCGGTTCCGAGCGAAGAAGCTCAGCAGGGTTTTTACTCCCGCCATTTCCTCATCCCGAAAAAGGACGGAACGTCACTCCGTCCTATTCTGGATCTGCGTGTGTTAAACAAGCATTTGAGAAAGTACACGTTCAGAATGCTCACACACAAGACGCTTTGTCGCTCAATTCACACAGGCGATTGGTTTGTTACAATCGACCTATCAGACGCATATTTTCACGTCGCCATTTATCCTCCACACAGGAAATACCTCAGGTTTGCTTATCAGAGCATAGCATACGAGTTTCAAACTATCCCATTCGGGCTATCCTTAGCTCCAAGGGTGTTCAGCAAATGTGTGGAGGCAGCGCTGTCTCCGTTAAGGAACAGCGGCATCAGAATATTCTCTTACATAGACGATTATCTAATATGCTCACGATCGCGCGAGCAGGCGATCAAAGACTCCGAGGTGATAGTGAATCACCTCACGGAGCTTGGGTTCAAAATCAACCTGGAAAAGAGCCACTTGGAACCCGTACAGTTTACAGAGTATCTGGGGCTCAGAATAGACTCCATCTCTTATTGTGTCGCACTTTCAGAGCGGAGGATCACATCCTTCACTCACTGTCTTTCCCGTTTTCAGCTGGGGAAAGTCGTGCGGTTCCGACTCTGTCTCTGCCTCCTCGGCCTCATGGCCTCGGTGATATCGGTGGTACATTTGGGGCTGCTTATGATGAGAGATTTTCAGCGGTGGGTCGCTTCTCTGCAGCTGTGCCCTCGTCAACATCCCAGTCGTGGTGTAAAAATAACACAGCCGTGTATCGCGGCTCTCCGGCCTTGGAGGAGCCTGACAGCTCTCGCTGCGGAGGTACCTCTTGGGGCAGTATCATCCAGGGTGACGCTGACCACAGATGCATCCCTGTCAGGTTGGGGTGCAACTATGATGGGCAGAGCAGTGAATGGCGTTTGGTCACAGAGACTTGCTCTGAATCACATAAATGTGCTGGAGCTCCGCGCGGTGCTCCTAGCCTTATGGCATTTTCTGCCGTATCTCCGGGGTCAACATATTTTAGTGAAAACAGGCAACTCCACTGTAGTTGCTTATATCAACGGCCAGGGCGGCACCCGTTCCTGGCAGCTATAGGTTAGCCAGGGAAATAATTATGTGGAGCAGTACTCGGCTCCTCTCCCTTCGGGCAACTCACGTGCCAGGAATTCTGAACAGGGGGGCGGACCTCCTGTCCAGAGGAAATCCACTGTTCGGAGAATGGAGGCTTCACCCACAGGTGGTGGAGCAGATTTGGCAGAGATACGGCTGGGCTGCCGTAGATGTCTTCGCCTCGCGAGAAAACACACAGTGCCCTCTGTTTTTCTCCCTGTCAGACGCACATGCGCCACTGGGCGTGGATGCGCTGGCCCATCCATGGCCAAAAACTCTGCTGTATGCTTTCCCTCCCCTCAGCCTGATCTCCCCAACACTGATCAGAGTGAGGGATCAGGGGCTGTCACCGATTTTAATAGCTCCACGGTGGCCATCCAAACACTGGATAGCAGAAATCATCCAGCTTCTGGTGGACGAGCCATGGCCACTCCCCATCCGCAAGGACCTTCTGTCTCAGGCACGGGGGGAGATATACCATCCCCATCCAGACCAGGTTGCTCTCTGGGCCTGGCCCATGAAAGGTGGAATTTGAAGGCAGCAAGCATGCCTCCGAAGGTTATTGAAACCATTCAGAATGCCAGAGCCTCCTCCACTCGTTCCATTTACAGCAGTAAATGGCGTGTTTTTGAAGAGTGGTGCCATGAAAAGCAGATTATCCCTTTTCAGTGTTCAGTGGTGGAGCTGTTGTGTTTTCTTCAAGACTTGCTGGACAAAAGGAGAGCTTTTTCCTCCATAAAGGTCTATTTAGCAGCTATTTCAGCCTGCCACGTGGGGTTTGGTGATAAACCTGCCGGGCAGCACCCCCTTTTATGTCGCTTCATGAGAGGGGCGCGTCGAACGCTCCCAGTTTCTAGACCACTGGTCCCTTTATGGGATCTGTCAGTCGTTTTAGACACCCTTTCCCACCACCCCTTTGAGCCTATTGGGGCAGTGGGGTTGAAGTTTCTCTCTCTTAAAACCACTCTGCTGTTGGCTCTAACCATAACCAAGCGAGTTAGTGAATTACAGGATCTGTCTATTCACCCCTCTTGTCTACAGCTGGCCCCGGGACTCACTAAAGCACTCCTGAGACCTAACCCAGCTTTTGTCCCTAAAGTGTTGGAAACGTCATACAGGTGCTCTACAGTAGAGCTCCTAGCTTTTCACCCCCCTCCATTCTCTTCAGAGAGGGAGCAGAGGCTGAACACTTTGTGCCCTGTCCAGGCCTTGGGGACTTATGTTGACAGAACAGCTGGATTCAGGAAGTCGGATCAGCTGTTTGTTTCCTGGGCCTCCCCTCACAGGAGAAGGCCCGTATCACGCCAGAGGCTAGCTCATCGGATTGTAGAGGCCTTAGCTCTGGCTTATAGCTGTAAGGGCTTGCAGGCCCCCCCGGGACTCCGAGCTCACTCCACTAGGGGTGTGGCCACATCCTGGTCTTTGTTCAGAGGTGTATCAGTCCAGGATATTTGTGCGGCAGCAAGCTGGGCTACGCCGCACACGTTTGTCCGGTTTTATCGGCTGGATGTTGCACAGTCATCCCTGGCTCAGACAGTGCTGGATTCTGGTGCCTCGGGTTCGACCTGAGATCCTGGAGTAGCACTGAAGATTAGCTTCGGGAGCTGGCGCAATCCAGGAGTGGGCCATATCTCCCATAGTGAAACACCGAGCGAAGTTAGAAAAAGAACGTTGGGTTACTTAACGTAATCCCTGGTTCTTTGATAACAGAGTGAGGTGTTTCACCAACACTTCTCTCCTTGCTTAGGCATGGAAAGAAATCTGCCTGGAATGAGTTAGGAGGAGCTGGTTGGCCGTGTTAGTATGAGGGGGCGGAGCCCTGAGCACAGCTCGACAGGTCTGTCATAGACAGACGTGGTGTCATTGGAGCTTCCGTAGTTGGTCACGCCGAGGCGATTCCCATAGTGAAACACCTCACTCTGTTATCAAAGAACCAGGGATTACGTTAAGTAACCCAATGTTTTAATACATTTTTGAGACTTCGACATCATTGGTGTGGGGTTTGTAAATAAATGGCACAACACGTTTTAGGTGATAAATTGCAGGAAATATGATAGAAATGAAAGTTTATATAAGCAAATTTGTTCTATCAAAGTCACATTAAGAAGATTTATTGATTATTCTGAGAAATAACAGTGGTAATGTGCAGATCACAGCTGTTGTTTCAGGACAAAATGCCGCTGTACCTTTTGAGTTAGTGAGGTCGTACTTTCGGTTTTGGTAACAAGGAAGGAAACGATTTGTCTTTGGACTCATAAACACAGGGTTGATATCAGGATGAGGATGATGAAGAGATGGTGCAGAAAGCTTTGTCTGATCAGAAGAAAAATAAAAATGTATTAGTGGATTTGTGCAAAATGAAATGTCTGGTAATGGACAGATGCAAGGTTATCGATGGTTACAGCCTCATGCATTAACGAAGACGGATGACGTATCACTGTAGGGCTGATCACTTTGTTTCACTGACTCATCTACATGAGGCATTCTTAGAGGGGACAGCAGCCTGTTATCTCTACACATTTTCTCAAAATAGATTTTAGAATTTTATATTTAAATTTGAACCTTATTCTCAAAATTATCAACAATATTATTTTTTCTCAATGTGACCCTAAGAGTCAGCTGTAATAAATGTTCAATCTTCATACAATTCGAATGTTCTGGCTTCACGGGTCAGACTAGAAAGGGTCTGAGGAGGTATCAGCAGGGAGGCAAAAACTGTTAAATTTCGATAAGGTGGACTGTTCAGTGTGACAAAGTTGCAGGAGAACAGGTTTGACTCCCTGGAGGCAAACACAGAGGGCAGTGGGGTTTGGTAGACAGGTAGAGAACTGGGTCCCAGAACTGGGTTAGTGTCCCGAAAAAGAGGTTTTGGTAAAATCGCCCAAGGGCCCAAGCGTCCGGTGAGTGTCCGGTTTTGAAATCGCCCTGGGTTTGTGTCCCGAGCGTCCCTTCATTGGGTTTTGTCGCGCGACTGGATTATTGTCCCACAACTGGGTTAGGGTCCCGAAAGATTGGGTTAGTGTCCCGAGCGGTCCGGTGCGAGTCCGGAGTAGGCCTATTTTGTGTTGTTGTTGTGTGAGTGGGTGCGCAGCAGGCATGGTCTGTGACACAGTTGTTGTTATTATGGGTTCCCGAGCATGTCAGACTGCCTCACAGTGAGACGACACATGCATGCAAGAATTCACTCCTGGCAGCGCGAGATATTCATATTCTCATACAAAACTGTGATTTTGAGGGTAAATTGGTTGCTGTAAAATGTTTAGATTCAAATCTTAGAAATTTTCAGAAAACATAGCAGCCTTGAAGAGTGTGTGGAGAAGGCCAGCCCACATCAGCAGCAGTTAAGATATGCTCTGGTGAATGGCTTTCCCCCACCCCTTGCTGACACAAAATGTTTAGATTATTCTTTGGCTTGCCCTGATCAACAACAGCCTGTGTTCCAGACCATAGATTTAATTGAGGTGGATACTTGTTAAAAGTACTCTGCATTAAGCTTAGGATTGCTCAAATTCAGTACAATGACATATGAGATGAAGTAAAATAGGTAAATATTTAAACTAATGATGTGCATAGAGGCACTTGACCTGTTTGAAAGACTGTCACCCTATTATGAGCCATTGTTGAGATATAGAGCACACCCATGAAAACAACTAATATGCTGAACCCTGTATGAAACAGCTAAGACTACATGATGGAGAAACTGAACTGAATATGAAAGTGCGTGCTTTGCCACTGTGTGGGGCAAAGCACGCAACCACTGTGTGAGGTTGCGTTGCGGTCTCTTCTGAGCTGATGAGCAAGCTACACATTATCAGATCGAGAGCTGGCTGAGAACTCATCAAAGAGAGGGAAACAGAACTGTGATAACTATGATAACTGGAGTATGCAGTGTTTCCGTGAGTTCAGCTTCTTCTTTCAGATGCGCAGCAGTTTTTCTGCATCTTGACTCATGTGTGTAGAGTGTTCATAGCATCAGCATCATGTTTTTGTTATTTGTTTTGTTGGGTTGAAACATAATTAAATAAACTTATGATCATACTTATGGATCACCAAGGCACATATCATCAGCCATATGATTTCTTTCCGCAGATGAAAAAAGTGAGTGTGAATGTGTCTGACGTCACAGTGTTTTTGTGCGCTGTGTAAAAGTAATTGCCTCCAATTGTGAGAGCGGTGATTCTGCAGGTCACCAGCTATTGTAAAGGAAAAAAAAAAAAAAAAAAAAAGAGTAAAAAAGAGACAAAATTTACATTGTAGATGAAAAATAACCATAGGAAAAAGGTTTTGTGTTGATCAGCCAAGAACAACTACAATCTCATTTTCTGCTTTTAAGAAAGGACTGTTCACAAAAACAGAGAAAGAGAGAGAGGTGTGTTGATTAAGCAGTGATAATAATAATGAAAATGTCTTAGTTTGTCACTTTCAGATGAAAAGCAGACCTGAATCAATTTTCCACATGCAGCGGTCGGAAGAAAGTTATAGTTTAACATCATTGGAAACGTTCAGGCCAAGTTTTTGGCTGACTTATTTACAGCTCCATGTGTCCCTCAACCTCACAAGCAAGCTCTCACTCCTCCCTGAAGACAAGGAATGCAGCTCCAAAGAGCAATAACATGGCAGATAAAGAGACAGCAGAAAAGTCCTGAGCAAAGAGTCCCAGCAAGCAGCAGCAGTGTGGACAAACAGCATCGGACAAGAAAAGCAAACCCATCATCCTGCCTGATTGGATGAATGGCACTGTGTTTCCAACAAGCTGCAACTTCACTGTGCTTGTGAAAAGAACAGTTGAGGAGAACTGAGGAGACTGTTGGAGGTTGACATTTGCCACCTTTGGAGTAAAATGGCAAGAAGAGACAGTGGAACACTGGACAAAGCTGAAAGAGAACTGCCGGCTATTGGACTATTGAAGTGGGAGAGGACAACAGAGTGAGAGTAGGTAGAACACAGAGGAGTGCTGGTGTTTAATGTGGGAAATCAAAATTTGGGTTAGCAAACCTGGGGAAAAGAAAACTGACTGCTTAAGTGGGAAAATTGTGAAAGAGTCTGAAACACTGCGAAAGGAAACATACAAAATCACACACACAAGCAGAACATGCATTAACCCTACTAACACAAACACAAGAGAGCTCATGAAGAGTAGGCAGCATCTTGAGCATGTGAGTCTGTTTATCATCTTGTCCAAGTCACCTCGTGTGATGCAAAGATCAGTGGACTCATAGCACATTCAATTCAATTCAATTCAATTTTATTTATATAGCGCCAAATCACAACAAATGTCGCCTCAAGGCACTTCATAGATACAGAGAAAAGCCCAACAATCATATGACCCCCTATGAGCAAGCACTTTGGCGACAGTGGGAAGGAAAAACTCCCTTTTAACAGGAAGAAACCTCCGGCAGAACCAGGCTCAGGGAGGGGCGGCCATCTGCTGCGACCGGTTGGGGTGTGATTCACATCAGTTACAAAATGATCAAATAATATCAGAGAAGTGTGTAGGAAAGGCAGCTTTAAGAATATGCTCTGCTGGATATGCAGCTCCACAGACATTGATTAAACCTGCCTAATAACACAAACACATGCAATGAAAATCAGCTTGTTATCTCTCATCAGTGTTAAAATAGTGTCAATTTAACAGACACTTGTTATCAAATGCTGAATTTATCCAATGCTGACAATTAACTCTCTAGGTTGCAGGACAACAGTTTTAACTTTTGTGGGAAAAAAGATTCTGGTTTGACCAACCAGTGATCAGACAATAAATTTAGTTGTTACTATAGTAAATTGGGAGGTGCTTTCTTCTTGACTGATGCAGCACAAGTAATTTACTGTATGAGGGAAATTCTATTTTGTGATAATATTTTGAACATGCATTTCTGTTGTCCTGTCAACTTGGTGGGTTAATAGCTGAGATGCAAATTAGTTGATTGTTCTTAGATTAATGAAAGGTGACTGAATTCTAGCACAAGTGAACAGGATGTGTTGGAGTTTGTTAGAGTGGAGACTCTAAAACACCGAGTTTCCTGTTTTGATATGCGGGTGAATCCTGCACCCAGATACACAACTCTGAATACATAAGAACAAACTTCTTTTGTGAAGTGCATGACAACATGTCACATGTTTTATGATGAAGGGAAAAAAGGAGAACTAAATAAATCTGTGGCCTAAATGAGTGAGAAGCACAGACCTGGGGATTAAACTCATAGCTAATAAGACATTAGGGTTATGTTGTGTGTTGTGTGGCTGATGGATGGTTTGGAGTGAATCTAGCTGATGATTTTTCTTTTGTTGTGAAGTTGAGCCTGCCAATTAGTATGATGGTATGATAAATCATGTTAATGGTATAATTTACCCTCCTGAGTTGAGGAGCATGTGTCATGACTTAACAAGGCCTTTTTATTTTGATACTTTCACAGTGCACTGAAAGTGTTGTTTGATACTCTGTCGTTTGAGCAGATCTGCCTGCAGATTAGAACAAAAGCGCTATACGACACGTCGTCGAGAAAATTGTTACAAGTGAGCTTCTCCACATTAAAATGGGCTCAGGAGAAAGTCACTTATCTGGGACAATTAGAAAGTAAGTTCCTGTTCAAAAAGGATTCAGCGAGGTAATCCGATCTAAAGTTCTTCTTTTTCTTTTTGAAATGACGTCATTTTGCTGAGAGTGGAAACGTAATGCGACGATCGATTCCACTATCAGCAAAGAAAGAAAGAATGAATGAAAGAATGAATGACAAATGAGTGAGAGAAAATAAAACTGACTGACTGGTAAAAGCTGACAAAAGCTGACAAGATTTTACTGATGTAACACGACTGTGCGAAGTTAACCCCCACCTGACAAAGGTGCAGGTGAATCTATGTGTGTTTCTTTTTACAGAAGCAGAAAGATGACAGCAACATCCTAGGTTGCGTGAGTTTTGGCTGTACCGATTTAGCTTTTAAATGCCATTTTCTGTGTCTGTGCATCCACCAAGGGTGTTATTCACTACCTTGTGTTGCTCACAGAGGTAACTGTGACAAAGTGTGTATACATCTGCACAGCGCTAACATTTGCATTTTCTTCTCTACAGCATTACAGTTCTTCATGTGGTTTGATCATGTGATTTATAACAGGACAATTGGTTGATGTTTGTTTCTCTACTACAGGTTATGAGTTGGTGATGCTGTTACACTGTGTTGTTGGGAAAATGTTGAAGGTTACTTTGACAATGTGAATAACGTGAGAAATTTCCTGTGTTGAAACCAGTGTCACTTCTTTTCACAGCTATGGATGGCTAACTTTATGGTCTTTTTATAGCACCTCTGGAACCTGTCGACCTGCGCCTGGTCACCAGGATGATCTATGTGTGTTGCTAATGTTTGTTTTTCTAAGAGTGCATGTAGAGGATTCAGCAGAGACGGACAAGTAACATTAGAAAGCAAATAAGAGATGCAGTGTTTGTGGAATAGTTTAGTATGGGGGTCATTAGCTGGCCACTATTGAGCTCCTAGTAATATATGAGTGGAGTGACTTTGCTTAAGGGAAGTCACCGATTACATTAATGTTGACTGAGTACATGGGATGATCCATGTCTGAGGCAAATTATGGTAATAATTGTAGTTTACTGATTTGAGAAAACCTGCACATGATACTTGTCTTGCTGATGCTGAATGCTTTATTACTCTTATGATACAATTGTTTATAAGTGTGAAGTTTGATTTCACTTTTAGATCTTGTTTTCCAGGCCATGATGGTGTGTATGGAGGCTCCTGGCAGAGCCAAGTTTTAAGCAAACTTAATATGCAAAACCGACGGACATCTTTTATTGCAGGGTTGTAGGTCCGGGGTGGTGCTGCTCCAGAGGAGGAGATGCCCTGATGTTGCCTGGGACATGATCTAGCTAACCTTTTTCTTTAAGACAGGAATCTAGGGTTGATGAGTTGACTCATGGGAGTGTACATGCATCAAGAGGAGGGGTCCAGGATTAACATGAAACAATGTTTTTTTATGATTGTTGCAGTGATTTGTGTGATTAACCATTCATTCACGGGTATTAAACCTATGCAAGTGGTGCATCCATGTTCAGATGAGGCTTTGATGGCCTATAAGTGAAGTTCACTGAACTAGAGAATGTGGTTTGATGATTGTTGACATGCTCTTCAAATAGAAGTTTTTCCTCCCAGCAAGGAAATACAGGTGCAGCAGTCAGAATATTGCTGAAAGGAATCTCCTGAGAAATCTTCAGAGGCCCAGTGAGAAGCGAGAACCATTCCAGGCATAGCTGAAAGCCCAAGCAGTGGTTGAGGTCAAAGGTCGAGCTGGTTGGGTCCCATCATGAGATCAGACTTTGGAGCCACAGCAAGGACCATGAAGCTGCAATTGAATGAGAGCTGTGCCAAGGGGGCTTTCCAGAGGCCAACAGAGGAGATTGTGGACAACAGACGGGCACCTGAAGGATGAGGGGAGCATGCCACGCTCCATCGACAGCGCAGAGGGAGTCCAAGGATTGACATCATGATTCTGTGAAAAGCACAGGAACCAGAGGCTATGGAGAGGGGTTGCAGAGATGAATGGACAGTAGAGGAGTTATAAGTATCCCTCTCGCAGGACGAAGGCCTGAAGTGAGGTGATGGGGATTGGTAGAGGCCATAAAACAGGAGTGCTGACGAGGCCTGCAGCTTTGGAGATAGCTGAGACCCATGTTGACAAACAACAAAATCAACTGGTATGTTTGAATGTCTATTCTACATACGACTCTGGTCCTATGGACAATGATGGAAACAACTGGAAGAGACATTTATGACGCCCAGTAGAACTTAAACCACTCTGCAGAGAGACGTGGGATTTACATGCCTAGAGGAGGAGCACCACAAAGCTGGGATGTTTTTGAAAAATGTTAATTTCTCTTTTGACTATTAACAATTCATTTGTTTGCTCGTAGGATGCAGTTTGCCATTGGATGAGATCAATGAGGAATGGGATAACTGCTAATACATTTGTTAAACTGTGTACTTTTACAGTAATTTAGGGTGATTTGACATATACTGAGTATAAAAATGTTTGCATTGACACTGTCAGACATGAGGTATTCATAACTGGAGACTTTTCTAGCATAATTGTCAAAAGGGGGGAAATGTTAGATTTGTATTGTTTATTGTCATTTATGCTTAGAAATATTTAACCATATATGCTTAGAAGTGTATAATCGATTGTGTAGTGATAGGATGTGTGATCCTTAATAGTCTGCAAAGGCTTGGTGTGCATTCCAGAGTGTTCTGGCATTCACACCTACATCCTGGAAGCATGGGAGAGGTCGTACCTTCTCTTATTGTTTTATGGTAGGATAAACGTAGTTATATCTGTTTTAGTCTAAGTGCCTTCTGTTTAGATGAACTGCTGGACTTCCAGACCAGCAGGGTTAGGGAAGTGTCTATGGGGTCACACTCTGACCACACACACACACACACACACACACACACACACACACACACACACACACACACACACACACACAGTACTCTTTGTTTGTATGTAGATGTCATATGTTAATGAAGCTATGTATATTCATGTAACCTCAATAAAAGAGCAGTGTTACGGGGGAGCAGATGAGAGCAACTGGGGTCAAGTGAAGGAACGGCGTTTGTCCGATTCTCTCCCGTGCACGAGAAACATGAAGAACTTTGCCTACTCGTGTATTGCTTTGCTGTGTAATTACATTGTCTTCAATGTTCCAGCGAATAGGTTTAAGCTACAAACCTATCAGCTGAGAAGTGTGATCCCCCTGTAGTTCGAACACAACCTCTGGTCCCCCTTCTTAAAAATGGGGACCACCACCCCGGTGTGCCAGTCCAGGGGTACTGCCCCTGATCTTCACACAACATTGTAGAGGCATGTCAGCCAGTACAGCCCTACACACCCAGAGCCTTCAGGAACTCGGGGCGGACCTCATTCACACCAGGGGCTCTGTCACCATGGAGTTGTTTAAGTGGCTCAGTGACCTCGCCCCTGGAAATTGGATGGTCATCCCCCTCATCCCCAGACTCTGCTTCGTCCTCGGAAGACGTGTCAGTGGGATTAAGGAGGTCCTCAAAGTACTCCTTCCACCGCCTGACAATTTTCTCAGTCGAAGTCAGCAGCGCTCCACCAGCACTATACACAGTGCAGGTAGAGCACCGCTTTCCCCTCCTGAGACGCCTCACGGTTTCGAGGCAGTCCGAAAGTCTTTTTCCATGGCCTCTCCGAACTCTTCCCACACCAGAGTTTTTGCTTCCAGACTTTAAATCATCAAACTGTAAATCATAAATTTTAAATTGTTATTGACCCCTTTACCCCTAGTCCTAAAGTGTATATTTATTTTCTTACTCTTCTTCTATTTATTGTTTGTTTACTTGCACTGCTGTAACTGGAGCCTCGTCATCTCGTCTCTCTATATACTGTACTGTATAAAGTGGAGATGACCTCTCTTCCCTGTGCTGCAAGCAGCAGGCACACCTCGCAAACGGAGGGCGCCCTTACTCCCTGCAAATGGGCGGTAGAAAACCGACCAGTGCCTATGCCATCTCCAAAATGCGCTAGCTGATGTCGGGGCAGCACGAGTACGAGCAACCTTTTTTTGGAGAAGCCCATGATGCCGCCCCCACCACCCGTGTGTGTACGTGTGCGCGTGTGTGTGTATATATATATATATATAAAATAATCAATCACATCCCCCATTTATGTATGCAATATTTTAAATTAGGTATTCAGCTCATTCACCTACATTACACATAAACCAAAACAGGACAGAGTAAATAATAAGACAACATAAACCCTTTTAGTCCCACATGTGAGAAAATTTTAGGTCACGGCAGAAAGTTCAAGTTTAAGAGTAAACGTTAAAAAAACCACAATAGAACAGTGCAGCTGCAGGGCGCAGCGCTACCAGCTGATCCCTCACGTAAACAAGGGAGCCATTCGCCGGGTCTCCAAATACAGGTGAAAAAAGTGGGGGGCAAAGGGGAGAAAAATGACCAGAACTAGCACGAAACTGTAGTGTATGATCTCAGAATCTGTTTGGTAAGACGTAAGTTAAAGGTTAAGAGACGTAAAGAGGAAAATAAGAAAGAAACTCAGAAATGAGCGGAACTGCCGTAACACATAACACAGTTAAGGAATCCACTTGTTTCAGAAAAAGCATTCTGTTTTTTACCTTGTTTGCTCATGCTTTAAACATATCAAAATGCAGAGTGGGTTACATACATTGGTACCGAATAGGTAATCACTTAGCAGCAAGGTGAATCTGTGATGAATTAGTGTGGTCTGCACTTCCTCTTCTTTGATTGGGTGAAAGGAGTTGAAAGTAATTGGATGAGGGAACCATGGGGATTGCCCTGCATAATTTCAAGAAAACTGCGTTTTAAACGCCATCATAGCTGACACAGAAAGCCGCAGTTTTTATCCATCGTTGCCGTTTTCTGACGAGTGACATAAAAAGCAGCGTTCAAAGACAGATAAAAACAGCATTTTTTTCCGCCACTCAGATGGGGCGTTCAAGGCACCAGTTTGTGGTGTAAAAAAACCATAGACTGGTGGGGTTTTTTATGGTGTTTTGAATAATTAAACAGTGTTTTTTATGCCATTCTTACAAAACGGGTTAGAAAAGTGGTGAATTTTGGCCCTGATGGCTTGCCAGAGTAATTTGATTCCTCTGGGAGTTCATATTGAATGAACTGAAATCAGTAGTGTGATCTCCAGTCTTGATATAAGGAATGAGAGAATTGACAGCTGTTAATTTTAATCAGCCTGTCTCAGTTGTTTTAACTCTTCGAATCACAAAGTAATGTGGTAACATTTGGACTGACGAGTTTACTGTCAGCATTTTAATTGCTAGTTTAAAGGCTGTAGGTTGCAGCCATTCCTCTCACACTGTATAAACGTAACAGGCCTCAGTGCAGGTTCTAATACTCTGAGCTGCTTCAAGCTTTATTTGTGAAGAGCACAGCAGCTTACAAAACACATAGCTAGCTCGTACAGCTACAAAGTAAAATTTTCAGCTAAGATTACCTTAAAATAACAGGGCTACGTGCAGTGATGCTAGTGTTAGCACGTTACCTTCAACAGGTGGTCAGACTGAGTAAACAAGCACACAGTCAGAGGTTGGGCTCTCCGTTTCGCTGTAGGGTCCCTTCATTCTTCGCATATCCGTGTCGATCCGAGTGTAAATCCCGAGGCTAAACGGCCTTTGTACAAGGCACACACACTTCTTAGCAGGGCAAAGCTATGAGCTAGAAAAAGCCAGGCAGACAGCCTGTGTCTGTCCAACCAATCAGAGAGCTCCTTACATCCCAAGGTGTGGCTAATTTGCATTGCAACAGGATTTTTAAAATGAGTTGCTAATTAGAATGTTAATCCCTGAGCGAACAGGAAAGGGAAATGGATTTTGAAATGAGGAGTGGAATCATTTTGAAAATCAACTTATGAAATTGGAATTCGAAAATGGTTTTTGAAATTAGAGCAGGGCGATATGAACAAAAATATTTATCACGATATACATTTGAAAATTTGCGATAACGATATAACTGACGATATAATTGACACTAGACAAAATACTTTACAACTCCACAACTTTATTAGTGCAAAAAACCCTATCGATGTATTTTCACTTAAACAAGCAGCTGTTTCTTATGTGCATTAAAGTTATATAAAAATGTAACAGTGCAAATGCACTAATGCTGACAGTTTAACCAAAAGGCATTTCCAGTGGAAATTGGCCGACATATCTTCAGCATAACCATGTATAATATCCACAAAACTTAAAAAGAGGTTATACACACACAATACCGTAATATTATGTTGAAGCACAGTACGTATCACTCCGCGAGGCTCCTGCCTGCGATAGCCGTAATGCTCCAACAATCCATCAAGCGGTGCGGGTTCGTAGCTTAGCAAAGTTGTACTAAAACATTTGACAGATTTTCCAGCGCCGTGTACGACATAAAATCGTTTCGAGGTCAGTAAACACAACCAGAATTCATACATTTTTCAGAAAAATCAAAGGATTGATTTTAAGTGTGCCGTATTTTCCAAACAACACGGTAATAACGACGGCCCGCTAGCATGCGCTACCAAAAATAGTGCTTTGTTGTGTATCTGACGGACGAAAGCTAAACCAGTTTCACGCCACTGAAGTTGCAGCATTTTTACAAACCAATTCTGATTCATCCATTTCCTTTAACATTCTGCTTTCGCTCTTCTCATTCTGCGTCGCCGCCATGTGCGTATGTAAACATAGGCACTGCGCATGAGCGTTTTACCCATATTCTATCGCGATATTTAATTTTCCTATCATTGCCCAAAATTACACCGGTATTACCGTGAACGGTATGATATAGCCCAGCCCTATTTGAAATTAGTCTTTTAAAGAGCATTTTAAAAATCAGTTTATTAAATTGGAATTCAAAAATGAATTTACAAATGCAGAATTTATTCTACAATTAATTATTTAAGCACAGAATTCTTTATTTCGATGCACGTGGCTCTTGTGGTCTTCCATACATTTCAACCACAAGACATCAAAATAAACGATTCAAGTGTTTGCTGGGAAATAATGATAACAACACAACTAAATGCAGACTTTGAGGTTAAACAAAGTTAGTGCAAGGTTAAGAGAAAACACCTCAGTAAAGTACAGACCACTCATGAATACATAAAGAAATGAAAGAAGTGTGGTGTGAGCCAACAACAGAAATAAAAACAATGACTTAAAGAAAGTGTTTGTGATTATGTAGCTTCTGTAAAAGACTTGAACCCAGCATGACCTGGACAAGGTGGATGGAGAGCAGGCGGGGACTGAGGAGTCAGTGAACACACCACAGATTCACTGTGAAGCGACCTGTTTAGCACCTCACAGTAAGCAGGAAGATTGTTTTCAAAATAAAGATCACTTTTTGTTATGTTCAAACTTTATTACTACTTTCAAACTTTTATTAAAACTTTATAAGAGCAGAAGTTAAAAACCTGAGACCAACTTGGTATTTACATGAAAACTAATAAAACCTGAGACCCAGATGCTGAATTCATAAATACTGAAACACAAAGAGCAGTAAAGACGCCGCAGACAGGAAACTGACATCACCACAGAACTCCAGCGTCCCCAATAATCAATCATGAAAACAGCTGAGAAATAAAAACATTTAAAGGACACTTAAATCAAAACAAGGCAGCCGATCGCCACGGTAACGGCACGGCTGACGTCACATGGGCTTGGTGGTGCTGTTATAAACAGACGTCTCCTCCTTGGACAGTGCTTCGTGGGTGGGGCTTGTGTTGACGGGCCTGTGTGTGCGCCTCTTGCGGGCCCTCAGGAAGCAGTAGGCCAGGATGGCCAGCAGAGACAAGATGGCCACCGACAGGATCACGGCGAGCGTGATGGAACCTGTGGAGGAGGACAGTGAGGTCATGTCCTGTTTGTACTGTAGAACAGTTGAAAGCTGAGATTAAATCTCTCACTTGAGTCGTCGTCTACTTCCTTGTCGAAGCGCTCAAACAAACCTCTGGCGAACACATCGTTCTCTGCAAGGAAAGAAGAAAAAGCAGCAGTGAGTTCCAAAACTCATAAGCGAGTGAGCCGCTCTCTCTTCCTGTTTCCTTATCTGGAAGTCAGCGAGTTTTATGAAGTTCTGCCGGAGTGCTTACATTTCTGTGCTTCAGCACAAACTGCGTCAGGTTAGCGAGAAGACGTCTGAATGACATTGTCACAGAGTTATGTGACTGCAGTGTATGTGAGAAGTTTCTGTGTGTGGAGCTCATCTCATGAGGGAAGGGTCCCAAAGTTTGATTTCCCACAGACAAAAAAATCCAAATTTTTATGTTTGTGTTAGCTGGTAGCCAAGGCAACGCCACCTTCAGCCGGCCAATAGAAGCCGCTCCTGTGCTTAGCGAGACGCTCACTTTCTTTAAGTCAGAGCGCTGCAGTGTGGGTGACGCTCAGGTTTGGTTGATCTTTAATCTGCTGGAAAGCCAGCGCTCTGTTGTGAAGATTAAGTGTTTGTGTGTGCGAATTTGTGTGTACCGCCGACTTCTTTGCAGTACTCGCTGCATGTCTGATCGTCCGGAAAGTTGTTTTCGTTCCTGTCACAGCCACCGTAGGTGAATTCGTGACACTTCTGGTCCAGGGGGTCATAGTACCAGCCGGGGAATTTGGCCCGGCACGGACCGGTGCGGGGAGGCTCCGTGCACTGAGCTGAGGGGGGAGGGGTTAATTAGCATGTAGCTTGTTAGCTTTGAGTATTTCTTTAACAAAGAAAATTAAAACAAACCTTTCTTCTTGTTCACATCAATGTCCAGCAGAAGGCTCAAGGTCTGATTCACTGAGGAGGAGGAGGAGGAGGAAGGTCAGCTACACTCAGTGTGTATGTGAGTGTGTGTGTGTGTGTGTGTGTGTGTGTGTGTTTGCGTTACGTTGGTGGCACTGGCTCTCGTCTGATCCGTCGCTGCACTGCTTCACGTTGTCACACTCCATACTTCTGTCCAGGCAGCAGCCGTTGCCACAGGTTAGCTGATCAGGACCGCATGGCGAGCCGCACACCTCTTAAAACACACGCACGCACACACGCACACACACTGAGCATCCTGGTTGTACTGTGGAGCAGAGATGAAGAAGTGCGCTGTGGGACTGACCTGCAGCGGGCAGAGTAACACTCCTCTGCGATGACACTGTGGACAAAAATACAGAAACAGTGTTACAATAAAGGTGTGTGTCTGTGTTTGTGTGTTCGTGTGTACGTGTGTGTACCTGTGACTCCTCTGCAGGCAGACAGACACTCTTGTTCAGACAGAAAGTTGTTCTCGTTTCCTATACAGCCTCCGAACACAAACATCTCACAGACGCCCTTTGTGATGTTGTAACGCCAGCGAGTAAATTTCGCGCGGCACGGCCCGACCTTCACCGGAGCCTGACAGTATGCTGAGGGCGAGGACAGCGTCAGTTACATCACTTCCTGTCAGACTTTTACCTACAGAAATACAGCTGACTGCAGTGCTGAACACACACAGGGTGTGCCACTGTGACAACACTTGCGCCATTTACTGTTTTGCAAAGTCCCATTTTACGGTTTTAAAGCCTGACTCTTGTCAGAGCTGCGATCAATACACACTCAGTGAATCACGTGACCCTGAAATCAGCTGAAAGGAAGATGTCAAATAGAATTACGTCAAGTTTCTGCTGTGAGTGTGGGGGTGCCCTCTGAGCGTGCATGAGTCAGGTAATCCAGTCTGACCAGTTTAAGAGGAGCGAGAAAACAAACACCATTCCCTCCACCAATTAGCTGATTCTGCTTCTACCACACCGTTTAACTGATCAATAACACAGTGATTCAGCCATCAGCTGATCGATAAAGTGACGATAAGGGAAGACTTCAGAAATCAATAAAGTCAGACTGAGATGAAAACAAACTAAACGTCCTCAAAACCTAAAATTGACCAAATTCTCTATTGACTCTGGCACAGGGCTCTGCACATGCTACAGGCTTATTGTTGGAATACATATCCCATGAGCACTCACAGCTGGTCTGTTGTGGGTTAAGAACGAGGACTGTGACCTTGGCATCATCCGATTTGCCGTTGGAGTCGTTGACCGTCAGCTTGAAGACATACGAGCCTGTCTGCAGGTTGGAGAGCTGCACCTGGTCAGGATAATTGGTCTCCTGCAGAAGCCCATTCAAAAATAACAGCATTTAAAAGTGAAATGAGCTAGACTCAGTCACAGGTGAATGCTGCAGAGGGACCCTGAAGAACAATTACATTCACCTGGACACACCTGCACAGACACAAGTCCTTATTTTAACTTCCAAAAACCAAGGCAGAGTGAAAACTGGACAGATTGTGAATGAGATTTGGTGGGCTGGAAGCTGCTCTGCTGAATTTTATGTTCAAAGTAGTGGATACAGTGAACTACCCGTCTGTCTCCAGGTGAAGTCTCCCTGTAACACAGAAGCCCCCACCCCCGTGCTGCAGCACCTGTACCTCTATCTTTACACTGCTGTCTCCTCTCTCCAGACTCCAGCGGTAGTCTTTAATTTTGGCGCCGCTCAGCGCCACACTCTCAGTACCATTGAGCATCACAGTCTCTCCAGGCTGAATGGTGACATCACGGCCTGCATTGGCGACGGGCGGATGCTTCTTACCTGGAGACAGAGTGAGGGGGAGCTGAAGTCAGATGGATTCTGAGACAGGGTCAGAGATCAAGTGCATAGAGAGGCAGCGCAGCCTGAAATGATAATAATGGATTGCATATATAGCGCTACATATATATGCTTTACAATTCCACTATTCATTCACTCTCACATTCACACACTGGTGGAGGCAAGCTACAGTTGTAGCCACAGCTGCCCTGGGCAGACTGACAGAAGCGAGGCTGCCAATCAAGTGAGGTGGGGGCCGGCCCTGGCCAACACCAGTAGGCGGTAGGTGTCCAAGGACACAACGACCAAGACAGACAGAGCACCGGCGAGGCGTTAGTCCCACAGCTACAATGGAGGCGAGCTGGTCACAGCATTGTGCCGGTGGCTTCAGCCACAAATAACAGGCGTCTGTGCTGTGGTTATCTGTCAGCGTGGAGGGAACATGTGACATCCTGTAACACTTAATCAGCTGATCACGGCGGTCTGAGAGAACGAAGCTGCAGATCATCTTTAACCCGCTCCTCACACACAGCGGAGGAACACGCCGTCTACGCGACAGCTGCTCTTCAAAAACATTAAACAGAAGCTGTGTCCCAAAACCTAGGCCACATCCTTCGGAGGACCCGGCCTTCGCAGTCTATGTGGGCCGGTGTTCTGGGAATCCATCCTACCTGAAAAAACATCCTACACAATGTTTCTGTGCAGACGCGGCGCATGCGCACAACACCAAACGCCGAACTAACTCCTTTTTCTCTCACCCATCTGGAATACTTCTTAAGGTTATGGTTAGGATTATGGTTAGGGGTAGGGTTAGGTTTAGTCGCAAGTCACCGTCAAATTATAATACGGATAGGACGTTTTGACTGAGTAGGATAGTTTCTCAGAACACCCGGTCCTGCACCGACAAACAGACGTGTGTGTTCTGACCTGGCGACCCCGTCGGGCTCCGAGTCTGCCCACTGACCTCCCTGCTGACACACTTGGGCCAACAGCCAATCACCCGCCTCCATCCCTCCTCTTGCCTGCATCTTCATCCCCCTGCACATGCTCAGACCTCTCTCAGCCTCCGAGAGTCCCTCTGATTCCTGCTCACTGAGCAGAACTGACATCACGGAGAGTCAGTATGCCTGAAAGTACTCACCGTCTTTCTGGGGGGCTGCCAGGTACTTCCGGTACACGGCGTCTCTGACGTAGCTCTTGTACCCGCTCTGGGTCACGAACCTGCAAGCGAACCGATTCCTACGCACGCAGTTGAACAGCACGCACGTGCGGTTCTCCTCTCCGGGGACGCTCGGCTCCAGCAACGCCAGGTTGCAGTGCACTTGCCCGCAACACGCGCGCTCGCACTCGAGCTCGGAGTAGAAGCTCGCGGTGGCCAACATGACCGCGCCCTGCTTCACCGCGTCCTCCGCGTACAGCACGAAGTCCTCGTGCCCGCGCCGGAACTCGTCCTCACAGTGCGGGTCCACCGCCCCGCCGGACCGCAAGAGCGCGAAAACGAGGAGGAGGATGAGGGGGGAGGAAGAGGAGCGCGTGGACATGTCCATCTGCGGTCAGTCTACGCGCGAGGAGGAAAAGACGCTCAGCTCAGCTCCGATGTACCTCCTCAGGTGTGTCTCACCTGCTCTCTGACAGGAAGACAAACACTTCGCCCCGCCCCCACACAGGTGATTCTGACGCGCCGCTGACGTCAACAACAACAGGTGAATTTATGGATCCACAGGAGAGCATGAAAGAGGCTGTATCCCAATTCAGGGTCAGCAGCCTTAAAGGCTGCATTTTAAAGCCGATTACGTCACAGTGGCGCGCTGAAGGCTGTCCCAATTCAAATGCTGTGTCCCATTTCAGGGTCTGCACGCTTGAAGTACGCGCACTACCCGTACTACATACGGTGCGTACTATAAGTACTAGAAGTGCGGAAGTGAGAGGCTTGTGAAATGGGATGGTATATGCTTCGTCGCGCTGTTCAGGTTGCCTAGCAACCATGATACTAACCGCGAGACACGTTACATACAGCTTTGTTTGACAGAAATGAAGGAGAAAAATGTTTTGTTGGTCAATCATTTTTGTCATGACATCACTTTGATTAGTTGAGTATCTGAGGCTGAGACCACAGGACTGTAAAACATGATTCAAGGGCTTCATTTCTGTACTGAACAGTCATTTAAGATTAGCTAGTAAATAATAATTAGTTAATGTTGTTCATGAGACTAATGTCATCTCACTATGGTAATGTAAATATAATATGGCCAATATTATAGTATTGTCAGATTATTATGAGATATATATATATATATATTAGGGGTGCAACGATACTCGTATCGATAGTGAACCGTTCGATACAGTGCTTTCGGTTCGGTACGCATATGTATCAAACAATACAACATTTTTAATTTATTTTATCAACTTTCCTTCTGACGGTGCTGTCTGTGTTGAGCACTCAGTGGATCTGCGCTCGACAGTGCAGCCTAGGCGGAGTAGTCGAACACAGATTCACTGAGCGCAGGGCAAGCTAGCAGACAGAAGTTAAGCTTGTTGCAACATGGCAAATTGAACCTCCCCCACCCTCATTCAGATCTGGCGTCTGGAACTATTTTGGTCTTCATGTGACGTATGACCCTGAAGGTAAGCATGTCATGGACTAAAGTAAAACAGTATGTCAGATGTGCCACGCAATGCTCAATTACATGAGTGGGAACTAGTGTGTTAGCCAGTTAGCTCGTTAATGTGTTGACGCTGTCCAGCCCGACACACGGGGCAATCCGCGGTAGCTCGTTAACGGAGATTTGCCGTGTTGTGGCGTTAACCTCATTTCAGATTAAGGCTGACAGCACTAGTGGGAACACAACGAATATGACTGCACATTTACCCGATAGCATCCTAGTGCAAAGACAAGTGGAAGCAGACAAAAACAACAAGCACGCATACAAACTTTACCGAGTCATTTAGACAGCCGTTAGCACATGATTCTCCTTATGGGGACCTGATATGTTTAATATGCTGCTGAGAATATAGCCCAGAAGAAGCGTATAGTATAGCTTTTATTTTGGAAAGAGACATTTCTCTGTAATAAACTCTCTTTTCTAAAGATGAGTGATTCCTCAATCAGATACAGGGCTCGCAAAATCGCTAGCCCGACGTCCCGGGGTTAGCGATTTTTCCAGTCGGGCTGCCCTGCTCTGCTCGTCGGCCTATCGTAGGAAGGAAAAATATATGTCAATGCTTTTGCATTCTTTCGGAAATGTAGCTGGGTAATTATGTCATTGGCATCGGTGAGCCACTGTCAATATGTGACATATTGAAATCGCGTTTGAATTTGCGCTTGTTTTTTGCTTTCACTTTGCAATCGCGCGAACTGTGTATAGAGAGCGACAGCACTGATTGGTGAGTGATGATAATTTGCGCACCAATTCCTCTGACATCGTCTTATCAATCGTTAGCTTACTATGCAAACATGACAAGTGAAATCTCCCGCAGCAAGCTTAAACATATGAGAGGTTGATCGCGCAGAGAATCGCTGAGCGTTATGTGAGTGCGTGTGTAAAAGCAGCAGGATATATATTTTAGTTCTGCTGAGCCAAATAAGACAGGTCAGGGTGAAGACGTGACAGCCAAAGAAAAGCTTACCACAAAACGGAAAAGTTATAACAAATCAGACTATAAGGCAAAAAGAAAGTGCAGCTTTATGGTTTCATGGACAAAAGAATTTCTGTGGCTGCAATATGACGAGCTAAATAACCAGGTCTACACATTAGTGGTCCGCAGGTGCGCTTTCGCTGTCAAAATAAAAAAGTTGCAACGCGTGTTTGCATACATAAGATTTTCAGGAGGAGGACAGACATTTGTTTAGAACTCTTAAAGATGTCGAAGAAGCTCCTTTAAGCAGTTACTTTGGTGTTCCTCCACCTCCAAAGAAATGTCAGGAGTCCGAACCACAAAAGAAGCGCGTATTCTCGGAAAAGTGGTTGCAGGAGGTGAGCTGGCTTCAAACAAATGATGAACGCACAGAGAGGTGGTGCAGAATGTGCCGTGAAAATTTAATAGATGAGAAATTAATAAAAAGGCATGAACATTTTTTTGTGTATCGAAAAAATATCGAACCGTGACACCAAAGTATCGAACCGAACCGAACCGTGAATTTTGTGTATCGTTGCACCCCTAATATATATATATATATATATATATATATATATATATATATAATCTATATCACTGACTTTCAGCTTGTTGTGTTTGTGGATATATGACTGACTTTAATTATCCATAAAATCATCAGATTCTCTGTAAGATTAAGGTCGACTATATATATATTTAGAAGTAGAGGCTTTAAAACCAAGTTAATGCTCAAAGTACAAACATCACTAATGTCACATAACTTTGCCGACATGTGGCCAACAGTAATGTTTTAATGTTCTTCGTTATTAAACATTCGCACATAAATAAGTGACATCATATTCAGTACTTACTTTTGACAGTTCACTCTCCGGCCGCTCCCTTCTGCCGTCTGTTGTATTTTGCGGCAAAATTATCCACACCCACCGCCATGCTATGAATTGTGGGATATATGGGACCACGAAGCGTGCACTGGACCACGCTTGATATTTGGGGAAATCGACGGCGCATTTGGAGTATGCATTTGAAGTATGCATTTGAAGTACACTTCGAATTGGGACAGCCGTCGTCGCGTGGCGGTGATGTAATCGCACTTGAAATGCGTACTCCAAGCGTGCAGACCCTGAATTGGGACACACCCTACGTAAGACACGAGATGACACATCACAACACAAGACAATAACTTAAGTAATAAAAAGAGGTTATTAGAGGTTATTCATCATAGTGGTTATTGATTATTGATTGGTTTGTATCCTCCAGCTGCAGGTGAATGATGGTGGAGAAGGTGACATACTCCAAAGAGCTGCTGCAGCGAGGAGGTGGGGGGGAGGAGCTGAGCTTCAAGGAGCTGCAAGCTGAAAACTACAATCGGGAGCAGGTGGAAGTGGAGGGTGAGTTCACTGACCATGCGATGCTCATGAGGTGTTCACTGATTGCAGGTTTGAGTTGATCAGCTGATTAATGTTTGTGTCTTCCAGAGAAACTGAAACCTCTGAGCGAGGAGGAGGAGCTATTTGTTGGAGTTGCTACCTCTGATTTTGGAGTAACCCAGGGGTGCAGGAACTCATGGCCTCAAATGCCACTTTCCTGCAGGTTTTAGATATCAAGCTGGGTCAACACACCTGAATCCTGAATGAACCTGAATGATTAGTTAATTACCAGACCTCTGGAGAACTTCAAGACATGTTAAGGAAGTAATTTATCCATTTAAATCAGCTGTGTTGGATCAAGGACACATCTTAAACCTGCATGACACTGGTGCTCGAGGCTTGGAGATGCCTACCCCCGGAGTAACCTTTGGATGTATTCGAGTACATTAGAGTTCTCAGAGTAACTGTGGCTCTCCCTGCAGCTGCTTCCTGTCTCCTCATGTGGACCTCTCACCGGTGCTTCCTTCCAGATATACGACAAATTCCAGTCATATGCTGCAAGGCCTGCTGGATAATAAACATACACCCTGCTCTCTGCTGCCACCTACTGTGTGCACCAGAAACACTGTTCTGCACGTGTGTGAAAAGATGCTTAACGTAGATTGAAAGGATTAAGTTCCTGTTTCCTGCTATTCATATGTCAGAGGAAGAGGACTGCTTACATCTTACAGTTACAGTCAATTCCTTCTTTTGAAGAGTGCTCCCTCTCATCTGTTTTGATTTTTATTAAAGCTTCAAACAATAAATATTACATCAAATTCACATCACGTTCCTCAGAATTCACTAATTAAGATCAGTTTAAGAAATCATTCAACAAAATTTATTTGATAGGAAAAATGTTATTGTTTGTTAGTCTCATCAGAATTTCTAAACAAAAACAGAAGCATATTTATATTAAGAAAGATGAAATTTTAATCAGATGATCTGCCATAAAATGTTTCATCTTACTCCTGTTACCTGTATCCTTTCCTCCTGCACAGGTGCAGTCATACAATGTGTTTTGGGCTTTTATTGTGAAAAGGACAGGAAAAATGCATACATCCAGGACAATCGAGTTTCTGGTATGGGTCGGCACGTCTCATGGTGCATTCAGAAGTCAATGTTTCTCAGGCAGGTTCCTCATGCATAATCAGAGCTGTTCTGTTCCAAACACTGAGGAAAGGAGTTTCAGTGCTTCTTCCTTTATAGCTCTGTTTAGCAGAGGAGACACTGGACTATCCTAGAAGTCCTTTGCTGGATTGCAGTACTTGGGATTCATGGTTACTTCAGGCCATGTCCACACTGATACATTTTTGTTTGAAAACGCATCTTTTTCTCTCCGTTTTGGCGTTCTGTCCACACTGAGACGGCGTTTTTGGTCAAGGAAAACGCAGTGTTTTGAAAAACCCTCTCCAAAGCAGATACATTTGAAAACGTCGTTTTTGCATTGCAGTGTGGAAGCAAAACCAGAGCCTTTTCGAAAATGATGACAGATTTTAGTCATGTGATGCAGTCTTGTGACAACACGTTCTCACTCCCAAAGCGTAACATTTTACGCTAGGTGGCAAATCGTCAACATATTACGTTTTCGGCTACCCACCATGTTCCTAAATGACGACCTCGGAAAAATGAGGAAATATGAGAACCATATGGACTCAATCTACACATGTTCGCTCTTTTTCGTCAAATCACTTAGAAACACGCTATTTAACATCATTAAAGTCCTGGTTAACCTCAGGAAAAAGGTTATGGTTAGGGCTGGGGATAAGGTTAGGTTTAGGGCTGGAATACAGGGCTGGAACGTCGATTACCGCGGGAGTGTCATTGCACTGGATTTCGGCCATAACCCGCCGCGTACCATAAGAACGCCGAAGGTCTCCTTTTGCGTTCCTCAGGAATGCCCCGGGACGTGACAAAACGTCGGCATGTTATGCCTCGGGAGTGAGAACGGGCTGCTTGTGACCAATGAAACTAAGATAGCGGAGGGCATTATACAGTAGTTGTTTTGTTTGCGCTCAATTTTGACAGCCCTATTAAAGATTATTATCAGTTTGTACATGCTCCAGATAGCTGTGGGGCTGACTCACTGCCAGACTTTTGTGTTACAGCAAAAACTCCACCTCATCGTTAGTCCATTTAAAAAACTCTGAGCTTTTCCTCGACACTTTGCCGCGATGTTTCAGAGAGTCGAAAGTAAATAAACGGCAGACAGAATTGTCTTGTGTTTCACGCATGCACAGTACTGGAACGTAAGCGTTTTCGGCCGATTCAATGTGGACACACAACTCTGTGAAAACGACTGAAAATGATAGTGTGGACGGCGAGCGTTTTCAGACAAAAACGCCATTTTCCAATTTATCCGGGCTATTGTAGACATAGCCTCAGGTCAGCTGGGATCAGTGATGATGGAGGAAAACCTAATGAGGGAGGAGGAAAGACTGTCCACTGGAGGACAGAGTGTGAAGGAGAGCACTGCAGGTCTGCTAACCAAAATGAGCCAGTGTGAGCTCAGGTTCAGTGTTTCTCTCTGAAAACAGCAAGACACGTCATATAAATGAGAGGAAGCTGAAGGAGAATCGATACCAGGGGCGATTTTAGCCCATTTTTGGGGGTGCTTCAGTTACTCTTTATATAGTTAGGTAGGAGTCAGACCATGTTTCTTTTTAGCTGAAAAACATTACACCAGGTAACCTGCTGTGTTGAAAACGTGTTTTCTGACAATGTTTGCTACTCTACAATCCGTCCTGCTCTGTAGTAAATTCAGCAACATCTGACCGTTCTGTTGCTCCCATTGAAATGTATGCAGCCTATTTAAAATCTAAAACTGTCCGTAGCCTACTGTTGTTACCACTGTCCTGTTTGAAATGGATACTAACTAGCTAACTGACTGGATATAACTCCTGTTGTGTGTGTGTGTGTGTGTGTGTGTATTTGTGTACAGAGAGACAGCCAGGTTCATAATGGATATAAAAAAGTTTTTTCAAAAAAAAGGAGCCACATTCAGGTAAAAGTGTAAAATCAAATGATCCATCAATCAAGAATAATGTTGGATCAGTGTTTCAATGTTTATATCTTTTATTGGTTGTTCATGTGGTTTGGTTATTTGCCTTTTGGTTGAAAGTACACTGAGAGAGGACTTTTTGTTAGTGATCTTAAGGACATTCATTAGTGCCCTCACTGACACACAAAACAAAACAACGACTACACAACAGGACAACTACACAACACAACACACTAAGTATACACTCCACACTAAACATCACAAATCTCCCACATCTAAAAACTCTCTCACTCGCTCTCTCTCGTTCTCTCACTCACTCGCTCTGTCTGGCTGCCGTTACCATCATTCCCAAAACTTTCTAAACAACCAAATCCCATGTGTTGACTTTTTTTAATTGGCCGACATGGTACATTTTTCCACCGATAGGAAAGAGGTGGCTTTTCCCCCCCCCTTTCTTTACTGTTTTTGTGCTGTCCTTAAAACGCTTAAAACACACACACACAAACGTGACGACAGTATTTAGAAAAAAAGCGTGGCTTATATATATTATCATAACTCTGGATTTACTGGCCTGTAATTAAAATGTAAAAACTTTAAAGTCTGAACTTTCAATGTGGGCTGAAATAGAGACTCAGTGTGGCTGCAGCTTGTTGCTATGTCAGCTTACATCAGTCATGTGATTTGGAGGTGCAGCGTGTCCGTGGACCATGGAGGGTTAATAACATTAACTACTGAAAACAAGAAAAAAGCCGGTCCTGCTATGGGCTGAACCATTTGTTAATGGTGGAGGGGGGGAACACTATGCAACATATTCAGTTTTAGCATTTATATTCACTGTTGACTGTAACTACGCTCAAACTGTTAATGCTATCTTATTTTAATAAACAACACTGTCCTAAGCAAAACTGGGGTGGCACTTGGGGTGGCAAGGAATCATTTTAGGGTGGCACTTGCCACCCCATGCCACCCTTCTAGATCCGCTCCTGGGCAAGGGTACCTAGACCTGGGGTATAGAGTACGCTTGGGGAGTGTGATTGTGTGTACAGTGTCTATTTATGTCTGTCTCCACGTTGGGTGAGTGCTGAGTATTTGCATATGAGGGTGGGAATGGATGTTTGTATCTGTGTGTGCCTGTTTGTCTGTGTGTATATGTCAGGTCGTGTATCACATGCCACCTCTCTAGGGGCATCTCTGGCCCTCCAAGGTATGGAGGTCGATCTCCCCCCAACACTCCCCCTGCCAGTGGCAGACGCCCTCAGATATCAGTGCATTGGTGGTTCTTTGTGTCCGGGGATGGGCGTCCAGGTACACACCGGCTCACTCCTTGGTGGCTGCTTGTCGGGGCCTGGAGCTCGGGCCCCTTCGGGGGGTGCGGTGCCCTCGGCCTCTCGGCATGGGGCTTGGTCACTCTGGCACAGCTGGCTGCCAGCGGAGCTCACGGGCACGTCACTGCAACCCCCCCTGGCTTCTGCTCCGCGGCCGCTGAGTGACCCCTCATCTGGGGCTCTCCTCAGCTCTTTCCGGGAGAGTGGCACGGTTGCCCCTCTGTTGGTCTTCCTTGGTCTCTTGTGCTCTGAGGGCCTCTGGATGACTTGAGCCTGGATCTCCTCCAGACCTGCTTCATGCCCTGGAGGACGGGGCTATGGCTCCCCACACCCTCTAGCACAGACCTTCCCAAAGTGTGGGGCCCGCCACGTTTTGTTTTTTTCCCCCCTTTTCATTATCCACATATATTCCACATATATCCACTTTGCAAAAACTGCATAAAAAGCACTTGCAGCAACAAAAACATAATATTCCAGAAACACGCTTTGCCAATCCGATCAGCTGTTTGTAACACTTCCTACGTCCATCAGCGCGAACTACCGCATGTCCGCCATGACCTGCCCGAAATCGAAAGTGATGTCATTTTGCAGAAATGTAGTTTTTTACCATTAGGGCCTTATGAGCCTATACTTGTGTTTTTAAAAGTTATGTTTGACTTTATGACTTTCTGTGTCGTTTCTGGGATGCTTAGGACTCATATTGCACTGCTGGAAATAGTTTATTTTGATGCATATGCTGTTTTTTTGCAAATTTGCATTATAATATTTTCGTTTAGTTTTTCCTGCAGTATATAAAAATTGGTGTATTTCAAAAATAAAACTATGAAGACACTTAAAATAAATTTCCTGTGGTGGGAAACTATTTTGTGCAGCTTTTTTGTATTTACAGTTTTGAGGGATAAGCCTCTTAAATTTCTCTAACTAGAAATATATGTTAAAAAAAAAAAAAAACGATTTTAAATTTTTTTGTAGTTTATTGCACTTTCTTGCAATTTATGTAATTACTATGCATTTAATACATATATATTATTAAAATTTGGGCTATAATGGTTGTATTGATGTATATCAACTTGAAATGCTCCCAGAAATGGCACTACAACATCTAAAAATATAATATGAGCTCTGGCGGACTTGGTTCTATGGTAGGTCTTAAAGGGTTAATATTAAAATCTGTAACATAATGTATTGTTTGGAGTTTAGTGTGTTACTATTACTATTTTTTACCATTTCTTCTTGGAGCAACTGTAACCCACATTATTTCCTTAGGGATTAATAAAGTATTCTGATTCTGATTGTTTCAGGATACATGACCTGCCATTATCCAATGACACATCTGCTTACCTGTATCTTTTGCTTGTTTCTCATTTTTTCGAAACTGAGGACCTGATGGCTTTGAACTTTTCTTGTTCATCTTCCATTGGTTTTAATTTTGTACTCCAGTATGAACACCCATCCCTCAACCCGAGGATCACCACAACATAATCTAATAGACCTGCACCTAAGTTCACAGATTCGCTTTGTCTAGGGTTTATTTCTGGGATTTTGCACAACCCAGGATTCAAATCATGAATACATAATGGGCTTGGATTTACATCATTATGAATGGAATGTGCTCTATTTGGAAGCAGCTGGTCCTCCTCCCCTTTCGATGGGTTGTGTGAGACTTTAAATCAGGGGTGTCCAAACTTTTTTCACTGAGGGCCACATACATAAAAATATAGGAGGGGCTGGGCCACTTACTAGAAATTAGGTATATAACCTTAACTTTAGTGTATTAAAGTTAGAAAAATCACTTACAAGTGGTCGAATATATTATATTGTTGAATATAATTAAAGACAAAACTGCCTTCATCGCAGCTTTCCATAAATGGATCTTTATTGATTTATTCAGAAAAAGCTTTGGTAGCTCATTCTCAGAACAGCAGCCTCAGATTTCTTCTTAGACAGAAGATTTACAGCACAGAGAAAAAACAATAAAGGGGAAAATGGGACGGGCACATTTCAAGTTTGTTATTTAAGTTATTAGGCTTAGCAACACACCTATTAACGTTCGTTTGAAACCGTTATCAACATTAACAGACTGAACTGGACTTAATAACAGGAGTGCATATAATTTTAGTAAATTATTCTGGTGAGTATCAGCTGTGCTGGGTATGTAAATCGGGACATCCAGCCGCAGTGCTGATCGCCACTCGTGCCAAAAAACCAGACAAATGTCACTTGATCAAGGAGCAAATCTGCATCAGATGAGATCAGCTGACTTTGCGTGTACGTGGGCAGTGCACAGCGGTGTGTACTCTGTGTGTTAACAAGAAAAGCGCATATAAGAAAGTGGTGTGCAAAAGCAGGGTAGTGACAGAATTGATGCGCACTATTGATATTTGAAGCATGTGTTCCTGCACATTAACACACGGGTACTGTGGAATATATTTTTTACTCACCTAAAGTGCTCGTGCTCTCGTCCACTTCCCGCAAAAAAATAGCAGCTGTGCGGTGTCTGTGGCATCAATGCTCTCATCGCATGCGATGGAGTAAAAATCAAAAGCACAGCTTTATCAGACAGTTGCAGTTTAATGTTGGCTGACAAGTCTTCAACAACTGGATTTCTGGACATGCTGACGTTGTTGACGGGCGCATTATTTCGGTGACTTTAACGAGGCCGTGTTTTATGAGGTCTCCATCTGAAAAAGGCTTGCCATGTCTTGCGATGAGTTGGGCGACCTCATAGCTGGCTATTGTAGCCTTTTCCTGGACCTTTTGAGCACGAAAAAAATTACTGTTGCTTACCCCGCAGGAGAGCTACCCTTTGCTTTAATTTCTGCTCTCGCTCAGCACCAGTGTAGGATGCATAGGCCTGATGTTTGGTTTCATAATGACGTTGTACATTATACTCTTTCATAACTGCCATAATTTCAGTGCAGATCAAACAGACACACTTCCCCTTGAATTCTTTGAAGAAATATTCACTCTCCCACCATGTCTGAAATTTTCTGTATTCACTTTCTACCTTTGGCTTCTTTGGTTCTGCCATGTTTAGTAACTAACTTGGGCTAAATTTCTTCTGTGATTGTCCTTTTTGGTGGAGCAACTGCCTCGATCGACAGTAGCTCCCCCTGGTGTTAAAACTAAGAAGTGCAATACACTCAAGCAAAAGTTGAAGTGCGGGCCATATTCGATTCTATTTATAAAATTACTTGCGGGCCAATTAAAAATGGATCGCGGGCCGCAGTTGGCCCGCGGGCCGGAGTTTGGACACCCCTGCTTTAAATCGTGCAAATCCTGTGTAGTTAGTGTGTAGTGTAGTCAATAGTTTTGTTGTGTTTGTCAGAACAATGAGGCGACTGCTGAATGTTACAGGTGTTACAGGAGTGATACATCTCCTGTTGTCAGGCCTGCAGGTATCAGGCTGTTGTTCTCCTTTATCTTATAGTGGACAGAAATTATTTTTTGGACTGGCACAAATGATTTGTGTGGCATCAGATTTGATGCAGAACAGCTGATTGTTCTGTAAATAGTTTAAAATGTTTATTTAAAAATGCATGCCTGCATTTAAAAAAAAAAATAGCTGCAAAAAACGTTGTTGTTTGCATAACTCAGTTACTTTTTTGAAGAACTAACTATATAATTAATTGCCCAGCATTGGTCATTATGTACTATATTTTGCAGACAGAGAGTTACAGGACTCTCTCCCAGACCACAGACTCATAATAAGTCAAAGCTTTATAAAAAAATAAAAATAAAGAAAAGAAAGTTATGTTTTCGAAATTGGAGTTCAAGTTATTACTTTACTTCCAATAGTGTTAACATACTACACAGGTCAATGACTAGATTTTTTTTTTTTTCATTTTCATTGTAAATGGGCTAAAGCAGTTAATTAAAAGTAGTCTAACATAAATGTAAACGCTGGTGTGACCACAGTGCACACGTGTGATGTCGCTCACAGTGGTCCAAGGGATCGCTCAGGGAGTTTGTGTGTTTGCCCAGACACGTAAAAAATTAGAGGGAACATTGATCATAATGTCTGGTGTTTTCGTGTTTGTTGGTTTGTTTTCATTTTTTTATTTTTTATTTTGCGAGTTGGTTATTAGATGCTGCTCCAGCCAGCCAGAGAGTCCCCGCCCTCTCCTCCCTGTGCCGCAAGCAGAAGGCGCACCTTACAAACGGAGGGCGCCCTTAATCCCAGTAAATGGGCGATAGAAAACCGATCGGTGCCTATGCCATTCCCAAAATGCGCTGGGATAACGTCGGGTCAGCATGAGTACGAGCATTTTTTTTCCGATGCCCGTGATGCCACCCCCCACCACGATGCTGCCCTGGGCAACCGTGTCGCCCGTATCAAAAATCGCTACTGAGCATATCTTCCCTTTGGTTTAACCTGCACAGGTGCCAAGGTAGGTCTCTCCTCCAGAATTGGTTTTCCCTGCATCGGTATCACGCACTGGGCTCTTCAAATCACGGACGAACAGTATCCTACAGTTGTTTATGTCTTTAAGCCCATTTTGCACAGAGAGGCATTTTTTGAAAAATGTATTGATAGCAATGTTGAATATTATTACACATGAAAAAAACAACTACACGTAAAATAATCACACCGTCAGGCCTCTGCCTTTGTAAATGGAGGGACAGTAACTGCGTGTGTATATGTAAGCATGTAAAACCTGAAGATAGCCAGATTAACAGTAACAGTATTTTGTCTCTATCTGCCATTCTGCAATTCACCTCAAGTTGAGCTTGCACATACAAACACACCTGAATCTGGGGCCGGGGACCTCTGTGGGGACACAAATGAGCCTTCAGATTATGGGACCCAGTCTAAACCCAGCTTAACCTTGACTTCTGTTTATTTTTTGCTTTACCTGCTTCAGGTGGAAAGTTGCTCCACCCCCTGGGACTCGAGTGCCTCCAGTCTCTGATCAGCTGCTTCCTGTTTCTGGACGGCTGCACCACTGTCTAAACCACTCCGCCTGATCACCCGTTCACTGTGAGTCATTTCCTGTTCAGTCCTCTGATGTAATTAAATTCTCAGCATCCTGGCAGTGACTGTGTGTGTGGACGTGTATGTGTGACAGGAGCTGGCAGAGCGTGCTTCCTGTGAGCTGTCGGTCAAGCACAAAGCCGTCAGCCTGCTGCAGCTTGTGTTGCAGCTGCACTGCTGCAGGGTGGTGCATGCAGCGCTGCATTTAAACATTCTTACCTGCTGTCACAGGTATTTAACCAGACAAGTAGGGCAGGGGGGCGGGGTTGCACACCTGAGGCCTAACTGCTCCTGCAGAGGCCTGCATGTGTCCAACTCGGTGTTCCCAGTGAACTGGTCATCTTTGGTGGACCTGGAGTTCCAGCAGGAGATCAGGATAGTGCAGCTCAAGACTCCGTCAGTCTGGGTCTCCCGGAGCCGACGGCACCCCCACAGCTGGTACACACAACTGTCTTCTCAGCAAAGAACCCACCTCCGTTGCTGGGCTGTGAGTGTGCTACCATCTCACCTGTCTGTACCTTCCAGGTGGATATGGTGGGCATGGCTGAAAGTGTCCACCTCTTACTGACTAAGAGCAGGATGAAGCTGGCGAAGGACACTGAAGGCTGGATGGTGCAGCGTTTCAGAGGAGATGAGGCCAGGTGCTCACACAGGTTGATTAAAGCTTGATTCATCTTAATCCTGAGCTGAAGTTTAAGTACAGCTGTCTGCTTACTACAGTGATATATACACCCGAATGTGGAGGAGGCTTTTCCATTTGTTGCTGAATGCTGGCAGCCGCTCCTGTCGGAGCTGAAGGGGGAGCTGTCCGCTCTTTACTGCTGAAACTTTAACTCCTCCTCCCGCCCACCCATCTACCTGTTATTTTATTTCTAACTTAATAAAGAGGCTTTTTATGTCATTTTCCACTGTCTGCCTCATGTTTGTGCTCCATTATCAAAAACGATGGAAATCAAAATCAACCTTGACCATCAGAGGGCACTGTGTCCTTCTGGAGCACATTCTCTAGTTAATCTGGGTTAACTGCGATGGCATACCGGACCAGTGGAGATGAGACGCCCACATCTGAGTCTTCTTCCACAAACTTTCATGTCAGAGAAAGATTTTTGAAGAACATGCGGTGAAAAGAGCTTCTACCGTTTCGTGACGTGATGATTGCAGAAGTTTGAATTTCTTTGAACCTTGGAAAATAAAAGTTATGCTACTGTGAATATATTAATCTCAGGTGTTTTTAACCTTTGACCCTCACCCTTCACCTTAGTTTAACAAAGAATAAAATATTAGACTATTGTAAAACAAATCAGCAGGTACACCAGGTGATTTTGGTGTCATGTGACTGAGTTGAACTAAGGAGGCGAACCCCGGTGTAGTTGGCACACAGTGTTAATTAAATCTTGTTAAAAGCACAGTGAACTGGCTTTACTGGACCCCAAACTGGTTCCTTTAGCGGTTTAAGTGTGAGAAGCAGGGTTCAGAGTGAACAGAGTGTGGCGGTTTGAGTCACGTCCTCCCCCGCCTCAGGGCACGGCGATGCGTGCTGCAGCCTGCATGCTGACACAGACCTTGCCTCCCCTTTGTCTCCTCTGCTGCTTTCATGGACTCGTTGCTGTCTCAAAGCCACTTTTGATGGTTCTCTTCCAAAAGAAGTCACATGATCACCTGTGCAGTCAGAGACGGTCGGATGACCTCAGAGTTCATCTGTGCGCTCTGCTTTTATTCACACATCAACTGATATGTTTTCACTTTGCTGCTGTGTTTCGTGTCAATAAAGCTTCTTCGAATATGAAAGACTCAAACTCCTCCCCCTCCACCTGAAACCAGCTGAGACAAGGACAAGCGAGGTGGGGGAGGGAGGAAGACATGGTAGGAGGAGAAAGAAGAGGAGCAGCAGAGAGTGAGAGTCAGTCCAAGGAGGAGAACAACAGCAGGAACCGACTCACCTGGACTTCGCAGCCAGGTGAGCATGTGTGTGTTTTGAGTTAAATTAACTGATTTTCTACAGCCCACATTGTCTCTTTCTAGATAACGGCGTCTGTCAAATACCAGCACTGTGGCTTTAAAGTTCTACAGTTCTTTACAGAACCCGGTTCTTAAACTTGCATGAGGACCTTTACCTTAACTGTGAATAACATGTTGGTATCAGCAGTCTGATTATGTATAAATATTCTATTTCTGTAAATGATCCAGGTTTGGGTTCTCAGTAGAACTCTTATGAGACAGAAACAGGAGGAGAACCCTCGCAAAGGTTCCTCATGGTACTATAACCCCCTGTGGTTCCGAGTGATTCTGTGTTCATATAAAAGTGTTCTGTATAGAACCTTGCAAAGAAACCTGCAGAAAGAATAACTCTGCAGAGACAGTTCAGGTTGAAAGGGTTCCACTCTAAAACTTTTACCTAAGAACAACCTTCACGTGACTCCGGGTTCTGTTTTGTTTTGCAGAGGCTCAGTCTGCTGGTTTGTCTTTATTCAGTCCTTATGCAGCTTTAAAGACTCAGAACACACATGTTAAATCAGACAATATTTGAATGGAGTTTGGTTGTAGCAAAGAAAAAATTCTGTTTAAAGTTTGGCCTCACACCGGACTCTGTGTGTGTGTGTGTGTGTGCGTGTGTGTGTGTGTGTATGTGTGTCTGGTGGAGTAAACTGATCTTCATGAATGGTGGTTCGGTGTGGAAGTGTAACTGACCTGGGAACACCTGCGTGTGTCCCTGATGGTACACTTCCGACTCTGACTTAAAAAAACAGATTAACACACACGGCCAATGAAGAACCATCAGTTAACCCAGAAGCCAGAGGGGTTTGAACCTGGACCTTCGTGAGGCAACCATGCTAACAGCTATAGTGTTTGGTTGCTCTCTGTTGTTGCTGAGGAGCTTCAGAGGTGAGTGGGTGTGAATCAGTGGAGATGTGTCGTAGACTGATGTCTCAGTGTTTTCCTCCTGCTTTCACTGCAGACTTTGCCATATCCAGGCTTTTACACTTGGAGACACACTCAAGCCTGTGGGCAATCTAGAGTCACCAGTTAACCTAACCCCACTAACAGCATGTGTTTGGACTGTGGGATGAAGCTGCTGTGAGGCCACAATGCTGACCACACAAAAGTAAAGAATCTAAAATAAAATACAAGAAAATAATGACAGTTATTTAAAAAAGCTGAGTAGGATATATATCTTTTTTTAAAGATGTCCAAAAAGTGTTCAAAACCAGCAACAGACTGTTTACAGAAACTGAAAACACTGCAGCTTACCGTGTTTGTTGGGAGCAGTGATGGTTATAAAGTATTGAAAGTGCAAAAATACAGCTCATAAGGTGGAAACTGAGTTTCACGTTTTTAATGACCCTGAAAGTGAATCTGTACTGTGAGCCGTTTCATCCTGCAGCTCTGTGTCAGCTTGGTGAGGATCTCCAGGAAGAGTTCCTCAGGCTTCTTCTTTGGATGTTTCTGCCTTTTGTTCTCGGTCAGAATGATCTCACACTGCTTCAGTTATGGTGAGGTCCGGCTCTGTTAGAGTTCTGGTAGAGTTTAATGAACTGCAGTGTTTTTGGATCACTCCCATGCGGAAACAGGAAACTGCTGTCAGTCAGATGTTTCCAGATTTTCCTGCATGGTGGATCATCAGTTTATCAAAGATCTCCAACACCACTGACTGACCTGCAGCTGAAACTATGACAGAGCCTCCACCGTGTCACAGATGGCTGCAGACTCTGTGAAAATGGTCAGGTACAAGGACTGAACATGAGTGAAAAAGCAGCCAAAGTCCAAAGAAAAACTTTGAAAGACTCAGAAGGCTGCAGGATTCTTGCTCATGAGCATTAAAACGTTAAGGAAGCCAAGAAAGCAAAATATGAAGAAATGAGGGGCATGTCGACTTCTGCACAGTACAATAGTCAGTGCAGTTTAACTTTCCTTCATTCCAAATGGTAAAGGTTTATATCATTTTGTTTGAGCTTATCATTTTTATGGTGCTCTTTAGATTTAATCTTCTTTATTTTGCCTTTTGTTTTATATTTAATTTTTTATTACTGTTTTTATAAATTTGTATGCTACATTTTATTTTCATTAAGGTTTTTCTATTAATTTTATATTTTTGTTTTTATTTATTTATTTTTTCTTTTCTTTATATTCAATTTTATATACATAACATTATTTTTTATTGTATTTTTGGTGTAGTTTAATTTCACTTTTTATGATTTGTTTGTTTTTTTTAATTATAGTTTTTAAGTTTTAAAGAAATTTTATTCCATTGTTTTAGTTTATTTGAAATGTTTTCTTAAATGTGTAAAACTTTTAATTTAACATTTTAATAATGTTTTAATAGTTTTTATTTTTATTTATTTTAATTTCATAAATGAGTTGTGGACATTAACATATACAAATTATACTTTTTAAAGAAGTCGGTAGCATTAAAGTTGTGCTCGAACATGCCTACATGGCTATGTGTAACTGGGTCACCTGACTTCTTGCTGTGATCTGTCATTGTTCCTGCAGCCACTGGGGGGCGCTGTCTCTGGTAAGCCTGCCTGTGCATGGGGATGAGTGCAGTTCCAGTCAGACGAGGAGCCGTGGCAGAACTGTCTGGTCATGTAGAGACAGTTTCCTCAGGTATGTCAGCGAGCCAGCCACACCCTGAAAACACAGCTGCTAAAAACACCTGGAATCAGACCAGCACCAACAAAGGCTTCGTTCACACATCTGCAAAAAAAAGTTTTCCTCCAATTCAGGTTGAGGAGTGCACACAGAGAATATCACAGGGTTCAAAGGTCAGGGGGATTCCCAGAAACAGCAAAACAGTAACTGCTCAAACATCCTGGACAGTTTATGAGGCCAAAGGTGAGCAGGAAACAGTCAGCTGACTCTCACTAAAGACCAATAATACAGAGAGCTCACCCCCTATGAACAAGCACTTTGCCGACAGTGGGAAAGAAAAAATCCCTTTTAACAGGAAGAAACCTCCAGCAGAACCAGGTTCAGAGACGGACGGGGGACAGGACAAAGACATGCTGTGGAAGAGAGCCAGAGATTAATAACAAGTATGATTCAGTGCAGAGAGGTCTATAAACACATAGTGAGTTAAGAAGAAACACCCATTGCATCATGGAAATCCCCCCGCAGCCTACACCTATTGCAGCATAACTAAGGTAGGATTCAGGGTCACCTGGTTCAGCCCTAACTATATGCTTTAGCAAAAAGGAAAGCTTGAAGCCTAATCTTAAAAGTAGAGATAGTGCCTGTCTCCTGAATCCAAACTGGAAGCAGGTTCCACAGAACAGGGGCCTAAAAACTGAAGGATCTCCCTCCCATTATACTTTTAAATACTCTACTAAACCACCTGTACAGGTTGGTAAGGCCTGTCTGTGTATGTACTGGGTCAACCATTGGCTCCACCCCTTGCCTGAAACATAAACAGCTGGAAGGTGAAAGCTGATTAACAGCTCCTCCTCCTCCTGTTTGCTGAGAGGGTGCGGAGGAGGATGTGGAGCAATCTCATCCGGTCAGTCAGAGGAGGAGAATAGATGATGATGATATTTGATGAAGAGGAGGAGGAGCAGGCTCTGTGCCTCATCATCTCTCTTGTTCCCTTTAGGCTGAGGTGGAGTCATCTGATCAGCAGCAGACCGGACCCGGTTTTACCTGAGGTGGAGAGACACCAACTCACACACAGGTGAGACAGGTGTGCGTGTGTGTGAAATGTGAATCAATCTAAAAGCTTGAGCTTGTGTGTGTGTGTGTGTATGTGTATGTGTGTGTGTGTGTGTGTGTGTGTGTGGAGCGCTTTGCTTTCAGACCATTTGAGGACACTGTGCTCGGTCCTCACTGGTGTGATGTGTGATGAAGATGAAACTGGTGACACATTTCAGTTGTTCATCCAGGTATGATGAAGGCTGCACACACACCCTTCTTATTCTTCAATTCAAACTTTATTAACACAAATGCAAAAGAATGCATCAATGAAAACAAACGTGACATAAAATAATTTTTATAGCAGCAGAGTGTATTATTATTGCTGTTGTTTAATAATGATGATGCAATTTAACATGGTTAAACACTGAGCATGAATTCTTGTCCCCGGTTGGGCGTTTACATCCATGACACATAAATATAATTACCAGTAAAATTTAAAAAACTTAAAACCACAACAGTCTAAGAATCAAATCTACAATAAACACACATTAACCAGGAAAACAGAACTACCAAAAATAAACAAAGTTAATAAAACTGCTGCTGCTCTGACTTTCAGCTGGCCGTCATCACTGTGAGAGGTTTAATACGTGCCCATGCTCCGCTGTAACCAAGGTCACTGTTGAATTTGACTTCCCACAGCTCATTTCATTTAAATTCTTATTGTTTAATTTTATATTAGTTTTTAACAGTTTTCATGCTCCATCCATCCATCATCATCCACCAATCCATCCATCCATTCACCACCCACCAATCCATCCACCCATCCAACATCATTCATCCACCCATCCATCCACCCACCAACCAATCCATCCATCCACCCACCCACCCACCAATCCATCCATTCACCACCCACCAATCCATCCACTCATCCATCATCATCCATCCATTCATCCACCCATCCATCCACCCACCAACCAATCCACCCATTCCACCCATACATCCATCCACCCACCGACCAATCCATCTATCCATCCACCCAGCCACCTACCCATCCATCCATTCACCACCCACCCATCCATCCACCCATCTATCCACCCACCAGCCAATCCGTCCACCCATCTATCCATCAATCCATACATCCATCACCCATCCCGCAGAGGGCACTCCACCTTTTCCGTGGCCACTGAGTTGGAGATGCTGATTTTCATTCCAGCATCTTCACAATGCTGGAATGGACAGGAAGAGGAGCTGTCATTGCTCTGACTCCCTGAGTGTGAATGTTTGTAAGACGTCCATCATGTCGCCGCCTGATTACCAGTATTGTTGTTGTTGTTTCCCTCAGCTCTCACTACCCGGCTGGTGCCGCTGCCTCTACGCCTCCGTGCTGATGTTCCAGCGCAGGAAGAAGAAGCACAGGCTGGAGATCTCAGCGCCACAGGACTTCCAGCACCGCGTCCACACGTCGTTTGACGTCACCTCGGGATGCTACGTGGGGCTGCCGCCGCAGTGGCAGAGCGTCATCGACACGCTGAAGAGGCCACGCCCCCTGGTGGACCCCTCCAGGATCACCAATGTTGAACTAGGACCCAAAAAGGTGGGATGGATCATTTCAATAATCTCTCAAGGCTGCTGTAAATGTAATGGACTTGTGTCTGATGATCAGGTACCAACGCCAGCACAATGACGGATCAGTCGAACGTATCGATCGCGTATTTGTGTGCGCTGGTCCAAGCGGTGCGTCTCATTGAACATCAGAAAGCTGATGAAGAAGCTGATTTATTGATGAACAGCGACATTAACGACAATCACAGCTTTCTGCACAGATCAGAACCTGTCTGAAGTACCTTCAGGAACTTTCCCAGAGTCTCGGGTCTTTCACCGTGACTATGCTTCCTCGTCATGGATCACCATGTAAAAACGTCTTTACTGTATCAATACTTCCTCGGGCACCGATTTAGCTCAGTGGGATGAGCAGGAGACTATATGCCATATGGCTGACAGCCGACGGCATTTAAAACAAAGGAATCTGAATCTTTCAGCTGCACCACAAACACAAACTGTAAATCCCAGAATAAACTTCCTGATTCCTTCTGTCTGCAGCAGCAGTCTGAAACAAGGTGTTTAATCTTTAGTTTAATTTGATTAGTACCAACTCAAAACTCTGCAGTACTTGGAGTTTTTTTCTTCTTTAATATTGTAGCTGTAGTTTATCAGCAAGTACTCATGTACCTGGTAAACCAGTAAAACTAACGTAAACATGACATCGTCAGTCATTGTTTTTGTTCCCTGGTGGGTAAAACTTCTTGTTAAAATGATGCTGATGCATACATGAAAACATGAATACATAAACAGGTGAGCAACTGTGTACTCACCCATTTTAAAGGGTTTAAAGGGCAGGCTCACAACATCACTTTTCCTTCTGTTTATTTAGTTGATTATTAAACATTGATTTTAAGTGGCATTTCATATTTTCAAACCAAAAATACTACTACTGCTACTAGTAATAATAATAATAATAATAATAATAATAATAGTATGAAAAGTTGAAAAATGCTTCAGCAGATGATTTTGGTCGAAATCATCCTTTTTTATGTATCCAAACAATAATTTTTATTTGTTTTTCTTCTGGAGATCACCTCAGATATCTTACAGATTTAAGGGTCATGGTATTATTATTATTATTATTATTATTATTATTATTATTATTATTATTATTATTATTATTATTATCATTTTTATTATTATCATTATTATTTGTACTAGTAGTGGCAGTAGTAGTAGTGGCAGCAGCATCAGCAGTACAAGTAGCTGTAGTATAGTGCTCAGAGTTCAGGGATGAGTTCCCTGTCCTACCACCAAGAGAGTTTCGGATGATGTGAGAGTACCAAGAAGGTGTTTGTGTATCTGGACTGAGGAAAGAGGACGAGGAGACTAGGTGATGGAATAGTAAGTACAGAAGGTAAAGAAGATATTAGCAAAGTAAAAGGGGGACAGTCAGAGAGATGAAGAAAGTAGGCAGATGTACAGCAAAGAGAAAAAAAGAATGGGCTTATAGTGAGCTGTATGTAAGGAGGACAGAGTGAGTAAGAGCAGAAATGTGCTATCGATTGAAGACACTGCGACGAGAAGATGGAAGGAGGACTTTGAGGAGCTGATCAATGTAGAAAATGAGAGAGAGGAGGACAGATGGACAATTAGTGAGGACCTCAGGAAGTGCAGAGGATTAGTAAGGAGGAAAAAAGGCAGGCAAATGACGCACCTGTGCAGGTATGGGGAGGTCTAGGAGAGGGCGGTGGGTGGTGAGAGGATGATGAAAATGAAGAACAAATCTACCGGGTCTGAGAACATGGTGATGTGCAGTACAGAGGGATGAAGCTGATGATACCATGAAGACAGAGGAACGAGGTCTCCACGGTTAAATCGATAGGTGAACAAGCAGCAGTGTGCATTCATGCTGAGGAAGAGCTCTGCACATGTGATGTTTGCTCTGAGAGGGTCGATGGAGATCAGGAGGAGCTTCACTGAGTCTTTGTGGATCAGGGAAAGCAGATGATTGGCTGCTAAGAGAGGACGTGTGGTCCTGTGAGGAAGTCTGTAAGGGTAGTGCACCAGTGTGTCCTGAGCCATTGGAGTTACTTTGATTTGTTTTGGTTTCTTCTGCAGACCATCGTTCGCGGCAGCTTCATCGGCCATGGAGACTACATCAGTCATGTGATCTCTGAGATGACTCGTCTGTCGGTCAGCAGTTCCAACTCTCTGCGCCGGAGCAGTCCGTCGGCACGGAAACGTGCCCGATCGATGGGCCGGCTGGGAGAACTGGCCGAGGACGAGTCGTACCAGTACGAGGAGCTAAGTCACCGCGGTGTGAAAAGTGGTGGGAGCTCTACCTACTGGCAGGACCGGATACGACAGGTGCGCAGCAACAGCAGCAGCCCCAAACTGAACGGGGCCCTGCAGAGAGCCAAGTCTACCTGCCAGGTGGATTCCTCGTCTGAAACCACACCCCTTAAACTAGACAAACCTCAGAGGACAGGTGAACCAAGTGGACTGTACGCCCGCAGTGACGGGGCAGAAATAAGAAATAGGACCGCTTCCTACACTGTGGAGACCAATAGGCACCAGGTGAGGCTAAGACCAGCTGTGGGTCACCTGCCTGACCTGCTGTTCTCATCCAGAGAAAATTCAAGAAGACCGCATTCGTCCTACGACCTCCAGGTGAGACTCAGTGTTTGGATCACTTCCACCATTTTAACAAATTCATTAGAATGAGTCTGCTGAGGACAGACCAAACCATGTGAAGCTACACAGGCTAACATCAACACATCTGATTAGAACAAGTATAGGAAATGGCTCGATACAAAATGCAGATATATTAGCTTAGGATAAATACAGACTATAGAAATGTAAATAGCTAGCATAGCCTGACCTGAACAGGAAGAAACCGCTAGCACAGAGTAGCATAAAAAGGGGAAACACCTGAAGCTTTAACTCAGTGTCTCTTCTTTTTCTCCATCAGCTGGCCTCACCCTCCTCCCGCCTCCTGCCCCCTCCTAACAGCACCAGCAGTCCCATCATCACAGGTAGAGCCGTATTTCAGAGGCTGCCTCGCCCATCCTCTGCCTTTAATGCTCCTATCAAATCTCCAAACCTAACAACTGAGGAGAGCCCCTCCCAGCCCCACCCTCCCCCAACCGGCTCCCCAGGTCACGCAGTCGCCTCCAACCAGCAGGCGGGGTCCGATGGCGGTCCTCCAAAGGTGACCCATGAGCAGTTCAAGGAGGCACTACAGATGGTGGTGGACCCTGGCGACCCAAGGATGACTTTGGAGAACTTTGTGAAGATTGGAGAGGGGTCCACAGGCGTGGTTTGCATCGCCCGGGAAAAGTACAGTGGGAGACAGGTGGCTGTGAAGATGATGGACCTCAGGAAGCAGCAACGGCGAGAGCTGCTCTTTAATGAGGTACAGGTGTGGTAAGGTGGGTGAAGATCTACCTGTTTGCAGTTTGACTGATCTTCATTTCATATGTCTTAGGTGGTGATCATGAGGGACTACCGGCACCAGAATGTGGTGGAAATGTACCATAGCGCTCTAGTGGAGGATGAGTTGTGGGTCATCATGGAGTACCTGCAAGGTGGCGCTCTAACCCACATCGTCAGTGAGACCAGGTGAGCTGGAAGTCTCTCAGGTGTGTCGTCTGGGAGATGTTCTCTGTGTTCATGGGGCAATCGTGGCTCAAGAGTTGGCAGTTCTTCTTGTAATCGTAAGGTTGCTGGTTTGAGCACCGGCTTCGACAGTCTCGGTCGTTGTGTCCTTGGGCAAGACACTTCACCCGTTCCCTACTGGTGGTGGTCAGAGGGCCTGGTGGCGCCAGTGTCCGGCAGCCTCGCCTCTGTCAGTACGCCCCAGGGCAGCTGTGGCAACAATGTAGCTTGCCATCACTAGTGTGTGGATGACTGAATGTAGTGTAAAGCGCTTTGGGGTCCTTAGGGACTAAGTAAAGCGCTATACAAATACAGGCCATTTACGATGATGTTTCTGCGTGGTTCAGGTTGAACGAGGAGCAGATAGCGACAGTCTGTGAGGGGGTCCTGCAGGCGCTGTCTTACCTGCACTCTCAGGGTGTGATCCACCGAGACATCAAGAGCGACTCCATCCTGCTCACCCTGGACGGCAGGGTAACACCCTTCTTCTTCTTTGTGACACATTTTTGACATTGTTCATTTACAGAACTTCTTAAAAATTAAACCTGGATTATCAACAGACACAGAGAATTCACACAAACTTGTGTTTATCACATAACGAGTACCCCAAACCCAAAAATGCCTAATGAGGACCATCTCTATCTTTTTAAAGTTTGACATTACAGTTAGACAAAGCTGAGTGTTTGTGAGTTTTTATTTCCAAAATATTATAAATTATAAATACTAAAAAATATTAAAATAATTAAAGACCATTTATAATCTCAAAGACAGACATGTACCAATATATGTCTGTCTTTGTCTGATTGATAAGAGGTTTCTAATCGTTTCCATTAGAGTTTGTATGACTGCCAGTACTACTTTACAGTAAAGAAAACAACTTCTGCTGGTCACCAAGATCAGGCATCTTTTTTCCAGATTATTTATGTTATTAGTTCTCAAACTCAATAAACTGATCTGCAAGGCCAATAAAATGTGTTATCCAAGTTAAAATGGCCATGAAACATTATATTATAAAAGCCAGCCTAAATCATGAAGCCCTGATGTCAACTGTCACTGATGTAACTGTGAAGCTGGATTCAAGCTGGAAGTTTAAATATATTAGAACATGTTCAGAGTCTAAGGGTTATTTTTGTGCAGCCCCTGGCTTCAACAATGGGTTTATGGTAAAAACAATGATATACTGTCCACTTTCACTCTCTGTGTTATCAGCAGTCAGTGGTTCTTTGTTGTTTGGCTAGCTGCAATGAAATAGGAAATCCACTTGTTGGTTGTCAGAGGTTGCAGAACACTTTATTAATAAGGACAGGGTGGAGGAGAACCTGTTTAAGTTACCAGACGGACAATCTGGAATCCGACACTCGTCTCGTTTCCTCGTCTGGACAGGTGTACCGCGCTGTGCAATCAGCTGACGTCAGCACAAAACTGCTGCTGACTGATTTTTAGTTTCAGTGTCCTTATTTTCCTCTGAGTTATCAGTTCTGTCACTAGTTAGCTAATATAAACTAATGTGAGTCTATTAGCTGCAACCAACCTAGTGACATCATATTCTGTACTGACAGAAGATGGCGCTAAACACATTCTAAAGTTAAACATGTATACCTTAAATTCAGCTTCACAGATAAAGTTACATTTGGCAATGTATGAGAGCAGGGCTCAGTGGTGTACATTATACATGTGGTGTTTCATGTCCACTTAAAGGACAGTGCTGGAAAGCCCCTCCCAGCCATTCCATGATGCACTGGCCAGTCACAGTAGCATCCTCAGTGAGAGACTGATGCTGTGTCCCAATTCAGGGTCTGCACGCTTGAAGTATGCACTATGCGTACTACGTACGGTGCGTACTATAAGTACGAGAAGTGCGGAAGTGAGAGGCTTGTGAAATGGGACGGTCTAGCCTTCGTCGCGCTGTTCAAGTTGCCTAGCAACCATGATACTAACCGCGAGAAACGTTACATACAGCTTTGTGTGACAGAAATGAAGGAGAAAAATGTTTTGTCATGACATCACTTTGATTAGTTGAGTATCTGAGGCTGAGACCACAGGACTGTAAATCATGATTTTTGGGCTTCATTTCTGTACTGAACAGTCATTTCAAGAGTAGTTAGTAAATAACAATTAACTGATGTTGTTCATGAGACTAAAATCATCTCACTGTGGTAATGTAAATATAATATGGCCAATATTATAGTTAATGTCAGATTATTATGATATATATATATATATATATATATATATATATATATATATATATATATATATATATATATATATATATATGTGTACAAACATCACTAATGTCACACAACTTTGCCACATGTGGCAAACAGCAATGTTTTAATGTTCTTCGTTATTAAACATTCGCACATAAATAAGTGACATCATATTCAGTACTTACTTTCGACAGTTCACTCTTCGGCCGCTCCCTTCTGCCATATTTTGCGGCAAAATTATCCACACCCACTGCCGCGCTATGAATTGTGGGATATATGGGACCACGAAGCGTGCACCGGACCACGCTTGATATTTGGGAAAATCAACAGCGCATTTGGAGTATGCATTTGAAGTACACTTCGAATAGGGACAGCCGTAGTTGCGTGGCGGTGACGTAATCACACTTAAAATGCGTACTTCAAGCGTGCAGACCCTGAATTGGGACACAGCATTTGTTTACCCATAATGCACCACTGAACGACACAGGAAATCATTCCTGCCTGTGGATATCTTTGTACAACTCCTCCATCTAAAGCACCGCACACAGTCCAATACCTGCACACCTTAAATACCT